>NC_046225.1:46971565-47587132 GCF_009819885.2 Catharus ustulatus
TTGTATGCAGAGCAGTTTGGGGACAGCCTTCACAAAAGCTTTGAACTGGAATAGCCTATGTCAAAACACTGGAGTATTCTCTTAACACGGTTTCCTTTGCTCTTCGCAGGCGCTTAAATACTTTAAACAAATGTGCAGTGATGAAGCTAGAAATTAGTCCCCACAGGAAAAGGGTAAGTTCATTTAATTCTTCTGTTACAGCATTATGTGTTTATAAAACTGGAGAAAACCCATCTAGCAGATTGTTTAGCTTCAGTTTAAGATTTCACCTGAGTAGAACCTGGCAAGGACGCAGTAAAAAAGTAAAAAATCTGCTTACATTTCTTTTTGTGTTCCCACTGAGTGAAAAGTGCAAGGCTTGGCAGCGGGTAAAGGTTGTCTAGCAAACTTTTCCCTGGGATGCTTCTTCCAGTGTGAAAGGCACTTCTATGCCAGTGAGATTGTTGGTGTTATAGCCTATTGCCTGCACTCAGGCAGGATTGTATAGAGTAGGCTTGATTGCCACAGTGAGCTGACCTTAATGTTAGACCACTGTCTTTGATGTCATCTTCAGTTTTGGTTCTCTGCATTCACGTTAGAGTTTTATTTTATTTTACTATGTAGACAGGATCAGTTAGACTGTGCTTGGCCTGCAAAGGAAAGGATTAGGCATATTGCTTCCTTTCCAATATATTTTCAGAATACAACAGCTACCTTTTCAGAAAGTTAACATGTTTCCAGGGAACTCAGCAGGAATTAAAAGTGTTTCCTGAATCTTCAGGATTCCTGTGGAGCAGGGTGAGAAATAACAGAGCATCTACTGTAATTTCAGTAAGGTAGTAGCAACTTGCTAATAAGGTGCCACTCAATAGCTGTCTTAAAACTATGTGTGTGTCCTAGGAGGGATCAGTAATTGATACCATCCCCTGGGATATGACAACTGCAGATAAAGATGACTGAGTTAAGGCAATACAATGCTGCCCTACCCCTAACAAGAATGCATACAAATGCTCTGAGGTTGTTTACCAGGAATTAATCCCCTCTTTCCCTATCTGTTTGAAGTATGTTGGAAAGAGCATCCAAGTTCCAGAAGATAACACTCTGAGACAGCATATGTAGGAACTCCTTAAAAGTAGGGGTATTCAGCTGGATTGCCATTTATGACCACCAGAAGATTTCTCATCCTTTTTCCTGAACCTTGTTAACAGTGGAATGATCAGTGTTGATATTGGAGGTCAGACCAGACCTGACTTCAGGTCCAAACCTCAGATCTTCCAGAGTCTGGTTGTTGCCTTTTGTTTCAGTCCTTCTGAATTACATTCACCACCCATGTTCTGGCAGATGGACTTGTAGCCTATTCCCTTTCGTTATTGATGTCAATAAAATAAATACTTAGCTTTTAAAGCTTTTTAACACTAGGGGAAAATTCTGCTGACAGAAACACATTTCTTTATGTTTCCACTGACTTCTTTGCAAATTAATATCACTTTACTGCTCCTTTTTTTTTTCTTTCAGTAAATCTCATTCACCCCCAAACCATCATTATTATCCACTGGCAATTTCAGATTACTTTTTTCCTGCCTAAAACTTTACTAAGCAAACCAGAATTCTTGGGTTTTCATCTCAGTTATGGACAAAAGTAGTTTGCAGTGATTGGGAGACAAAGAGAACGATGCTGGCTCTGTGTCTCGTGTATTTGGTCAGAAGAAATAAATACAGTAGTTCACTTATTTTCTTGAGCTGATGAAATGTCCTGTAAAAAGAAAAATTAAAAACTAGGAGGTGATCAGGATCTGAAGTATGCATACATAAACTGCTTGAAATATGAATAGTTTACTTGTTTTTCAAATAATAAATGTTTGTATTCTTGGCACACAAATAGTTACAGTTTGGAGCATGCATATGTATTTGTTTTTAAATTAAAGTAAATTAAACAAAAGAAGTTAAATTCATGGAGCTGGGTAGCAATTAGTGTTTCTTACTCTAGACACCAAACATTATTTTGTGCTTTCATGGTGTCATATTAAAATATCTTACTGGTTTATTCCTCCAATGTGAAACTTTCCATATATTTGGAAGACCAAATATGTCAGGATCATTCCGTTTCAGAGTTTAGATGAAAAGATTGTAGGCGTAATGGATGTATGTGTAATTGTACTCTAAGCATTACTCATACATCAAACATGTTATTTACAATTTCCTTACGTGCTACACTGTCAGTGTGCTCTTGCTGCTCACTATCTACAAGTGTTAAAGTTTGCCTGAAGCTAGACTGAAGTAGAGAATTCACAGAACATTCTTAAAATGTTAGCTGCTAGCCTGTGGGAGGAAGAGTGGACCAGGTAAGAGCCTGGAGCCATCACACTAGCAGTGCAAGAGCTTCTTTTGCTGTCTCATTAGTCACAGTGAGGAGGCTGTACAGAGTTCCCAAATGGGTAAGGAATTAGCCACTAAAATTCAGAATGTATGAGAAACATCTCGTAATTGCAAAGAGGAGTATAAACATATAGCCACTATCAACAAAGTGTAGCTTTGGAGAGAGTCCAGAGGGACCCCAACCCCTGACTGACTCCAGTTTAAAATGTTATGCATGCCAGGAATTTCCATTGATGTGAGGGCTATCCACTGTGACCAATTAATTAAAAGACTATGGATACTAGGGTTTTTAAAATAGAACAATTTAAAGTAGATTGTATTGTTTGTTTCTTTTTATGAACAGTATATCTTTTGTATTTAAAAACAGTTAACATATATTGCCTGTACCATGTTATCTTTTCCCATGACAGGTTTTATGGCCTAATCTTTCTCTCCCTGAAGTAAAAGACTGTTTTCACTTTAAATTCAGTGAGAACAAGGTCATGCTTAAAGCAGTTTAGTGGACATTGTATTTAAATGCAACTGCCTTTACTGTTTGAACAGTGTGCAAGCAATACTTTCAGGGTTCTTCTTTGCAGAGTGAAGATTCAGATGAAGATGAACCTTGTGCAATAAGTGGCAAATGGACTTTTCAGAGGGACAGCAAGAGGTGGTCGAGGCTCGAAGAGTTTGATGTCTTCCCTCCAAAACCAGACTTGAATATCCCATCCCCAGAAGCTCCTCACCTGACAAATGCAGCAAGTCGGGAGAGTGTGCTCACAGACCTCAGCGAACGCCAGGAGGTGGCTTCTATTCTGAGCATCAGCAGCACCAGCAGCCACCAACCAACCCTGCAGAGCGAGACGTCTACCACCAGGACAAACTCGGTGGTGAGTGTTTGTTCATCGAGCAATTTTGTAGCCAACGATGACTCATTCAGCAGCCTGCCCTCGCCCAGGGAGCTGAATAGCTTCAGCTTCAACACAAAAGCCAACGAGAAGAATGCCAAGTCCAAAACAAAGAGCCTGCTCAAGAGAATGGAGAGTCTTAAAATCAAGAGCTCTCACCATGGCAAGAGCAAAGCTCCTTCAAAGCTTGGCCTAATTATTAGCGGGCCAATCCTGCAGGAGGGCATGGATGAAGATAAACTGAAACAGCTTAACTGCGTGGAGATTTCCACCCTCAACGGCAATCACATCAACTTCCCTATGGTACGAAAGAGGAGCGTCTCTAATTCCACCCAGACCAGCAGTAGCAGCAGTCAGTCTGAGACGAGCAGTGCTGTCAGCACACCCAGTCCTGTCACACGAACACGCAGCCTCAGTGCCTACAATAAAAGGGTGGGCATGTACCTGGAAGGCTTTGACCCCTTCAATCAGTCAACATTCAGTGATGTGATGGAACAGAACTTCAAGAACCGGGGCAGTTTTGCAGAAGACACCGTGTTTTTTATCCCTGAGGATCATAAGCCCGGCACTTTTCCCAAAGCACTCTCCAATGGCAACTTCTCCCCTACAGAAGGCAACACCTCTGTGAACTGGAGGACAGGGAGTTTCCATGGACATGGCCACCTCACCCTCCAGAGGGAGAACAGTGGTGACAGCTCCAAAGACCTAGGCATGGGGAAAAGGCGCAACTCCTCCAGTTCAATGAGCAGCCGCCTGAGTATTTATGACAATGTGCCAGGTTCGATCCTGTATTCCAGTACAAGCGACCTGGCCGACCTCGAAAATGAAGACATATTCCCAGAACTAGACGACATCCTATACCATGTCAAAGGGATGCAGAGAATAGTGAACCAGTGGTCAGAGAAGTTCTCAGATGAAGGGGACTCTGACTCAGCACTTGACTCCATCTCCCCATGTCCTTCCTCTCCAAAGCAGATTCACCTTGATGTAGATAATGATCGAAGAACACCAAGTGACCTTGACAGTACAGGGAATTCGCTGAATGAAACGGAAGAGCCCACAGGGATCCAGGACAGGAGAGACTCTGGGGTTGGTGCATCACTGACACGTTCCAACAGGTGAGATCACGAGCGTTAGTACTTGGGGTGGCCTGGGGATGTCCCCTCCAACCCAAGCTGCTCTAAAGAAGCTGCATCACACTTAGTTGAGGTGCAGTAGAAGTTGCGGATGTTCAAGCACACATGTGCTGTTTCATTGCTTCCCAAAACCATTAAGGGCAAGAGAAGTATTTGGCCAAGACTTTATGGTTCCTACAATTCATGTTTGTATGTTTGTATGTTCAGCCTGAATCATTATTGAAAAAGCAATGTTAACGCAGTTTTGGGGCACAATAATTCTTCAAATTAAAATGGTACATGGGAGGGGTGGGCCATCAAGTAGGATTAATCACTTTTTAAGTTGGCTAGGAAAACCAAGAATAAATATATTCCGGTTTGTGTCAGTGTGTAGTAAAAGCCTTGACTTTTAGACTGTTTAAAAAAATTGCATTTTTCAGTAGCAGGCTGTTTCTAATAGCGTGCTAGGGCACTAAATCTCTGGGGAAAATGAGGCTTGATTACTTTTCTCTTAGTCACTGTAGCACAGTGGAAGACCAGGGGAGTTCCAGTGGCCTCCAGATTCTGCTGGGAGTTTTACCATGACTGTATTTTGTATTGTGAATACAACAAGGATTTTAATTCTTTCTAGCTTTGTTTCCAGTTTTCCTTTAAAAGTGGTGCAAATCATTTGGTCGTCTACAGCTGCTTGTTAAACTTAATGGGACTTTTAGAAGTGCAGAGTTCCTATTTGATATGTCTTAAAAATTCATGCCATTTTTTCTTAATGGAGTTTTTTTGATTCCCACTGCCATAATACTGAAAGGACTTCGGGTGAAGGACGTTGGAGCCCTTGGAGGATATCTGATAGGGCAAGTTTGTGTAGCTAGCACTGAGCTGTGGGTCAGCTCAGAGTGCACATTCCCTTGTGAAGCACCTGCCCAAGCTGCATCACACCAGGTGAGGCAGAGATGCTGCTGGCTGATACCTGTGAAATCTCAGAGGAATGCAGCCGCCAAGGGCAGGGATCTCAGCAGTACATATGCAGTAATTCCTGATCGTGTTTTGCAGATACATTTCAGTAACCTGCCCTTCTCTGTCTCCCATCTTCTCCACAGGCACAAGCTAAGGTGGCACAGCTTCCAGAGTTCCCACCGGCCCAGCCTCAGCTCGGCGTCACTGCAGATCAACTGCCAGTCTGTGGCACAGATGAACCTGCTGCAGAAATACTCTCTCCTGAAGCTGACTGCTCTCCTGGAGAAGTACACGCCTTCCAACAAGCATGGTTTCAGCTGGTAAGGACACAGCGCTGTGTATAGAGAGCCTGAGTATGTGAGCGTGAAAGTTCTGCTTATCCCAGGCAACGTTTGGAAAGATGTAATGCATCCATGCAATCCCTCTTTTTCCATATTTGCACTTCTTCCTCCAGCCTGTGCTGACAGTGATTTGTGTTTTCCTAAGACGGGGCTAAAATCACTAACGCTTTACGTAAGTGTAATCCTATTAGGCTTCAGAGATGTGTTTATGGGGACATGTGAAGGAACCAAAGCAATAAAGTACAGACCAGCTTTCTGACAAGGAAAATGTTCAGTATCTATAGCAAAAGGACCACTTGTTTATCGAGGCAGTTAGCAAGCAGTGGCACAAATTGCAGCCAATCTTAATAGGCTCTCCTTTCTTAAGTTATTCTTAAATATTTGCATTATTTCCTTTATATAATTATGTAATTAAATAATGCAAATTTCTCTTAATTCTAGCATCTCATTAGCCAAAATTTTGTTCTCCCTTTTTAAGGCACTATAAATCAGTTAGCTTGCAAAAGAGATGGAGAGAAGAAGAAAGGTTGGGAAAACCGTGGAGTTTTTTGTAAGCAGCAATTTCTGCTGTGGCCAGGTGTTTGTAACCCAGTTTAATATTTTTTGTCAGAAGAATTAAATAGAAAAGTCTTTTATTATTGTATCTGCAGAACAGCCTGTGTAACCTTCAGGATGCAAGGGACGCAAATAAAATTTTCCTTGTCCATACCACAGGCCAGCCTCCTCCCTTCCCCAGGAGTCACAGAGAGTATTTAGCTTCGGCATCAAAGTACCTCCTGTTCAAAGGCTGTTATTATGTCAGTCTTTCTAAATACAGAAGTTGTTTGTTCTGAAAGACAGAAATAAGTATTGACCAGTTATCCCTGCATGCTTCAGATTCTCAGTGGAGATCGCAATGTGTTTTTTCACATTCCATTGGCATGTTTTTTGACAAAGCAAGTATTATTCATACATGTATCAATAATGCCCTAAACTTAACTATATGGCAATACAAATTGGTTCTGTTTTACTGTGTAACGGATTAGTCAGCTGTAAATCGAATGCATGTTTGTATAACTGTACTATATGCTGAAATGTAAATCTCTCCCTGTTTTCAGTGCTACTGTGGACATTAGCTTTCCTCCCTGTTAAGGAAAATTACCTCAATATTTTCACATTTTAGTGCCTTTTTATTCCTCTTTATGAAACCAGTACTCTTGGGGACACAGGGGTAAATCATTCCTTTGTGTTTAGTAACTTTTTCCTTGGAGTCATAGGCAGATGGAAAGGCCTCTCAATGAAACTGGAGTGGGAGGTGGGGGTAACAAAAGTCACTGGCTGACAAGGAGGGGGGTCCCTCAAAGGGGTTGTTTATAGAGCTGAAGTTTTTAGCTGACAAACTCAAATGTATTACATCAGTTTCCTGCTGTTCTGCACACTGGTGGGTGGTGGACCCAGTTTGAGGACTTTGCAGAACAAGTAGTTGACATACAAAAGCTCATTGTTCAAATGCCCATCTTTCCTGAAACTTAAAGAAGCAGTGTTATAAGGGGTCACTGACCGCAGGATTTATTTTGACTCTTTTGCAATTCAATCTGGCCCCTGCAGTTTTACCCTGTAGCTTTCGTCCTCCTAATATTGATGGAATAGCACCACATTAATACTTACAGGCAGCATACTGCCCCAAATGTCAAGCCTTTCTCTTAGAGAAGCTCTTGTTTTCTTTCCTCTCACCCTTTCCAGCCCTGAGTGGATTAACTAATTTATACTGTCACTATTGTTCATGTTACTAAAAGTGTTTTGCTTATTTTCACTTACTTCCTAAATTACTGGAAATACAGAAGATAAATAATCAACAGAGGTTTAATATGATGTGTCATTCTCTTTGCTTAAACAGGGCAGTACCAAAATTTATGAAAAGAATAAAGGTGCCAGATTATAAAGACCGAAATGTCTTTGGAGTACCACTGCAGGTGAACGTGCAGCGCACGGGGCAGCCTCTTCCCCAGAGCATTCAGCAAGCCATGCGGTACCTCCGCAACCACTGTCTGGATCAGGTGTGTTCCGTTATTCCCTTATTCCAGATGCATGCACCACCCAAAGCCCAGCTTTCCAATAGTTTTTATTGTTCCTGGGTCAGACTGAAAAAAGTGGGCTCAAAACAGGACAAAACAGATAATTAATGCGTGGAAAGCGTTCCACAAAATTAGAGCCTATATTTAAGAAACCGAAGAGCATGCTTACATTTGAGATTTTCTAGATTCATTACAAATGTATTTACTTTTATATGTATATTTAGGTTGGACTGTTTAGGAAATCAGGAGTGAAATCAAGAATTCAGGCTTTGCGTCAAATGAATGAGAGTTCCACCGACAGTGTCAACTACGAAGGCCAGTCTGCCTATGATGTAGCAGACATGCTAAAGCAATTCTTCCGTGATCTCCCTGAGCCTCTCATGACCAACAAACTCTCTGAGACCTTCTTACAGATATACCAGTGTAAGTAGTGAGGTTCTGCAGCAGGTAACAAAATGGTCATCTCTGTACTGCTGCTCTGGGCGTGTTTCTTGTGTTGGTCTTTGCCTTTCTCCAGTCACTGTTACAGTTCAGGCTGCCTCTAAGGAATGCTTTTGGTTATTGTAGTTTTATAACAATTTATAGTACAAGTTCTTTTAATTTCGCCTTTCACTCTAGTTCAGGAACAAATATAAATCCTTCATCACTTGTTCTAAATTTTCTTCTCTTCTTTGAGCATACTTGATATTATGGTTTGAAAATAAGCCACAACTAATGTGGCTAAGTAGACGAGCAGAGAAAACACTATATGAACAGAGTTTGGGGCTTTTGAGGGAACTGGCAAGGCTTCCAAACATTTTTATTTTCTTGTAATTCATTTTCTGCTGTCGTTCACCTCAATTGTTTAAAAACAACCTCTAAGTGGTAAACTTTTCTGTTACTGACTTGTAGCTACTTTACAGATAAGTACCATAAAGTCTTCAGAGTAAATCACATAAAAAATTGTGTTTATCAATGCTTGCGAAAAGAAATAATTACAAAAAGGTTACGGGAATTTCCTTCAGAGCTCCCTAGGTGGAGATGATATTTTAAAATATTGTACAGACCATTTTTTCAGTGCAAGTATTTTTTTGTGTGTGTTTGGGTTCCCAAGCAGGTTTATGGAGAAAGCTAATCAGACTCTCCACTTCCATGCATATTAAACAGCAGCTCTGTGGGTTTAGAGCCAAAAAAAGTTTGACAGAGCATTGTAGGAGTTTCTGTTCCTTTCCTTTTGCAGGCGGTAGGTCTGAGGAATTCCCAGAGGTGGTCGGGAAGTATTATCTCTGTGCAAAGCAAAGAGCTTTAAAACAGCTGTAAATTTTGCTTCCCTGCGAAGGGCAAAATTTCCCTTGCTTTGGTGCTGTGCACCAGGCTGCACACTGGAATGCACGTGGCTTAAATGTGCTTTGAGCTGATTGAGAGGAGAGCATGCAAAACAGTGGATTTTTGCTTGAAACTGCCTTCTGAACTCACCTGCTAGCCTTACAAACTTGCTGAAGCCCAAAGCAAATACCAATTAAGTGTCTGGATAGTACCATGTGTATTATGAGACATGCAGTGAGGGTGGTAGGCTGCTAATGATGATATAAATGCTCCAGGACTCAGACTCTGTTGTTATCTTCAGAGGTGGCTTATTGGAAATCCCTTTATAAGAAGCAGATCTGGTCTGGGTTATTTCATTTTTTGTTTCTTTCAAGTTTGGAAGAGAAAGCTTTATATAAAGACACATCAAATTTTTCCAATGGCTGTTTGTTGTTGGTAACCAAGGAGCTGTTTAATGGTATGGGACTTCACAGCGTTGACTTTCTTTTTCCACTGCATGACTTTGAATGATCTGCTCAATAAAGTAACCCTCTCTGCTCAGTAAAGCACTTTCTGGATGTTTTGTGACATCACGGTTGAAAAGGTTTGCCATCTAATTTACTTAATTAATTTACCTATTCTAAAATGCATTCATGTTTTAAATTTCTTTGCAAACCAAAGAACTTCTAAATTGGCTGGACTATGTTTGCTTGTTCCCTGCCTGAATCCAGGCTTCTGTCCTTTTAGTGCATCTGCAGGGGCATGTAGCTGTTGAAGCTAAATCTAAAATTAACTCCGGTCTAGGCACAGCTTCTTGTTTGCATTTCTTGTGAGGCAGGAAATAGCTGAGGGTAGTTAAACTAGTGGGTTAAAAAAAATTCCTTCATGTTTCCTACAAATGGTATGCATCCTGAAGGAAATAACTTCAAACTCGAGTCAAATATTTAAAGCTGGAGTTTGCTTTGGGATGTATTCATGCTGTGTGTGTGGAAAATCGATGGGCTGATGAGAGAATTACTATTATTGTGCAGATGTGCCAAAGGACCAGCGTCTCCAGGCTATCAAGGCTGCCATTATGCTTTTACCTGATGAGAACAGGGAGGTCCTCCAGATTCTTCTCTATTTCCTGAGTGATGTCACAGCTGCAGTGAAGGAAAACCAGATGACACCAACAAACCTGGCCGTCTGCTTAGCACCTTCCCTCTTCCACTTGAACACTCTCAAAAGAGAGAATTCTTCCCCAAGGTACGTTTTTGGGGGCAGGGCTCACTGCTGCTGGTCCCATAGCACAGCTGGCAGTGATGTGCAACAGGCACAGTCTGGGATTGATGCGGTGATCACCTCACATACTTCAGAGAGCACTGGCTATAGAACTGGTTATGGCATCTTAGCTTTTGTTGGAGATTTGTTAAGATCTAAACAAGCTCATGTGAAAGAAAAAAATATGGGTGGGAGAAGGGGTTTCCAAAGAAAAGGCTTAGAGAGAGTAACAAGAGAAGTTGGCAACACCATACCAGTATTTGGTACCAGGCAGCACTGCTCTAAATCACCAGCAGATTTGGGAATCCTACTGTTTTCTTCCCAAACATGTCTCTTGCTCTGCAACAAATAACTGGATTTGTGTGTGCTCTTTTCCCCTGTGAAGGGTGATGCAAAGGAAACCAAGCCTGGGCAAACCTGATCAAAAGGACCTAAATGAAAATCTGGCTGCAACCCAAGGACTAGCTCATATGATTGCTGAATGCAAGAAACTCTTTCAGGTAAAACACTTGTTTACAAAACTGGTGGGTGGAATATTGATTAAGATGTCTTAGATCTGCTGTATAATAAAAAGCTATCTCTTTATTTTAATGAAGTTTAATGCATGATAAATAGTTTTTTTAAAAACCTTTGCATCCTGATCTCTGTGCATACACGAATTAGAAGTGGTGCCAAAAG
The DNA here is from genome assembly GCF_009819885.2 of Catharus ustulatus. Lineage (NCBI taxonomy): Eukaryota > Metazoa > Chordata > Aves > Passeriformes > Turdidae > Catharus > Catharus ustulatus. Next base: position 46,982,494 of record NC_046225.1, read on the forward strand.
AGAGAGTTGTTCTGTTGGCTCTGGTGCTCTGAAGTCAGGAGGCAGCTGTGGGGTTATGGTACATTTTTGTTGCATCCAAGTTGCATTTGGAATATATTTTCAAATTTTTATTGTGCAGCCATGAGGGTCTTTGAACCTCAGCTCTAATTACAAACCAAGAATCTGTTTCCAGGAATTTCAGTGCTCATTTTATACTTAAATTCCCGAGAGTTAGCAAGACAGCCACAAAAGCATCCTGGAACATAACACTGTCAAACCATAGGTTGAAGGATCTGTAGGAACTAAAGCATGCTCCCTTTAGGGCCTGCGATGGAGAACCAGACAAGATGAGTCCTGGTTTTCCTCACTGTCATCAAATCTTTTCAGAGCCCTCAAGTGAAGACGTGCCTGTCTCTTTTCCTGCAGCTGACAATGTTGCCTTGTTCCTTCAGTTTGCAGGATAAACTGTGCTGTAGGAATGAATCTAGTTGTGTAGTAAAGGGGTATACTCCACAGAATAAAATAAGACACCCCATAAAAGAGACTAATTTGAGTTAAATTCAAAGTCACAAACTTAATTTTGGCATTTCTTTATATTGAGTGCTTAACCTGACACATACACATCCCATCACTTACAAAACTAACACACATCCCTGTGGGTATTGAGCTGCTAGACTAATCCAGTGATCTGGGGAGAGAGCTGCAAGAGGATGATTTCACCCTTGTCACCCCTCAGATACCAGAGGAAATGAGCAGGGGTCGGAACTCGTACACGGAGCAGGACCTGCGTCCCCTCAGCCTGGAGGAGCTCCGGGGCAGCAGCAGCAACACTGAGCCCTCTGACTACCACTGCTACCTCCAGGACTGCGTGGATGACTTGCTCAAGGAGATGAAGGAGAAGTTTAAAGGCTGGGTCAGCTGCTCCACATCAGAGCAAGCAGAGCTGGCATACAAGAAGGTATGCACCCTGTCACTCGCACCCCAGCTCTGGGTTTTAGCTCACTTATGACATAGGATGTTACAGAAGGTTCAGTACACATCTTTACTTTGCAGATAGATACTAGAAAAACAATTGATCTTTTGATGCAGTTGCACACCATATGAAAACACCATGTCTTTCAGCAGTGGTTTGCCAACACACACTGATTTGTGTTTTTCTGTTTATCCAGCCCAGGAATGTATTGAATTTACACGCCTTCACTCATACATGCAAAGCCTCAACAAGCTGAGTCACTATGCAAGCAGTAGCAAAGAAATTTCTCATCTCTGATCTTTTACAGTTCAGAACTAGCAGATGGAAAAATGTTTCAATAAGATTCTTAAAAAATAAACATGAAAATGAAAATTTAAGGAAGGGGAAAATTAAGGACTCTGCTAATTTTCTCCAGGTGTGTGAAGGTCCCCCACTCCGATTATGGAAAACTACCATTGAAATCTCAGCTACACCAGAGGATGTTTTAAATCGTTTGCTTAAAGAGCAGCATCTTTGGGATGAAGATCTTATAGAGTCCAAAGTAATTGAGCCTTTGGATAGCCAGACAGATATATACCAGTATGTCCAGAACAGCATGGCACCTCACCCAGCAAGGGACTTCGTAGTCTTAAGGTAAGACATTCATATGCAATGATGTTTATATCCTACACATATGGCAGCCTTGCTTATTTCTTTATAAAATTGGTAAATAAATACCTATTTGTGCCTAATTTGAATTCTTACTAGATGTTTGAATTACTGTTTGTCAAATAAAAGATTTTTGGTTTTCTTCTTTTTTTCTTAGAACATGGAGGACAAACTTTCCCAAAGGAGCCTGTGTGCTTCTGGCAACCTCAGTGGACCACGACCGGGCTCCTGTGGCAGGTGTCAGAGTCAATGTGCTCCTGTCGAGGTATCTGATTGAGCCCTGCGGGTCAGGAAAATCAAAACTTACCTACATGTGCAGAATTGATTTAAGGTAAGAAATGCCATTTTGTCCTTTGGAGGCAGTAATGTTTCTTGTATTGTTTCAGTGTGCTCAGTGGAAAACTTAGAGGGTTCAACAGACTTTAGCTTGGCCAGTGTACATCCTTCATAAAGGCAAGCACACAGCTCTCTGAGATGTCACAGAAAGTTGGCTTCAGTGCACATCTGACAGCAGAAATAGTTTGTTGCATTAGAAACCTCCAGTACATGCTCCACCATCACTATTGGTATACAACTCACCCTTTCCTCTAATAGCCATATTGGATGCAAGGACATGTTAATTTTAATACTTAGCTAGTAAAGGTTCTCACAAAACTTTCCATAACTTTTCCTTACTATGGCAAACCTGTTTTTGAGCAAATCTATACATTAGTAGGGTTGAGCTGTGCAGTAAGCAGCACTAAAGAGATTTCCTAGTCAGGCATTTAACCAGACAGATATAGATTTGACTAAGAAAATATGTACAAAGTCACTGGTACCTTCCTCATCATTACTTTTTCCTCCATACAACAGGGGCCACATGCCAGACTGGTACACCAAGTCTTTTGGACACTTGTGTGCATCAGAGGTTGTTAAGATACGAGACTCTTTCAGTCAGCAGAGTCCTGAGAGCAAGGAAGTAAAATCCAGGTGACTACTGAAGAGGAACAGCCATGCGCTCCCCACCTCAGCAACATGGACATTACCCAAAACTGAGACTTGCACGCTGCAGACCGGACCTCTGTTCCACTTGCAAGTCATGTCATGAAGGGATGACAGTGTGAGAACTTGGCTGTGAGCATTACTATAGGACTGTGGCCATACCATACACTTTAAAGCTGCTTCCTGTCTGTGTAAGGTCTATAGTGTAGGCCTCGACTGGAATACGTAGGAGAACTGTGCAAAAAATAAAAATTAAAAAAAAAAAAATTACTATTAGATGTTTTGAATTGCTTCTGAGAAGCAAATTTCTTTAAATGCAAAATATATTATGAAATACGGTGAAGGCTCATCATTCCCATGTGAAATACTTAGCTTTATGTACATACTCATGTCATTTTATTTGTAGTGCATTGAGGGACTGGTGTATCCACTGGAATAGTTGGTACTCTTCAATGTGTTCTCACTGAGATAAGCAGAGAAAGGTTTGCACAGAGATTAAAGTGTGAATGAGTGTGTTAATGGTTGAAAGGATAGAAGAAGTTGAACTTGAAATGTGTCTGGTACACTGATAGGCAACCAGAATGGATTTTAGTATGCTGGATACAGTTCAACCTAGAATGGGACTCCCCTGTGGACCAGGAGTAGCCATCCTTCGAATGTGCTAGTTCTGCCTTTTGCTCAGCTCTAAACTTGTTGGAAACCCTAAGCAGATGTTACAAGGGGCTTGCTTCAGCTACTGTCCACTCCTTATCCAGATGATCTTTCAGGAGTGATAAGCAATTCTATAGCAAATTTGAATAAATACACTTTTGAGCAATGTAGCAGCTTAGAAATTAAATATCTGCAATGGTGAGGAGAGCCAATAACATCAGTTGTTAAAATACAAAATGTCCACTGCTTTTACTCCTACCTGCATTATCTATAGGTGTTTTAATGGGCTTTTATATATTTTATTGTATTCTAATGGCTCAAGAGGAAAAAAGTCAACACTGGAGTTGTGGTGCCAGGAGGTGGCAGGACTCTTGCAGTAGCAGCTGGGGTGACTTGGCTAGGGAGAGTCACACAAACTCTGTCCCTTACTCACCCCCCTTTGCCTGTTTTCCTAAAAGCTGCATGTTAACATAAACAGAACCTGCATGTGAGTAGTTTGGAGGGTTGTATTTGGCGGCAGAAAGGAGGATGCAGTTCTGTTGTGTTTCAAGTCCTTTGGGATATTTTCCCCTTCTTGAGAATCAACTTACATGAACTGTAGGAAGTCCTTAGGTCCTCTGGAAAGGTGTCTTTCTGTAGGTTTTACTGTAAAGGTAATTTGATTTCAAGGTGCAGTATTAAGTGATAAATGTATTTTGTGGCTAGGGTATGAATGAGTTGCAAGATGGAATCTTGACTGAGACTTTTTTACCATTGTCAGTATTATTATAAGCTTTTTGATGAAGATTTTTTTTATAATGGCAAATAATGTAGTACTTCCTGTAACAATATTCCTCATGAGTAGGAAAATCTTGTATATTCTTCTACATCAAACACTTTTGAATTTGTAAAATTGTATGTTGTACATACCATTCTATTGTAAACATGTATACTTGCCCACAGTGTACTGTCAAACATAGATTAAGCATGATAAAGATTATTTAAAATATACTTGTATTTATACCTCAGATATTCTTTTTGGGTTTTTGTACCTCAAGTATGTTTTCTATTGTAAATGTGCTTTACATGATATGATCTACGCGAGAGAAAGGAAAATGTTTAACTTGCTATAGATGTCTGTACAGAATATACTCAATAAGTGCACTATTAAATGTTTAAAATTGGATAGTCATAATGAGTTTCGTTTTATTCTGCATTCTTCCTTCCACTCATGCCAAGAGGGGGAGGTATTTTTCTTATTTGTGGCTCTTTACATACCACAGCCAACAGCAGAGCCACGCCTGCACTCTCCTAGGCTGATATTTATAGTATTGTTAAAGGCAGGTGCCAAAGCCACTTCAAAGTTTTTGGAAGACAGGAATCACAATGGCAGATAGTTGGACAGAAACATTCCCTGGTCAATTGCTTCATACTTTTATAATGTTGAGAAGAAACCTTTGGTTTGCTGTGATCTTGTAGAAAGGTATGCTTGAATTTAATAGGGTGGAAAGCAGCAGTGTGCAATGCTGGAAAATAATTCATTGCTTTCCTATTTTCTAAAGAGAGAATGGAAGGACAATGAGTTGTGGAGTCATAGGTTTGCTTCAAAAAACACAAGTGTAAAAGTAATTACAGAAAGTTAAAGCGCACACAGCAGTTAAATGAAGCCAAATAGGAGGCCAGGAAGATATACGAACAACTGACTAAGGTGAAAAACCAAGCCAAAGACAGCTGTTAATTCAAGCAACTTTTTAAAGTTTTTAAAGTCTTAGCCAACAGAAATATAGTTTGGGCATCTCAAGGAGGATTTTGGTTTTTGAGGCTTGTCTGATACAGCAGCTGTGAGAAGGCCTGCTGCCTTTCAGTTACTAACATCATCCTATTCTCTGCTTGAGCATCCCGACGCCTTGATCGCTGTCACTTCCCACTTCTTTCCCCAGGGAGCACTGGAGGATGTTGCTTCAGAGTCTGACAAAAGCAAACCTCTTGTTGCTGTGGTATTAGTTTTCACACACCAAGGAGTTTTAGAGAACCTTTCTGATAAGGGACGTCATTTGTTTGGCTATTACAGAAACTTTTTTCTTCCAAAGCCAACACTTAACTGAATAATTAAAAAAAAAAAAAAAAAAAAAAAAAGCCAAACGGATTTATTTACAGTTTTGGGGCCCTTTTTTCTGTAATGATGGTTTTGGTTAAATCTTTAAGCACACTGACTCATAACACTCCTCTGGCAACTTAAGGATTTACACTGCATTTTGTTTAAAATGAATTTAGGTTACTTTCAAATTAGCATTTTCTTAAATATTTCTACAATATGAGTTAATTTTGAATCTTCTAAGTAGCCTCAGCCTCCTGAATATTTGTGTTCTTGGTACCTTCATTTGCAGATGTCCATGATGTTGCAGAACAGCAGAATTCAATTTTCCATGTCTGTGTTTTTTGTCAGCTGTCACTCAGGCTCCTCTTGGGATGTTCTCCTGCTTTAAGCAGTAGTTGCCACAGAAGAAGTGCAGCCTGAGCCTGTTCCATTCTGCCCAGGTGCTGGTGTGGATAACTGCGTACATTCATCCCTGGTGTAATACAGGTCCAGTCTGCCCTGTGCTTCTGTAGTGCTGAATTTCAGTACTTCTTTCTTATAAATTCAAACAGAAAAAGTCATGTTCCACTGTCATTCCTCAAGTAATGCACTCCACAATTAGATATTTATGAATCTGTAAATAATGAGTAGCCTTCACCTTAAAGGCCAGAGATGTCACTAACACATATGGACAGTCTGGGAAAGGGAGACTGGAGTGATGCAAAGCAGTCTGGTACAAAACCTTGAAAAGAGCAGGACCTGATATCTGCAGTAGGCTGTGCCTGGAGAAAGTTAACATGAAAACAGTATCCATGACTTGGGCTACATTATGAAAGGTGGATATTTTCACTTAAGGCATATGAAAATTTAACAAATTTGCTAAGTGCTGGACGCACGTGTCCTACAATCATAAGGAATGAAAACACGATACTGTTTTAACAGAGAAATGCGTTAAGAATACCAATTGCTTCATCTCTGTTATACCATAACTTCATACAGCCCTTCACTGCATCTCTGAAAAGTTACTTTCATCTATTTCTTATCTGTCAACCCAGAATGTTTTATTTCTCTCACAAGAAAAGGTACCAAATTCTAAAACAAGTATTTCATAGCACCAGAGATTAGGGTGAAGATCTGATGTGCAATGCTTGCACCCATGTGCCTTTTGCATTGAGCACTCTCCTAAGCTCTTGAGACTTGCTAAATTATTCCTCTCCTCTGAACCACCCTACTGTATTTTCCTGTACATTCTGAGGTGTCCAGAATCCAGGGACAGTTAAATGCACTGAAGTATGGGAAAGAATTCAAAGAAGAAAAAATTCCATCGAAAGAGATTAAGGCAGTGAAGGGGCACATTTATAGAGAGAGATTCAAGACACAGCCTGGCCACTAGACAAGAAGGATGTAGTAAATGTCTACTAGCACTGGAAGGTCATAAAAACCCAGAAGAAGAGTTCAAATTAGCTGAGTGGGTGTACAAGATGGGATAAAAATTCGTTAATGGAAAATGTGAGGCAGAAGGAAAGGAAAAGGCATTTTCCACACAGCAAGAGGTCTTTGAGACTGTGGGACAATCTCTCCCTGAGAAGCTTCAAGAGCACAATTAATTAAAAACTGCGCATGCTCAAACCCTGGAATCGTTGCTCCCTAGCTTCCATAAAGCATCACAAAGACATAACAAAGGTCTCTCTTCATTGTTTGCCGTAATTACAGAACTTACAGGCTACCAGTTTTGACCTTTCAGCACTGTCAGATAGCATTGCCTTGCTGAGCAAGAAAAAATCTGGTGTCAAAAATAAAATATCTCAATTATTTTTGGAAGTTACTACTAAGTCTTTCTCTAAGAATTACCTGGAAGGTTGTGGAGTGCCATTTGCTTACATTTTATTGAAGTGGACATTCACTTAAATAAGATGCAGTGCCTTCCCACCATGGGCCAAGAGCATGAAGATCAGCATGGGGAGGTTACCACACAACTGGGAGACCTCTTTGCTTTCTTAAGTTTCACTCAACATCCAGAAAGATCTATAACTGATTAGCATGATTTCCCCATCATAGAGAGAATAAAATCCATTCTTCCGTAGGCTCAGGGGTTTTTTCTTACTACAGGAAGAAAAAGACCTACAGCAAGTGTGTTGTGTGTGCTTTTCCAGTGTTCTACTAGTCACTTAATTAGTTCAAGTAATAAAAGGATGATGTGGTGGTCTGAATATCACAGTTGATTCTAACCCATACAGATATTTCTTAAGGCTTTATAACACTAAAAATGGAAAAGCCCCTTAGGAACAGAATTTTCAGTGAATGAAAGAATACTACTATTCAAAAAATCAAATATTTAAAAGGTAGAGTGTTAAAAGGGCCGGTACAGTTATGCATGCTTTCCAGGGAAGGAAATTAAACAGCTTTTTCCATGATATGATGACATAAGCATGTTATAAGCTCGTAGAGAGGGTGATAATAGCCAAGATGGCTCTGATTTGAAGGAGCTTATGCCTTCATTTATTAGAGATGTAGGAAGATGGAAGATTACATTAGCAAATGAAAAGGGAATTTTAGGAAAGGGTGGCATCAATTAAAACACTTGAGCATCACTTGAGAGAACTATCATTTTTTAAAATAAGCCAGCTAGCAGCAGAAGGAGATTATATTCATAAAGCTGCCTAGACTAAGATGGTGTGCAAGGTGTGCCTAATAGAGGAATGGTTCTTCTAAAGTTTTGGCCAAACACTTCCAACATGTTTAGTGACAGTAGCCTGACAGGTCTATTCAAAACAAGCAGATCATCTGGTAAGTATTTGCCCTTTTTTTCAAAAACAACTAAAAGAAAATAAATTTCAGTCAAGGCACTGTAATGAGCTGGTTGAACACGTCATCTTCAGCTAGACTATAATTCAAGTTCATAAAAACACTGACAGTATGGCTAGTGAAGTTTTTAATAGGCTACTTTTTTACCCAAATATCTGGGGAAAGTTGTACAATAGGGCATATTCTAAGTAGTCCATTTAAACGTATGAAAAGGAATGCAAAGATAGTAAAATATTTGTTTTAACTCAATCATATAATCTCTAGTAGTCTGTACTCTTTTCATTTCTCTCTCTTAACAGAATGAAGAGTACACATGGGCTTTTTCACTTCTTATTGAAGCCTTTGTCACACACATTATTTATCAACTAGAGCTTCCAAAGTATAAAATGAGCATAAATCATACAATAATACAAGCAGTAATCCAAACTGAATTTGAATATCACACCTCACTGATACCTCACCTCACCTATAGCCTACAAGTCTAGAACAACATTAAAATCAGTACCTGAGTAAAAGGAACAAAATGGCAAAACTTTCCTGCCTACAAACAATTTCATTCAGCAGATAACAATGAAAACTGCTTTAAGATACATAGAAAAGCAGCTTTGAAGGCCTTCTAGACATTCTTAAAAAGAGATTCATTAAGGTCATGTGTCTGGAGAATGTCACCTGCCCCCCACCTACTTAGGTGCTTTTATTCCATTATGTAGGACTGGTAGAAGTACATAGAAATTACTAAAGCTGAAAAACTCTGGTGGTGCCTCCTGTAACCCTCAGCAACGTGAAGCACCTACCTCCCAGTGAGGGGAAAAGCAGGTGAGGATGATTCATGTCTTCCATGGTGAGAACTGATGGTAATTCTCTTCCCCTAAGGGCATCCCATCTCTGTGCCACGCTCCTCATCAATTCAAAGTATGCAGAGAACCATAGAATCCATCTAGGCAGAAAAGACCTATAAGATGGTTGAGTCCAACCATTGATTCAGCACTGCCAAGCCCTCCATTAAACAGTGTGCCCCAAGTACCCCATCTACACATCTTTTAAGTAACTCTGGGGATGGTGACTCCGCCACTTCCCTGGCCAGCCTGTTCCAATGCTTGACAGCTCTTTCCACAAAAAGATTTTTCCTAATATCCAATCCAACCCTTCCCTGGAGCAAGTTGAGGGCATTTCCTCTCACTTTTTCCCTAGGAGAAAAGACTGACCTCAGCTCACTCAGCCTCCTTTCAGGCAGCTGCAGAGAGCAGCAAGGTCCCTTCCGAGCCTCCTTTTGTCCAGGATGCCCACCACAGCTCCCTGACCACTCCTCACAAGACCTGTGCTCCAGACCCTTCACCAGCTCTGTTGCCCTTCTCTGGACTCGCTCCAGCATTTCCATGACTTTCTTGCAGCGACAGGCCCAAAACTGAAAACAGGATTTGAGGTGCAGCTACACCAGTGCCAAGTACTGGGCGTGTAGCATGGAAACACATACTCCTCATAATATTGGGCAAGTATTCAATAAAGTAGAAACATTTAGATGGGGTCACAACTGCTCATGAATTCCAGAACTGTAATTCCAGAACTGTACCCACAGCAGCACTAGTACTACTAGCTTGGTTTGCAAGCTCCCTTAATTGGCTTTGAAGACCTCTGAAAACACATTAAATTGCATTTGAGGCCTTTTAAGAAAGACCTTGAGCAAGTAGAAAAAGTCAAGATTTTACAGCTAACATCTGAACCACAGTCCAAAAGAAATTACATTCACATCTGCTGTCTCCAACCTTCCCACCTAAGACAAGAATAAATTATTATGTATAAAATTATCACATAACTTCCTAGGCAAAGCACTGGCCTTGTCACATTAGTTGTGAACAAGATCAGGCAGAGTAGCTACTGGACTGGGTTCAATTCAACAGACTTATGGGACTGTCCTAAGCATCCTACCAGCAAGATCAGTGAGGGAACGAATGGCACATCAAGAGCAGTGGTAGAGCTCAGAGGCCCTGCTCCTGAGGAGCACAGAGGCTTAAGCAGGCAGTTATGGCTAGCACACTAACACACTTTAGGCATGCACTTGATAAGAACCTAAGTAACTAGCAAACCCTGGGAAGCTCTAAGTATCTAAAGTTTTAGGCTTGCATAGAATCATAACCCCAGTTTACTGCTAGAAAAGAGGCTCGAGACACTGATTCAAAATCTCACCAAGTGGTCTGACAAAAGAAGGCAAAACAAGCTGTTTTCTGGCACCATCCACTGTATCATAAAAGTAATTCTTTTCATAATTCAGAATTTCATAATTTGAAAATCTACATTTGGAATTCACTATTAGTTTTTTGCAGAGCTTTGAGAAAAATGTAAGTACTGAAGTTCCTGTTATTTTTCATTTCTGCACTAGGCAACTGGACTTACTTCTGACTTATTTTTCACAAGAGCCTGCAGGAAGTTTATTGTGCTGGTGTGCAAACAGCCTTGCAATGGTCACTGTCAGAGAGAACATTTGTTTAAATTGACCAGCTGCACAATCTGGGACATGATTTTACTATGCTCTTTTTTTTTGATGCACCATGTAACAAGTCAAGCTTAGCATACTCTTTAATTCCTTGAATACCACCACAAACTTTTTACTGTTTGAACATTCTGTCATACTGATGTAGAGATTTTCTCTGAGGCTTTTTGTAAATTTTATATTCTTTCTTTTTTTTTAAGTTTCTTCCCTTTGCCTCCTCTTCCTAGCCTGTTAAATGACTAAAACAGTTTCCAGAGCCAGTTGCTCCATGTAGTGGTTTGTTGGTTTGCAATGACAGAGCTGCTGCCAAATTTTATAAAGAATGTTCCCTGGGGCACAGTGGGGAGGGAGGTATTCTTCATGGCCTCTGTTTTCTTCCTATGTTGTTTAACAAACAAGCAAACTGCCCTGCAGTCGCTCTGACCCCTATTTAGACATATCCCTTTCAGGCAGCCACACAAATGAATGAGGAAGGAAGTGCCGTCACAGTCCTCAGAAAAGATAGAGAGAAATAAAGGCAAACATTGTGTGTCTAAACAAACAAACTCACTCTGCTCTGCCCTTCTCTTCTGCCTAATTCTTACAGAGACTGGTCCCAGAAGTAGTATTTGGGGCATGAGCATTTTCCATGTTGTGTAGGAACTTGGTTACCCACCCCCCACGTTCCACTGCCCTGCCAGGTTTTTCCCAGCCTCATACACGAATGAATAATCCAAAAACCTTTGGTATAAATAGGAACTCAGCCCAGGCTCTTTGAATGACTTAGGCCTGTCCCTCAGTCGACTTTCCTACATAAACTTCATGCCCTCTGTGCCTTGCCTTCCCTAGATACACTTCCACAGAGTGCCAAGAGGAAAAAAAAAAATTATTATTTTGCTTCAGTAATCATAAATTGAAAGTGCAAGTTTTGCAAGAAACTGAAACAAAAATATCTAAAGGTCAAGCTGAGAACAAACTTTCCTTTGAGCTGCTTCTTGTCTATACACAACTCCAGAGGATTTCTAAATCAAATTCCTTTTGGTAGACAAGAGATGAAACTGATGTGCTATTAACTACATTTTGTGATGGGGAGCTAGAGCAAAAAGGATTTTGAACTAGAGATGCAAACAGAATATTTGAACCTTGATGTTGCATGCTAATCACAGGGACAAGTTTTGACATATCAGAGCTGATAGACCTCGTTACAAGAATGCTTAGATAAACTCAGGGGTAAAAGAAAAAAAGAAAATACTGTCATTTAAAAGATTACGAGTATGATTTTTTACATATTTCCACATTTCACTAGGAACATACCTTCGTAGTAGTAGCCTTAAGGTGGCTACAGAATCTGAAGCCAGCACTGGGTAACAAAGACAAGGTCTTGCTGCAGGATCGTGACACAGCACAAACACAGCATCACACCCACAGCCCCCTGGGCTGCTGCAGGTGATCTCTGCTCTGCAGGGCTCTTCTCAACACGGCAAACCTTGGGGCTGCGTCTGCCCAGACATCAGCTTTAGCCTGACTGAAAGACAAGAAATCCAATTTCAAACAAAATGCTGGGCTGATTACAAGATTAAAGCCTTATTTGCAGTCCACTCTCCTGCTAAAACAGACTCCTAGATTCTGTTTAAAATTTGCCAGAGAAGTTAATAGGACAGCAAACCCCAACATTTGTGAAGGATTTGCCAGGAGTGTTGCTTTGCCCTTGCTTGGAGCCCTCTGTGGCTAGCTCCACGCAGACCAGACAGAAAGCAGAGCTGTGTCTGGTGGACATCACACACGGACTGCGATGTGAGCGTATTTGTGCCTGAGGAACCACTTATCACTGTGATGAATGGCACTGCATTTAGCTATCTCCTTAAAGAGATAAGATGCTGTAAGTTTTTGCTATCAGTTGTGCCCAGATTTGTACCATTAAGCAAAAAATAGGATTAATGTTTCTAAACAAATCAGATTAATGCTGTAAACCCATTATCATGCTCCAGGGGATCATAAACTGGGATAAGAATACATATATACAGTTTGCAGTTGTTTCAAGCCATGAAACAGAGAATAGCCTAGGAAATGCCCTTTGTAAGGATACATTTCCTAGGGAGCTGCTGAAAAATACTGATTTCTTTCTCTACCTGGATTATTAATCAAGTATATTGTGTGTGATTTAAAGATGCACATGTCACAAAAACACCAACAACCCCCAAATGCTTCCCAATCATATAAAATATTCTGGTTGCTCTCTGTTGAACACTGCAGGAGAAGTGGAGGTTGAACAACAGTTTCTGAGATCATTCACTGCTGTTGCAATCCCTCTCGTTTCTCTGTGGACATTTTCTGCTCTGCAAACCTCCTCTTAAACCCTGCAAATTCTCTTTTACAATGAGTTCTACACTGCTCATGTGTTTTGTCTGCCTGTGACATTTTCTCCATCCTGCCAGATCTGGCACTGCAGTCAGGTCAGGCTCAGATCCTGGTGTCTCATTGCCTTCTCCCTTTGCCTGCCCTGATCTGATCCAAAACCTCTCACAGGAGTATGCACAGCTCAGACTAGGTGCTTACAGATTGCATCATGTTTAGCAATGCTCCAAGGGAAGGGGCCTGTCACCACCCTCTTGGGGAGCTCAAGTTCTGAGCTACCAGCCTTTCCCCTAAACTGCATATGTTTACACAAGAGGAGGGGCTGCCTAGAAGCTTCCCTGGCTGGGATAAGAGGAGAACTTGACCACACCTTGATCTGTTTTAAGATATTTGATTATTTTTGTCCAAGAGCAAGAAATCTTTAGCTTCTCACATGTGCTACACCACAACTCACCTGCTCCGGTGAACTGAGACCCACTCTGGCATTGAACTGGCTGAACATGCTCTTCTTACAGCCTGCAGAGAGAAGAAGCAGCCATTACAAATTGTGGGTAAAGATGGTGTCTTCAGGAAGTCAGCTGCCTCGTTCTGCATTGCTTCTGGTGGAAAGTATTGCACCCGGTCACTTTTCATCAGGAGAGAGACCAAACTGAGAGCACAGCCTCTCTCTGGAGCTGCTGCCTCTGATAGCATTGATCCAAGTGTTTGAGATTCATACACAGATGTTTTCCAAGGAGGAATCAGCCACTATTCAACATTCTATTACTAGGCCTAGTAACAACTAATTTGGATTTCATTCATCTCTTTGGCCATCATATTTCCTGTGATGCAGCTGTGATGAGTGAAAAAGTACATACTCTTTTCTTGGTAAACATAAATAGGTCTAGCCTACTTCTCCATGGATGGCACTCTCCGTTGTGGCAACTCTCCAAATTGCCCTATCCTGTGCTTTGGGTAGTCACCTATCAATTTCCTCAAGGTCGTGTGGTGACCTCAGAAGAATGGTGATAATACTGATCTCCTCATCAGGCTTTTTAAACAGGTACATTTAACATTCTTCTCCTATTGCCTTCAAAATGAGGGGTGAGAACATTCCATGCCAACAGCTTTCCTCTGGGCAAACACTCTCCAAGAGCCAACATCAACTACATTTAAATTGTTTCCTTCCAAAATCTCACTCACTGCAATATTTTTAACTTTTAACTTTTTGTTTTTAACTTTTATTTTTAACTTTGTTTAGTCAGACTGGTACTTATGCACCCCAATTCCACAATTTGCTTCTCTCCTTCTGCTATGCAGCATCACAGGCAGTGGGGGTGGCTATCGTGAGCAGCTTTACTTAGATTTAACTTCTGAAAAGGTTTACTATTTAGCACCAGACACATACCATGACAAAGAAGCATAGCTCTTGTTTCATCTTCTGCTTTCCCTGCAGACAACTCTGCCTCAAGATGCCAATTGTCCTGTAGCTGCTCACTCTGGGACAGCTGGGAGGTTCATACTCAGAATAGTGATGGAGGAAACTTTTTGGTAAGAGGTATCTCAGACTTTCTCTTGGTCATTATTACCTACCACTACTCTGCAGAGCATAAGAAATATTCCCCCTCTAAGAGTCCAATGTAATACCCATAAATTAGCCCCAGTCCAGATAAACCCACTGAGCTAGCTCAGGGGATATTTATAGCTGAACATAGCTTCCTCAGGGAATTGCAGTCTCCAAGTCAGTGCAGTTGTTCCAAAAAAAATCTGAGAAAAGCTGCTTTTTTCTTGGTCTCCTCAAGTATAGTAAGTTCCTTTCACTACAGAACTGTCAGTATGAAATTCACCCTCAAATGCAACAAACTGGCTGAAATAACTTCTGTATGTGGCTGCAATACCATATCCAGAAACCCTGATCATCATTAACAGCCACGTTTGCATGATAAAAAAATGATGGCATTAATAACTTGTGTTGGCATGCCTTCCCAATTGTCAGGGCTTTACATAAATATAGAACTTGGCCTATAGATTTGTTTCAGAGACTTTTTATATCTGATTATGGCTCCAGGCTGATCATTATCTGTACAGACACTGTAATTAAGGATCAGTAATTCTGTCCAGTGGCCAATAGTACCTACAGTGAGAGGCACATGATGGGTTTTCAGCTGCTCAGCATTTCAGAGTTTCACTGGAAGTCAGCTATTAGAAAGCTGTGCTGTACAAGGACAGAGCACCAGCCTCAAAGGAAATCAGCCAGCAAGTATTTCCATTCCAGCATCTCAGCAGAAGAAAACACTGTCCTGAAGCCCTCTGTAGGAAACCATTTTACACAGGTAACTGCAGAGCCACACATGGAAAGTCAGAGCTCCCACGTGTTTAGCTGAGGGCAGGCACTGGGAGCCAACACTTCCCTCACGCCTCCACCTCAAACAAGTACACAGTCACACTGTTTCTGGGGAACCAGCTGGATACACACAGGAAAACAAAGGAGGGTTCTTACATTTCTGAAGTACGTGTCATAGAAATAGAAAATAAATAAAGCATCATAAATAAAAACATTTTTCTGTAGTGATTTCACAGAGGTGAGAATTACAACAGCAAAATAAAAATTGGCTGCAGCAGATCCCAAGTTTTATTCCCACAGTTCACAGCCAAGGTTTCTGCCAACTGGGAAGAAAACACAGCTGAGCTAGAAATCATGGATGTTTGTGAATAGCAAGGAGAGAACACAGTGTAATAGCAGCACTGATTCCAGCACCAAAGGCATCAGTCTTGAGCAGACATGCAATTTTAACAGGATCAGCTCATGCTGTTGGGTTTTGGTTCTTGTAGGTTTGTTCTAGCCAAGGCACACATGGCAAGGCAGTTGTGAAGTCTCCCATGGACATTCCTGGCTCATCCTGAGGCTGCTGGCTCCTTCCCCCAGCTCTGCACTGTCACAAACCCACACCCCTGCACACGTAAGTTCTAAGAACCTTTTGCCTGGAAGATTTGTATGAGCTGAAGGAGAAAAAGGAGGAAAAGTACGAGACTTAAATTAGAAATATGCAAGAGCTAAACAACTTAGTTAAATATCTGGGGGATGGAGGGAAAGGTAGCACTAAGCTACAGCCCCCAGCTCATCTGGAAGTGCCTTCCCTAAGACACAGGTGACATTCAGGTCCTAAACCTCCCAGATTTACCATGCCAGGAAAAAGGACCTCCTTTAGGCTTGCAGCCAAGCTATTCAGAGGCTCACAGCTTAGTGGAAGGATGGCAGAGGGCAATTCCAGTGACCTCCAAAACATAGCCTATATTAGATAAATGACTTTAAGAATTGTTAGTGTAGGTCTGCTATTAATAAGAGTACCTGAATATGTTTCTTGTCAAACACTGAGATACACCTTCCAAATCACATGTTTCTAGAAAAAGTCTTTCCATGTCTGATCCAATGCAGAAACTTACCCCTTACTTCAATACCATAGGCAATATGAGAAAATTCTAACATTCTTTTTCAAGTCCCTGAAGTTGAACCAGGAAGCTGCTGGTGTTGGAGCTTGAAAGCACACTGTGACGATATGAGCTGATTTCATTTTCATCCTCCAAGCAGGGAAGCTGAGCTGAAGGAGGGTGGCTGAAGAGGGTTGCTGAAGGACAGCACAGAGACCTCGGACAGCTGGTTCTCAGTTCATCCTGCAAAGCCTTGCTGCTGCTTCTTCCAGCAGTACCTCCTGGGCTCCCAGGCAGGAGGAACAGGGACTGCAGGTGGTTTTCCTCTAACCACCTCACTCCATCTTTTGTTACGCAAAGTAGGATACAGCTGTGGGTATTTCAGAGGGAAGAAGAGTAAACCAGGAGGCCTGAAGGATTTTTGTAGCTGCCATTGAGTCTGCCCAATCTGTGTGTCTTGTAAAATTGCACAAACAGACCCACAGAAAGATTCAGTTCTCTCTCTATGTTGTACCATAACCAATACTTATGCCACAAAGAAGAGCAATGCAATAATAAACACAATAAACTAGTTTTTAGATTTTGGGGTGTAACTGTGTTAAAATACATCATAATTCCTCTACCAGATTATTTCAGTATCATTACCATGTCATTAATGGGCTAATGTCTGGGTGAATGGGAAAACTGCACTGAAGTGAAATGAGGCAATCCAGCACACCAGAGCAGTAACTTGCAAAATGCCACACATATGACAGGACACTGGTGTCAGTGCAGAAAATACAGGCTGGGCAATAAAATTCCACACTGGGACTTTCTGAACTCCCAGATCACACAACCCAGCAGCCACAGACCCAAAGCAAAACCAACCAGCTCTCTGGGCAGGCTGGAGAGACAGCCCTGCTCCCCTGCTGTCCCTATGGACATTGCTTACCAATCCCTCCAGAGAGGGCTTCATTTTACACAAGCACAATTAGTCTTTAACTCTTTCTCTGGGGGACAAGGGATGCAAATTGAATTGGTGTCAGAAAAGTGCTGCCCTCTTTTAACAGATACCTCAGACATCTGTACCACAGCCCCTTGGTCCAACCTCAGATCACTGTTCCCATAGGTATCCTGCCAGTCTTTATCTGGCTGGAGTGGAGAAGGACCTTTGCAGCTCTCAGAGGAATTGTTTTACAGAGCCTCGGGGATTAACAGCCCTGCTTTACATGACCACTCAGGACCCAGAAGACACTCTAAGAGGCCAAAGCCCAGCCTGTTCAGAGCAGGTGTGTATGTGAAGCACTACACTGAAAGCTGTAGCTGGGACACAGGTACATACAAGAGATGGGTTCTTTGTTTTTATGAAGATGCTTGCCTTCTTTCTTCTTGTACTTTAAGTAGCAGCATCTGGCTCACTTTGTCCAGTTGGCAAATGTCTTGCTCTGCACCATCACTTTTCTGACCATTCCTTTAATTTATATTCTTTGGGTCTGCCTTCCCACAACAGCTCCAGTCTGACCAGGCCTGGCAAAAAATGAGGTTGGTAAACTTCAATTGCCATTATGACCAGCAACGTGGGGCCAAGCCTAACACTAGCAAATTTATGTCTGGTTTCCCTTTTCAAATCTGTGCTGGCATACTTCTTTCCCTTCATCTATCTTGTCTTCTCTCTTCCTGCAGTTTTTTCTGCACTCTTCCTACACTCTCAAGAACTTTCCCGAGGGCCTTATCATGCCTGGCCCTGGGAAAGGTGCCATTTCCTTTTAATGCAATGCAGTTCAAAGGTTTGATGCTTTGGAGCTTTCTTGAAAGTTGTTGGATTCTGCTGTCTTGGGCACCCTCCCCTACTGCTGCTGGCTCAGGACCAACATGAAATAACCAAGCAGAGTCTCCATAGCCAAGGCCAGACTGCTCCTTCCTTCCTTCCTTCCTTCCTTCCTTCCTTCCTTCCTTCCTTCCTTCCTTCCTTCCTTCCTTCCTTCCTTCCTTCCTTCCTTCCTTCCTTCCTTCCTTCCTTCCTTCCTTCCTTCCTTCCTTCCTTCCTTCCTTCCTTCCTTCCTTCCTTCCTTCCTTCCTTCCTTCCTTCCTTCCTTCCTTCCTTCCTTCCTTCCTTCCTTCCTTCCTTCCTTCCTTCCTTCCTTCCTTCCTTCCTTCCTTCCTTCCTTCCTTCCTTCCTTCCTTCCTTCCTTCCTTCCTTCCTTCCTTCCTTCCTTCCTTCCTTCCTTCCTTCCTTCCTTCCTTCCTTCCTTCCTTCCTTCCTTCCTTCCTTCCTTCCTTCCTTCCTTCCTTCCTTCCCTTCCTTCCTTCCTTCCTTCCTTCCTTCCTTCCTTCCTTCCTTCCTTCCTTCCTTCCTTCCTTCCTTCCTTCCTTCCTTCCTTCCTTCCTTCCTTCCTTCCTTCCTTCCTTCCTTCCTTCCTTCCTTCCTTCCTTCCTTCCTTCCTTCCTTCCTTCCTTCCTTCCTTCCTTCCTTCCTTCCTTCCTTCCTTCCTTCCTTCCTTCCTTCCTTCCTTCCTTCCTTCCTTCCTTCCTTCCTTCCTTCCTTCCTTCCTTCCTTCCTTCCTTCCTTCCTTCCTTCCTTCCTTCCTTCCTTCCTTCCTTCCTTCCTTCCTTCCTTCCTTCCTTCCTTCCTTCCTTCCTTCCTTCCTTCCTTCCTTCCTTCCTTCCTTCCTTCCTTCCTTCCTTCCTTCCTTCCTTCCTTCCTTCCTTCCTTCCTTCCTTCCTTCCTTCCTTCCTTCCTTCCTTCCTTCCTTCCTTCCTTCCTTCCTTCCTTCCTTCCTTCCTTCCTTCCTTCCCTTCCTTCCTTCCTTCCTTCCTTCCTTCCTTCCTTCCTTCCTTCCTTCCTTCCTTCCTTCCTTCCTTCCTTCCTTCCTTCCTTCCTTCCTTCCTTCCTTCCTTCCTTCCTTCCTTCCTTCCTTCCTTCCTTCCTTCCTTCCTTCCTTCCTTCCTTCCTTCCTTCCTTCCTTCCTTCCTTCCTTCCTTCCTTCCTTCCTTCCTTCCTTCCTTCCTTCCTTCCTTCCTTCCTTCCTTCCTTCCTTCCTTCCTTCCTTCCTTCCTTCCTTCCTTCCTTCCTTCCTTCCTTCCTTCCTTCCTTCCTTCCTTCCTTCCTTCCTTCCTTCCTTCCTTCCTTCCTTCCTTCCTTCCTTCCTTCCTTCCTTCCTTCCTTCCTTCCTTCCTTCCTTCCTTCCTTCCTTCCTTCCTTCCTTCCTTCCTTCCTTCCTTCCTTCCTTCCTTCCTTCCTTCCTTCCTTCCTTCCTTCCTTCCTTCCTTCCTTCCTTCCTTCCTTCCTTCCCTTCCTTCCTTCCTTCCTTCCTTCCTTCCTTCCTTCCTTCCTTCCTTCCTTCCTTCCTTCCTTCCTTCCTTCCTTCCTTCCTTCCTTCCTTCCTTCCTTCCTTCCTTCCTTCCTTCCTTCCTTCCTTCCTTCCTTCCTTCCTTCCTTCCTTCCTTCCTTCCTTCCTTCCTTCCTTCCTTCCTTCCTTCCTTCCTTCCTTCCTTCCTTCCTTCCTTCCTTCCTTCCTTCCTTCCTTCCTTCCTTCCTTCCTTCCTTCCTTCCTTCCTTCCTTCCTTCCTTCCTTCCTTCCTTCCTTCCTTCCTTCCTTCCTTCCTTCCTTCCTTCCTTCCTTCCTTCCTTCCTTCCTTCCTTCCTTCCTTCCTTCCTTCCTTCCTTCCTTCCTTCCTTCCTTCCTTCCTTCCTTCCTTCCTTCCTTCCTTCCTTCCTTCCTTCCTTCCTTCCTTCCTTCCTTCCTTCCTTCCTTCCTTCCTTCCTTCCTTCCTTCCTTCCTTCCTTCCTTCCTTCCTTCCTTCCTTCCTTCCTTCCTTCCTTCCTTCCTTCCTTCCTTCCTTCCTTCCTTCCTTCCTTCCTTCCTTCCTTCTCCTGTTTCCCTGGAGCAGTATCAGGATTGGAGTTTGTTCGAGTTTTCTTGACTGCTGTTAAATGGAAAATGTAAACCTAATGAAAAAAAAAAATAGAGGCACAATTAAAATTAAAAAGTCATCCATTTGGTCTCATTCTTTAAAAATACCTCTGTTTGGTATTCACAAAAAATGTAACTATTTTTATAGCAGATTGGCATCATCTTTTTGCTCTCAAATTTCTTCTGCAGAGCCTATTTAACCAAAGTAATAGATTGACTGACACCTAGTGGAAAATTGAAGATTTTCGTCATCTTATTTAATAGAGTGAAACACTTCAGACAGTATTCAAATCGACTTTGTACATATTACCATTGCTGTAGAAAGCAATATTAATACTGGATCACTTTTGTTTTATCTCTATTTTATAAGTATTCCAATATTCGACAGAAGCACCGACAGGACAATCAAGAGGAATTTATTTTAAATATATACATGTTCATTGGTTAATGAAGGAGCCTGGTATTAAACCAGGCCAAGTACATCCCTTCCTAACACTGAGAGTATCAGTAACACATAGTTCTGGAAGCCCATAAACATAATTTTTTTTTCCAAACTAACAGTCTTCTGCAGTTGTTGTTTCTACCGCAATAGAATCATTGATTCCCTTATTAATAATTTCTGTGTAAATATTAGAAAGTGTATAGTACATTTTTTCCTGAATTTTTATTTCTAATGACCTTAGAGAAGTTCATCATATGGTATCATTAATCTAACAACAAAAATATGAAGACAATTTTGCTTTCTCCTTGGGATTTGTAGATGTTTTAGACTCTTGTCTCAGTGTTCACGTAATGTTCAGCCTCTGTGAAGGGATTTTGCAATGCCAGACAAATGCCAAACCCATCTGAGCTGCCTGCGGATCTGCCTCAGACAGAGGCAGGTACAGCCCCATACGTGCTGTGACTGAGAGATATGGTTGGTGCAATGCTGTGCTTTGCCAGCCTTGCTGAGAAATCACTTCACAAGAAGTGAAGAATTAAACAGAGGGAGTTCTCTTGCAGGCAAAAATCTCCAAATACAGTTCCCTGGTAGCAAGAGGCTTGTGCATTCCCTTCCTTAGGACAGCACTTCTGTCCTCCCAGTGCCTCTCTCTGTACTTTTCCAAAGTATTTTATCTAAACAGTCAGATCCGTATTCCATACTCTTCTTCCTTGCTCCTCTATCTCAAATGAGTGGCATGTGGCTCCTGAAAGATAATCTGATATGTTTGTTGTTTTGGTTTTTTTAATGAGAAATTATAGAATAAGTAGCTTAGAATAAAATTTGGTACTACCAGCAGTGCCATTCACACCCAAATACCACAGATCTGAATTTTAGGTTTGATAATGATTGCACAGCTTGATCTGAAGTGACCTTAATATACATCTAGGTCCTGAGAATTTTATAAGCTGAGTCTGTTTAAGGCACTGTTACCCAAAAGCTATTTTTTCTACAAAGATCCCAGACTAATGATGCCAAAATAGTTTCTGCAGTCCAGCCATATGGTGATCAGGTCCTACTTTTAAATGTTTATATTTCTCAATTAAAAATATGTTTAGAAATTTCCTGTGGTCCTTTGAATAGACTCTTGGCTGGTTTACATGAGAAAAACACTGCCTCATATTTCATGTTCACCCTTTCCTTTCCTTTCCTTTCCTTTCCTTTCCTTTCCTTTCCTTTCCTTTCCTTTCCTTTCCTTTCCTTTCCTTTCCTTTCCTTTCCTTTCCTTTCCTTTCCTTTCCTTTCCTTTCCTTTCCTTTCCTTTCCTTTCCTTTCCTTTCCTTTCCTTTCCTTTCCTTTCCTTTCCTTTCCTTTCCTTTCCTTTCCTTTCCCTTCCCCTTCCCCTTCCCCTTCCCCTTCCCCTTCCCCTTCCCCTTCCCCTTCCCCTTCCCCTTCCCCTTCCCCTTCCCCTTCCCCTTCCCCTTCCCCTTCCCCTTCCCCTTCCCCTTCCCCTTCCCCTTCCCCTTCCCCTTCCCCTTCCCCTTCCCCTCCCTTTCTTCTGTGGTATTCTCCAGCTCTGTAATGAGTATTCCTACCTATTGTCTCTCTCCTTCCATTTCTGAACCCTTCTGAATTATCTGTTCAAACATTTGCACTTGTTCTGAGGGCAAGGAGCACAGAAATTCAGGAGACCACTATGACACTGGTAGCAATGATCTCAGCCTTGGCAGAAAAATGTCATTTATTCTCTGCACTCAACCAACCAATCCAGGAACAATCCAGCTTTGTCACTGTAGGTATCAAACCAGTTGAAAAGTAGCCCTAGATCACACCCTGGTGTTTCCTTGATTATGTTACTCCCCTTGTACTTAAGAAAGAGCACTATTCTGTATCTATTAGAGAGTGCAGTGATGATTTCCACGCTGTCAGCTCAATGTAACCAACGTGGCCTTCAGTGAACTAACACCTCAGGGTTTTAGAGGCCTCCCTGCCAAAAATCCCCGGACAAAGATGCAGCTCACATATGGACCACAGTGGTGTATGAACATCACTGCCATGCAAAGTCCTCCTCAGGATGTGAGGTAGGGACTCTGAGTGTCACCCAAGAATGACATTTCCACAGCGATGTCCAGGTAGTTAAGTGTAGAATTTTGGGAGTGCATGCTCATGTCTCACTTTTTTTGATCCTCCTTCCATTCCATGATTCCACATAGGCATCTTACAGCCTGTTACATATAGGGAACAACCCCTTTGACTCACGTACATGAAAATACAATTTTTTCCTTACTTCAGTTTCATTGCCAGCACTCCATTTTCATGTCATCATTCCTAAAATCTCCATATTTATTATCACCAAATGGCAATCACTGCACATGACTTTTTGTTTATTTCAAAATTCAATGTAAGAATGTTGAAACTGTTTATGTGGTTGCTGTATTGAATATGTTTTTTTGTATTTATCCACTTAAGCATGGGCTTTTTGATACCTGCTGGTGGTTAACCTGCTCAGAGACACTAATGGTTTGTTTAGTATTTCATAGCTATGTCAATTACAAATTCAGATCATAGTTGAAAGGCTGCTTTGCACAGTACTACATCACATCTCCTGTAAGGTCTTTAGGAGAACTGAAAGGCAAAGCTGCACCTGAGAACACATTGGGTGCATACAGCAGGCATGCACTCTGTGCGGTAAAATTCCCATTTAGGAGATTAACCCAAACACTAGCAAAATCAGTGGCTGTAACTCAGAGCAAAGTCAGGTATAGAATCACTAGTTTTTCACAGGTAAGTTTTAAAAGTTTCCTTTCACTTCAGAATTTGGTCTCTCCAGACAAGCCTTAGCTATTTTTCACAGCAAATAAAAATAAACATGCAAAGTTTTGGTGCTTCGAACATGCAGCTCAAGGAGCAGGTGAGAACATGTCACAGCGCCAGTCTGCCCTTCATGCAGAGATTTTTTAAATTTTTATTTCCTTGTGAGTATCAGGTAGGGAGAAAAAGAGTTGGGTGTGCCTGTGGCTCACTCTTCTAGGGACTATGGAAACACTCCTGTGAAACTGTGGCCAAGCATTTGTTCCATTATTAAACTGACTGCTCTGCTTTATATTTAAACACAAATTAAACCTCCCAGGGATCTTTGTTTCTCCTCTGAACCACAGAAAGGAAAATCCCAGGGTAAACAGGCATTTCTGAGAACAATCAATACAAAGACCAGGGAAGTCAATGGAACACTTTGAATCAGATTTTGAGGTAGTTTTTCCCTGAATGAGGTCAGATTTCACAAGCTTGAGCAACTTTCTGTCATGCTATTTACTGTGACTCTCTCCTAGCACCTTCCCTTTCTTTCCTACTACCTCCATCCAAACATGCTCTGGCTGACATCTCAGTTCTACTCATGGCTTAAGCCTTTCTTCCTTACTTCCCTTTCTGAAATTGCACCAAGGGCTACTTACCATTGTATTGTAATGTAACTAAAGCATATAACATATGCAAGGGGAAAAAATTTAAAGGTTGCATTAAAAAAAAATTATATATAATATATATATACTGAGATATATTTGTATCCACTCATTATTTAAACCTATTTCTCAGGAGTTAGACAAACATTTTTAATGGTCCAGTGGTCAATGTTAGAACGCCAGTCCTTGTAAAGTGGAGAGGGTAAGATCCCAAGAAGCAGTGAGCACTTTTGATGGTTATTGATGTTGATAGCTGCTGCTAGTGCTTAGTGCAGGCAATGACCTCCATCAGGCTACACCATGGAGTAAAATATGTACAGTAAATTCACGAATACAAGCCGCACTGAGTATAAGCCGCACCTCTGGGTGTTGGCAAATATTTCGGTTTTTGTCCATAGATAAGCCGCACCCAAATATAAGCTGCTCTGTCGTTTGCAGCGAGGACCCGCGTGCAATTAGTAACAGAACCGCGGGAGGGCGGGGTTTACTGGCTGAGCTAAGGCTGTGCAGGCTCAGCCCGCTAGGGGCTGCTGATGGGGCCAGGTGGCCCAGCCCGGTGCTGCCGCTCGGGGCCGGCCGCCGCTGCCACTGGGCTCGGTCAACCCGGGTCAGCGCTGCCCCGTGGTGGCAGGCAGGGACGGAGCTTCCCCCGCTCCTACGGCAGCAGCGGCGGGCGGGGACGGAGCTTTCCCGCGCCCGTGGCGCCAGCGGCGGGCGCGGACAAAGCACCCCGCCTCCTCCCCGAGTCGCGGCAATGGCTGTGCGGGGCTCCTGTCGGCTCCCCGAGCTGCGGCAATGGCGGCGCCCCTCGCCCCCCCCCTCCCCCCCCCGTCCTCCCCGAACAGCGGCAATGGCGGCGCCCCCCCCCGTCCTCCCCTGGGCTGTGGCAGAGGAGGGAAGAGAGCTCTCCCGCCTCTCTCCCTGGCCCCCGTGCTGCCTGCAGGGAGCCAGGGCAACACGGTAACACTGTAACAATCGCGGAATGCCGGCTTTTACTGGCAGGTGCTTGGCTCGGCGTCCTGGCTGGCACGTCTGGGGTTGCAAATGTCAGAAAATTATTCACATATTAGCCGCCCCCGAGTATTAGCCGCACTTCCGGGATTCCACCAAAATTTTTGTCAAATTGCTGCGGCTTGTATTCGTGAAATTACTGTATTTAAACCAGCCTGGAAATGCTGTGTGCAACTTGTTCGTTATTAATTTTTTAATCTCTCTCATCTCTTGCATTCTCTTGGACACACTGGAATACAGCTTTGGACAGTAAACCACAAAACATTCTGCTTTTCCCTTTCTAAGTAGAAGGTTTAACCTTGTCTGGAGTGGATGCCCTTTCTCTGCACTACAGCATTTGTTCTGCCCAAATGGCCAATTCCTCCTTTCACAAGAAAGACTTTGTTCAGAAATAAACCTGACTATCCTGTCAGTTCTGTGGTAAGGAAGCAGAGACGTGAAGGATCAAATTATTCCCAGAAATTCTGACAGGTAGCATAGTGTCTTCTGCAAAGAAGCAGAAGAGACATAGAGAAGAACATGATACTGCCTCACCAAAATGCCTCCCACAAATGACATATTTTTATCCTGTGCAAGAGGAGCATCAGCTTTCAATCTGATTGTGCACACACAGAGACTTCTTTGTTATCACATGTAAGAGGAGACATCTCCAGCTGTATATTTTGTCTGCTTTACTAGTGACAGTTTCAAAATGACAAGACATACTTTTTTCACTCAGACAAAAGAATTTGACATGCTGTACAAAAAGCAACAACAAACTGAAGGTTTTGCAGAAGTCAACCTACATTGTCACAACTGAAGAGGGCAACCTAATACCATCTCACTGTTCCTGCATCCACTGTCCTATCCATAAACCCCCCATCAAAGCAGAGCATAGCACCTTGGCAACAAGGCTAAAGGGGATGGAGATTTTATATCCAGAAATCTTTTAAGGCTGGGAGTGCCACACATAATATCTTCCTTTTTCCCTCTTCCACATTTTTATCTCCTAGTTATAATCACAACCGCTGAAGTACCCCTACTACAGGGTTTTAGAAGCGGTAGTGCGAGCTTGGTGGGAGGTTGTTTGCTTGCTTTTTTGAAAAATGGGACAATTTGTATTCTTTTTAAGACAACTTATTCTGTTGAGCACTGGGAGAAGAGGCAGGTGCAGATACTGAATTACCACAAGAGCAGCAGAGGTAACAGCTGTCCTCAAGCACCCCAAGCTCTCAGAAGATGTAGAGATAGCTTGAACACTACAAAGGCAGAGATTCCCCACTCCACAGCAAATCACTCGGCTTTCCTGTTCTACATTGTGTCCATGTGATCTAACTTAATGAGAAAACAGCACTAACACAGTCTTCTCAAATTTAATATTCATTAAGAGTTTTCCAAGACACAGATTTCCAGGGGCAAATATATTTATTAGCTAATGTGAAAATACACAAATTTTGGAGAAAATTATTTTTTAACCAAGGAGGATTTATTTCTGTTAAATACTAAAGAACAGATTCCATGTATTATTCCACATAATTGACTATAGAGCAGTACCTAAGCATGGTTTTCACCAGCAGATTGGGAGATAAAATCATGGCTAACTGCCAGAATTCATACACTGTAAGAGTAAGAAATGCTGAACTCCAAAAAGAGAGACAATCTTATATATTTATATAACTGCTTATACAAGTCCTTATATATTTAGCACTGACATAATTAATTTTCCTGGAGTACTGAAGTAGTCCCAAATACTGTAAAAGTGCTGAGCAAGAAAGTAGGCAGTGCAGCAGATTTAACCACGGTCAATACTAATACAGCCCAACAGGGATGTGAATGAAGTCTGATGGGCACATGACACAGCAGAGAGGGTACAGGATCAGAGCTATTATTTCTACTCAGATCCTACCCAAGCAGTTCACTAGCAATATTTTGCTGGTGGAATATATGCAACTCTTCACTCAGCATTTTGAACTGTGCTCCTAAGTAACCTGTATAAAAATAAGTACCAGAAAAGTCTGCTAGAATGTTTTTAGCCTTCATTTCTCAACTGTGATTTTAAAATTCGTACATGACGAGTTTGGAAGAAAGTAAATTAGTCAGTGTTGGTACCAAAAAAATGACATAGGTTCACTTCTAATAGAAATATTTATCAACTTATTAGACCTGCAAAATCCATTTATTTATCCATTTATTAGTCCTGCAAAAATAAGTCTGCTCAATGTATTTTTTTATTGCAGTTGTGGTGCCAAGCAATAGGACAAGATGCAATGGGCACAAACTGGTACACAGAAGTTCCACCTGAATTAATTTTGTAAGAAACCAGGGCATCTTTCTTATGTCATGAAAACTTCTCCACATGCCTTTTAGTGCTACCTAAGTATCTTAGGAGTAATTCAAGCCCACTAAAGCCAGAAGCAAGTTTTGTATCAGCAGACTTGAGACGAGACTATTGCCCAATTGTCAGACAAGCAATGTAAAAACACATTTGCCTTTTTGCCTTGTAACAGTCAGATCTTTCAGTCTTGACATAGCTGAAAGTTTAAGCATTCAAGGACAGCTGGGGTTTTTTTTTACTTATTCATTCATTTACTACTGTATATATTCATTTTTAATGGTATACCCACTTCTCTGAGCACATTAACTTTGTCTGTAAGCTATTATTCTGGGATCACATGAATTCTGCTGGAAATTACCTTTAGCTGAAGGTGAGCCTCCGGAAAAGAAAAGCCACTCAAGAGAGATCTTCACCATGCTCTGAGTAAGGTAATCTGGCTTATGAGATGATAAAGCTGTTACAGATCCAGGCAGCCTCGATTAATAAATGGGAGACTGCCTATAAGAATAAAGGTTTGCTGTGAAGACTTCACAGTCCTGACCTCAGCTGACTGACCCCATTCCATAAAAAATTATATTATATGGTGATGATACACCCTCAGAGGAAAACTGAATACTGGGGGAAGAAAAAAAAGAAGCTGCTTACCAAACCTCTCCTTCTCCCAGGAATTTATAAGATTACAATCCAAACTTAGCATCAACTGAAAACATGAGAAAATTCAATACAGAAATAAGTATTTGTGAAAAGCATCCCCAGGCAAGAACCTCAAACCAAATAATGCACGGAAAGTCTACAAACACAAAAGTGGTTCAAAGTACTTCAGCAGCTTTGAGGGGACAACTCTTATTCAAAAAGATAGAGCAGGAAGTTTTAACTGGAACTGACACAGATTCAGTCTCTTGCAGGGATAATAAGCCTATATTCTAAGGAGAATGGACACTTTTCTTTCTTGGTTTACCCCAAATTTTATCAGTCCACTTAACAGTGAACACGCCACAGTCAGACTGTCGAAGTTCATACAACAAAATTGTGATGTTCTTTCTCCCAAATAACTAAATCCAGCTGTCAGTTAAGATTAATAATACTTAATAAATATTTTTATATGTGTGTAATAAAGCTTCTGCACACTGGCATTTAGGGATGAAGTTTCAGAATTGGATATAGGATGATAATAATCTACCTCTTTCTTGAATGCAGACCAAATTCCAGAATTGCTGAATATCCACTGGCATACTTTATCTGAAAGCAATTGACTTCTCTTCTAAAACTCTCAAGCTCATCCAGAAATTTCCAATAAAAGAGGCAGGCCTCCCCTGTGTGACACAACCATGTTGCAAAGAGATGGGGAGCTCAGCACAATCCATGCTGGCTCTGCAATATGGGTACTTTGGCACTAAATCTGGAGCCTGAGGATGCAGCAGGTGCAGCCCCCTCGGCCAGGAGCAGCTGGACCCAGTGAGGCAGGGAATATTGCCCATTTTCTGAAGTATGGCTCATACACAGCAACTGAAAGCCACAGCCCCAGGCTGTATTGAAAGTTTAGATTAGAGTGTAAGGTATTTCAGAAGTCTCAAATGCATGGTTCTCTGGCCATACTTTTATTTTCAAAGGCCTATGGGGAGAGCAAGTGATATAGACCCAGGAAGCATAAAGTATAGGGATCCCAAGCTATGAGGAAGACAAAAATGATTGAGGACATTGCTCCAGTAAATAAATCTACAATACATTACCATGTGGCAATTAACAGCTGGGAAGCTACATCAAAAAATACCCTGCACCATCAAGGTTTTCTACTGAACAATCCCAAATCCACCTGCTCATGCAGCATAGACTGGGAAAGTTTGGCATTTGGCATTTCACTCCTATTGCCTGGTATTCAAAGCCACTCGCTCAAGAATAGGGCAGACATCTTAATTATATAGCTCTTTAAAACTGCTGCAACAAAAGCAAACCCCTTTTGTTCTTTTTTTTCTGGTGGGCAGGAATCTGTGCAGTTCCATTAAAGGTCACAAAATCACACCAGCTGAAGATATGCCCTGCACTGCAACCACTGACTATGAATGGAGCCTAGGAATGGGTAACTGTGCTGGAGGCAATTAGCCTCTTCTAGCCCTGCTCCTGTTGGCAGTTCCACTACTGATCTTCTGAAGCAGGTGTTTTTTATCCCCAGCACTATAAACTGCTACAACCTAGTACAGATGAATAGTGATGGTATGTCTTGGAGGGAACAGGAAAGTTGTGCAAACATTTTATTATCACTTAGGTCTCAAAAGATTCATTTAAATGTCACAAGACAAGAATTTGTGTTTTATGTGCAAACTGGGCTTATCCTCTTCCTGTGTACATTATTTAACACACCATTAATATATATTCTCATGTCTGTGAACAAGAAAAGTAAATATGGCAGCTGACCAGATATGCACTGGATTTTTATTGATTTAATCTTAGCTTCCCAGACTTATCAAAAGATATATGTATTTCAAGGATTTGATATTTTCAAACTTTAAATGATACTCACGCTCTCACAAATCCCTCTGACTTTTACATACACATAACCAATGAAAAACTACAGCAAAGGAAATTAAGATAAAGTATTTGTGAGAGTTAACATATAGAACTTCACCTGCACCTGAGAAACAAATTAAATTATTTTTAAAACAGAAGTAAAAAATACTGTCCAAAATCTGTGCTGTCATTTGCTCCCAAATACAAACATCAAATGATAGAATACACAGAGCTTGTTTGGTACACAGTTTTTTGCCCATTAATACCTCTACTCCCAGCTAAGAAGCACTGGGACCATGCTTGCTCCCAGTTCTACAGCATGCACTCTATCAGTGTACAGTCAAGCACAATTTTAGACATAGTGTTTATGTGTCATTTATACGACTTCAGGAATAGGGAGCAATATGACAAACTTCTGGCATCTGAAGAACAAAGACTAGACTTTCTACTGATAGGATATTTCTCATAAAAGATGCTCCGATCCTTGTTTTATAAAAAGGTTTATTTCTCAGTAGAAAAGTATATTTTAAAACACATTTATTTGCTAACAGCAATATAAAACTCTACAGTTTTAACTTCATAAAAGTTTAACAAAACATAAATATTGTCTACCACTTACATTCCTATATACAGACCTTGCATTAGCTAGTTAAATAGTTGAGAGATAATAACTCAAAAATGAATGACAACTACAAGATTCAAATTCCATGTCACACTGCTCAATCACAGTAACACAAGGAAGAGTTTAAAATCCTCAGTCGCTGGATTCTGCTTTGTTCTCTTTATAGCTATGCTCCTCTTCTCTCTGCAATAATGCACCAGTTCCCATGGTCGTAGCAGGAAGAAAGTATCTGAAGCTCAGGCACATTCTCTTCTACCAGAGAACACAGCTCCCCTTCCCGAAAAACATGGTAATAACGCATGAAGGCCTTTGGATCCAACATGGCATCAGTTTGGTCCCCAACAGACACTGCTGAATCCAAAGCTGAGTCTGTGGAGTCAGTTGTTGAAGTTCTTTTGAAAAACTTGTTGGCATCAGACTTACCAGCATCGTCTTTATTACAGCCACAGGTGCAGTCCCTGTCTTCCACTGGGCCATTTACAAAAGAAGCTTTGTCCCCCTTGCTCTGAACTACACTTTGGTGTCCCCCATTTAAACTTAGATCCTTCAGTGCACCTGTGGCTGGTGACCACTGGGGTTTTCTGAGAGACAGGTTTTCCACAAACACATCATCATAATCATCTAAACTTTGTTCATTTAACAGTGCCCCATGGTGCCCTAAATCCAAACTGCAGTGTCGCGAGTGCTGAATGGGTACGGTAGTGTTTGCCCACACTCCTTCATGTTTCAGCTGCTTCATTTTGTCACTTTGCTTTCTCAGGGCTGATTCATCAAGGGATCTGGAGAAAAACCATGAGCGGAAAGATCTTCCTAGAGCACTGTAAAATCTGTTTTCTTCCTCAGAAATTTTCATGCAGCAGGCTCTGGGTAAGCAATGGTCCATATCATGGGAATGTTTTGAATCAGTTTCTGGCTGCAGATTGTTTTGGTAGCTGCACTCAGAGATGACAAGCTGTGAAGGGTGTATATCTTGGCCTTTTGCAGTAGGGATAAATTCACCCTTATCTCCAGATTGACTTGATTCTGAAAAATGGCGTGAGCACAAGGCCTTGTTCCACGGAACAAATACATCTTGTTTCTCAAAGCGACGGTTCTTTTGTTCCATAGCCCAAACATAAATCATTATTTGGCCTCCAGGTGTCAATATCCTTGCCATTTCCTTTATTGCTTTGATTCTTCTTTGTTTAGTTGAGAAATGATGTATCACTATGAAAAAAAGAAAGGTATTATGCATTGAATATTAGTAAGGACAAAGCATTTCCATCTTCAACCTGTTCTACATGTTCACAAATTATCACTTGCTGCAAGTCAGCAACAGTGCTGAATTTATGGGTACCGCAATGGAAGTTTACCTCAGAATGCTCTCTTTTATGATTATGTTCCATGGACAAAAAGAGGAAAATATGGAAGGAGGAAATTACAGTAATTTCACGACCATAAGGCGCACCGGACTATAAGGCGCACCCCCGGGGAGTCGGCAAAATTCGCAACCTTGTATATCAGATAAGGCGCACCAGACTATAAGGCGCACTTTTTTTTGCAGTGAGGCTCCGCCCCCAGCTCCCTCCGCGCGGTTGCTGGCCGAGGCCCCCGGGCCTGTCTGTACCTGGTGGGGCTGGGGCATGCCCGCCGCCCCCCGTGCTGCCTCCATGGGGCCAGGGAGTGCCTCTGGAGGGGTGGCCCCACCTCCACGGGGCCGGGGCGTGCCCGCCGCTGCTCTGCCCTGCCTCCACCTGGCAGCCATGGTCCTGCCGGCTCCCCCCGCGGCTTGCAGCTCTCACTTCTGGGTAGGCAAATTTCTGAACTTTGTCCATCAGATAAGACGCATCGGACTATAAGGTGCACTTCCAGGTTTGGGGGAAAATTTTAGTCAAAAGGGTGTGCCTTATAGTCGTGAAATTACTGTAATCTCATCTCAAAACAGGGATTCAAGAAAAGTCAGGCATATAAACTGGAGGTTCCTGTTTCTCTGCATAACCTATAACATATTATAACATGTGGCAAGCTTTCACTTAAATGCCTGGCTTTTAGGTGAATTAAATAGCATCACGTTGACTTTAGTTTTTAGAATAATTTTCAGACTTATCTTACTAAAAATAGAAAATCTTTTCACCATGTAACAAATACGGCAAAATGTAGTATCATTAAAAAGATACTTTGAATTTTTACATCAGCACACTTGCAAAAGATCTAGTGAGAAAATTTAGACAAATATTCACCGTTGCTTTAATTTTGTAAAATTAAATTTAATTTTTGTAAAAAGGAATGTCTACATTGCATGTCACAACTTTTTTTGTTTTTACATTGCATTATGCTAGCAAAAAATAATGTCAAATTTAAAATAAAAATTTTGATAACTATACCTGGATTGTCTTTCCAGAACAATTTCCACATTTCCAAATTTCACTCCAATGTGAAAGGACACTACATTTCAAGATTTCTACATTATTTCTATCTTTCTAGTCACCTGGAGTACGAATGAGCCAATACTATAGAATAGTAAGAATAGCTAAGAGAACTGTTTTCTCTCTAAACTCTCGGAGGCATTAACCTGTACTGAGCTTGGACACATTGGTCATGTTGTTCTATATGTCATTAGTACTAGATTAGATTCAGTGATGTAAAGAGGACTGATTCCACAATTTGTTTGAAGCGGACTTGGAGCCAGCCACTTCTACATGAAAAACATTCAATTTACCTATGGAACAGCAGATAATAGAGTATGTTCTCAGCTGAAGACATTTCTCTATAAATTCAGAAAAATTTGATTCAATGTGCTGCTTGACAGTAGCCAATTCTAGTTGTAGAAACAGTGTTAATTCAACACTGCAGTTATGAAAAGTGCATCCAACTAGTCCTGTCTTTATTCAAAATAATGATTAAATTACCAAGGGAGAAAAAAGATGTAGCTTTATTATCACAACCCAAGAAAAGTATTCTTGGCAGTAAATATTAACAAGGCTCTCACAGGCTGCTAAGAATACAAAATAGACAACTCTGAGAAGAGTTTCCCATCTATGGGAACAAGCACATCAGTGCTTGTTTCCAGGTTCTCCTGACTCTGATGAATCTTTTCTCAAACTTTGAAAAAAAAATTTTGAAAAATCAATTTTTTTTGTGTGGGAGAGGGAGAAGGGAACTGATATTTTCTTATACTGGAGTTAGGCCATATATCACCACACAACCTCCTGCAAAATTTTATCAAAACTGACAGAGACAGCATACACATACAAGCTTGGTTTACCAGAAAGAAACAACAGTCAACCAACAGAATCTGTGCAAACTCTTCAATGGGTTAAATATTCCTTCTGGTAAGAATCACTCCGGTGGTTCTGCAGAAAAATCAATCCTATAAACATAATTATACCAGAAAATCCAAGAAGAGTACTTGACTAAGTACATAAATACTTTTTTTTCTCTGTAATAGGATGAAAACCACTTTATTTAGAATTAGATGGACACAGGCATACTATGTCTCTATTCAAGAGGGATTAAAATCCACTATTGTTAAATGTACTGAAATAGCGTGTGAACTTTTAAACTTGTCAGGCTTATAATTGATATAAACGCTAGATAGGTATGCTATCCTTCAGAGTCAGCTGATCTGATAAGCACTGAAATTATGCTACAAGACCTAAAATGTGGGTAGGGCTCACTGGTTAACTATCCAACATGAAAGCAAAGTAATGATTACTGCTTGTGATTTAGTCAGTCTTTCCTTCCACCTGTTTATGTAAAAGATACATTTTAAAATTGATTTCCATCACATTTCAAGTAGTTTGTTGATTGCTATCAATAGTAATTATCATGCTTCGTACTTTTGCTGATGCATTTAAAAACCCTGAAAGAAGATCAGTCAAGACTAGACCAAACAATGTAGACTGTAAATATACTCTAGCTATTTTTTTATCTACACTTGTCAAATGATACTTCTCAAATTACAAGTAGTATTTTCGATAAGAGAGGTCAGAAGAGTTAAGTTGCTGAGATGCTCTGGTCATTTTAGAGAACAAGTGCTTGTATGACTCTTATGACTAAGAGAAATCTGAATTCATAACTTATAATAGTTAATGTGAGTTCCAAGTTATACCATAAAGTTTTCATTTCAGTGCATTTGCTGACCAAAACAGATCCTATGGAGAAACCAGGAGTCTGTCTTGAGCATCCAATCTGCTTAAGCTTTGAGCAGCCATCTTTAGATTAGCTTCCACTTGTTTAAAATGCATGCTGGAAGGAAATACTTTGTCTACCACATATAAACATACAATTGATATGCATATTTCCTTGGTCAACACTGCCTTGAGTAATGGGAGTTTTGTTTTTTAATGTTGATTACATTTATTTCAGTTATATCTCCCGTGATTCTAAGGAACTGTTTCAAAACAGTTAAATGAAATGAAGCCACAGGAAAAGAAAAGAATGCTCAGAAATTCTCATTTGTTAGGGCCAGGATGCAGGAATGCTGTCTTACCTCCAATTGAAATGACTGCATTGAAGCACTGATCCCTAAAGGGAAGGTTAAGGTTGTCACACACCAGCACTTCATCACCTTTCTTCCTTGCAATTTCTACCAGTCCTTCACAGTAATCACAGCCCAGATTATACACCTGACTGTTGACACTCAGATATTTTCCAGTTCCACAACCTAAAAAAAAGGATACCAGGTCAGAAGCCATATATTCCAAACATTTGCTCTCCCACCCAAAGCAGTGAAAATAATATGAGGGCTTTCCTAATCCTAAATTGTCCTGGAAAACAAAATGAGGGTTTGTGCTGACTAGCCTAACTGCTGCAGGGTTCATTTGGACTATTGAAATTGTATGTTCATACTATTAGGATTGTAACAGTACCAACATCACTAACAAAAGTACTCATTACACAGCCCTGTATAATAGCAGGTGATCTGCATTTCTGTGGGGAACAAGGATAAGTGCAGGTGGGAGGAGGAAGGAATGGTCCTCTGTAGCCACTAGTGTGGCTTTGAGAATAAAAACCCAACCATGCTGCTTCATACTGAGCCTTTATATAGTCTGGTATCCTGTGACCAACAATGAGCATAAACAGGTGCCCAGGAGAAGGTAAAAAAAGGATCAGCATTAAGGCCCCTTTCCTTAGTACTGTTCCAGCTTCCAACTCTTTTCTGTCCAGGGGATTTCCCAAAGCCAGAGTGTTATGTCTTTTCAGTGATCTGCAACAGATTCCTTTGCTTAACCCCATGCAGTACTTTTCCAGTGCATGCCATTTCTCTCCAAGAAGTCCTAAACCATAAATGTCACTGACACAAGTCAGAGTGGAAAATTTTTACTTTAGATACAGATGCAAAAATAACCATAAATCACAAAAGTTCTTTCCATATTGCAGGCACATCCTCTTTTTGTCTTTGTGCCAATGCATTATAATCCATGTAAATGTAATGAACTGTTCCAGAATGTCTTCCACCTAAAAGTCTGTCTTCTCAAGGACTATGCTGTATTAAATTGAAATCTTTCAGAGGATCCCTCAATGCCTTATGTATAACAAGCACTTTTCAGAATTATACTGGGAGCCGCTCATGGCAGCTCTAGGTCACTAGTGAGGAATAATTTCTGAAAGTTGACAGCCAAGCAACGGGGTAGCAGCTTGGCAAAGAGAATCATCTAAGTATTGGTAATTCAATTTAAAGGCCTGGAGTTATCTTTAGAAACATCACTGCTTCTTGCAGCGCTGCTGCTCTCGGTGATGTTAATGTGCACCATTATCTAGAGAGACAGCACAGGAACTATTGCAGAACAGAACAACACTTCAGTGCTGAAAAAGAGTGTATTTCTCAGCTAAAAGCAAGCCCTATTCTTTGAAGTAACACTTGAGAGGAATGGAAAATACTAATACTGCTAATGCAGTTCAAGGAATATATGCAATAATACATGAAGCTCTGAATGTTAGAAAACCACGACTTCTAAAAAATTGTATAAATTATTATTTATTATTGTTCCCCTATGCAGAGGAACACATTTATTCAACCATCATTAATTTGCAAGATTCAGTTGCTTAATAGGTGGCTTTTGGTGAAGTGCTTTTTAATCACTATGAGTTTCTGGAAGTACAGGGTCCTCTCTGGAATTAAGTTGAATAGTGTCAATAATCCCAGTACTATAAAAATCTACATTTGTCAGACATTCCCTTTTAAACAAGTCATCAGGAAGAGTATTCCTTCATGAAGCTAACAATGGCCAAACTATTTTCATGTGTTTTGATCAATGAAAAATAGTAAGGCAAATACACAAAATAATATTTTAATAAAACTAGTATTAAACTGAAAATTACCAATTAAAGATCTCATTTTGAAAATTTTAGTGCCACTAGGCACTAGTGCCACTTTAGTGTGACTTCTCCTTAAATACATGCCAAAAGTAAACACTATAGTCAGATTCCTGAGGATTTTGTTAAACCTCATAAAAGAAGATACCTTGTGTGCCTTAATGGGAATATTCTTATTGGCAACTGTAAGGACTGATCTTCTCTTCAGATAAGACTGACTGCTGATAAAGCCTCAAAGAACTTCAGCAAAGATGCAAATTACTTCTGTTGAGGTAGCAACAATTTTGGCTGAGATATAGCCATTTAACTCTCAGTTGAGTGAGTGTATGCCATAGGATATTTCCTGAGATTCTTAGTGACAATGGTGCAGACATATAAAAAGAGCTACATGATGGAAATAACACCAATCGAGTATTTTTGGTGCAGTGCCCAACAGCAGCAGAACTACAAATTATCTTCTGATTACGGCCTACAGCATATTCAAATCATGTTTTTCTCTTATAGGATAAAGCAGATGCATAATTTAATGTACACATTTGTTAAACCTTGCTGTGTAAAAATATTTTATTAGTTTAAACAGTACAGAAAACACAATGGTGTGAATGAGCATATTTTTTGCAATGATGCACTGTATAGGACTGAAGTCATCATTCAAGCAAAGGAAACACGCAAGCACCTGGAAACCCCTGGAAAGTGTGCAGAAGCAACAGAAAATTCAGGTATAAGTACTACCTGTGGGGAAGACAATGCCATAGCAGGAAAATGAGGTTTTGTATCATAAGGAGATTCTCAGATCTATTTTTAAAAAATATTTTTAATGGCAATCACATCAGAAGATTTCTCTTTATAAAAAGCCTTGCTAGGAGGAGCTTTAGAACAAATGAAAACCAATAAATTTCAGATTGGTACTACATAAAGCAAGTGATCTAAAGAAACTGAAACATTAAATAATTGGGTTATTAACATAATTTTTTCAAAAGGGCTCCAGGGGAATGATAGATCATTAAGACAGTGGGTAAATGGATAGATTTAGACTTAGCTCAACAAAAATTTGGGAAAAAAATTATTTACTGTCTACATGATACACTGCCAAAGAATTTAAAGAGGTGGTATATGACATCTAGCATTGGGGCTTTAAAACAATTTTAAAACAGATTTAAACAAGTTAAACAGTTGATCTGAAGGCTAAATATGATTAACAGGTAAACTAACAAAGCTTATAAATAATCTTTCATGCCACCTCAAAGAATGGCTTACCTATATCAACAACGAGACTGCCAGGCTTTTGTTCCAGCAGAAAGTTCCGAACACGAGGCCATGCTTTGGTCTGCAGATCACTAAAGTAGGCAGCTGTATTCTCATACACACTGTGCACGTGCTGCTTTTCTAGTTGGGTAGCCTCATGTTCCATCCTGGAAACATCATGAAGATTATGTATAACAAAACACAAACGGTTGCAGCATAGACTTTACATTTTATAGGCATGCATAATTCAGGATCTTAAACATTCATATTATTAAAGTTATTACATCCATCTAGCAGCCATATCTATAAAATAGTCTTTACTCAAATGATCTGATTTTATTTCATGAAAGTCAAGAAAAAATGTGACTGTATCACCTGCCTTGTGAAGCATTATGTAACTGCACATGCCTATGCAATAATAAGCACATTCCCAAGTTCACCAATATATTAGAAGCTTATCTGGTGCAAAAGAGAGCTCTTATTCAGTGAAAGTGCAGAATATTTACAGAATCATAGAATAATTTAGCTCAGAATCAGTCCAACCAGTTGTGAACAGGATTTTAAAAACCAACTTCCCTGTTGTTGCCAATGTGAATAGGCAAACTACTAATATGTTATTTGCAATACAGCCTGGTCCCTGAAACCTAAGCCCCTAAATCATGCATAAGTTATTTGTGGTTTATCAGCCCTCTAGAAGTGATTAGTTTGCTACAATTTTCAGCAACAAAATCTCAATTTCCCTACTTCACTATCTTCATGCCTGAGCACAGTATTTTAGTTTAGTGATTTGGGAAGTGGTATCTTCTTAAACCTTAAGTATTACCCCTAAGCCCATATAGAACACCAAGTGGATTCAGACACTGAATCTCTTCATACAGAATCTTACATCTTCCTCAATCTATCCTCTCATTCAAGGACCAAACAGGCCAGGTTTGAATAGCTGACGAAGGCTGATGAGATTACATTTCAAAGTGTTAAGGCATTCTTCAAACTAATTTAAACTGCCTGTTTATTTGGGAAATATTGCTACCCATTATTAAAACAAAACTTATTCAATTGTCCAAGAGTTCAACACAGATTAAAGCC
The DNA here is from genome assembly GCF_009819885.2 of Catharus ustulatus. NCBI lineage: Eukaryota > Metazoa > Chordata > Aves > Passeriformes > Turdidae > Catharus > Catharus ustulatus. Next base: position 47,021,669 of record NC_046225.1, read on the forward strand.
TGTTTCCAAACATTCAAAAGACTAAGCAATGTATTATCAAGATAAAATCATAACAGTGACTCCTTTGACTGCATTTGAAAAGGTCAGAAGCCAAGACTTTAATTTACTTTCCTTGATTTTCAAGTAATATACATTTAGGAACCATAATAAAAATTTCTTCTTCCTGTCACTTTTAGTATTGAAATACATTAGTATGAGAAAAAAATACAAGAATATATGAGAAATTATGATATATATGAGAAAAAAAAAGTAATTTTTTTTTAAATGTATGTGTAATAAATAATGTGAGCTGTCACTGCAGCTATTCAACATAATCTGTCCTACACTTGTCCTACAAATACAATATTTTTAATTTTAAAAATGGGAGTTAATCCCAGTGACTGAAAAAAACAACGTACTTCTGAAAAAACAACTACGCATGTTTACAGAATAGTATGTAAGGCTTGATCCATTTCACTGGTACTGTGTAAAGGTGGGGACAAATTCTTAACAATTTTCAGTCGATTCTGACTGTAGTATCTATGAATATCTCTCTTTAAAACATTTATGTTCAGTATTTTCTCAATACTTAATCTTTTTTCTACAATCTACAATTTTGTTTTATCCTGCATTAGCTCACCTTTTACAAGGTGAATGTACACATATACATAAAAATTAAATTCTGAAACAGTATAGTACATTGCTAATAGGCACATTTTCAGTTTCACTGAAGAGTGAAAAGCTGTAACAGACTGAACAAAAGAAGCAACATAGACTTGAAATTATATTACATGTGCCAGAAGTTACTCAGTCAGAACTTTTCTCAGAATCCATTTCAAGTTATGCTGTCACATAGAATGGGTTAGTTCCAGTAATTTCAAGTAAGTATTCCTTAGAGTCAAAAGATCAATCCTTTGTTTTTATTTGACTGTTAAATAAAATAAATTAGGTATTTTGTGTCTCCAGTCTTTTTTCTCTGCCTCAAAACATACTCTGTTTGGTTGTTCAACTGCCTAGGAGTCCTCTATTTATAAGTAGTAACTCCAAAGACTAACAACCATTTCTTTTATTTTGTTGCCTGATAACCTCCTTGCTATAATTTATATTTCTTGTTTAGTTACTATGTGGTTCAACGTATCCAAGTGCTTTCTTTTATCTTTCTACTTGAAGCTCTTTGTTCAATTTTTGCAGTTCTTAAAAAAAAAACCTGAAAAGGCAGAATGTTTTCAACCATTCATACTGAATTCCAAACTGTCTTTTTTTCTCTATTTTCCTAAAATGTCTACATTGAATTCCAGTGCAGACTGAGATTCGGCTTAGTTTCCTATTGAATCCTAGACCACCCTTTAACTTTCTCATTCACTGGAACTGGTACCGAGTCTTCAGCTACACGGGACATGCTGGAGACTTCCATGTATTGCAATACAGCATTAGAGGTCATTATTTTTAGACATGCTTAATAAGTATTGTCAAGAAAATAATTTGGTTATTATACAATAATGGTAGTATATGAAAAGACAAATTATTTCATGTACCATTTTGTAATAATTTCCATTCCTGCTGATTGCTTATATTTTGCAAATAATTAAGGCACATGATGAAACCAAACTTGCCAATTTGACTTTCCAGTCAAGATCCATGATACTATCAGGTTTTACATTGCAGCACGGCAGGAAATGTCCCAGCAATTAACCTCTTCACTGCAATGTTTACAAAACACATGGAACCTGTGGAGTCTGCCCAGACCTGCAGCTCTACCACCTTCACACAAGTATACTGCCACCAAAAAACTCAGATTTACATAACTTTACAAGCCAAACTCAACGTCCCTATTTCTCTTTCTAAACAAGAACAACCATTACAACTTCTTTGCTTCGAAAGTAGCAGTCAGTGCCTCTGTTGGACATGAATTGTAGAAAATGTTCATTTCATCCAACTTCTGGATTCAACTTCCTGGATAATTAAGTCTGTTTTGCAAAGCAGGTAATGAAAATCTGCCCAGAAATCCCACTGCTTCAGCATCTGCTCCAGTTCTCATTTAAGCTACCCAGAAGCTGTCTGGTAAGACCAGCAAAGAGAAGAGAAGAGAAGCAGAAGGTGATAATTATGGATGTTTTTCCCATGCTTAATTCCTCTTCTCCTGTGCTTATGTTCCTGTTAAAGGGCTCATGCAGAGGCTTGGAGCAAAGATGGGAGTGTGCAGTAAATTGGCACTGAGCTGTTCAGTCACTCTGCAGCAAGTCTTGCCAAGTCCCCAAAATGTGAATGCAGCTCAACAAACATCCACCTCCTGCAAATAAGCAGCATGGATAAAAACCGAAGAGCAGGATTCTCTTCCCTTTCAGTGCTTCCTGGGCATTCTCCTGGTGATTCGTCCATGAGACTTCAACATGCCCTTGTTGCAGCGGATCTATGAAATGAGGAAACTGGATGAAAACTGTATTTTCACTTCTGCTGAATTTGGAGGGAAATGGATCACTAGTCCATCACATATAACTGTGGCACATGAACAAACTGAAAGTAACTAGGTTGTAGTCCATTGACTTTTTCCTACACTGATCTTTTCCTTCTTTGTTAAAAACAAACAAACAAACAAAGAAACAAACAAACAAACACCAAACCTAAAATATTACACCATCCAAGAAGGTAAAAAGAATCGTACAAACACCACATATGTTTTCAGAGCTATATATCTCACTAAGGGTTCTCTGACTCTAAGGTAATCTAATTTCTTCTTTTTCCATTAACATTCTGCAACCTTTTAGATAATTAACTTTTCAAGGATACTGCTTTAACAAAATTCATGTTGCTTGTATCGTTTTTATCACTGTGGAAGTAAGAAATACATTTCAGAGAGTGACCTTGAAACGAAAACAATCAAAATTAATAACCCCCATTTCCAACATTAAAAAAAAACATGTTTGGGTTTTTGGGGGGTGTTTGAATTTTTGAATTTTTGTTACTGGTTTTGAAAGCCTGGGATTTCCTGAAACTGAAGTACAGGAGGTAGTGTTCACTCCAAAAATACTGCCTCTACCACAGTCTACCAAAAGCTTTTCACACTTACCTGCAGTTCTGAATCCCTTGCAGACCTCCTCACCTCAAGTTATCTCCCCTCAGTCACCTACGATTTTCATCTTCCATCTTCTTTTTATTTCTTACACCTTCCTCCATGTCCTTTAGCATGTGCTTTGTCAGCATGGCTATTTAGCTTGATATAATAATGTATAACACTGTGAAGTCTTGACCTGGCTCATGTCCAGCTCCTCCTTGCCTTTAAATACAGGCCAAACACAAAACCTGGTATATGTCGCAAAGCTTTTGTCAATGGCCTCTTGGAACGACCCTGTAATTTTCCTGCATTGCTCCTGTTTGAGTTGAAATCAATTGCTCTTGATTAATTTGCACCATGGGCCTTCCTTGTCTTCTCTCTTGCAACTGCCTATTTTTTCTAACCCTTTGATGAGCAGCATGAATTCACTCAATTCAGTGCAAGATTTCAGCCTGTTAATGAGGGCCTCTCTTAGATACACTCTCTTTCACATGCTGATGGGAATTCTCAATATAATTTTGGGTAAGAAGAACTGCTTCAAAGATCTAGGAAATTCAGCACAGTTGTGTCTCTCTTTGTTGCCACAGCAACATAAACCTTGATTACACATGCAACTCCAGCTATGGATGCAATAACCTAATTAATTGCTTAAATGGAACAGGATAAACCACAAGGGCTAGGTCTACATCCTCAATACCCTTCTCTCCAGCAATAACACATGCACTCATAGCTGTTACTAACACCTAAGTGAAAGGTGAGGCAGTCCAATCTGTATTTCCCCCTTCACCTCTAGAACAGGGAGAATCACCTATTCAGGGAAAAATGTTTCCAGTTTACTTCCAAAATTTACCAGTCTTTTCATTCAAATACAGGTAGCCTTAGAAAACAAACTGTACAGCCCTAGTGGTCTACAAATCAGAGTATTTTTTCATCTCCATCAGCAAAAGTCATTGCAGCCCTTCTCAAAAACAAACCTAAGATTTCTTTATCAGAACTCTGCTCACCCTTGGATTAAACTTATAAATCATAGCAGTGGCTTCCATTCTGATTAACAGTGATTTCTTGTTTCAATAATGCAGACAACAAACTGTTCTATCCTGACATACCAAACAGCTTCAGATTTGAATCATTAACCAAAGCAAGTATAATAGTAAATGCTAATGCAACAAAATAATAGGAATGCTGTCATGAACAGTTAAACTAGCTGCAATGAAAGTTTAGCAAGAGGATACAATAGGAGATGATTTGCTTACATAAGGCTAACAGCTTCAGTAATTAATTTCAACCACGCATGAACCATTATAATCCCATAAAAACGCACAGCCTGAAATCAGAGCAAGGGGAGCTCCATGCAGCTAAAACCTTTTTGAGCTGAAATCCTGATTCAAAACCTTTCCTCCAGTAAAATCTGGAAAATTCTGAAACAAAAAATAAAGAGCTGGGACACATTTGACAAGAACCACTGTTAGCTGAAGCACTAATGGCTTGATTGAAATGAAGTCACTATCATTGTATTTTTTCTTCCTAAAATACATAGAACTTTGTCCCAGCAAAACATTTAAAAGACTGCTCTTACAAGAACTTGGAAAAAATAAGCTTATAGTTCAAGCTCTAGTAACTCAAAATGACAGCCATTCACTGGCACATTAATTTTGTTAGCTTTATTTTCCAGTTCAGTCAAAATCTAGTACTATTCACTGCACATTCTTGGATCAGTTCATCATTTAATATTCTCCTTACTGTTTTGCATTTAGGGTCATAGTCTATATACCTGAAACGTTGCACTGTAAACATATTTATTTTCACTAAGTACATAAACTCCATTCTGTAGATAGGTAATGTTCTGCTAAATGAAAATGCCTTGGCCATTAAAAACTCCTGAGAGGAGGAACAGACTCTTGCAAAAGCTTCACAGTCCCTTTACGTGTCTGTTCACCTTACTATCACATCAAAACTCACAAATCACCTCCCAGCACAGAGCTCCTTCCTACTGAAGTACCACACAGTCAAAAACCTGTGATACTGTGCACTGATGTGGGTCTTCAGATCCTGCACAGAAACACTCTGTGCAGACATCAGAGGAGAAGCAAGGACTAGGAAACATTTGGCCTACTAAGCGGGAAGGAAAGGCTAATAATAAGTAGTGCTGAGAAGAGCAAAGTATTTAGGTTTTTCTTCTTCACTATTCATATTAATTGCCACCAAGTGTCAATACATCAGTGACAAAGGGCTAAGGAAATAGGGAGAGAATAGGCTGGGGCTTTTAATTTCAGGGTTTTCTAAACAACTAGCCTAATAAACAGTACGTAGGGAACAGATTGCACTGGTCTCGGATTAGACAGTCTCAGAGCCACAAGAAATCAGTTTTGAGAAACTGTGGACAACTTATACAATCCCTGGTCTCCTCGTATTCTAGTACAAAAAAATTAGAAACAGTTGTTTTAGATTTTAGAAATTACAGTAGAATGGTACAGTTGGTACCATTTGCAAGAGGATATTTACAGTGTAGTTATCAAAATTCACTATCACACGGGAAGGATACCTTGAGCAAACTTGTCCAGAAATATGCTTTGGACACTCCTCAATAATGTCTTTGTATGATACTTGCAGACAGACCAAATCATCAGGGTTCAAATGAACTGGATAATGGCATCAGAATTCAAATGTTTAAACAGATCTAGAGAGACAAAAGCAAAGCATTACTTTGCAGTAAGAATAACCAACTGCACAAAGAGAGACTGAAGAGGGCAGGATGGGATGACTGGCAGCAGTTCTGCAGAAATGGATCTGGGTTGTATAACATTTCACAGATTTAACACCATACATGCTATGTTGTTATGGTGGTTTTAGCAATATACTGTTGCCAAAAAAAACAAGAAAAGAAAAAATAAATCTGGATCAGCACACAGAAATAGGGTAGATACCTGCGAGTTACATAAAATTTTCCTTCTCCTACATTCAGCACTGCTGGATCAGGTTGAGCACTATGCCCAACTTCGAGCAAAAATAAAATATGAGAGAACAATTATGAGATACTGTATATATCTAAGAGATCTGAAATCACATAAATCCTGGGGAAAGAAATTTGTCTCACAGTGTTGGTCCAAAATGAGAGAGGACTATCTCAAAACAAGAAGGACTGTTGCAAAGCGGAGAGAAATAACTGTTTACCAAAACTGAAGGGCAGACAAAAGACCGTAGCTTAAGCTACAACAAGGAAGATACAGATAGGGCACTTTACACAAAAGATGATGTACAGAAAAGCACTGGAAATTACTGTAGACTGGGTAGGACATGGAGCCTTCACCAATGGGGTCTTAAAAATCTAAGTCAGTTAAGCACCTGTCAGGAAATTCTCTGTGCCCTGCATCAGTATCTCAAAGCCCCTGGCCATGCCAATCTACCCATAAGCTTTAAATGCAGCAATTTTTTCTCCTCGGTCACTGCATGTCTCAAACATTTGTATACAATTATCATATCTCCTCATTTTCCAGCAGTTAAGCAAGCATTAAATATTTAGTACTTTTCATATTCCTTGATGAATCAGTCAAGGTGGTCTTTTCAACAAGTATTGTTGTCATGCTAAGTATCCTCTCCATTTAGGCCAAAGGATATTTACAGGAATAATTGATTCCGGAATGTCATTTTACAGTTCTGGAATTAAGTTTTTTTTAAATTTCTTCTGTTTCCTCACACTCTGGGTTTGCATTTAGAGTACTGTTGTATTAGTTTTAATTTATATAGTATAATTCTCATTTTTTTTTCAGTCTTCACTGTTGATGCTTACATGGTGCTTAGTGTAATACACAAAAACCTTCCCATTTAAAATGATTTACAAACTGACTTAAGACATTCAATTACAGTAATTTCACGATTACAAGCTGCACTGACTATAAGCCACAACGCCGGGTGTTGGCAAACATTTGGTTCTTTGTCCATACACAAGCCGCACCCAATTATAAGCTGCTCTGTCGCTTGCCTCGGCCCGGCGCTGCCCCACGGTGGCAGGGGGGCACGGAGCCCGCTGGTACCCACGGCAGTGGTGGGAGGTGGGGATGGAGCCCGCTGGCACCCACGGCAGCGGCAGGCAGGCATGGGAGCCCCCCACCTCCCCCCGAGCTGCGGGGCCAGCAGGATGGAGCTCTCCCGCCTCTCCCCCTGCCGTGCTGCCTGCAGGGAGCCCAGCTCCACCCGCCGTGCAACAGAGTAACCAATTTGTAACAATCACATAAATGCCGGGTTTTACTGGCAGGTGCTCAACTTGGCAGTTCGCACTGACTCGGTTTGCACTTCCAGGGTTGGAAATGTCAGCAAATTATTCACATATTAGCCGCTCCTGAGTGTAAGTCGCATTTCCGATGTGGAAGCAAAATTTTGGTCAAAACAGTGCAGCTTGTATTTGTGAAATTACTGTACTTGAAAACATATTTTCTGCTGAAATCTCAGAGGCAGAAAGGTAAGTAGCACATTATCAAGTAGGATCTCAAGTGGAGGCTGTCAATGGTTACCTTTGATCTCAAGATGATATACAAAATGTTGTTTAATCAATTACAGTAATTACAGAACTACTAAGTGGTTTCTCTTGATACATTTTATAAACTACTCTTGATTATCATGTTTATTACAATTGAACATATAATTTCCTATCTTAAAATATTAATATAGAAATGTATTCAGTGTTCAGCATACTCGCCAAACATAGTTTTAAAAGAACAGATCCTACAAAACTAAAACATTTGATACACTTTTTTTTTGGTAAGTTTAAGTTATAGGAAGTGATGTATTTATATCTACTTTCTCAAAAAAGAAAAGGTGTCTCATATGTCTTTGAGGTTAGTGCTCTGAAGTGTCTTAAGTACTCTCTAACAGAAACTGGGTGCTTATGCAGCTGACAGAGGCTCCTGAAGATACACCAGTAATCCTATCAGAGTTCAGATTTAGACCTAGACACAGAAAAACTGCATTACTAAAAGGTTGAGGCGTAACCCTCTGTGAGGCCACCAACAGTTTCTTCCAACTGTAGTAGACTGAGCAGTGTGTAGGCCCAGTGGTCCTGTAGTCAAAATCCCTAGAAAAGATCCTTCATAAATCACCAGACCTTCACTCAAAGATTATTTCATTTAAAATGCATGAGTGATACCTTTTTACATAACTTGCTATTTCTAAACCCTCTATTTTAAAGATGAGAAAGGCCTTTGAAAAACACAATTTTCCCTCATCAACATGGAAAGGAAAGGTTCTCTGGGGACCTGAAATTTCATATAAACACTACTTAAGTTCTCTATTTGGAAAATGTTTTAATTCCATGGACTTTTTAGGTGTATTTTTTTTCTTAAAGTCAAGAAATTATTGTATGACAGGGAAAAAAGTTGATACCTACAAACATCAATATCTGGAGCAGCAAAAGAAATATTAGCTTAGAAGATATCTGGTCTGTTAGTAATTTTCTCCTCTGAAATTATTACATGTTGATATGAATGCAAAGTTTTCTTCAAAATGGAATATTTTTCAACAGCAAAACACAAACCAAGTTATACAGTGTCTTGTACAACTGTGTTCTGCTTAAACTTTTCTGAGGAAAAAAAATCAGCCAAGATTCTGTGTCACATGAGTTTAAGTCAGTTACATAAAGCCTGGTTATGACACAAGTATTTATCTTATTTTTCAACTGTTAGACTCCTTTTCTCCCAGTCTATCAGTTGATATTTCTATGTCCATTTATGAGGGTAGATACATATTTTTTTTAAAGTACCTTTTTTTAAAGTGTCTTTACTCCTCTTTTTTCATTTAAAAATTATTTCATAAGCATACAGAAGTGTGAAATAGTTTTTCAGTCTCTTTAATCTTTAATCTTCATAAATTTAAGAGACATGTGGCCCTTGAGCTATGATTTTCTGTCACACAGGAGTATTATGTCACTATTACCAGCTATAAACTGGCCCATGTAGATCCTGGTACTGCAAAGACATGGACATCTGCTTAACTTTGTGATGTAAGTCATCTTACTGACCTCAGGTAACCTATTAATAATAACTAGAGGCAGGAATTTGCAAATAATGTTTTTCAAGACCAAGCTTTACATTCTTTCTACTGTCCCATATTCTGATTCATCCATCCAGAATGGACAGCAGAATACCTGCCAGTCTGAGAGTTTGCATGGGAAGTGTTTGTCCTTTGATGTAGGGTTGATTTCAAACTCTGTTGAAAGACATGATCTGAAAATAGCATATTTTACTGAAATAAATATATTTATATACTAGACTGAAAACAAATTACTAAAATGAAGCCAATCCTCCAGGGTACAAAAAAGTCCTCAAAGGACCAGTTCTGTTGGTCATGGAGAGGCTGCTGAATGTTTTTATCTCTTTCTTGAGTTTCATGCACAAAATCATAAACTCCAGTAACACGCTTCACCTGAGCAACTGTATCAGCAAGGAATGTCATCCTGTGCACTACGTCAACACAGCAGGAATGCTGAATTCTGCCAGAAATTCTTTGCAAAAGAAAAGGCACGGCTGAGATAACTCCCTGAGCTCTGGCTGCTCCCACTGATGCTCAGTGGGAATGAAAATCCCTTTACAAACATTCATTAAGCAGCGAACACTCTGCAGTGCTGAGAGCTCTATGTGGAGGCAATACCTCACTACTTAGAATCCTCTAGGAAAAGAAAACAATAATTATGAACTATTATGGCTTAGGATTGCTCCAGGTCATTGCTTAGGACTGTCTGCCAATGCACAGCGCATCCTTAATTTTTAACTCATCGGGCGACCACGGAGAACTTACTAGTGCTGTGGTAAATTCCCCCCACGTTTCGTAAAAACTGCCCTCCCCTACAGCTACACCAAATTCAGCTCCAGTATCCACGCTAGTTCCCAGCTCCGTTCAATTAAAACGTGACATGGGGGCAGCGGCGGGTGGGGGGACACCGCATGTGTGTAAAAAAAATTAGTTAAATCTCCAAATCCTTCCCTCCCGGGCTGGGTCAGCGCCAGAAGGGCGACTCCCGGCTCTGCGGGCAGCGTTTTTCAGACGATCATCTCAATCTGCAAAAACGTACCGCGACGCCTTTATTTTTTTTATTTTATTTTTGGCTGGCGTGTGGTTGGGGTGGGGTTTCTTGCGCTTTCCCCGCTATGTTTTTCCTTGCCCCCGAGGCCAGCCCGGGGTGGAGCGGGCTGCCCTGCGCATCCCCCGCGCCCTGTCCCCGCTGCCCGCCGTGCTCACCTGCTCCCGCGGGGCGGCGGCGGCTCCATCGCCCCGGCGGGGCGGCGCTCGGCCGGGCCGGGCTCTGCCGTGCCGGGCTGTGCCGGGCCGGGTGGGCTGTGCTGGGCTGTGCCGGGCTGTGCCGTTCTGTGCTGGGCCGGGCCGTGCCGCGGGGCCCCCGGCGGAGCGGCGCGGAGGGGAGCCCTCCCCGCACCTCTCCGCCGGGGCCACCCCCGCTCGGCGCGTCCTGATCCCTCACTTCCCCGCAAGCGGGAGGAGGCGGGGTAAGACAAAAAAAGGGCCGGGTTAGCAATTCCCTGTTAACTCTTCTCCTTGCGGTCTTGGCTCGTCCCTTGGGCGTCTTCTGCCAGGAGGGTGGTGCTGATGGAGATGATGGTGGCGGTGGGATGCTCCGTCAAGGAAGCGGGGAGCTGCTGAGGGGGGAGCAGCGGGGTCCCCGAGCTCCTCTAAACCGAGCTTGATGGGAGCCGTGCTGTCTGCTGATGGCAAAAGCGGCCAAGGAAGATTAGCCCTTGCTCATTTAAAGGTTAAGCGCAAAGCTAACCTTTGTGACTAGGTCCTGTCTGCAAGTCTTCCCATCCCGTGACTCTTGAGAGTGAATAATTTTTCCCCTACTCCCGCACTGATTCCTATTAAAGCGGTCTGAAAATGGCAGATTGTTTCTATACCTTCACGTACTTATAGGTGTTGGTTAGACAAGTACACAAAAAACAGCCATGCACCAGGACCCCAACACTATTAGCACTACAAACATGAGCTAAAGGGACAGTCCTGTCCCAAGATCTTATAAATTACATATAAAAATTACAGATAAAGAAGGATGCAATGAAACAATACTAGCCAGTATGACAGGCAGGGAACTTAGCACAACATTGCACAAAGTACTGAATGTATTGAACTATTTACCGTAACAGGTAGTCTTTTGTTCAAATCAGTTTTAAGATACCTGAAGACAGGATTATGAGGAATATGATGGTGTATCGATGGGATTTTCAAGACTGACAAAATTACTCAAGAACATGCATTACCTTTATTTTGACAATCCCACCTGAATGAAAAGATTCAGGGGAAGATTATAAGAACAAGATGAGAATAAGCATACTGAAAATACATAAACCTAACATTCTATTAAATGTACCAAAGTCATGGAGTAATGATGAAACTCTTGGTCTCCATTACGAAGAAATTCAACAGCTATATAATAAGTGACCTTCTTAACACCTTCAAAGAGCTCTGACTGATTTTTAAGACATGAATGTCCTTTGGAAACACTGTGTTGACTTGTCCTTGTTATGCCATACTTCCATGTACATTCTGCTAATTTAATTCTGTGATGTACTGCCAGCTAAATTGGCACAGACAAATTAGGGTCTGCCATTCCCAGACTCTCTCAGATACGTTTTCTGGAAGATGATGCCATATATGCCTCATTCTTCCTTCAGGTAAAATTCCTCTAGTGGTAATACCACCTTATGTTATTTATTGACATAAATATTTAGTTATTTTAAAAGTTCTTCAGTTTGAAATAACTGCCTCAAATTCAACCTTCTTAGAAAAAGATTCTGTTGTAAACTCATAAAACTCTGCAGGGAGTTTTTAATACTGTAGGGAATTCACACAGCCACCTAATCTTTCCTGGATGTTCCTTAAAAATACAATTATGTATCAGTCCTATAGATTCTCTCCAGACTTTCTGCTTCTGATGCATTTAAAATAGATGCAGATAATTAAGCCATGTAGCTTAATAAACTTTAGGGAAAAAAAAGGCTCATTTTTACTAAGGTTAACCCAAATCCCACATTTATTAAGGTCTCATCATGGTTTCATCATACACATTTAGGCAGAATGAAAACCGAATATCTTTTTCTTTGGAGTACTATGCATCTACAATTACATAATAAACTGCAGTCTGTAGCAACCCCTCCTCCCTAAACAATTAAAAGACCTCATTAAAATAATTTTTTTTTCTATATTAAAAAGGATTTAGGTCACTAAATTAAGTGACCAAATGTTGGGAAAGCCAGAAGGCTGCGCATGAAACCTTAATTCAAACCTCTTGTGCCTGTGCATTGCAACCCTGTACTTAATTACGAGTTTGTCTGCAGAATACCAGGCTCCATTTGGAACATTTGAAATTATGTAGTGGCAAGCATGTAAGACTGGCTAATTATGTTGCCTCTTGTGTTCCCATTCATTTATTCCTTTACTTTCTAGCATCATCTTTTGTGCTCATCAAAATCATCATTTTGTTATCATCTCTCATCTGGAGATTATTCTTCCACTGGTCTGTCTGAAACCTTTACCCTTAGATAACCTTTTGCAGTCAATCAGGTAAAGTTTTCTATCATAGGGTTATAGCAATTGCTAATTATTCCTTCAAAGGTTATTTGTGATTTTTCTCCAAAGGTGAGGAAAAGAAAAAGAAAATAAATAGAAACAAAAACAAAGCAAGGGGAAAAAAGGAAGGAAACCCAAGGAAATAAAAGTTTCCAGGTTGGAGCATTAGGGAAATAAGGAATCGAGGTCAGCCTTCATGATATCATAGAGCTTCTTATTATAAAGGATCAGCTCTCAAATTACAAGCTTTACAAAGAGACAGTTGTACTCGAAAGCAAAAGGAGGCATTAAGTTGCCTGGTGCCTTGGAGGGGAAGGATCATGCTGTATTTATAAATAAGGTTGCAGTGTCTCCATGACATTCTGGAAAACTGATGATTTTTTTTTTTTTTTAACTTGTGACAAAAACTCTACTTTGTGTCTGCTTCCCTTCCAAAAAGGCCTCATCAGTCAGACTTTGTTTCCTCTCTACAATAAGTATTACAAAGAATAAACACCTTTGAGTGCCTTATTTTCTATGCAGATGCTTGAGAGGTAGTCATGAACTAATGACTTACACCTTTGGTCGGTGAATTTGGTCTTCACATAGAATTATAATGTTACTGTCAAACTGTACTGTTGTTTTAAAAAGTTTTCCACCCAAATTAGCAACAGATGGAAGCAGTGGTGAGAGTACTACGGTGAACTAAAAACAGTAGTTCCACTTTGTGGGAAATTTTAGACCTGAAAAGGCTAAAGAAACAATATTCTTTAGCAGTAGGTATTTGATTATTTTTTTTCAGGAACATGAAAATCCAAAGAAAATTCAAGCTAGAAAACCATGCTATTTCCCAAACGAAATGGTGTCTCTAAAGGCTTAAGTTTTCCAGCGAAATTGGGTATAAGCAGAGTTTGTTTTCCTGGCAATCTATCAATATAACAAAAGTCAAATTTTCAAAAGAAGTTGCTAAAAATGTTAGTTACTGTCCTGAGTGCTTCAGTTTTTAGGGACTTTCTGACCCTTTCCTATAGATGGTCTTTGCAATCATTGGCAACATAAATTTGATTTCTTAAATAAAATTCATAACCTCTGCTTCTCATTTGTTTTCATAAGTTTTAATAACAAAAGAAAATTCTCAAAATTTTGATAATACTGTGTGCTGCAGGGTATAATGGATTTGCTTTGAGTGGGATAAGAAAGCAGAACAAATTTACTGAAAGTTAGCCATATTACAGTCCAGTAAAATGAAACACTCATGACTTCAGGAACATATCTGTGCAGATATTTTCTCCCATAGGCTTACTATGCAGACAAGCTTGTATTGTGGGAGATTTTTAATGTGTGACCTTCATAGCCTACCATGCAGAGCTGTTGTAGGGATTAACTAGTTAAGATTTGTAAAGTGCTTTGAAGATTATAAGGCATTAAGTTGCACAAGTGCTAAGCACTATTATTTAATACTTAAGTACAACCAAGCTTTACAGGACAACTCATGTTCACCTCACTAGAAAGAATCTTTGTGATTTCTTTGTGATTTCAGTACAGTTGTTGGAAGAGGTAAAGCAAGCAGACCTGACCACAAAAGAGAGAAAATTCATTCTTGTTTCACAATTAGAGAATGAGATACAACTGTAGTGCAGAAAAAATAGTTGAAAAATAATTATTATGAAATACATTGATAAAAATCCATAAAAAATGCAGGGCTCCTTAAGGTGACACTACTGTCATTTTTACTATGTCCTATCTCGCCCAAGTAGAACCACAGACTATTCTCCAGGAAGTAGAACTCCAAACACCAGACCTACAGATGCACCAAATTTGTCAGCAGAAAATGCTGCCAAGTTATAGTAGGGATGGGTAAAATCTGTACATTGGTAAGTTGTACTTCATACATATTTTAGCTTATTTAAGTAAAAATATTGGAAGAAAGATGAATATGGATTGTTGTCTTTATTAATCAGATTGAGAAACATCTTGTTCTGATACAGTTGCTTTGTTGGGTTTCCTTTTGATATAAACCTTCCTCTTTCTTGTTTAGTAATGTCAGTTTTCAGCAGTAGGTAGTCATTGGGATTTTTTGTGGTAGTGAAGGGACAAAGTATTTGTTGATAAAATAACGACTCAAAACAGGACAATATGACAAAATTTTGCACTTAAGTGAGATAGGAGAGAGAGGAACACAAGTGTTTCAGGTCTGCTGGCAGGCACATAGTATAGAGGTTAAGGTGGCACATTGTTGGACCCTGAGCTGCATCCCAGCATCCTGAAGTGATGAAGACCTTATTTGGCATGCTGAGAAGGAGGGTTGGGTTTATTTACCTTGCAAGGACTAATTATAATTCAATTGAAGTGTCTTTTCAGGACAAAGCACTTAGTGCTTGCATTTCTTGCCTCTGCAAAATGCTGCAGATATTTCACAAGGACAGACTTTTCAAGTATATGCATTTCCTCTCTGTGGCTAAAAATAAAGATTACTTTTCTATAGTGTTTTGACATTTTGATCTCAATTGAAGCATATAATAAAAATTCAATTCACCGACTGTCTCCATATGACCTGAAATTCAGCTTTAGAGATAAGTAAAGGTAAAAGAGAGAAAACAGAAAGTGAATAGTGTACTTGCACAACAGAGATTCTTGTCCATTCCTGGGTTAAGATAGCTACAGGCCCTAATGCTTCTACTTCTCTTCAGAAATCATAAACTTTACTTCCTTTATTATGATAATAACAATCTTGGTGTCACAGGAGATCAAATTTTTTGTTCAAAAACACAAATTAAGTCCATGAATAAGCCAGAGTTCAATTTAGCTTTCTAAAAAGTGATCCTGTCCCAGAATGCTTTAGTTATTCAATTTAGAAACAGCTTAAAACAGACTAGAACAGTGTGGTGCACAGTTCAGAGAAAAGAATTGTGTGTGGTGGCAAATTTGACTCAGTGCACTCTGTTAACAGGGTGCAACCAGGCTTTTGACCAGCCATCCCAGGACATGTGGGAAACTGGAGGCAGCACTCTTCATTCAGATTCAGCTCTTTAAGCTCAAAAGCGTTCTTGCAGAGATTCAGGGCTTCTTTGTTCTCAACACGTTTCAGAGCTTTTCAAAGCCTTTACCTGAGGCTCCACCCACCTCCGCAGTTGTTGTCCCACCACAGTGTCACAGCAAAAGCGAAAAAAAGCAACTCAGCTGTAACATTCTTTTATTTTGTCTTTTCAGGAACCTTTTTCTTTGATTTTCTTACTGCTCTCTCTTTTGTTTAAAGAACCTTACACCATACAACAGTAGCTACTCGTTATTCATTTTAGATTCATTATGGGTTACTTATGGTGTTGTTCATAACAACAATAAACTACCTGACCTGCATTAGTATTCCTAATGTTCATTTTGGCAGAAGTAAAACTGTTTCTGAAAGGGCAGATATTTAGTAAGTGCATTACAAATCTAGCTAGAATTGGAAAAAAATACAGTTGGCTCTTCTGATGCCTGAGTTACTGAGCTTGGAAGATACAATGACTGCTATAAATTCCTCATACTGTGCAGATCATCACACACAGTTTGGAAATGGGTGAATGTGATTCAGTTCTCATGTGATTTTGGTGTGTTGAACAAGAAACACTTAAACACTGTAAAAACAGAACTATCAACAGATGTTTTCAAATGTTGCTGAAGCCACTCTCTATTGTACCAGACAGAAAAAAATACAATAAGCAAGCATCCCATCAGCTCCTCCATGGAATGGATCAGATATCACTAACAGGCAGTGCCTATGTGTCATGCTGGCAGCATCCACATGGGCAGTTTTGAAAGATGGCTTGTCCACGGTCTCCTTCTATTGACAGCAGACCAAGATCCATCACAGCAAGACCATGTGCATCTTTCTCATCTTTTCCTTTCTTCAGCTGGATGATGAGTTTAGAATAGGACTTTAAATACTGTTTTTCTCTGCTGAACTAGCTACCTGAACTACTGTGAATATGTCAGATTCTCTGGTACCCTAAGCTCTGAGCAGAAACTTTATCTAGAGCTCTAGAGTCCTCTGATTTTTCTCCATAGTGCCTGGGGCTCCTATTCTTTCCATGCACACCCATATCCTACAACTCTCAGACCAAATAGCCCAAAGTGCTCATCTTGACCCAAAGCACAGAGCTCTTTTCTTGTCAATCAGCCCATTTCATGGGGGGGAAGGGCAAATAGTCTAATTTAATTCTTCTAATCACCAAGAAGCAGAAAAAATATGTGATGTGCTCCAGTAAGATCATCTTGTCAAACCTGCATCAGAACTAAGAAAATTCTCACTTTAGGTGAATATGTGTAATAGCGAGAATTTCTATCCTAAGTAGAGAAAAATATTCTGTCTTGGTAAGTAAAGCTGTTAACATCAAAGAGTCTGAATTTGAGTTCTCAGTATTTCTAAACTTATTCCCATGGTATTTCTTTTGCATACTCAATCCAGTGAAATGCTGAAAATGTTTCTTCTATTCCTTTGTATTTAAAAATGGAGTGATGGAAAGGAATTTTTTTGGAAGCAGTTCTTAGAGATGGCTCATAGATCCATTATATCCCAGGACCTTTGCCTTTGCCCATTTTTACATTAGGGTAACAAAGTGAAGTGTCTTATGCTTCACTGCAAACTGATTTTCTCTCCCTTTTTTTTAGTTAATGGAGTTTTATAAAAAGATATTTGAAAAAAAAACAAAACAAAAAAACCCGAAAAACAAAGAGAACATTACTAAGAATAAATGCAAGCAAAGAACATGCATTGAAGAGCTGCAGAGTCCTCTCAGTCCGGAAAAACAAACTTAGTAAGAAATGTGCCTTTTTCTCAACCCCATAACAATTAACTCAATAATAAGTAGGAGTTTCTTAAGGTCTGGGAAGAACTCCTAGTACTGTTATGGGTCTCCATACAGGGAGGATGGGATGGGCAAATCTTTATGCACATTCATCATAGTTTCAACAAAAAAACTTCTACCTCAACCACTTTACTCCAGAATCTATCTTCCTGCACCTTCCTACAAGCAAGAGGAAACTCAGACTCAGAAACGCAAGTGGAAGTGGAAGTGAGTGCTGAAGAACAATGATGTGGCATTCCAGAGACCACACCTCAAAGGCCATCTCTAACTTCAGATAAGTTGCTCACAAAAGAGGGTCTCCAGCCAGTGCTGTGACAGATATGTGATTAAAAGAGCAGCAAATTTTCACAATTTGGCTTTGTGGGGCTGAAGAAAAGACTGTATATCATATACTACCCACAATCTACTCTCCTAAATCCCTGTGCCCCCTCCTCAGGCCACAGAACTGCAGGTGTGCAGGTGTTGTGAAAGTACCCCTGGCTATGCTCTGGATAGGAATGAAGTCAATTATTAGGTCTTAAGAATTTTACTCTCTTTCCACATCTAAAACTTTTTAATTTTTCACTTTCCTTTCCTTCTCCAGAAAGGAGAAAAATCTTGCGGAATCCTGACAAGGCTACTGAACTGCTGGTCCAGTTTGTTGCAGTTCCAGTCACAAAAGAATGCTACTTCACTTGGAAATTTCTCATCCTTGTTCCAGGCATTAGTTCACTGAGTTTTACTTCCTAAGAAGACCCATGCTGAGCAGGGGGATTCACTGCACTCACGGGGGCAGTAAATGCTGAGTCCCTATCCTGGTTGTACATTATGTACAGTAATTTCACGATTATAAGCCGCACTGAGTATAAGCCGCACTTCCAGGTGCCAGCAACTTTTCATTCTTTGTCCATACATAAGCCGCACCTGATTATAAGCCGCACGTTACAATACAGAGTGTGATAAAAGGTATCTATTCTATCACCATCTGTTGAGGGTGGGGGCAGTGATCCTTATCTCAACGGCGGATATTCTGCTAATGGGCCATCCATTGAAACCAGGCAAGGCATTGTTCTTTATCTTTTCACAACCCATCCTTCCTCCAGAGAGTCATTTTCTGCTAATGGCCCATTGAGTCCCACTGTGGGACTGATAAAATTACTGCATCCCATTGAGAGTTGCTCCAGCCAGGGGGAAGAGCCCAGCATTTCTCACCAACATAAAAACAGAGGTTTTGGGACACTAAGGGAGCCCCTTTCTCCACTGGACTCCAGAGGAAAACCGGATTCCTCCACATCACCACTGGACCTCCGGAGGGAAACTGCACCTTCTACAGGAGCACTGCTCCAACTGAGCCACATCTGTCACTGCAGGAGGATGCAGCCACCATGGAATGGGACTGCTACCAACACCCTGCCTGACAGGGTGTCAGGTTGTACTCTGACTTTGTCAGGGTTTGGAGTTTGTTTCTTTGTAGTACTGTATCTCTATTTTAATTTCCCTAGAAAAGAACTGTGATTCCTAATTCCCATATCTTTGCCTGAAAGCCCCTTGATTTAAAAATTATAATAATTTGGAGGGAGGGGGTTTACATTCTCCATTTCAAAGAGAAGTTCCTGCCTTTCTCAGCAGACACCTATCCTCCAAACTAAAACAGCAACTTTTCGATCTTTGTCCATATATAAGCCGCACTTGATTATAAGCCACACTCCGGGTTCGGGCCAAAATTTTAGTCAAAATGGTGCAGTTTATAATCATGAAATTACTGTAACTATTTCCATTTTGAAGGGAGTTGCCTGTAACTTCCAGCTGGGTCTTTAATAGAGGTTTTCACGTAATTGTTTGAAAAGTTTTTTTCATTTTTTATAACAAGCCATCTTCCTGATTTTCACTTCTCATCTTGAAAACATGCCCTCTTTAGTTCACTAAAGGTGTAGGTTCACTTTTCTTGTGCCTCTGAAGGATCCTAATACCAGAAAGATCACCCAAAATACACAACAGAACTTTAGCAGACTTTGAAATGGTTAGATATTTTAGACTTACCCATAGAGCTTACTTTCCAGGAACATTCAGATCTTTTCTTTGGAAGCATACTGTTGTTGCCAGCACGGAAAAATGAACATGTTCTTCTGTTGATCTTACTTGGAGCATTTAGGCCTCAAGAGAATGACCAGTGACAGGAAAAGCACCTGGCATAAGGAGTAAAAAGACGTGGTTCAAATGCAGTATTCCCAAAATCTTTAAATAGAAAAGCTGCGTAAAATGTTCTTGAGCACGACTTGACTTTAGGTTGTCATCTCTGAATTTTGACAGGAATTGCAACAAAGACCTGAAGGGAAATGTCTGGTAAGGATCAGGATGCTGAATGTTATTGCATTCAGTGGGACAGGGAGCAGGGAACTTCTTTATCTTCTCTGGATATGCTTACACAGTAAGCTGTTTGGCTTCTACCAGTTTAACCACTACCAATCACACTTGTCACGTAGCTGTGCACTAGTTCTGCATCCACAGTAAAGATTTTTAGAGCTTGCTAACCACATATCTGCACTTGGACAACATATACAATTCCCACTAAATTAGACAAATGGATGCTGCTGAGCCATCTGTTTGAAAGTATGTTTAGTTATATAACCTAAGTTACAAGTACTTCCTCACAGATGAAGATAGCTTAGATGGCTACAGAGAGGGGACTGTGCATGTGAATTATCCCCACAAGACCAGAAAATATAATGTAGGAACTGTACAAAACCTGTGCTTTTCTACAAAAGCATGGAAGCCTGGCAGGATTCCTTGGACCACTGAACTGAACCTTACTGTCTTCATTTGAGTGAATATGTAGATATTCCTTAAGTCAATATGAGACCTATTTAGACTGGAGTTCAGAAAACAGCTCAGATGGCAAAATATATATTCAGGGATGTTAGGATTTATGAGTCTTAACTTTAAGAAAAAAAGTGTTCTCTTTGGTTGATTCAGAGTAAGAATCACAAGACAACACTCTGTTCCCAAATTTGCACTTGCTACTAATGTGAAGTGCCCCTTGAGATTCTTGTGCTGCTTTGATAAATACTTAAAATCAGACCAGCTAGAAATTTGACTGTCTTTTCTTGGTACTATATAGATATGAACTTAAAATATTTTTGGAAACATATAATTTGTTGGAGTTTAATACTATTTTGCAGCATTAGTAGTTCTTGTCTTACTTGTATTACTCCACAGTTTGGTTTATATCCATATGTAGATCATATTTTAATAACAGAAACAACAATAACAGAATTTTTTAAAAAAAAATTTATCAGAAATGTTCAGTGTTCTTCTCCAAGAGTCCAAATATTTTTCCCTAGTTTCTGTTTGGTACTGTTACAAATGAAATGTTTTTGCTGTGTACATGTGTCTCATTTGTTCATTTAACAGTATTTTTCTGTTCTACAGACTCTCAGCCCGTACCCATCGTCTCATCATCTGAATCACTCTTCAAGCATATGAGTAGTATGAGGGGTACAGATCAGTCAGTAATGCAATGATTCTGCCTAGCCTAGCTAAAGCTCACCTCAGCTCTCACATTTCAACCACTTATCTGAGTCTGGAGATGAGTTTACTGACACCCCAGCCCAAAAGGCCCACTATCCCAGGACGCAGGAGCTGAATTCTGCATTATGGCTAAAAGCTAGGTTGTGTCATACCTTTTAAACGTATCCTCAAGACTCTGAAACTTTCCATGGGTATTGATGACTTTACTCAGGAGTCTTGTGAGAAGGACATAAGGTTCCTCTGATGGAGGAAAGTCATATAAAAAAATCCTTTCAGAGCTCATGCTGGTGTGCATTCAGGACATACAGCTGCTAAGATCAAAGGACCACTCAAGGTTGATGCAAACTTTACATTCTGCTCTGCATAGGCCTAACTCAAAAAGAACTGCCTGGCTGGTCCCAGTGTAGGCAGCAGGCATTTCTGAAGCGACTATACCCAGGGAAAAGGAAATCTATTTCTGTGTTATACCTCAAGCCCCATAAGATTATTATTATTATTATTATTACTCTTTCACTACTAAGAATTTTCAGGGATCTAAAGAAATAAAAATATAAATTTCAGCAATGGTTATCTGTTTGTCTGCTCTGAGGAGGAGAGGTGGCAAGTTTTGAAAGCAATTGTGTCAATCAGAGAAAAATTATTGTTCTGAAACACAAACCACTTGCTGGGTCAGTGGCAGGCATGTTCTTCAAGTAACATTCTCCACTCTTAGTGACCACTGTCATGATAGGAGAGCTCTGATCTCCAGAGAGCAGACTGTGCATTCCTACTCCGAGACTGCCACTAGGACACCGAAAGATAAGGAGAGACAGGCACAAGATTCGCACCTACAGTGAGGCCCTTCTAATCAACATTATAGCCTATACAACTTCACAAAGGAAGCTACATCTAGCTGATTCTTGCTGCCAGAAAGGTTGATCAGTACATGCCAATGTTGTGCTGCTTCACTGCTTGCCCTTGTTTCCTCAAAGGAGACATAAGTGCACAGGCTCATAGCTGGTTACATTTCCTTTCAGAAGGAAATGCCATGGAGAAGGAGACAACATCAAAAATCACAAGACCATCAGCCAAGGGGAAAAGAACTGCCTGTCCTGTGACAGCCACAGTATCTTCTCTGAGAACTAAGGTGCAGTATCTGATACCTTCATCTACCTGCAGTTTCCTCTTACACAAGCAGCCCCTTCTCAGCAAGAGATGCCTTAAATGACCACCAAGCCAAGAGCTATAAATTTGTATTACAGAACAGGGCACAATCCTTTCTACTTAGCTGATACTTGTGATTGTCATGCTTACTTCTACAAGAAGGAGCAATTCATTACTATCTGGAGTAAGATAAACAATTGGCTTAAATATCTTTGAATATTTGATATTTTGCAAAAATTCTGGCAGAGAACACTTGAAATATAAACATTTACATTACCCATATCAGTTATTGCTTTCTCTCTTTTATGCAAGACAGCTTTATTTGTAAATAGTTTAATTTTCCTTTATCTCAGCTCTTTCAAAGCTATAACACCTCTGTATTAGAAGACTGTATCACAAGGATTTCATATATAGGTACAATTAAGACAATATAACTCTTTGAGTTTTCCTTCAGCTCATACAAATTCTCAAACCAAATGCTTAAAGAGCTATTCCTTTTGGTAACACTGAAGCTTTTCAATTTATAAGCTTTCTTATTCCAGGAATCTCAGAGAAGTTATTTTAGCAAATTAAATCCCATAAGCACACGCAAAAAATATATATTATTTGACATCTTGGTTAAAGTTTTAAATGATGATTGGATCTCTGTTTATTTCCATTGTCAATAATTTTATTTTGTTAGCAATTTAAGAGAATACTAGCAGAAATTTTCCTTAGCAGTTTCCTTGCCAATATTTTGCTATTGTACAAAAAATAGGACCTTACAGGTCCGTTTGATTTCTCAATTAAAAAAAAAAAATTAAAAATGTAAAAACAAAAGACATCTCTGATGGATTCATCTCTGTAACTTGGCACCTAAAACTCCTTGTCTGACCAGCTGTATTTCCTTACCTAACATTCCATACTCCCATATGGATAGCAGGGAGAGAGAGACAGGCAGCACAGGCAGCTGCACAAGGCAGTTTGTCACACTTTTAAAGAGGTGGGATGATCTGCTTTCCAGTGGTCCCTCATACTGTCTGCTAAAAAGCCAATTCAACAATTTAAATTGGAGCACATGTTTAGTGTGCTTCAACAATGTGCTCAAATGACTCTGGTCAAGTAGGAGTAATACAGCTCCAACAAAGCCATGTGATTTGAATAAAAAAGACAATTAAATGCAATGTAACTGTTTTACAATTTTTTCCAAAACTAGAAAGATAGCAAAGAGCAGATGCAGGGTCAGATTTCACTACTATCACTCACATTTAGTAGTGCTTCCCAGTTTAGTACATTGTTACTGTCTACTAATCCAAATATGTCTAAAGAAATTAAACAAAATCAAGGTGAGAGTAAATATAAATTATTGACATTCTGTATTTGGATGATTTAAGGGAGATGCCAAGTTATTCAAGTACCAAATTTAGACTCTTTGTCAATGAGAGTAGGCTACATAATACCTCTGATGATCTGGACACAAGTCCCAAGTTTCCCCTGCAGTGTATAATGTGTATTATGTGTATATCTGCCCAATTACAAGCCTGAACAAGTGCTTCCGCTAGTTCAGATAATTATATTTTAAATCTAATGTTCATATGAATTTTTAACTTGCCATGAAAACCCAGGGTTAATAAATAATTTACAGTAACACATAAAGACATTCTTGGCCATCTCCAACCAATTTGTCCCTCAGATAACAAAAATCATTTCAGAACTTTGATAAGCTAATAAATGCCTTTTTAAATATGCCTCTTTATAGATCCTGAAGAACTGCTCTATAAGAAACATTTACATAGGGTTACCAGCGAAGAAGGAAGGGGAAGTGGTACATATATACTTATTAGAAAGGACTTTCTCAAAAAACAAAATATAACATCCATAAAGGCTAGACAGAGGAAATTTTTTTCCTTGGATATAAGCAGGATACCTCTGCCTGACCTAAAGAAGTGACTTTGCATTATAGTTGATGTGGCAAGTTTGGTCTATTCTTTTGTTGGAATATTCATTTGTATCACTTTTGGAAGAAGGGGCAGGCAACTTGGAAAGACTTCAAGGGTGTTGTGATGTTATGCAAGGAAAAAAATAGAAGGGCCAAAGCTCAGCTAGAACTTTGTCTGCTGACAAAAAGACAACAAAAAATGTTTCTATGAATCAGAAACACAAGGAGGGCTAAGGAGACTCTCCAGACTTTATTGGATGCAGAAGGAAACACAGTGACAAAGGATGTACATGTTTTCTTTCCTTCAGTAGAACCAGCCCCCAGAGCTAGGAAAAGGGAGAGGAAGCACAATGAAGTCCCCATAGTCCATAATCCATAGTCCACAGGGAACTGGTCAACAACCTGCTACACCACTTAGGACCCACACAAGCTCATGGGGAGGGATAGGATCTACTGAGGGAGTTGGTGGAAGTGCTCATTGGGCCACTTTCCATAATTAACCTGCAGTCCTGGCTGAGAGGCCCGATTTCCCAAAATTTAGTAAATGGGACACTCTTCTACAAGAGGTACAGACGGAGGAACCAAGGAGCTACAGGGCTATCAGCCTGACCTTGGTACCAGGGAAGGCTATGAAACAGATCATCTTGATTGCCATCACATTGCACATAGAGCACAACAAGGGAATCAGGCACAGACAGCATGGGATTAGGAAAGGCAGGTCCTGCTTGGCAGACCTGATCTCCTTCTAGAGAGGGTGACCTGCCTAGTAGATGAGGGAAGGGTTGTGGATGTTTGTCTGTCTGGACTTTAGCAAATCTTTTGATAATGTCTCCCACAGAATTCTCCTGGAGAAACTGTCTGCTCCAGTGGAGCTTGGACAGATGTACACTTCACTGTGTGAAAAACTGTCTGGATGGGTGGGCCCAGAGAGTGGTGGTGAATGGAATTATATCCAGCTGGTGGCCAGTCCCCAGTCAGCTCCCCAGGGCTCAGGGCCAGTCCTGTTAATATCTTTACTGATGGTCTGGACAAGGTAATCGAGTGCAGCCTCAGTCGGTTCACAGATGACACTAAGCTGCACAGGAGTATTACAGTAATTTCACGATAAGCCGCACCTGATTATAAGTCGCACTTCCGGGTGTCGGCAACTGTCTTGGGTTACAGTACAGAGTGTGATAAAAGGTATCTATTCTATCACCAGTACTGTATTTCTATTTTAATTTCCCTAGTAAAGAACTGTTATTCCTAATTCCCATATTTTTGCCTGAAAGCCCCTTGATTTCAAAATTATAATAATTTGGAGGGAGGGGGTTTACATTCTCCATTTCAAAGAGAAGCTCCTGCCTTTCTCAGCAGACACCTGTCCTCCAAACTAAAACAGCAACTTTTCGATCTTTGTCCATATATAAGCCGCACCTGATTATAAGCCGCACTTTGGGTTCAAACCAAAATCTTAGTCAAAATGGTGCGGCTTATAATCATAAAATTACTGTAATCTGCTGGAGGGCAGAAAGGCTCTGCAGGGGAATCTGGACGGCTGGATTGACAGTGCTATGAAGTTCAGCAAGGCCAAGTGCCAGGTCCTGCACTTTGGTCAGAACAACCCCCTGTAGTGCTGCAGGTTTGGAGAACAGTGGCTGAAAGCTTCCCAGTGGAAAAGGACTTCAGGGTTGACAGCAACTGAACATGAGCCAGTGTGTACCCAGGTGGCCAAGGCCAGTGGCATCCTGGCCTGTACCAGCATTAGTGTGGCCAGTGGGACCAGGGCTGGGATTGTCCCCTGTACTCAGCACTGGGGAGGCCACATCTCGAGTTCTGTGTCCAGTTGTGAACCCTCCACCACAAGAAGGACATTGAGGGGCTGGAGCAAGTCCAGAGAAGGGCAACAGAGCTGGTGAAGGGTCTGGAGCACAAGTCTGATGTTGAGTGGCTGAGAGAGCTGTGGGTGTTCAGCCTGGCGAAAAGGAGGCTCAAGGGGAACCTTACTGCTCTCTACAACCACTTGAAAGGAGGTTGTAGTAAGGTCAGCATTGGTCTCTTGTTCCAGGTAAGAAGTGAAAAGACAAGGCCTCAAGTTGCTCCAGCAGAGGTTAAGATTGAAATTAGGAAAAATGTCCTTACTGAAAGAGTGGTCAAGCATTCAAACAGGTTGCCCAGGGAACTGATGGAATCACCATCTCTGGAAATGTACAAAATGTGGATGTGTGGATGTGATGCTTGGGAATATGGTTTAATTTTAAACACAGTAGTGTTGGGTTAATGGTTGTACCCAGTCATGGAGGTCTTTTCCAACCCTAGTGATTCTGTGGTTCTATGAAAGAAAAGAAGAACAAAAACATGCTCAAATACCACATTCTTTGGTCATTAGTGTTCAAAGGAGTTTAGTCAGAAAGATGTCCCCTTATAAAGCAATCTACAGGTAAATGAGTAATTTCACTGTAGAAAGCTACATTCACTAAGCATGGAGTATCAGACAGAAAGAAAGAAATTAAAGAATGAGTTTTCTCATGTTCTAGTGAGTTTTGAATAAAATTTTTGAACAGAGACAGAACCTCTGTTGTAGCTGCAAATGAAAATCCCTATTTTTAAGATGAGACAATAGTTCTTTTAATAGCTTCCTCTTCCTTTGGTGGATTCTTGGGGTTAACCTCTTGTTCTACAGTCTCAGGCTGCTTTTTTTAACCTCACTTTCTACCACAAATGTGTGAGGTTGCATTTTCAGGAATGGTCATTACTCTTGGGATCCAAGACTTTCATTTTAGCCTTGTCTGTTGATATGTTTTTAAGTCCCTAATGGCTCTGACATCAGTATCTAACCTTTTTGTTTACCATCTTGAGCAGAATTGCAGTACAGAGGGCTTAATTTACTTACCAAGGAGATCTGCACTCACAGGGAGCCCACAATCAGCATTTGAGCTAGCTCACTCAAATTCTAGTCTAGGAGACTTTGCATTGAACCACAGAGAAACTCTAGACCTAGGCACAAGCTCTGTCAGTCAAGAGCATTGAAATATAACTTTATTAAATCCCTGAATATAAGGCTAAATTTCAAAAATAACAGAATTAGACTTTTCCAGAAAATTCTCTGCAGATAAAGAGACAAATACTTCAGATTTGAAAATCTAATTCATAGGAAAAGGTAGATTTTTTTTCCTAAAACCACGAACACCATTATTCACATTTTCCAGAAGCCAGCTGAGGATAAGAGCCATCTGCTATCTTCCATGAATGCCTTTTTTTTGTGGTTAAATTTCATCATATGGATGAGCTTTGGCAGGCGCCAAACTGTTAGTGCCATGAGACAGACAAATGTCTTAAAGAGCAGAGCTTCCAATGATGAGCCCTGTATCTGTCTCAAGGAAGAAAACCATCTGCATTCCTAGGCACATCCTTTTGCTAAGGGACATTGCCTTCTGTCTTCATACTGTTCTCTCCCAGAGTATTGGTCAAATTTTCTATTTTGCCTCCTAAGCTGCTTCTTAAAGCTCACATCAATTAGTGATCAATTTAGTGAAAAATTGATCATTTTAAAATTGATATCCAGCAATTAGAGTCCTGTGCTTCAGTTTCCTTTTATTATTTCTGTAAAGTTATCTGAAAGAGTTAACAAGGTTTAAATATTTTAAACAAAATCAGAGCCATTAATTATCTGCCCTTTTTAATAATAGAAATTATGCATCCAATTTCAATGGAAAATTATCTGGAAGTGTATCTGAGTCACTCTCCATGATATTATCAAAGGTAGTAACAGCCTTACTGGGACTGTCCAGGGAATAAGAAATACTAATTATATTGTCTGGCTCTGACTGGCTTAATAGTATTTTACAAAAATAAAAAGCTAATGCATGTAGCCTACTTAAATCTAACACAAGAGAGCCTCATGAACAGAAATTTAGAAAAATCCATATGTGGTTTTGCCATTTGAAAGATCTTGGAGACTAATTCAAGCAAGAACGATCTTTTCAAAATGTGTGTTTGTTTTTTTCAAGCTATTCTGATTGATTTGACATGCAGAAGAGTAATAGAATTGCAACAACTGTGATGAAGCTTTCTTCAATAGAAACTGGCATTTCTGACAAATGGTTTTGGTTTGTTGTTTTTTTTCTTAATGACGAATCGATCCTAACATAAATATGTAATTCACTGCAGAAGACATGAAAGTCCTTAGACCTTTTCCTGATACTAGTCTGGAAGTGATGGGCTATTGGGATTTATTTTTCCTTGAACAAAAGAAGAAATCATATCTTAGAAATCATCTGCTATTCAAGTAAAAATTTTCTTTGCCCAGTCTCAACTAAAGCAAGCAAAATTCCTGGTATACCTTATTTTTCTTGATAGCCTACCTGATGCACACACAGCATTTTCCACAGGAGAGAAGCAGTAAT
This sequence comes from Catharus ustulatus, assembly GCF_009819885.2. Taxonomy (NCBI): domain Eukaryota; kingdom Metazoa; phylum Chordata; class Aves; order Passeriformes; family Turdidae; genus Catharus; species Catharus ustulatus. The sequence continues at coordinate 47,050,043 of NC_046225.1, forward strand.
GAAGTTTTTAATTGCAATATGCTATTGTTTGCATGTCAGCATGAGTGGGACAGCTTTTTTTTGATGGTCAAAAACTTCTCAGTAAGAATTGCGAAAATTACTAATTTGTGAAGCAGCTGTTTCTGAACCTCAGGAAAGGGTCTCAACAGGTTATACTCAAAAAATCCTCTGGAATGGACACAGGGTAAAGAGGTAAAAAAGGTTATAGAAACAGGAGATAATGAGGAAGGTGTAGCTACCTCATAAAAAAAATGAACTTCACAGGGAAATATGTCTCAATTTCTAAATCATACCTCAGGTATGAGGTATATGTTTTTGGTTTTGGGCGACAAGGATCTGCTGGAGTCCTGCTAGTGATGGAGACTGCACAGCCACTTCTAAACATAGAATAAAGGACTAAATTTAATATTATATTCAATTATTACGTGAAGACAGGAAATGTTTTTCCATAGACAAAAAAGAAAGATGTCAGTAGTCTGTATCATCAAGTGGTCTGTATCATAAAGTTCTTGATAGCATTCCAAATGTTTTTTACAACATTTCATCCAATCACCTGTGCAATATTTTAATTTTAAGAAATCCTAGGGTTCTCCCTCATTGGACATTGTCTGGGAATTGCTAATAGGTTCATATAGAAGTTTTTTATAACATACCCTAGGGATTTATTGAAAGTCATGAAAGAAACTTTGGCAGTGCTCAAGCTAAGCAGCAAGGCAAATACATAATAGCTACATACCACAGAGCCTCACTGCTCATCTGGTACTTTCTCCAGAATATGTAAGCAAATCAATGACAATTGTGTCTGAAGGCTACTTGATGCCATTAAATATCAGTGGGCAAATGAAAAGGTCTCCCACACAACCTCTACACAGAAGCCAACTTGGCTTTGTCAGACAATATACTGTGCTTAAAAAGAACAAGCACATTTATTCAAAAATATTTTAGTTACTAAAAACACTCTACCTTCCATCCTCATTCACAACCAATATAACCAGAAAACTCTTTCCCTCATTTGCTGTAGAATTCTTGTCCCCTTAAGAATCTTCTACTTTTTAGCTGCATAGGGGGTTGCCAGGGTAGCTTCAGGAGTTCAGAACGTAAGACTGATGTGTATGAGTAACACTCAAGCCCAGATATGTCACAGTCACTTGGACATCATGGATTTTTGTTTCCCAGAACAAACTGGGGCCACAGCGCTGCCTCAAGCCTGTTACAAGCATTAACACATCACCGTTAAGTTAAACAGCAAAGTGCCCAAGAAGAAATTGTCTTCTCCTTTCCCTCAAGGACACTTTGTTCTTTGAGCTTCATGTTTGCCACTACTGAATGCTCTGTCTACAAGGTCTACAAGGGCCAGTCCTGCTCCAGCTAATACTCCAACCTGGAGCCTGGCTGAGCTTATTCAGACATCTGTGTCTCTGTGCTGCACCTCTCAGTATGTCTGACTTTGAGAAGATGTTTGACCAGCAAGAAGCCAGCTAGCAGCCAGCTGGGCTCACAGTTCAGGCTCTGCTCCATCTCAGAGCATCTGTCTACTCCAGATGAGCTGTCCCTCAAAGCAGAACAGCTGTACTCCCACGACTGTCATCTCAACTAAAGCGCCTGCACAGACACACTGCAGGCCAAACTAGCAGTGAATAACAGAGACAACTGTAACACAGCACTTCATCTCAACTCCCTATTGTCACATGTTTCTGACATACACATCCCTAAAAAGAACTGGCCTGAGGCTACATTATGGGATTTAAGTCCCTCTTCTGGTTGTGTCTATACTCCCTACATAGAAATAATAGAGTCTCATGGCTTTTGTCAAATATGTGTATGCCACAAAACGTGTGTTTCCTCCCACAGATCTAAGAGCAACTTCCCAGTGAAAGTGAGGGAATACAAAAATAGAAATTAAATACTGTACTGGGCTTTAGAACACCTTCACTGAAGGAGTGGGCAGGAGAAAGCAGATTCCTTCCACCTGCTTCTCCAAGATGTCACCCTACACTCCTGCAGTCCTACAGTATGGGCACAAGGCCACATGTATTGACCAGAGGAAAATACAATATTCCTACATCAGGAAATATTTTGCTGATTTTTGTATTTGAAAGAATTAAGGAGCTGTAGAATTGAACTTTGAAAGCCTAGATTTATGCTTTGCTCCTCTTCAACCACCCTGAAGTCATAACTACCAACACCAGAGAAATATCTATCAGCTTTATAGAACTAAGAAGTTTCAGTCCTGAACTTAGCTCTGTAGTTGCTGAATGATAATCACTGTTCAAGTGAAGCTGCTCATGTGCAAGAAGATTTTTCACATGGGTACAGTTTGCAGAAACCAATTTTTTGAGGCATCCTAGTGAATAAGCATCTCCTGTTAAAATCCTTTTAAGCAGCTGTTTGAATGGATGCTAACATGATTGGAAGACAATTCCTCCATGAATCATCTTCAGTCTTCTGCAAAACAGAAATGCTATTACAAGAAGATAGTGAAAATGAGTAATTAAACCTTGAGATGCAGGTGATACACACTGAGAAACATTTGGATATCTTTCTAGAGGACGCATTATGATCACTGCTGCCTTCCTGGGGAAAAAGGTGATTCTTGCAAAGTAATTATAACTACAACAATCTTAGAGTTACTGTAATTCTCCCACAGGAGTTTTGAAAATATCCAGTATTCAACTCAGTTATAGAAATTTCCCTTTAGATAGCAATCTTTAAGAGATTTTAAGGGAAGAGAGGGTTTTTGCAGTCTGTAATTACAGACATGAAACACATTTTGCCACACAACCCTTCTTTAGCTGTGTTGCTTAATTTCAAGGCTCAATGCTGCTATTACCAACTAAATTACATACTGTATCCATAATAAAACCAAATAGATTCTTCTAGAATGGAGATACTTAAGCACATTGAAATCATCTAGTGTCTTTTCTCTCATTATACCAATATGGCTCCCTTAGGCACACAAATAATGAGAAGAAATAAGGCCTAATGTCTGATATTCCTGTGAGATAATCCTGCTTATACATCCCCTGTATCCCTACCTATCCCACTGTAAACCTAAGAGAACTGCACTGAGAACAGTGGGATAAATATATGTGTGTGTGTGTTTGTGTGACTGAGAGGCATTTTGCCTTTGTCATAATACCTAACTCAATTTACAATTTACAAATACATTTTGTGCAGTAGACAAGTAAGTGTTGCTGTTTCTGACCTGCTGCACAGAGTAACATGACAAAAAAAAAAATATTCTCAAAAGAGCTATCCATGGCACACCAGTTTTGATATACTGCAGCTGACAGCACTTTGTCTTCAGTTCCTCTACTAAACTTGGTGACTTATTTTTCTTTACGTATATTAGACTCTTCAATAATTATCATAACTCCTTGAAACCCTCATGGTTTCTCTATTCTTATTTTTTATACATTAAAATTTTGGTGATACCCCTAAATACAAAAATCAAGTAAAAAATCCAGAATAAAGTGTAATTCTTGCTTAAAGCTTAAAGAATTAGTTATTTTCAATACACTTCCAAGTAGATGTCAGAGAAATTTAACAAACAAAATATTTCCAAACACTGCAACCATTGGCAGAAAATTCCAATACAAATCAAGGGATTTTGCCATTGTAGCTCCTTGGCTGTCATAAAACTAATGGTTCCATAACTAGGCTGGAATTTGGGGATTAGGAATTTCCCTACACTCTACACTTATCAGGCTTACAAAACTTCTCTGTATCAGTTAACATTTGGATCAAAGGTTGTACAAGTCTTACACTGGAGTCAGTAACATTTCTAAATGTGTCTTGAATAACAACACTGGAAACTGTCAAATTTAAATACGAATTATAACTATTTTTTTTGCTTGGCATTTTCTGGCAAAAGCAAACTGCATCTACAGTGTACATGTACAGGACTGCATGAGGCAAAATAAACAGCCTTCTGTGGAAGATAAAGAGAAGCTGATTTGTCCCTTAAATTTTCTACTTGCACTTCGAAAAGAATAAATTATTTTACTTGGATAAACTATGATTAGTACAAGATTGAAGATCATCAGAAAAAAATGTCTTTAAATACATTAATATGATAAAAAATTATTCTTTACTTTTATTGCTACCTAAAACAATAGCCATCCTAATATACTAACAGGTCATTATGTATTATCTACCATCCTCTTATTTAATATGTAATTTTTATGTCAGGCAGATGTTAAAAAAAAAGCTATGATAATATTATTTCATTTTAGCTGAGGAAGCCTTGATTCACTGTTTAAAGCATTGTAGCTAATGGTATTTATTTTCTTCTGAAAGGCCAAGATCTACCCAGCTCTTTATTAATTTAAACATATTGGATAATACTTGAACAAAATTATGTCAAGTGTAAATTTAAATCCAGGCAAGTCAAAGAAGTGAAATTTAGCAGATCATAATTAAATAATCCCTTCTACAAGGATTTGTTACTCTTCTACTGGCAACTTCATCTTATCAAAAGTTACCATTCCCATTGCAAAAATACTCTCATACTCTGCATTACATGACTCAGGTATTACTAATAAAATTGCTTCAGATATTCAAGTCTCTACAGATTTTCTAATTATTTTGTATAGTTTTTCATTTTTTCATTAGCAATTTACACGTTATCAGGAAAAGACCAAATTCTTTTCTTTTTTGTAAATTAGAGTGGAGGAGAGAATTTTCCTCTTATAGCTCCTAGTGCCCACAACTTCTTTCATGTTCTGGGCTTGTTCTGCCACCTAATTTCTATTGCAGGAGTTTGTTGGGCACTTCCTTCCTAGGGAAAATCTCACTTTAAAGTATTTAATTTTCAGTAATTAATGAATTATATGCTGCCTCCATTGAAATAAAATGTAAAATTCTTACAATTTTAAAACAATAGATTTGAGCCCAACATAGAGGACATGGCAAGTCATTCCTCTCCAGTATAACTAGAGAACAGAAATATAATCTCCAATAATAACTAGAGAACACTTACATTTGAGTTGAGTTTGGCCTCATTAATCTGCTTATATATATGAATCGATCATTAAAACAAAATAAATAATAGCAGTTCTGAATGTTAATTTTTTTTTTCTTATAGTAGTCTGTAAGAAGTGAATGAGAAAAAGAGAGGGAAGAAGCTAAAAATTACTTTGGATATAATACCCCAAAGGGAAGGGCAAATAAATCCAGCATTTAGTTTCTCTAAAGCGACTTCAAAGGAAAGACAGAATTATGTCCTATTAGGTTTATTTAACATTATAAAAATGTTCTAAAATGCACTAAAAAACACAGGGAAAATTATCTCTGGTATTACACCGACAAACATGAACCATATGCCCATAAGAACCATAACATTTGGAAAAATAATGAAGATACAAAGTGGAAAGGAAGGAGATGGAAAATGGAATGGGGGAGGTTTAGTTAATATCCATTTAAGATCAGAATATTGTGAGTATATTGTTACTGTATTACAAGTCCTGGGCTTTCGTTCAAGTGTGAGAGTTGATGACAGCTGAGCCAGCCAAAAGACTGCACTGGCAACCTGGGATTAGACTGTTTCAGAAAGAGCACAATTTGCAGCACAATTCACCATGTGATTTCACTTTCTCATCTTAAAAGCCCCCCATCTAAATAAGGACAAGCTCAATTTCAAAACAAAATCCTTTGCAAGCTGCCCTGAAGTCCACCATGAACTGCTGCTCCAACAGAAGCCACTTCTGTCTGCTCTCCTAAGTTTTCTCTCTCTTGGTAGAACATGGACAATAGGTGTTTGTATATTCAGCAATGACTTGTCCCTAGGTTTCACAGTGGGGAGAATCCACAGTTGAAGTTAAGGAAACTAGTTTTAGTTTGATAGGAAATGTGAAGGGCATTAGACTCTGTATACCTTCTAAAAACCTTGTGGCCTTCCAACTCTTGTGTAAATGGTCAGACAACATGAACATTCATGATCAAAACAGCATCCAAGCAACGTTTGTGAGCAAACCCTGTAACATCTGACACAGCAACACTCTGCTTGGGTCCCTGAGGTAAAATAATTCATCTTTCTGGGCCCAAAAATGGTCATGCACACAGCATAAAGAAATGCTGGAGAGTACTCACATTGTATTTCCTGTAGGCTGTACTCCACCTTCCTAACTGGTCTCACAACCCCCTCATCCCCAGTTCATACAGAAGTACAGTAATTTCACGAATACAAGCCGCAGCAAGAAGACAAAAATTTTGGTGGAAACCCGGAAATGCGGCCAATATTCCGGTGCGGCTAATCTATGGACAAAAATGTGATATCTGCCCTTACCTAGTATCATGCTGGTCCAGTCCCGAGCCAAAACAGTTTGAAATCCATGGTTTCCTGTTGTTCCGACGATGAACCAATCAGAGAATAGCTTATTGCCTGCCTGTGGATGGCGGTGTTACTGAGGGGCGGGGGTTGTTATCGGGGTGAGTTACCTCGGCAGTTCGATAAAAGTGTGTGATATTTCTCTGTACTTTTTAAAGTGTTTTCAGTCTTGTGCAGCTACGGGGCTGGCTGGGCTCACAGGGAGAGGGCTGGGGGAGCCTCTCTCCCCGCAGGGAGAGGGGTAGAACGGCCACTCGGCTCGCAGGGAGAGGGCTACAACGGCCGCTCCCCCCGCGGGCTGCGAGGGCTACAACGGCCGCTCCCCCCGCCGGGCTGCGAGGGCTACAACGGCCGCTCCCCCCGCAGGGCTGCGAGGGCTACAACGGCCGCTCCTGTGCCAGCACGGAGATGTGGCTCCGCTCGGAGCTCAGCTGCCTGCTCGCGTGGCTGAGTGGCTGTTTAAAGGCAACGCGGATCCATTGGGAATGCTCGCAAAATGACCACACTATTGTTCCTGTCTTTTTCAGCTTGTAAATAAAGGGTGTGTCTTTTTTCACTTGGAAACAATGTTTCCAAGGTCGGCAGTAAGCCAGTAAGCCCCGGCGATCCCGCGATTGTGTTACTAAATGACGACTTTGTGAAAGTTCTCTGCGAACTAAAGTGCGGCTAATATTCCGGGTGCGGCTTATCTATTGACAAAGACATCAATGTTGCCAACACACCGGATATGCGGCTTATACTCCGTGCGGCTTGTATTCGTGAATTTACTGTAATTCAGGACAGTCCTACATCCTGTTGCATCAAGCAGACCAAAGAGCATCATTGCATAACCTCATTGCTATTTATTAAATTCCATCTCTTCTATCAAAGCTGTCAATTTGGCTGCTGTGGCAATCTTTGTCTTGAACTGGTAATTTCAAGGCTAGAAGCCTTAGCTGGAAAAAGGCATTTTGATAACAAGAACCATAAATTCATTCTTATTCATGTAGGAATAGCCACCATGGTTACACTAGTTCAAAAATCAGAAGTTGAAAACCCACAAGTCTGTTACAAATATTAATTTAATGCTTTCTTATTTATTTTAATGTGTTTGATACACAAGATGTACCTTAGAACAGAAGCTTAAAAACCTACATTGCAATTAGTATTGAAAATTGCCACTATACATTAAAACAATGATACACAGTGTACAGTAATTTCACTATTATAAGCCACATCATTTTGACTAAAATTTTGCTCCCAAACCAGAAGTGCGGCTTACATTTAGGAGCGGCCAATATATCAACAAATTTTGGAAATTTCCCAACCAGGAAGTCCGAGCCAGCAGCAGCCCTGAGCCAAGGTGGAGCCCGCCCGGCCCCGGGCAGCGGCCGGGCAGTGACAGCGCAGGGGCAGCGCTGCCTGGGCCCCGGGGGGCGCGGTGGTGACACCAGCTGGGCAAGCCCCTCTTCCCGGTAGCACTGGCCAGGGATGCCCCTCTCCCTCTTCCCGGCAGCACCAGCTGGGCACGCCGCTCCCCTGCCTCCCGGTGGCCGCGGAGAGTGGGGCCACTCCCTGGCGGCTGTCCTGAGCAGGGCCGAGCCAGTAAAACCCTGCGATCCCGCGATTCTGTTACTAATTGGCAACTTCGTGAAAGTTGCACACGAATCCTTGCTGTGAACGAAAGTGCGGCTTACAGTCCGGTGCGGCTTATTTATGGAGGAAAAACGAAACATTGCTGACACCCCGGAAGTGCGGCTTATAATCGGTGCGGTTTGTAATCGTGAAATTACTGTACTTTCCCATTTTTAATAAAAAATATTACCTCACTAAGAATTTGGTTTTCTCTAGTTTAGCATTCTGTCAGATAGTTTTCAATCTCTCTGGATATGTAGAAAAATTATAATTTTTCAACTGAAGCTCAAACACCTTTAAAAATATTTTATGGTATAGGGTTCAGAGACCTTCTGACAAGACCTATTACTTCTCTAACACACCCTATTTCACGTGTTTCACAAAATATCATACTTCATAAAGCACCCACTTCACTGCAAAAGTTTATCACCCACACTGACGAAAATCTGATTCTACATCTGATTACAGGTTTGTTTGGTTTTTATTCCCAGATGCTGGGGTTTGTGGTATAATTATTTTAGACTGAAAGAGACTATTACTACCTGATAATATTTTCCTGGAACTTATGTACCATAATCAAGTCACCTCTCAGTTATCTTCTAATCTTTAATTATGCCATTCTAAGACATTTTCTCTAATGTTCAAATAACTGTTGTAGTTCTTCTCTGAGGCCTCACTATCTTTTTCTCTGCAAATACTGTAATTCCACTGTCAGTTTACAATCATTTCAGCAGTGAGGTAGATTTTATTGACTTCACTTACTTGAACTTTCTCAGGTACTGCATGAGCCACTGATTGTAAAACTCTCCTGAACTATGTCAAAACTGTTCACTGTCAGAGTTCAGTATGTGCTGACCATTGCAATCCATTTGCCTATTTACCCATTCCCCCAAATAATCAAAAGATTTTCAGTTTAGACCAATCCCTATGATTATGAATCCCATCTCCACTCAGAAAAGCTCAAATGATTTCATGAGTGATTCCTGTCTCAAATATTCATCTTCCATGAGTTCTCCCTAACTCTGACAACCCTGAATACATGAAGATTCAGTTTTGCAGGTAAACTGAAGAGAAATGCTTCTGTACTGCTATAGTTGGCACCACCATCAGAGATACAGTTTCTTGTCCCTCTTATCTTGGTCTGCTGCTATTTCTGTTCTGTGGTGTCAGTCCACACTAAACTAAATGTTTAGTGTCCCAAAAGCCTTCAGTTGACATGTCCCATATGGTGAAATTAATGCCACACATTGATTGTGGACTTGTTTTGAATTTCTCCTTGTAATGTTTCATTGGTCTCCCTTGTATTTTAAGATCATGAAAAATAGTTTTGGCAGTCTGTCATTTGACATATGTAGCAGCATAGTTAGCAGATGGCTTAACCTAGATGAGCCTGTTGCAGCATTATTTTTATGCTGATTACCTAAGAGCACCCTAAGATTTTACTGTTCAGGATTTTGTTCTACCAGCAACAGACAATGCAGCAGCACAGTTTGTTTATTAACAGTAAGGTAGAGAGGTAAATCCTTTTAAAAGCCAATCTTCTGGCTACAGAGCATTAGATTTTACTCTGATCTAGAATGTTGGCATTACTTGCTTGGAGGGCATTACCTTTCAAAATTAACTTATTGTCTCCTGGCAACCAAACTGCTCTTGCTAGAATGCCAAAAAGCACTCTGCAGTGACCCAGCAAAGGAAGTGATCCTAATTTTCTTTATTTCCATCTTGAATTAAGTCCAGTGGAAATACTGTAACTACTCTCTCAATTTTCTTTCTTGCAAAGGAATTGCTGAAAGTGTTACAGAGTTTTTTCTGTATTGTAACACAGAGGAAGACCTCTTCCTCTAGCTTTGTATCCAACGATATAATGTAATATGTCTAATTGTATATATTCCTAATTATACTAATCTTGCCAACATCTGCTACAATACAGGATGAGCCTTGCTGTTATCCCACTTCCTTCAAACTGGCATTAATTGTTGTCCAAATTTTCTCTATTCAGTACTTATAGATGTTGTCATCACCCTACTGACCAGAATCTCCAATACATTGGTAACAAAGCACATTCAATGTCTAGTAGACCTAGAAGGCCAGGTAAAACTGATGATGATGGCAGGCAGATGATCCCAGGAGACAAAGGAGAAGGGCAGAAAGCAGAAGTCAGCCTCATTGATTCTCCTGACAATATTTTGGAACGTGTCTCGATTTTTGGTTCATCATTTTTGATAACTCTCTGTGTTGTGTTCTCGGAGACAGAAAGAGCTGCAGTATTAAATAGGCAAATGCTGTTGAGACCTTTCTGTTGCTCTATAAAGTCTTAGAGAACAAATCAAACTGATGAATATGTCAGTAGTCTTTACTTATCATTTCACTTCATTGCTAAGAATAAGACTTGTAGCTTTTCAATAATATCAGTCCTTCATCTTGAATATTTTCCTTCTATTGTCAAAGAGGGGAATTGAAAATTTGTTCTGCAACAAAAACTTAAAACATTGGTACACTTACACATATGCACAAAATGCACACAACTGTAAGAAGTTAATATATGGGCCAAAGCCTGAACTGAGCAAGCAGTTACCCAATTTTCTGAGACTAGCTTGTTGAGCTCATATCCTAAGGCTATGCCACAGATCACAAGGTGCTACAGATCAGAATAAAATTTTCAGTATCAATATTAAACTTCTCTCTGTTTATCTCTCAAGTATAAAAATAGCTGTAGCTTCCAGGGATGACTTAATAGCTCTGTCAAAGGACCGTTCACACTTTCCAACAATCCTATTAATATAGAAGACATTAAATTCTACTGCTAAGTAACTGGATGTACATCAGCTGAAAACACAACGCCTCAGTGCTAGAGAAGATAAACATCAAAATACATATCAGAGTGTGACAGAACTAAGTATATGATTTAACAAGTATTTTCCACAGAGGAAAATCTACTAAAAGACACAGAAAAATATTTGTGTAACTTGTTACAAGTTCACTATCAAAATCCAATCTCCATTGCTGAAGTTCCTTTTCTTTTTCAGTAAACAAATGAATGGACAAAACACAAGCACATCCTGAGGATCTTTGAAAGAACAGCTCTTTTTAGGGGGTCTACATACTGACTATAAACTTTAGCATATCAAAAAATATTAGTTTACAACGTAAATAGGAAATGTAGTCTTGCTAATCTTGATTAATTTCTTGGGAATCCAGTTTGGAGCCCTTCAAGGATGACAGCTTTGAAAATCAATTTCAAAGATCAGTTTGCACATAGAAAATTTGAAGCTTTAATATTGTATTTCCCTTAACAGAGTTGTCAAGAATAATCAAGGTACAGACATTGTTACTTGGTTAGTACATGATATGAAGATCACTCAAATTCCAAGTAAGACACTCCCGACATAGTACACAAAAGCATTATTCACATCTGAGTGAGGCTGTACTCCACAGAAGCAGGGTCAGAAACATGCACGGGCTTGTATTCTAATTGTGGGCTGTGAGCAGAAGGAAGCAGTCAGTTGTTAGGGTAGCATGAAATGCGAAAATGGCCTTTCCCTATCCCTTCTGAGCACTCACCAACCACACCATGCTGAACTAGAATAGTCCTTAAAAGAAGATTGAGAGAGCCACTGATGAGTTCAGTTTAAAATATGACTTATTTCTTGATGCATTGTTCACATGACTATGCTGCAAGAGGTGTTTTCTGCTGCACTGTCACCTGAGGTTGCTTCCTTTCACCAGGAACCCCAGCCAACATGCCAGGGAACATTGCCACCATGCAGTATGGTGGCAATACCTGCAGTGGAATACCTGAGCAGGCAGGCACGGACAGAATATGTTCACACCACAGGGAGACACCTCTGAGCCCACCCAGGCCAGGAGCTCAGCACAGCTCAGCCTGTGTTCCAGTGACACAACTCAAGGTGAGCCTGAGCTCAGACACAGCCTGAGGGGCCTGCACTGAAAACACAGCACAGAAACTGAATGTATTTTATTTCCATAATAATCTTCCCACTAAGGCAGCCTCAAAGTTAGATGACCTCATAAATTACTGTTTGTCTTTCCTATGTGTCATGTTCTCCAAATTCAATTCTATATGCAAAATTGCCATTCAGGAACAGATCAATCCAAATCTTTGGAAAGCCACATGAAGCCTTTAAAAAGAAAAGCTATTATAATATTTTATTGTAGTTAAAAATGAATCTGGAGAGATGAACACTGCAGCCATCTCTTACCTGCAGTTGTCAAGGTAACAGCTGCTTTACGATTAATGCCTAAAAGATAGTTTGTCTTTCAGCACAAACACTACAAGCATTACATGTATTCATCAGTTGGTACTCACCAGCCTCTTCTTTATTGGTGTTCTTCCCAGAATACTTATTCTATTAGCTTTGCAAGAGCAATAGCACCCAAATCAGGAGGGATTTTTGAAACTGCATGTTTATACATTATTTATTTACTTTTCAGCAGGCATATAATTATTGCCAACTCACCTCTCAATTACTTCATCCACAATGGTTCATTTGTCTTCCCAGACAAATAATATTATCTCTCTGATTTAATTCTGTGAAAGTACATTGCTTATCTTTGTCTCGAGAAATTTTAATGAACTACTCCTGTATTTCCAAAACATCTACCTCTTTCTTTTTTTTTTTTTTTTCCTGTATTGTACAGGCCTAAAGGAGGGCATTAGGTCTTCTCTTAAAGCAGGACAGATTTCCCCCAAGAAAGAATTTCTCTCATTAAGAAATTTTACTTGCTCTTGCATTTTCCATTTTCTTACAGGGCATAATCTTAAAGACTGAACAGAGATTTAGAGGAAATTGCCTTGTTAACAATTAAATAATTTCTCTATAAATATTAGAATGACATCTCTGGTTCACGGGTTTTGGTGTGCATAATAGAGAATCATTCCTCAGACATACTGGTAGTTGGTGTGAACTGCACTGACAAAAAAAAAAAACAACAGCCTCTAGGAACTCCAGTTCATTTGTTATAGACATCCAAAAGTCTAGTAATTTTCTTCTCTTTACTTTATTTCTTTCCTGTAAGGATGCTCTGTTAATCTTGAGCAACAATGTCATTTTGTGCCTTAAAAACTGACAATGGTATTCAGTGATGAAATCCAGCAGCCTTGTGACCTTGCTTCTTGTTACACTGCCTCAAAAGAACTCCATACACAATATCATCCAGTATTAGTCCCAAAGTAAAAGAACACCATCTTTTTTTTTTTTTCCTAAGAATACAGACGGGAGAAATACATTACTTCTGTAAGCCAGAACAAAAGGTGCTAAAGGAGTACTTTTGACAAGATAATTCCAATAATGAGAAATATCAGCCTTAGGTGGCACTATTTTCTTCATCTAGGTGAGTTTTACGAAGTAATTGCTCCTTTCAACACCCAACTAAGGAAAGTAAATGTTCAGGAGATTCTAGCATTAAGTCTTGTTGCCATTGCACTTGGACCATCCTGTGTAAGCTGAAATCCTGTATTCACCTGGCAGTTACTGGGTCTCTGTTTCATAGTAAAAAATTATATGACTAATGTCAGGATTCCTCTTTAAAAACTTCTTCTGAATATGTGAAAATATCTCATATAAATCCATTGCATAATCACAGCAAAAGATGGACTTTTACTCATATACTTTATATACAAATCAGCGCTCTCAAAGTTTTTTCTGTTTTCCCTCTCTTTACTCAAGAACAGAAGCTGATCCTGGAAGAATACTTAAAAAAAAAAATCTAATTGCTCAATGAGCTCTAATAGTTGGACAGAAAACATTTCATTTTCCTGCCACTTGAGCTTCACAACCATCATACTGGCATGACTTCATGTAAAAGAAGACAACAGTTATGTCTCTAATGTGCATAAAATTAATCTCTTTTATAGTTTATCTTATTAATGAGATATCTGAAACACGAACTTGAAAGGATGACACTTATTTGTGAGAATACAAATGCCTTGTTTGTAAAACAATATTGAGTAAGCCTTAGTGACATAATGACACATATTTTAAAATCGTGTCCGATTCTTATGAATTATATCTGAGGATATCACACCAATTCTTCTAATGCTTATAGGTATTTCTGTAATTAATTATCACCTCTTTTAATTTGATCTTAAAGAAGAAAAATTGAGGAAGCTGGATGAATTTCATACCATGAGAGAAAACACAGAAAACATTTTAGGGTGTCCTAAAGATAAACCTGTTTGAGAAGCCAACTTTCATAGTCTAGTCCACTCTGTGGTAACTCTTCCAAGTAGACTACCTTGAAGTACACTAACAAGAGGTTACCTCATGTAGTGGCATTTTTGATGACTTATTCTTTAACATTTTCAGTTATTTACTCTCAGGGTTACTATTGCCCCAACAGGAACTCAGCCTGTGAATACAATATCCAAGCTAACCTGCTGTGCTATGTGCAGGCTTATATTTCTGGGCACTGATTTTATCAAGAAACAACTAATTTACTACCTTGTAAATCATTATAAGAGGGCTTTACATTTCCAAGACAGCTTTCACTGTTAAACAGATATTCAGATACTGTAGTTATGAGTTTTGCATAAACCTCTAGCTAAATAATATTTCATTTCTTTTATCCTAGCTTATCATGAGGACAAAATTCTTCTTCAATTCCTTTATTAGTAATAACATCCCTATGCTCCCAGCTGTTTTATCTGGAGCACTGAGGAGAAAAAAGGAGCCAATTCCGCCTCATCAAATTTACATGACTTCTGAATATGCCTCTGGGTGACACATTTAACAAGACAAGGACAAGATATATGGTATCATTGTTCACAGGACATTCCTCACTAAGCAAGTTGAATGCATCAAGTACCCAGATGAGCTACATTGCACAAGACAGTGCCCTTTAAAACTGGAAAATAGGTTCCTGGTCATAAATTCAGCCTTCATCCTGTTAGCTTGCTGTCTCTGAACAGTTCTAAATCCAGAAGTTTCTTCCTATCTGCTACTACTGTTTTATCACAGAAAAGCAGTTATGATGACAGAGGGCACTGTCACAAACTATTGAGAGCAAACCAGGGAGCAGAGGGGATGAATTCAGGACTGCAAAATCACATGTTGTCACATCACCTAGAAGCTGAGTTTTCTCATAAACCCCAGCCTGTCTGTAGTGCTAGATATTTTCGTTGTGTTCTTCAAGTAATTACATATTCTCCTTACAGAAAAAAAAGTCAGGGGTGGGGTAAAAAAAAAATCGCTTTAAAAAATATCCATATTAGCTACCAAAAAAGAGACCTCCAAATGAGTTCTCCCAACAAGGCATGATTCCTGGGCAGATGGTGCTTCAAAGGGGACTTAAGAGATGGGAGTAAAACTAGGAAAGGAAGAAAGGAGGAGAAGTCTTCTAAGGATCAAAGATAGCATGCTAGGAGATAAAAAACCTAAGATCACAAAAAAATAGATAAAATAAACCCACTAGCTACAAAGAAATTCAGTCCTATGTGATTACCCTGATAAAAGTAGGGATGATGAGTGCATCACAGAGCATCTGAGTTCCAGGATCTTCCCAGCCTGGCAACAGATTCTTCAGTTTAGGTCCCTGAACAGTTGCAACCTCACTGTGTCCACTCTATGGGGACATTAAGTGAGTTAAATCAACAACATGAGAACTTATTTACCTACCTGGAAAAATTATAAACAAGGCTACTGGAAGATTTGCAAATTTTTAGACAATGTGAGCAAGCTTTAACCTAAGCTAACAATGTGTTTAGTGTAGCCCAGCAGAAGACTTAAAAACAGCACTGAAAGCATTTTCACAAAGAGAAAAACTTACAGAAGGGACACAGTTACAGAATCAACAGCTTGTGACAGTAAGGACATGAAATTACATATGCATATACAAAGTATTTGATTAACTGTTATTTATAGACAGTAATTTTACCATTATTGCTTATTTATTATCATTACCTTTGAATTTATTTATATTGGCTTCCTTTTTCTAATCTTTATGTACACTGCATTACCCACCCTAAATTTAATTTCCCATTACAGTACTTATGATTTTAGATATTTCCTGTAACTAAAGAAGAAACAGAGCACACAGGATGAAACTCTAACAACCCTACATATGTCTGCTCCTTTTGCAGGAAGGACAACACTTTGCTTTTGCCTGAATGACAGTTCCTAAACCACTAGATACAGCCTTAAAGAGCAGAGAGTGACCCCATATATCAAGAATTACATCATTCTGAAATGTGAATCCCCTAAAGGATTCTATGCTTGGAGTTTGCAGGTCACTGGTGATGGAAAGGATAAATAGAAGTGACATTAGACATCCACACATTTCCACCAAGTTATTATCCAATATATTATCAGAAGATTCAGATCATAAACTAGTAATCTGATGTTATTAAAATTTTGGCCCACAAAAGAAAAGTGAATTTTATACACTTAATAATATCTTGCTACTGCCATTTTTAACTTCATAGTAATAGTGGTCTCTCATGTGATACATAAACATTAACTGGCATTAATGGCATTTGAAAAGTCCTTGCTGATACTGCTAAGTCTTGTAGGCTATTTTTCCCCAATAGCTTAGATTACCATAGAAGCCACAGGCCCCAATTAAGATCAAGAGCCCTTTTGTTCTAGACACTCAGCAAACATATCCTGTTCTGAAGAATGTATAAGCTGAAAGATGAGAGATGCTCAATGAGGGTTGAAACAGGAAAGGTATAGTGCAATGTTTACAAATCATTACTGGTTTGAAAACCAAACTTGTTTCTTGTCCTATGTTATATTTTTTCTTTTGGTTTTTGTCAATTTGATTGAAAAATACAAATTGTTTAATCTCATTTTTGCTTTGGCATAATGCTATGCTGTCTAAAGCATGACAGCAGAAAAATTATTTTCTTTAAGATATTTTCATCAAGAATAAAGAGTCCTCTGGGAAGATGTTTGTATACATAAAAGTGGAATGAACCTGTACTGACTACTTTGTGACAGTGGTGAAAGGTAAGACAGGTTTTGCTGAAAAAAATACTTTGCTGAATCAGGATCTTAATTGCATTATGTTAATAAATTAACTAATTAATCTGTGAATGCCAGCTAGTTCCATGTATTTTTTTCTTTCCATTAGTGCAAACTTAAGGTGACCCTGGATTGTCCAAACCATGACACCAGATTTTTTTCTTGTGGACTGAGGTGACAAATCTGATCAATGAACTACTCCAGGTTTGAATAGTTCAGATTTTTTACTTGTAGGGGTATTTCTTACTTTGGTCAGCTCACCTGTATTATGCAAAATAAGTGTTATGATGAATTACATTCTTCAACAGATTTATGAATCTGTATTATATACAATATACTGATAGCAGTACATAAACACTTCCTCAGTAATCACTCCTAATGGCTGCAAGATTAAGAATTTACTTCCAGAGTAAATTTCCAGCTTCTGTATTATCTAAACATCACTTTCACATTTTTAGGCACTCAGAAGGTGAAATACAGCTTTTAATAATGTTTAATGAATAAGAAATTCCTCAAAGGAATTACTTCGTCCTTTCTAAACTATTCTTATTCACTGGAATAAGCCAGAAATTTCCATTTTTTTCTTGATTACCAAACCTGCAATTATTTTACATTAAAATAATAATAATAATATTTTTAAGATTTCATAATTAAAATAATTAACACTTTATGTATTTATATATGTTTGTTGTAACAATCACTGGCAAAAATTAATGTTTTATAATAATTATTAATCACATACTATTAATTGATAAAATAACAAAAAATATGTGGTGGTCTTACTACTATATTAATTTCCTCTAAGTGAAAAAAATGAGGCTCCTTTACATGGTATGGTGGTGGCCACATGACTGGTGGCATTGAGCAGCTGTTCCAGCAGGGTTCTGGAGGATACTCTGACAGCTGGACTGTAATGTCCATTATGGCCACTGCTGGCTCTAGCCTTGCACAGGTCAAGGCCACCCACTCCCAAAGCCATGGCACAGTAGTTCAGATGTCAGATCACCAGCAGTAAGAGCAGGGCTGGTGGAGGGTGAAGGAATTGTTATCCACCAGCTGAAGTGCAACCACTATTGGGCCATTAATATCTAAATGCAAGATCACTGCATGGTCCTGAGTGACAAGCCAGTATTTGTTCACTGCTGGCAGAGTAGTAGTAAAATACTCATTTTTACATATCCATCTTGTCCCAGAAATAGGTAAGTTTGACGCCAAGAAATCTTATTATACCTCTCAACTCAATCCAAGCAGTTTTGTGCTAGTAAATTCACTGCCAGAATCATCACAGTGGAGCTGTGTTAAGCAATCTACCATCAGGGTACACCCTGTGTGGGGTCTCAAACATCAGAGCCTTCTGGCCAAATCATGTGCTTAAATGTACTGAGATCATGAAGAAGACCCACTTCCAATCCAGTTTTCCTGCAAGGGCACTTCCAAGAGGGTGAGGCTCCCATTATTTCTCCTGCCCTCAGCAGTCATTGCAGGTACCTACAGTACAGGAGCTCCTTGTCCAAGTGCTTCCAAAGCAATCTTCCCAGGACACAGGTGGGCATGCCCACAGCCCAGCACCCAACACAGGACTGCTTCCTCAGCAGCCACAGCTCCCATGGTGAAGGTGGTACCCAACACCACACCCATGTTTTTCCAGAGCACATGTTACCATCTTGCACTGCAGATCTGAGCGCTATCTCAGGGTGCTGTTCTCCCACCATAGAACAGGGGGATATCACTTTGCCAATATATTAAAGGGACTCTTGACTCTTCCCTGCCTTAAAGGCCAACTGGCCTCTCTTACTTAGGTCTCACACCCTAAAAAAATATAGAAAATGGACAAAGGAAAAAAAACAAAGCAGCAGAAAGGGAAAACGAGGAGAGGAGTCAGTATGCTGGAAGTTATGGCTGCTTTTCAGAGGGATCATGAGAGGCTGGAGAAGGGGTCTGGCAGGACATCATGGAGCTCAACAAAGACAAACAGAAAGTTCCTCACCTGCAGAGGAGTATCTCAAAGAGTGGGCCTTGGGTATGCGTCAGAGAGTTGAGAATAACCAAGCTGAGCCAGGCCTCTCTGAGCCAAGAAAGGCTTCAGCATAGTGCTGCAAATCATCACAGCAAAGTACAGGGAACTGCAAAGTCAAGATTGGCTTGGATGTAACTACACTAACCCTGCACAAACATATTTGGCACTGTGTCAACAAAAGGACTAACCAAACAGCTGGTCACAAATACAAGACCTCAGTATAGGAAATGCTGAACTAAAATAAAGTAATTTAACATTTCTGATTGAAGGTCATTAATAAAATACAGGAAGATGTAGGAGACTGTAGGAGGCTGTAAGCAGTGGGCTAGATGGTCGGGACAGACGGAGAGATCTCTAAAGCCAGGTCTTGGAACTTACAGTTTATTGCAAAAGGGCGTGGGTGAAAAGGCTAGCCTGCTAGCCGCAGCTTGGAACAGGACAGGAAGAGAGTGCGGAGTAAGAGAAAGAGATGGGAGGGTGGTAAAAGAGAGAGGGCTAAGAGAGTTAAGAGTACAGAGAGTAAGAGAGTAAGAGTACAAAGTGTAAGAGAGTAAGAGAGTGAGGTTCCCATTACAATACAATAAATCTTCTGTGTTGAACATTCTAATTTCCACTAACCAATCTAATACAAGACACAAATCCTATAGCATTTACATACAGCCTATAAGAATCATTACATTACCGTACTGTGTTACACTTTAAACCCTAAAAACTACTCTTTGGACTCCTTCTGCCAAGCTAACAGGGTCTTCTCTGGCCTTTGGGCCTGCTTGTAAACAAAGGGATTGTTCAATCAAGGGAGAATTACTTTCAGCCAGCCATTCGGTTGTTTTCTAGTTATTTAGCAACTAAGGTTTGGTATCTCAAAGATTAATTTCATTTCAATTTCGCTTACAGTTTCTATATTCTTAAAACCTTTTGCCAGGCAATCATATTTAAAAGGTTTTCCTGATTCATCCTTCCCAACAGGAAGATATTGCAATAAAAGTGCCATTAATACCACCGTGCCATGAGGACAGAGAAAAAATTTCATGGAGTTGTCAGTGCCGGAAAACAGCTGCAGGGCTCACCTCAACAGGTGAGGGCATGGTGACCAACAATGACCAGTTGTCTTTAGATTGAACTGGCTCAACAGAAACAATGAATAATCTCTGAGAGATTACAGAAGTACATACTGAGAAGCACAGAAGGTCCTATGTCACAGCACCTTGAAGGTATAAAAACACAAAGACTACCAAGGTAGGATGAGCAGAAGAGGATCAGTGCTGAAGATCCCAGCATCTAAGAATTGATGGCTACACTGATAAACAGCCACCTAGGACCTCTCAACATATCAGGTGCCAGGAGTGTGGGCCTGGAATGTCAAGAGAGGGGTATTGAAGACTTACTGCATTGGAACAATTCAGGAATTTGCTGCCATAATCATAACACTGTGCTACTCATGGTTCAAAGAGTAATGCTGCTAATGTACTATGCTGCTAATCTACTATAGTTATCCACTCCCACTTTCATGTTTATTCCATAAATAGTCATGCTTATTCAATGTCACTGCAAAGTTATCTCACAATGTTCTCTCATCTGCTCTCCCTTATGCACTGTATAGTTAAATATTGCTAAGACATAACCACATCTTCTACTGCCATGCTTGAGTTTTCACGCTGACACATTGCAGTCTACATAAGCTGTTAAAAATCATCACATATATAGCACACAATCACAGTCTCTTTCCTTGCTGGATGTCACTGCTGCACTGTTCCTGTTCTTTCCCAGTACCAAAGAAGCATGCAGTGAGTGAGACAGTCTGGGCTCTGATGTTTTTGGCTCTGCTGTGCAGACCACTGATAGATGTTTGAAGATTCAGCCATTCTAGATAGAGCGAATTATGAGGCAGATCATTAGTACCATGCATACATGCCCCGTGAAAGGCACATTAAGGACTAGATACACTTGAAGGAATACCAGGTGAGGACTTTCATGGAAAAACTAGAAATGTTCACAACTAATACCTTTGGAGAGCTGGGAAACTGGGCCCTAAAAGCACTGAAAAGGCCATACCCCTACAGAACAGGGTAGCTGTACATCTCATTTATGAGAAATAAATTCTACTCCAATAAATTTCCATCCAAGGAAGTAGTAATGAAAATTATTTTTCTAAAAAGAAGTTCTATTTTCATATTGTTTCTATTTCATGAAGGTCAGTCTTCCTTTGTTATCATGGATCTCCTTGTCTAGCATTCCCATTTTAGTGTCAGTTAATTCCAGTTATTATACAGTCAGTTATCTCAGACATCTGCATTTCCCCACAGTCTGTGCAGTGTGTGCCAATGCTGATGAAAAGGAAGCACATGTGTGGAGGAGGAAGGAAATGAATTGTTAAAGGTCTGGGACTGCTAATGAGACTAACAAACAACACAGTTTATATAGGCAGCTAGTGGAGCACACTTCTCTAAAACCATTTGCTTTGGATCCAACCTTTGCTAAGGGCAATTAGAAGTAATTGTCACCCAATGGATCTTTTGTTATCCAGATACTGAAAGGCACAGAGTTCAGGTGAGTTATTTACAAAGTGCAGGGATCCCAATCATGTAGAATGCTGCCACACTGGTCCTAACAGGCTGTGGTCGTTTGACCCTGGCTGGATGCCAGGGGTCCACCAGAACTGCTCTCTTTATTCTGTCCTCAGCCGGACAGGGGAAAGACAATATAATCGAAGTCTTGTACCTTGATA
The DNA here is from genome assembly GCF_009819885.2 of Catharus ustulatus. Lineage (NCBI taxonomy): Eukaryota > Metazoa > Chordata > Aves > Passeriformes > Turdidae > Catharus > Catharus ustulatus. The sequence continues at coordinate 47,071,711 of NC_046225.1, forward strand.
TAAGGACAGGGAGCGATCACTCGTCTGTTACCACTACAGATCAGAAACCCTCCATTTGGAGAAATTACTTGAATTTATTACCCATCAAAATAAGAGATGTAAAATGAAAGGTAAAACAAAAGCTTCCCTTCACCTGACCTCCCACTCCTTCCTGGGCTTAACTTTACTCCCAGTTCTCTACTTCTTCCCTCTCAGCTGCACAGGGAGATGGGGAATGGGGGTTATGATAACTTCATCACATGTTTCTTCCATCGATTCCTCCTCAGAAAGAGGAGTCCTCCCCCTGCCCCAGTGTGAGGTCCTTCCTCTGGGGCCAGTGTTCCATGCACTTCTCCAGCGTGAGCCCTCCTTCCCATGGGCCTCAGCTCTTCACAGCCTTCTCCAGTGTGGGTCCCTTTTCACAGGGTACAGAACTTCAAGAAGGTGTGGGATGCCTCCACAGGCTGCAGGTGAATCTCTGCACCCCTGTGGCCCTCCATGGACTGCAGGGGCACAGCTGCTTCACCATGGCTTTCACCACTGGCTGTAGAGGAGTCCCCTGGAGATTTTTCTCCTTCTTCACTTATCTTGGTGTCTGCAGGACTTATTTCACATATTCTCACTCCTCTCTTCTCTGGCCACAATTACTTCTCTGCAACAATTTTTTTTCCCTTCTTAAATATGTTATCCCAGAGGCATTACTGCCATCACTTGTGCACTCAGCCTTGGCCAGTGGCTGATCCATCCTGGAGCTCACTGGCATCGGCTCTGTCAGACACAGGAAAGCTTGCAGCAGCCTTTCACAAAACCACCCCTGTAGCCCTGCCTTGCCACCAAAACCTGGCCATGCAAACCCAATACACTGGCCCTTTTGGATCATCTCTGGGAAGTAATAGGACAAGCAGCAGAAATGTGTTTTGAGGTCTAAGCTGACTGACACAAGAGAGATAAGACATGAAAATCGTGAAGATTTTTATGTGATTCTACCTTGTGGAGCTATCAATTCCTTGGGTCATTTCACTGGATTTCACATGAGCCTTAATGACCATTTTGTTATTTCATTTTTCATGTGAAATACAATTTTCTCTGAAAATGACTGGTACTTCTGTTTGTACTGGACTGACAGAAACCCTATATTCTGCACTGGAAAAGACCGTTCATTTCTGAGAAAGTCTAATTAAACTGATATACAGTAACAGTTGCCAACAGCTCACATCTCAAAGCTCTCATTGCCTTACTATTTCATGGAGTCTTGCTATTTCAAAAATGTGGAGTAGCTGCTTGTTTCTAGATTTGATTAAAGAATTTTACATGCATCTCAGGAAGACAGAATATTAATATAAAACAACCAGAAATTTTTCTTTGGAAAAATTGTCCCATACAAGCATAAGCAACTTCTGACATTTCAAAGAAATTCTGCTTCAGAAATTAAAGGAAATATTCACATTTTCATTATGGTTTAAATTTTGAAACATTCTAGGTTTATCTCACTTTACAACGCAAAATTTTGCAATGTTTCTGTAACACACACATTTACATTTTCCATAATACAGAAAATTAAATTCTACCCAGCAGCACAAATAAACATCACTTAATTATTTTTCTCTTTTTCCTTTTGTTTGTTTTTTTTTTTTAAACAGTCTTAGTGGACTACCAGTTACAGAAATTGAGGATGAAATTTAATAACAAAAAGATTCTTTTCATCTTTTTAATTTGAATAATTCAAAGAACTAGTAAGTCCTCGTTTAGAGATAATTTTCAAAGACACAACCATAGTATAAAAAAGATGGGCAGTACTGTAGCATCCAGGCAATAACATGGACTGAAGAAGCACAAATTAAGTTCCATTTCTATTACAGACTTTATTGTGACTGAGTGCATGTTATTTGCATTTTTCAGTACCTAATGTATAACAAACACCATAAACACTAGGATGAAGAAAATTTATTACTCATGGTAAGAAACTGAGGAAAAAGCCATACAGAAGGTGATGGTTCTGTAGCATACACCTATCACTAACAGCTTCAAAAGCTTCTTATGCAGATTAAATTTATTATTTATTTATTATTGTGCTTTGAGCACAATAATAATGTGCTACCTTAAGAAATGTTACTAAACTTTATTATATAAAGGAAACATACTCATTATCTGCATAGAGGCAGTAATAAACTATGTATAGTAAACATAGTAAACATATTACTAAACATAGTAATAAACTATGGATCCATACAAGTCTGAATAACTGACATAATATAAAAACTAAGACATTTAAACCATAGAATGATAAAACACAAGTTGCCAATGAAGTGACAAAATTAGTTTACATTCATTTAAAATTAGGTTATATTAGTGCTTCTTTTCTGACAAAATTAATTTTTGTGAACTGACATGAACAGAACTGTGCAGCCCCTATAACAATGAAACCTGACAAATTCAGCACTACTTCCTCTTTCTGTTTATTTTATCCAATGCCTTGGTGACAGGTTCCCTGAGCTCTGAAAAGGTGTGGATTGATTACGGTGTCCTGTGTCTAAGGGAAAAACACATCCTCAGGCCCCAAACCCTGTGTGCATTTGGGTTCTGTCATAAAATCTACTTCTCATTTCCATAAATTAGTATTCCTGACACCAGAAATATATTACAAAAATACATATAAATTTACAAGAACTTTATCCAAGATAACAATATAGAAGTATAAAAGAGAGCTTCTGTCATTAAATGCAGATGACAATGAAGTATAAATGATCATTTGAAAAGGTGGTCTCTGGATATGTAGTTCTGTAATTGTTTTAAGCCTGAGGAAACTGGTCTATCCTGCAGCTTGCAGGAACACCAGTGAACACCTACCAATACAAGCATTTCAGTTCATTTAAACACTGTATATGCATAAATATGTGAAGGGAACGAGCTGAGCTGAAGAATATAATGCATTATTCATGCAGCTAACAACACTTATTCATGCCTAGTATAAATTGAAACCTAAAAGTACAAATCTAGGACACTGAGATTTTCAATCAATGCTGAGTTATATTTAAATTCAATCTAAGGCAAAAATTCTGAGTTCATTTCATGCTTTCAATTCAGTACAGAAGCATTTCACACTTTCACTGGCTACATTTTGGGAAACATAAATTACGACTGTAGCACTTTTTGCAAGTGAATGGTAATAATTATTAGGTGGATTTCACTTGAGATGCAGTGGACATGAAATTAAGTGAAGTGCATTGCACTGGTGATTAGTTTAATTCCATCTGACAGCTCCTGAAGAAAAATATTTAAATCACAAAAAAACTGAAAAATGAGCAAGTTTTACAAGTGAGAGAAAAGAAGTTTGATTTTGCAGTTCTATTTTCTTCAATGAAATGCTAATATAACACCATTTCTTATATGTCCTGTTAACTCAAAACTGTGAAGACAATCATTTTTAGAATATGATACCTGCTTTTTTGCAATCCACGTTGTTCTAATCTCTTATAAATTCTTATTTTCCAAATACAGAAATCATGCTGAACTCCTACACTAAGCCAATGAAAAAGCTAATTGGCATTTGCTAAGTGGAAAAAAAGATCTTTTCTTTTTGCATAATCAGGCCTCTGTAACGACAGTTTTCCCAAAGATACCTAAAAACTTCATCCCCGACTTTGTGTAGTTTTAATTACCTAAGGTACATATGGCTGGGAAAAGAGAAAAAATAAATAAAGACATAGGTGCTGTCCTGAAAGAAGGATTTAATTCAATGGGAGAATCTGAATCCACAAATTAAGGAAAGTCATAGCAATTTCACATCACTAAGGCTACTTCCTTCCAACCCTGTTAGATTTTCTGATCTGAATGCTAAGACCATTTGAAGGCAGTGGTGATTTAATACAACCCTCACGACAGCACAGCTCAGTTTCAGTTGGAGCCTACCGGCACAACTACAAATTAATTTGCACTGAATGCGAGCAGCTCAGCCATTTCCTCTCCTATCACAAGCCTGTGAAACAACAGGACCATGCAAATAAGAAATCTGAAACAGCAATTCTTTTTCTTACTCTAAATGCAGCAGTTTGCAGTCAACCTCACAGGCCTTTGCTTTCTAGCATTCCTGCTGGGGTATGCATGCATAGCATAGCAGAGCAGAGACACCCAGCAAGTTTAAAAGCAGCACTTTAGCATAACACTGTACCTGGACTAACTGGTTGCTTTCACACAAACTAATGCTACTTCTGTAAGAAAAGGGACAATATGAATCCACTGTGTAGTTTTCTCACATGGTTTGCTTTTTCCACTAAAGAAGTCAAGTTTTATGTACAGTAATTTCACAACTATAAGGTGCACCAGATTATAAGGTGCACTTCTGGGTGCTGGCAAATTTCCGAACTTTGTCCATATATAAGGCACACCGGACTATAACGTGCACTTTTTTTTGCAGCGAAGATCCGCATGCAACAAAGTAACAAATTAGTAATAGAATTGCACGATCGCGGGGTTTACTGGTAGGTGCTCAATTTGCAAACATTTTACAGGGATCGGCATAGCCTTTAAACGCAGCCCCAGGCGCCCTCCCGGTGCCGTGGGCCCTGGCACTCCTGCCCACCGCCGGCGCCGGCTGGTGCGGTTCTCGCAGCACACGGCTCGGTAGGTGGCTTGGCTCAAGGCTCGGCTTGCAGCTCAGTGCGCGGCTCTCATGGCACATGGCTCAGCTTGCAGCTCGCACTTCCGGGTTGGCAAATTTCCCAACTTTGTCCATATATAAGGTGCACCAGATTATAAGGTGCACTTCCGGGTTTCGATCAAAATTTTAGTCAAAAGGGTATGCCTTATAGTCGTGAAATTATTGTACAGTAATTTCACGAATACAAGCTGCACCAATTTGACTAAGATTTTGCTCCTAAACCGGAAATGCGGCTAATACTCAGGAGCGGCTAATATGTGAATAATTTTCTGACATTTACAACCTCAGAAATGGCAGCCAGAGTGCCGAGCCGAGCAGCTGCAAGGTCGGTATTTTGTGATTGTTACAAATTGCTACTCTGTTGCACCGCGGGTGGAGCCTGGCTGCCTGCAGGCAGCACGGGGGGTGGGGAGAGAGGAGGGAGAGCTCTTTCCTTCCCTCCTCTGCCACAGCCCGGGGGAGAGACGGGGGGGTCCCGCGCCGCCATTGCCATGGTTCGGGGAGGAGCGGGGGGACCCGGACCGCCCCTGCCGCGGCCCAGGGAGAAGGGGGGGGGGACCTGCACCGCCACTGCCGCGGCCCGGGAAGTAGGGGAGGGACCTGCACCGCCACTGCCGCGGCTCGGGGAGGCGGCGGGGGACCCGGGCCACCCCTGCCGCAGCTCGGGGAGGCAGCGGGGTGCTCCGTCCCTGCCTGCCACCACGGGACAGCGCCGACCCGGGGTGACCGAGCCCAGTGGCCCCACCGAGCGGCAGCGCCAGGCTGGGCTTCCTGGCCCCGTCAGCAGCCCCTAGCGGGCCAAGCCTGCACAGCCTTAGCTGAGCCAGTAAACCCCGCCCTGCTGCCGTTCTGTTACTATTTGGCAACTTTGTTGCACGCGGGTCCTCGCTGCGAACGACAGAGCGGCCTATCCTCGGGTGCGGCTTATTTATGGACAAAAAACGAAATATTTGCCAACACCCAGAGGTGCGGCTTATACTCAGTGCGGCTTGTATTCGTGAATTTACTGTAATTGCCATTAGGAAAATTAACTTGATGATGAAAAATCTGCAGACACATACAAAATAACAGTTATCAGACTGAAAATTTCTTTTCTTTTGAGATTTTCCAGTCCTTAGAGAGGAAAGCAGCTGTAGCTGAGAAGTTACCTTAATTTATTTCTACACTGACTTTCAGAGGACTTAACAAGAATTCTGAAAGACCAGAAATGAGACCAGTTCTCCTTAGGCTGGAAAGGATTAAAACCCTGCTTCAGAGGACTGTGCACTGTTTGGCAGAGTGTTAGGCAAAAGATCTTGGTCAGATAATGTGTTATAGTTTCAGAAGAGTGAAGAGAGATCTGGCAAGAGCCATATTTAAACACCTTATAATAGATAAGTCACTCACAGTGTGAGCAATGTAACAGGCAACTCTGAATTTCTGTTGTACAGAAAACTACTACACCACTGAGACCCATTTCTGAGTCTATGTGGTGAATGTATCGCCACATAGAATGTGGTGAACATATCATGCCAGGTTTTGCTTTTTAAACAATAAATTCAGCCTGGCCAAAGTCTACTTGCAAGAGCAAATAGAATACTAGTTGATCCAATGTTTAAGGGTTTACAGCTTCCTCGGCTCCAAAGAGAAGCACATACTGTGGTAATATGATTACTGAATTTCCAGCAGCTAGCACAGCCTTCAGACAGGCATATTATTGGCAGCAGCTGCTCAAACAAGTACTCACCTCACTGTGCTCACAATATCCCAGCAAATGAAGGAGTGAGAAATCATGTCAATTAAATTAGCCTCCACTGAAAGCTTGCGGAGTGTGCTTCCATAGCAATCCAACTACTTGATGAACAATTACAGTTACCAATTTGGCAAACTCTTTTCAAGGTTATTTAAATCTATCAAGATTATTTCATCATTGGAAAGAATGATTTTAATAATATATATTAAAATAGTCTGGATATAACCATCTTGGTCTTGGTCTGGATATAACCCAGTCAGCACCTAAGCCGCTAACCTTCCCAAGTACTAGGCATTTCACCAAATTACTATCCAACATAAAACAGGAGAAGATTACAACTGTAAAAGGCTAAGATAAGGCTTTTGTGACAATTAATCTGACACAATTTCACTATGCAAATACATATAAATCCACTGTACCTACAGTCCAGCAAAACAGAAGAGAACAAAGACTACCAAAGCAGAGACTTGGCAGCTTCTCTCAGGGATTTTTCTCTAAGGCCATTTCTCTTCCTTTTGCTTGACTGGGTACCTTTCACATCTTCTGGCCTTAGAACATATTTCTACTTGGTGGCCAAATGCCCTAGCATGTAAAAGATTGCAACCTAAAGCATCTCATGATTATATAGATAATTTACACAATAAAATTGAAATGTACCTCAACTGATAGAATTTTTAATATAAAAACTCATTTGAGAGAGCACCATCTACAAAAAAAAAAAAGAAAAAAAAAGGAGAGGTCATAAAAAGGAATCAAATAACCTGAAAGACCAGAGTCAAGTTATTAAGAAAACAGATTTTCTAAACAAATAGCTCCATTAAAATACTCATTATGAATACACAGATTATTACATGTTAGTGAAATCCGGATATAGTACAATCAGTTAAGTCTAATTTACACTGCACAAGAGGGAAAATATTAAATCAACATTTGTGCTTATTGTGGCATAGGTGTCTACCACAGCCATATGGCAGAAATACAAATACATGAAAACACTCATATTCTTGTATGTTTTCATATTTGTATTTTGTAATCACAATGCATGTATAGTTACATAATTGCTTGATTTCTAATTTCACCCATAGAAGTATAATGACATACTCCAATATTATTTGAAAATCTGATCTAAGTTTTGATCCAGCTTCCTTACTAAAATGACTTTAGAGAAGAAAAAAGCTGTTTATCAGGGATTTTAAAATATCATTATCCTCTAAGATTTATATAAGGTGTCAGTACAGCACTGACACAACTCCAGGTAAGTCATCATAGCTGTTCTCTAACATCATCTGGAGATCTGGACCTTACATCAGTTGTGAACGTCCAGCAGATCTAAACTTACACTTCTTCATTGCTCATGGTTCTTACGTGTGCCAGTTGTTACGTGTGCCAGCACTGGACCAGCACAAGAAGGTTTCATGCAAAACATTCACAAACGCCATTCCTCCATCAGCTCACCCCTATAGAGGTACCAGCATAATGACTACAACAACAGAAAAAGCACATTTCCCTCAGTTTTGGTGACCGGAAAGCTCCATAGATAGAGCTGTCAGATCATTTGGAAGCCTCAAGCCAGTCCTGAAGATATTTTTGACACAAAAATGAAATTCAAACTATGATGGGATGAAAAATCTGAAAGTAAAGGGGAAAAAATTTAGAAATCCATCTCTCTTTCCTCTTTTTCCAGGTTTCCCAAATAGGTAACTGGAGTCATTCAGTCAAAATTTTAAACAGAAAATTTTATCAGATTTTCTGAGTCTCCCCCATTGCTAATTCTAGTTAAACAAAAACAGTGTTAAAAAAGCAATATTGTAAAGAAACTGAAAATTAAACAAGAGAACAGCTCAGTAAAACCATCCTTATTCAGAAAAAGTCTTTGCTTCTTATGAATGAACATTACCTCGTGATAAGGCATTTGCCACAGAATTCTATTTGATGGGAAGATTCTATAACACAGTTTTGCCATTTCAGATGAAAATCTGGAATGATGAGAATGTAAACAGAAAATCTTCTAAGATGCCATGTAAGACATCATGGGAATGCATTTCTTTTTTACTGCCAGGTGATGACATTCTAGATGTTGGGTTTTACTTAGACATTTATATCTAAAATCCTCTGTTTATCTAGAGGAAGAACTAGCTGCCAGTGTTGTATGCTGGCTAGATATGCTGAGAGCATTATCAACAGTCTTCTGCTTCAGCAAATTACTTTATTAAATTTTCCTGGCAAGAGTTTACTCTATATGAAAAATGGATGTATTTGATGGACTTCCAAATTATTAAGTGACATATTCTTTATGGTTCTTTAAAAGATTTAAAAGGACAAAGATAGAGTGTGGAAGTTCAGGTCAAAAAACTAGCAAATTTTTCACTAGGATGTCTTTGTTGAGTAAAACACTTTACTATAGGTTATTGCACAGTCTGAACACATCATTGTTTTATCAGGTAAAGACATAGGATTGGCCTTTGAGGCCTGGAGGAAAGAAAAAGCTATGATTCCTCTGTTGGCAACATACAACACTTAATGAATCCTCAGTACACCGGCATTTTTTCATTAAATACTGTGCAAGTATTTTCAAAGTAAAATCCCATTGGCTATATTTCATCAGAGTCTCTTTGGGGGCTCTTGTTGCTCTTTCAGTGTAACAGCAATAAAAAGATCAGTGGAGACGTGCTGATGAAACAATGTAAAAATGCCCACAAGATGTCTGTACTTCACTAGACTGAGGTGTGTTATTTTCTCATAATATAGCAAAGATGAGTTATAACATGAAATACTAATTGCAAGTTTTGAGATTTAAATTTCATTTAACCAAGAATTTGAATGCATATGAACAGGAATCTCCTAACTCATTATGACATTGTCTATAATAAGGAAACTGCACAGTAGCAGTTTTAACAATTTTTGTCAATGTAATTATCTAAGCTGAAGCTGAAAGGCCAACCTTTAAAACTGTGTGCAGGTTAATCAGGTAAATAGGTCAGAACAAAAGATTTTAGCAGCATACTTTTCAGTTACTCATACAATCATAGAACCATTTAGGATGGAACAAACATCTAAGTTTATGGAGTTAATCATGTTTACTCATGAGTTAATCACATTTACTCTTGTACAGTACATGGACATGCAAAATAACTACAGCCTAATACAGGATTCTGAGCTCTCAAAGATCATGTTTTCCATGGTTTCTCCTGTATGGATGGTAGATGGAAAAGCAATGATGAAAGCAGTGTTTAGTATGTTTATTATTGATGATTGGGGGAAAAATTAACAGAGAGAAATTTCCAAATGTATACAGATGATTAAGCGTAGACTAGATTGACTACAAAAGATGTACAAACCGCAACACACATACAGAAAATTTTGGGAACTCAAAGTAACAGCTTCCTCCTCTGGATTTTTGAAAACAAGAACTAGTAATTAGACTGACATCTAATCATTACAAAGTTTCTCTAGAAATAGAACTGATCAGCACTTCAAATTTCCACTTCACAGGAAACAAAGTCATTACAAAATCTGACCTCATTTCAATTCAGAATAAATGCAAGTACTCTCAATATTTCCTTCGAAACACAATTAAAAATGCTGTGTTAAAACTGTGGTTTTTAATGCTTATAATTATTGTTTTTATCCTATTCTATTACAGGTACATGCTATATATATGTTATTGGATGTTGTCAATGCACAGTATTATTTGTATTATCAAGTTGTCATACTATATCATGACATACCAAATAGTCTGGTATTCTGTTTTTATATTATTTTTATATTCTTTTCTTTTAAAAGCAAAAGAAGTTGTCAGATTGTTTATAACAAAATCACTTATTTTTTTAATTAGGGTTGCCTCGAATTTTAAGAACTGTGGTTTGGTATGGGTTTTGGGCCTCACAGATACCAAATTTATCATTTCCTGGAGATGGACAGGCTCAGCAGTAGTTTGAGGAACTAGATCCTCAGTGGAACTGTATGAAAATTTTACAGACCTGAGACAAATTCATCCTTCAGCTCATACAGTTCACAGGCCAGCAGTTCAGCAATTGCTATAAACTAGATTGGTTTTTATTTGTGCTACAATGAGACCATGTGGTACTTTGATGTATTGTTTTCCTTCCTAGCTGGATAATGAAGAAAACAAGCTTTTGATCTTTCTGAATTTTCTCCAGGCACATTTTGTTCTGAATATCCTTGTCTTCATAAAAATATTTGTTACTTTGTCAAATGCTCTTCATTAATCAGTCTTTGCACTCACAGATGAAGACTAGAGATATTTCTCACAGGTTAAATGGATAATCAGAGGCAGAGGTGTACACAGACTTAAGTTATGTTATCAAAGGATTCAAGCTGTCAGCTCTTCCCAAGATTCATACTGCACACATCTGAGTTCTGCTTAGGCTCTCATTTGGAACAAAATGACTACTTCCCCTAAAACTGTTAAGGACTGTCTGACCATCCATGAGCCATGCTGGCAGTCTCACTTGGACAGAGGCCACTTCACAGCTACACCACCCCGCACTCACAAAGTCAGACCAGGTTGCATATCAGAGTCCCAGACCTCTGGATCCTTTCAGTAATTTAATCATGGTGCAACAACGGAGTAACAGCTTGAGCTGGTGCCTCTAGGAAGGGACCCTGAGCAAAGGAACCCCTGGGCTTTTATATCCTCAGGGAAGTCTGGGGTCTTCCAGCTGAGTCCTCAGCTCCTGCCATGTCTCTGAGTGTCCACTCCCCTGGTTGGCACTACAGGTCCCTGTGCCCTTGGCTGTGAAAAGGTTGGTTCCAGTTCATGGCCTCTTGTCTGGGACTCTCACCACCCAGAGCTCCACCTGGAGCTGGCACTGCAGCTGCTCATGGAGCTGCCAGCACTGAGTGTATTCCTCAAGAGAACAAAGCTTAGGTGAAGCACAGAGGTAATTTCTTCTGAGGACTACAAACTAAATTTCCTATGCACAAAATATCACTAGGGCTGGCTCCTTCCTCCTTATACATTCCCCCAACACCATTTCAACAGACCCATTCTCAGTAGAAGAGTACTCTGAAACATGTTTGGGACACCCTTGGCTGTGGTGGGTGACCCATCTGGTTGGCAGGTGCCCACTAAAGCTGCTGTGTCTCTGCTGTGACAACAAGATTGTGTGTCAAGATAAGGACAGGTAGAGACCACTCAACAACTATCATGACAGGCAAAATAGACTGAACTTGGGAAAATGAGATTTATAACCAATCAAATCAGAGCAGGGTAATGAGAGAGAAAATCAAGCCTTAAAATATCTTCTCCCCCACTGCTCTCTTCTTCCTTGGCTCAATTTCACTCCTGAATTCTCCACCCCTACTTCCCAAGAGCCCAAGGAGATGGGCAATGGGGGCTGCGGCCAGTTCATCATATATTGTCACTCCTTCCCCTGCTCCAGTGTGGGATCCCCTCCACCACAAACAGTTCTCTGTGAACTTCTCCAACATGTGTCCTGCCCACAGGCTGCAGGGCAATCTCTGCTACAGTGCCTGAAGCAGAGACCCTGGTGCCTGCAGGGCTGTTTCTTCACGTATTCTGACTCCTTTTTTCTCCTGCCGTTGCACAGGTGTTTTCCACCCTTTCTTAAAAATGTTGTTCCAGAGGTGCTACCACTGTCACTGATGGGCTCAGCCTTGGCCAGCAGTGGGTCCAGCTTGGAGCCTGCAGTCATTGCCTCTGTCAGACATGTAGGAAGCTTTTGGCAGCTTCTCACAGAAGCCACCCCTGTAGGCCCCCCACTACCAAAACCATCCCACACAAACTCAATATGCTCACATAAGCATGCTCCATACATGCAGTACATAATCCTGTTAACATCTTACGGAAATGTCACTAGCAGCCCTGGGAGACTGCAGACATTCTCAGTAGAAAAAGCACAACTTAAAATTTATGTCCCCAGAGGGACCAGATGCATTTAGTAAATATTCTACATAGATGTAGACAGTCCTGTCTCATGGAAATCACAATTAACATCACCTGTCATCATGTTGTCTGTTCAAAACCTCTGACATGAAGAGTTTGATTTTACAGGTACAGTTGAAATGAGATGCTCTGTTCTGGAATATCAAGAGTGAACAGCAGCTACTAGAAGGAGCAGTCCCTGCTGGAAAATACAGCATTGTTTACAAAGGGCAATGGCAATTCTAATATTAACAGACAGAAGTGAATCTTGTAAAGAAAAGTACAAGTAGATTGCGTTAAACAGCATTAAAATAATGGGGGTTCTTCTGGATATTGTTTCAATGAGAGAGAGGTAGAAAAACATGAAGAAAACTCAACACAGGTAACATCAAAATGCAGCTATAAAAACATTAAGACACTACTTTCAAGCTAAGAGCAATCCTGCTTTGTTTCTGCTGCCCCCAGCTGCTCATTCCTATCAGCATCTTTGTTACATACACTGGCTTTGTTATATAACCTGGTGTCAAAAACAGAGTTTGAAAGGGTGGGACATTGTACACAAGTGCAAGAAGTTTTGAAAGGACTTTCCCACCAATCATCCTGTAATACTGTGATCTCACAGGACTACCATTACTTTTATTGATTATAAGTTTGGAATTCTTGAAATGCTAAGAAATTAATTATCTTCTTGTGATTAAAGAAAGAATTGTGTTTTGGTTCTTTGGAGTATTTTTAATTATTTGTTAGTAAATGGGGGAATTGCCCTTAAGATACATGATTTCGTGGTTTTTCTGACCATGCTGATAACCTGCATGGACCTGCATTTTGCTTCAAAATACTGTAACAACTGACACTGCTTTGTTCATAAGCCTTTTATTTTCTTGCTTTTGCACACCAGCCTATAATACAGGAATTTTGTCTCACAGCATAGTTTCATGAATTAGAACCTATACCTAAATGGACTGTAAGAGTGCTCTAAGACATGACCTTCAACATTTCATTAGCGCAAAAGCAGTTCTGTATCATCTTTAACAAATCATTTGCTGATTACAATTTTCAGCATATTCTGTAAAACAACTTCACACAGGGCATAAACAGTAAAGCCATACATTTAAAATACAAAACCTTCTTTTATTAATAATTTCAAATAGAATATGAGGAGCAACTGGTTTTTTTTTCTAGTTATGTACAAATTATAAATTTATATGCTCCTCAAGTGGTTCAGTTCTATGTAAGTGTGCAAAAAATAGAAGCATAGTGCCTACATTTGAACTGAAGCCATATTTGCAAGACCAGAACTGGAAAAATTATGATTCTGTTCCAACTACAGAACAGCCATTATTCATAGCCCCAGCATATTCATTCACTTCAAATGAATATTCACTTGGCTGTGAGTAGCCAAGTGCCTAGCCAGGAGAAGGTAAATGAAATCGAAAAGGTTATTTTCTCTTGTGGTGTCCCTTGGCACAGCTGTCTGAAAGGACTACATAAATACAATAATATTTTTATTCCAAACAATGCTAACATTATTAGGCCTTTGTATAAATACCTTAGAATAAACTTAATGGAAATCAATAGAGATGTATCAGGAAATATGTTCAGCTACAAAAGGGATGGCTCCTGTCATTATCAAAAACTGATTTTAATTGAAACAGGAAATAATCATGTACCAATTACATCAGTGTTCCTGTCACAAAAGAGTCTCTATTTTAGTGGAAAACCAATAAAATCTACAATAAATAAATGTTTTTGCTTTATCACATTCTATTTCCCATTGGATATATTAAATTTGTTGACTGGATTATACTCACTGTGCTCTGATCCAACATGTAATTCCAAATAACCTCCAAGACAGAGAGGTTACCTACTGCCAAATTCATTTGAGGACAACAAAAATAGTGGGTAAAAAAATCAACATAATGACTGATAAAGTCTCATTTTTAATATGGTAAAATAGACTCTCCTGGGAATGTTTCTGTAGTGGTCCTAAACTAGCAATGAAAATCTTATTTTCTGAAAGACCTGATGAATATTCACATTAATTTTAACTAATATTAAAAAGTTGCTATTGACGTTTCTTGTTTTTATGATTTGAAGGAAAATGATCAGGACATAGCATATCCTTTGAATACGCACATAAAGATGAGCCACCCCTGGTAATTTTTACATCCTAAAAATGGCCTGTAGCACTGAATTGTTTTAGACATTGAAGCTCTGAAATACTGGCTGGGTCCCAAAGCAATTCAAGTGCCAAAAGACAAAGTGGAATTATTTTCAGATCATTATTAAACTCACAAAGCACTTACAATATTTTTACCTTTTGATTGCTAACACAGAGTTCCAACCAGTGAAAGTTCTAATGTCATCTCATCATTCCTGAAAAACAGTATAAGTGCAATGTGCTTAGAAAAGCTGTCTCCTGTCTGCAGACACAGAAATAATTCAAATACAGTAATTTCACGAATACAAGCCGCAGTAATTAGACAAAAATTTTGGTGGAAACCCGGAAGTGCGGCTAATATTTGGGCGCGGCTAATCTATGAACAAAAATGTGATATCTGCCCTTACCTAGTATCATACCAGTCCAGTCCCGAGCCGAAACAGTTTGAAATCCATGGATTCCCGTTGTTCCGATGATGAACCAATCAGAGAACAGCTTATTGCCTGCCTGTGGATGGCAGCGTTACTGAGGGGCGGGGGTTGTTATCGGGGTGAGTTACCTCGGCGAGTTACCTCAGCAGTTCGATAAAAGTGTGTGATATTTCTCTGTACTTTTTAAAGGGTTTTCAGTCTTGTGCGGCTACGGGGCTGGCTGGGCTCGCAGGGAGAGGGCTGGGGGAGCCTCTCTCCCCGCAGGGAGAGGGATGAAGTGGGCGATCGGCTCGCAGGGAGAGGGGTGGGGGAGCCGCTCAGCCCACAGGGAGAGGGGTAGAACGGCCACTCGGCTCGCAGGGAGAGGGCTAAAACGACCACTCCCCCTGCGGGCCGTGAGGGCTACAACGGCCGCTCCCCCCGCGGGGCTGCGAGGGCCAGAGCGGCCGCTCCTGTGCCAGCACGGAGATGTGGCTCCGCTCGGAGCTCAGCTGCCTGCTCGCGTGGCTGAGCGGCTGTTTAAAGGCAACGCGGATCCATTGGGAATGCTCGCAAAATGACCACACTATTGTTCCTGTCTTTTTCGGCTTGTAAATAAAGGGTGTGTCTTTTTTCACTTGGAAACAATGTTTCCGAGGTTGGCAGTAAGCCAGTAAGCCCCGGTGATCCCGCGATTGTGTTACTAAATGACGATTTTGTGAAAGTTCGCAGCGAACTAAAGTGCGGCTAATATTCCGGGTGCGGCTTATTTATTGACAAAGACATCAATGTTGCCAACACACCGGATATGCGGCTTATACTCCGTGCGGCTTGTATTCGTGAATTTACTGTACTTATCCAGTGAGGCTTACAAGACATGACCAACACCACAGAGTGTCCCAAGTGGATGGTAGCTTCTGAAAATGAGCAAATGTTTCTGACAGAGCAAATTCCTGTGAAGAACTGCAAGGTTCCTTTGCCAAAATTTAGCCTTGAACTAGAACATCATATTGTTAAAAACAAAAAAAATCCCGCATAAGGAGTGTATAGGAAATAGAAATGTCCTTTTGCCTCCAGTTATCACATAATTAACCAGCCAGTTGTTGAAGTTACCATTTTCTCAGTTCTGCTCAATATTAGTATTTGTTTCACCACTCTCTTAAACAGGTATTATCATAAATTTAAAAACAGAAGAGCAGCATAAGGTACATATGTAGGGTAAAATCCCCATCATAAAAGGGAATTTTTTATTATAAAACTTTAGCAGCAATCAAGTAAACCACTGTTATAGCAGAACAGTCAAAGGGACAGTGCAGAGCTAAGGAGAGGGGGCAGGGTCTGTAGCTGGATCAGCCACTAGTAAAATAATTTGTAAATCTACAGTCTCAGACTGCCAAACAGAAAGCAAGCAAACAAACAACAAAGATCAGTCACTGAAATGAAGGAGAAAAAACAAAACCAGAAAAAACAGGACTATAAAGTGACAAAACTATCAGAAAGACTTGAGCAAAAGTAACTCTCGTGAGTGTAGAATTTTTGACTTGCGGCGTATACTGAAGTATAGTGATTAACAAGATATTAAGACACTATCACAGAAATGGACACTGAATACTCTTTTGTAGGGAGATGATGCCTCTACTCTTGTGAAGCCTGTTGGAGGCTCAGAAATTCAAGACAGGGCAGTCCTGGTTTCTGCTGCAGACTCGCAGCCTCCTTCAGCACCACACCGTGGGAGAAATGCAACACTGCACCTTTCCACCAGCAACCTACAGTGACCTAATGCGACCGCATTTCTTTTACTTGTTTGCATCTTCTTACTACCTCGTGAAGAGCTGCTTCCATGGTTTTTTAAACAATAACAAAAAAGGTTACATTTCTCCAAAATACATTGATTCAAAACACACTCCTTCCAGCCACAGTCTGTTATATGCATCATGTGGATCAGGAGACCCTTCCCAGAAACACACCCAAACACACAAGGGGCACATCATCCCACGTGTGAGGGTCGGAGGCTGCCAAGCCCTCCTGTTCCACTTCCTATCACCTCTCTCCACCAGTCAGGTCCAGACATGCTGTAAAACCATGAAAGAAGTCTCACAGTTGTCAACAGCAGTCAGTATAGGTGCAAAAGATCAAATTTCTTATCCTGAGATGTAATAGGCTACCACACCCAGAATCTGATTTATTTATTTTGGAGACTAATAAATCAACTCCCACTCCAATTCCACCTTGAACTCTCCTACTCATATGCTAAGAAAATTTTTAACTCCCCCTGTCTATGTCATACTGAAAGGATGTCAGAGACATAATGTCAGCAGAAACAGAAAATGATACTCCCATTACATGAGGAATTCAATTATTTGCCCAATATCCTTCACCTCTGCTTTAGTCAGCTTCCAGAGACAGAAAAAAAAAATAAAAAAAAAATATATATATGTTGAATATATATAACAAGAGAGTAGTGGAGTCCTGGATGCTTGTAACATAAACCATGTCTGGGATAGAGGATACAACCACAAGATTTGAGATAGACAGACCGAGAACAAGAAATCTGAGAAAGCTAAAATTTAATGCAATAAAGGAGACAATAGCTTAAGGTTGCTAGTGAAAGTCTGGCAGTTAATCATTATGGTATCTAATAATTCACATTTGTGTAATCTCTGACCTAGCTTTGCAAAACTTTCCTTAAAAAAGCAGTACCTTACAATGGGTTAGATAACAAGGAATAAAGTAACAAAGCTCATACATAAGTGGAGGTTAAATAGATGTGCATCTTTGTATTAAACTACAGACATCCTAAAAAAACATTTTAAAGGGCAATTAAGGCCTGAAATGTTCATAAGTGACATTGTGCTGCAACGAGGCCAGTGCCCATCAAAATCAAACTCAATCTACAAACAATGGGAGATCCTGGCAGAATGCTCAATAGTGATTTTGCAATACTTTCACCAGAAAGGTTCAAAACATGTTGACCTTCAAAACATCCTTTCAATCTTATGTGTTTGCTCTGGAGTTTAGAGAGATTGAGCCATCTGGGTACATTGAAAGGGAGAAATACAGCTCAGATAACCCTCTCAGGTCTCACTGGTATTGTTTTGCTCTGGGGTGGATTTCTTGTTACTGTCTGAACAGGTATTAACTGTGAGTCTTTTTATACAGACAAGTGCTATTTTATATTTAGACATTACTAAAACGGACAGTTTCCAGTAAGGAGCTTTTTGTGAATGAAATATCACTAGCCCTAATATATACAATCCTCACAATTGCAGTCATGAGAACAACAAAAGGAACAAAAACATTTTAACAAACTACAGAAAATATTAATCAAAAAACGTATTAGGTCTGTATTAATGTGGCAGTTGTCAGAAAAGACTGTCGATGTTAGAGTCTCAGTGCTCTCCAGACAATTTATACCTATTTCCTAACAATTCCAGAAAATATCAGTTGCATCTCAATTATTTGGCTTTTCCTCAAGCCCAGAGTAGGACCGTGGGCAGCCCCAGCCCAGCGCCAGCGGGTGGCAGCAGCGACCCAGAGACGGCAGCAGACGCGCTGCTCCTGCTTATCACTGATCAGCACTTCCAACGCATAGTAAGGCTCACCTTAAGTCTCCCTACTTCCATTTGCTTTCGTTTGTTTTTGTTTTCGGTTCCAATGGGAAATGCATAATATGCATAAGTGTGCAGCTGGATTAATTAAAAGCTTTCATAATTTTTTTCTTTGACTCAGAAAACTAACATTGAAATGGTCAGGCACAACCATGAAGTACCAGTACTTTGGGTGCCGCTGAAAAGAACACCTTTCCAATTACATGGCAACAATGTCTGAGACAAGGGACACAGCTCCACAAGAAAGCTTTCAGGTCACTAGTCATTCTGCAAACAAAATACAGAAGCCAGGACTTCTCCACAAGAGATATGGTGGGAGGGCAAGCTTCAGCTGAGAGCCACATACAGATTTGTCAGGAGATTCAGCAGATTTGTTAGCTATTATTTCATTAGCTATTATTTCTTAATTCAAAGCTACTAATTAAATACATAGCCTATCTCCTTTCAGTACAGACACATAAAACTCACAAAATTAAGCATCTTGTTGTTAAAATTCCAGGAAGTACCTACATACATATATATATTTACAGTAATTTCATGATTATAAGCCACACCATTTTGACTAAAATTTTGGTCCGAACCCAAAGAGTGGCTTATAATCAGGTGCGGCTAATATATTGATGAGGTTCAGAAATTT
The DNA here is from genome assembly GCF_009819885.2 of Catharus ustulatus. Classification (NCBI taxonomy): domain Eukaryota; kingdom Metazoa; phylum Chordata; class Aves; order Passeriformes; family Turdidae; genus Catharus; species Catharus ustulatus. The sequence continues at coordinate 47,090,803 of NC_046225.1, forward strand.
GCTAACTCAGAAGTGCGAGCCCGCATGGCCCCAAGCCGATCCGAGCCCACATGGCCACAGGGGGGAAAAGCGGGACCGATCTGAGCTTTCACAGACCCAGCAGAGGGGGCGGTGGGGCCGATCCAAGCCCACCCGGCCCCGGCAGGGGAAAAGCGGGACCAATCCGAGCTCGCCCGGCTCCGGCAGGGAAAAAGTGGGGCAGATCCGAGCCCGCACAGCCCTGAGCTGAGCCAGTAAACTCCGCAATCCCGCGATTCTGTAATAATTGGCAACTTTGTGAAAGTTGCACACAGATCCTCGCTACGTACGAAAGTGCGGCTTACAATCCGGTGCGGCTTATATATAGAGGAAAAACTGTTGCCAACACCCCCGTAAGTGCGGCTTATAATCGGTGCGGCTTGTACAGTAATTTCCCGAATATAAGGCGCACCCTTTTGACTAAAATTTTCCCCAGAACCCGGAAGTGCGCTTTATAGTCCAGTGTGCCTTATCTGATGGACAAAGTTCAAAAAATTTGCCTACCCGGAATTGAGAGCTGCAAGCCACGGTGGGAGCCGGAAGGGCCATGGTTGCCAGGTGGAGGCGGGGCGGAGCAGCAGCGGGCACGCCCCGGCCCCGTGGAGGTGTAGCTGCCCCTCCAGAGGCACCCCCCGGCCCCGTGGAGGTGGCACGGCCCCTACACAGGCACCCCCCGGCCCCGTGGAGGCGGTATGGAGGGGCAGCGGCCACACCCTGGCCCCGAGAGGTGGTACGGAGCAGTGGCAGGCATGCCCCGGCCCCGCCGGGTACAGGCGGGCCCGGGGGCCAATGGTTGCCGGGTTGAGGTGGGGCCTCGTCCAGCAACCACGTGGAGGGAGCTGGGGGCGGAGCCTCACTGCAAAAAAATAGTGTGCCCTATAGTCTGGTGCGCCTTATCTGATCTACAAAGTTGCGAATTTTGCCGACTCCCCGGGGGTGCGCCTTATAGTCCGGTGTGCCTTATGGTCGTGAAATTACCGTAATCATGAAATTACTGTACTTATACTAATTTTGAAACAGGAAATGTGTGTCATCTGTACACATTTCTATACATTTGTAATCCTTTAAGCACTATTAAAGTAAAATACTTCACCAGAAACTTCTTTTGCACTGCAAACCTGTCTTGGCCCTTCTTATTTCTGAATTTCTGAATCTAAAACTGATTAATTTTTGATATTTGATTAAAGCTATATCCTTATACATGCACTTCAGATTAATTGCAACAAACTACAAAATTGTGTGATTATATTAAAAAATTGCATTGTACTTGTTTATTTGAATGTATGCTGAAGTCACAGCTAAGACCTCACCCCTACTAACAAGCCTGACAAAACAAAAAAAGCCCAAACACCAAGCTTCCTCACCCACACTTGGGTACATTTATTCCTCCTCTGTCTCAGCTATTGATCATCTTCTCAAACACTGTTTTGACTCATTCTCCTAATTCTTAACCAAACCTTCCCAGTCAAAAGAAACTACATGTACTCCAGAAAGGAGTCCTCAAAACAGAAATGGGGCTCACACACAAGTATAAAAGCTACAGTCCTCTATCATTCACTAGATCCAGGCCTTTGACTTTAAACATGGATAATTATGGTCCTTCATTCCAGTGGTGAAACATGGTGGGACACATGAACATAAAGACTAGATACATTGTTAGAAGACAAGGTTGGAATTTGAGACCTAGGTGAAGGCACTGAGACATAACATGGGTAACAAGGATAGAAATGTGGAAAGAATGATTCTTATGGGACTCATCATTCAGAGGAACAGCTTGAGAAGAAAGAGAGGGTCACCTTGATTGGCCACTTTGTGTTTGGAGATAAGCAAAGAAATACCCATCCATCTGACTGCTGTGTATGTCTGTGGTGGTTTGTATACATTTCCTGAAATAGTTCCCTGTCAGGACCTGGGCAGCCTCCTTCGGACCTGACAAGGACCAATCAATGTCTGATTTTTAATACTGACACATTGTTACACCAATGAGAACGTTTATGTGCCTTTGTGAAACACACGTGTAAAGATGAAAATAGCCTGGTAATCTCTCTTTTCATTCCTGGCTAAAGTAAGTAGATGTTGAAGTGGCTGTGATCTTATGAGAAGTTTGAATAAAGAGGAGAGATGAAGATCCCCGCTGTCCCCCAGGAAAGAGAAGAAAGAGCTCTATTTTCAAAGACAAAGAGAACTTTTACTCGGACTGTTGTAATCCTTAAAGTGTACCCCATAAGTTGACATGGTCCTTGATAGCAGTTGTGGGAAGAGGCTCAGTCAAGGAAGGGATTTTTACACAGTGATCAGATTTCCATTCTCCCAGGCGGCTGATTCACTGTGACATCGAGGCCACGAGAAAACTGTTTATTGTGGAGAAAATCTCCATAGACTGATGAGAAGTCTCCTCTCCCAAGTAAATTGGTGAAAAACTATTTTTTAGAGATGGTAAACTCACTGGTTTTTTTCTGTACATTGTCAGAGCGAAGGAACAGAAGTTGTGGGGGGAGAAGAAGTGTTCTGAAAGTTGTATTCTTTTTTTTTCCTTGTAGTTTCTAATAATGAAACTTTCTTTGTACCCTTTAAAGTTTGAGTCTGTTTTGCCTTCCTCCTAATCCTATCTCACAGAAGGAAATGAGTAAATAATTCTAGTGGGTGCACTGCCGATTTTGCCATCCCGAATCCGCGATGTAATTGGTGCAGTCACCAGGAAATCTCAAATTGGCGAACCAAAACCATTACAATGTCCTGTTCACCAGAAGGCCATGCTGGGATTGCACTTTCACACCACAAATCTTGTCATCATACGTTGCAAAAAGCCTACAGATTTGTGGCATAAGGAAAGCTACTGCTTGCAATAGTGGGATTGCCTGTGGGAGATCTGCTTCCCCACCTTCTTCTCAGCTACCAGTTCTGTAGAGATGTTGAATGACCTTCAGTCTCTAAATTTGTCTGCAGGTCTCTCCTTGCCTCCTTCACCTCTACTCCAACAAACTGTTGGAGTTACACTGTCCTTCTGTCCCACCACTTGGTGCTTACTGATGACCAGCTTATCCCCAACACCATGAACAATCTGAACAAAAGATCAGTCGCTATAGAGAACTGATTTATTCTCTTCAAGAAAGTTCAGTTTTCCACAGGGTTTCCATGATCGTCTTCATCTGAATGAGGATGACTCATCACAATAATCATATTGTTAACCCTTGGTGCTGCTCAGCAGGTGAATCAAATGCTTCCTGGTTGTAGAGGTGGTTAGCCCCTCTCTGCTGCCTGCAGTAAACTTGTTAGAGGAGCCATTCCACCACAGCACCAGCTATGAATGAAAAGCCTTCAATTGTCCTACTTTTCCCTGAGCTCTGGGTAGTGCTCAGGCTCATGCTCTTGCTGTTGAGCTGGCAAGGGCTGACTGCACAGAGAGCAATCAGAGGTAACAGTTAAACAGTGGAATCCCTCTGCTTGACAGAAGAGCATTGAGCTTTCTTTCCTCCAGTGGGAGGATGCATTCAATCTGACTTGGACTCTGGCCTGATTCTTATGACTTTGCTAAATAATCACAATAAGCTGGGAAACAGAACGTCACAGGCAGTGGCTACAGAAGAGCTGTCAGGCACTAGAGTGCGACTTTTGTTTTCTCAGTGATAAGGAAAGGAAAATAATAGTCACAGAAAAGTGAATGGAAGTATTTTGTTCAAGAGTGACACCAAAAGTGTGATGAAGCACCAGAGGATTTCAACTGTCCATGATCAGCAGGCAGAAGTGTAAGTTCTTTCCCCTCCATGCCAGCCTATGGAACAGTCACCTTTGAACCTGGAATTGCTGGTGGAGAACTCATCCACAGACTTCCAAGAGAACCTATTGAGATGGAGATGGAGGGCATGCAATGAGAGACCCAGGTTGTACAGAACATTTCAGTAGAGATAAAACCTCTCTGAAAGAGGGAACTGAAGCCATGATTAATAATGACAATAATCACTGACACAGCTTTTCACTTTGAGAAGAAATAAAGGCCTAAAGTTTCATCAGGTTCACTAGAGCAATTCTAATAGAAACTGGTTTTTTTTATTTTTGAAGATGGACCTCTGTATTGTATGCAGTGGAAAGTGTGTACACATTGTTATAATAAACATTAAAATAACTTTGAATTAGTGAATATTTAGTTGTTAATTGCTATGAAAAGTATAATTACTTTCATGTTGTAACAACTTAATCTGGCACTGATTAAATTATTTGTTTCCATTGTTTTTCAACTACATACACAACAAGGAGCCATTCTCTGTGATTTCACAAATTTCACCAAATCTTTTGTAGAGTATTTCTCCAAATCACAAGCTTGTTTAACATCCGTTGTTAATCATGCTATGATTTCACTTGTATTTATTTCATCGAAGTGAGACTGCCAAATGTTTCTGATATCACACATTAATGGTTCTGACTTGTGAACAGAGTATCAGCAGCAGAAATAAAACCTAGGACTCATTTGCCTATTACACCCTGAAAAGAAATTGTTCCATCTTCTCTGTTCCTGTTGCCATAGTTATAATCTACTGATAATTCTACAGATTTTTTGTTAACTAAGATAAACCATAAATATGTGTTAAACTGGAAGCAATTCAACTATTTACATTACAAATGTAATCCACTTGATTTGATCCTTTAGCTGCAGAACACCAAGCCTGCACAGAGACTTATGGGTCTACAAATATCTAATAAAACAGATAGGAAATGGATAAAAACACTAACAACAGAAAGAGGAGGGGGAAAAGAGTCAGATATTCATGATTGATAGTAATGAGCTCCCCTAAATGTAGGTGTGATGAAAAGGATCAGGCTGAAAGTCAATCATATCTTTCAACCTCAAGTTTTTGACACACAAAGAAACAAAAACGCAAATGCAATGAAATGGACACTGCTGATCCAAAGATTCTGATCTTAAGCAAACCAGAGATGTTGGCAACCATTATTTCACTATTCCTCCACAAATGCCTGAAAGATGGAACAATATATTCAAAATATATCACTGAAGTTCAAATCAATTATAATCAATAGGAGCAAAAATTACTCCAGTTTGGGTGAAGTTCAGCCTTTTTTTTTTTTTTCTGAGAAAAGCAGAGAACTGGTAAAAAGTCTTTTTGAATACTAATTTTAAGTTCCTACAGTTCTGGCTTCTAAGGATAAAAATGTAACTTCAAAAATGTTAATCCACAAACCCCTGTACATGGTGGTACTGGCAGATGCATTATCTACTCAAGAACAAACTATCAAGAATGCAGGAAAAAACTACACAGTTGCATATGATATTTTAGGATACACCGAAAATCTTCACCTTGACCTTTCCTACCTCTCTTGCCACAAGTCAAATAACGACAAGCCCTACAGCAAGTTGAGACTAGATTTCAAAACTCACATAAGACTGGGCCACTGTTCATTTCCCATACTCATCCAGTCCTTTTGTGCCACATCTCCTAGCATTTGCACATCATAAAACAGGGACAGGAAGATATAAAGGAAGTGCAGGAGCAGAGGTAAATAATTAATTAGTAAGCTTTCTTTTCATCAGGGGGCAATTTCAATCACTGAATGTCAAGCAAAGATTTATTGCATTTCTTTGCCTAGTTTGATGACAGCTTGTTACAGCTACTGAGAAACCTTTCTTCAAAGAAAATAGTTTTAAAATATGTACTACTTAAGAGGAAGAGCACCTCCTCATAAGATCTATCATAACTTAAATTTCTATTGCTTTGTATTTGTGGTGTGCAGGACTTTGCTTAAGAGTCAACAAAGAACCTCAGGTAAACCCCTGTCATACTCAAGAAATATTCTTATTCCCACAATCAGCACTTCCGTCTTCTCTTTATAAAGAGTTTTCCTTTGCAGAGTCTCTGAAAAATTTCATGGATGTTAACCTCTTTTTTCACAGACCCCTTGTTTCACAGACACTAAACAAAGGAGAGTCCAGCCTCTTTCTTTTGACTTCCACCCAAACAAATGTCTGTAAGTGATAGAGGTATGATAATCAAAAACCAGAAAGCTTGTTATCCTTTCCTGTACCACAAGAAAGCATCACAGAAGTGTCTGCATCATGAATTTGCACACTTACTTTGATTTTTTGCTGATGATTTTTAATTATTTAAATGGAATATTTAATATAATGTATTTTAACAAATTTTCTTGTTACATGATCCATTCTAGAAAGAATATCTGCTAAACTATGATAAATAGATGTTCATAACTATGATAATATGCGAGGATGTGAAAGTTTCCAAAGAGTTTTGGCAACCCAGAAAACTTTCTGTCAGTCTTGAGTGGTCTTCACAATGCTTGGCATAATACAGGCTCGTAAAATTCATTTGACCTCTTCCCTAGGACAAGCATTACAAAAGATGAATGGTTTGGGATCCATCTTGTTGACAATATATTATCCAGTAGTATCAGATAAAGCAATGTGTGACCTTAAAGCAAGATTCATGTTTCACTTCTGCACTGCAGGAGAACATTTAACCTTTCAATACTATTGGATATAAATGACTGCATAATGGTGGATCACTGCTAGCAAGCAGTGTTGCTAATATGTTAGCCTCCACATTCTAAAGAGAGCATTGGACTAACAATCTACAGAAAACTGAATCTGTCTCTCAAATAACTTCTCCCATGTCAGCAGAACTGAACTCCTGGTTACCAAGAGTTTATTTCTCTTCTAAGCATTCTGCCACAGCAACAGACATTCTCTGTCACATCCAGAAAGCAACCTGCACCTTTAGCAGACTTGGGAACTGGGCATGCAATCAGTGCTGGAAACTGCTAAACAGCAATGAGGTTTGGACACTGCAGAGAAAGGCATCCACCACTAGAAATGTTCTACTAGAGACACACAGGGGTTCTAGTGACCCTGGGCAGAGTCCCCCTGACGGTGCTGTGAGGATGCTCCACTGGTGCTGATTCCCCTTTCTCACACAAGCTGCCTTTAAGCTGAGCCACAACTGCTTGTCCCCCACATGAGCTACAGACTGTGCCTGTGCCTGGCCACCAGCCCCATGGACAGACCCTGACACGCAGGCTGCCTCTCTGGCCTGCTCTCAGCCCTGCTCATCTCCATGGACTTGCCTGGTGATTGCTAGGCAGTAGCTTACCCTGGGTGCCTGACCAGACCTGCTCTGCCCACCCTGCCCAGACACCACAGTCCTGCTCCCTGGTTATCCAGGCACTTCCCTCTGCTGGGCAATGCTCCCCTCCCCTATGCTTACACACATCAGCCTGGTTGCTCTCATCTGAGGAATACATCCACCCTGACTCATGGGACAGGGTGAGAACAGCAATAAAGCAAATCAAAGGAGTGCTGTTAAGGTCAATCACCATTTTCAGTCACCACCTCATTCTGTGGAAAATAAAGTATATTGCATTTTGAGATAGAATGGAAGCTCTCAGAGATTTTTTTTTTTAACTGACCAGGCCAGTACCAGAAAACCCTTCAAGAATCACAGAAGGGCTTGAGTTGGAAGGGACCTTAAAGATGATCTAGTTCCAACCAGTGCCCATGGGCAGGGATGCCATCCACTAAATTAGACCCCCATCCAACCTGGCCCTGAACACCTCAAGGGATGGGGCATCCACAACTCCTCTGGGCAACGTGCTTCAGTGCCTCACCCCCCTTACTGTAAAGAAGTTTCTCCTAACATCTAATCTAAATGTCTCATCTTGTAGTTTAAAACTGTTCTCCCTTGCCCTGTCACTATAAGCCCATATAAAAAGTCACTCTCCCTCTTATTTTCATAAGTCCCCTTTAAGTAAAGAAGGCTGTAATGGAGCCTTCTCCCAGGAGCCCTCTCCTCTCCAAGGTGTCATTGGTTTTTCTCTGAGACTCAGTGTGCTTTGGGAGAATCAACACATGCAGCTTCTTTGAGAAATGTTTCTAGGAGTATAAGGGCTCAAAGAGGCCCACAGGAAAAGGTAAACTATAAAACATTTTATTCTTATCAAGTAACAGCCAGAACCTGGTATCTATCCTGAGAATGACCAGAAGGTGCAGCTCTTTCAGAGAGCTACACCAGGTATCTTGGAAGTCAGTTACATAAACTGCCTGTATGGAAGATATTGCCCAATGAACAGAGGAGTTCACTGGCACAGAGCAAAGCTTTTGGCAGAATGAAGTGTTCCTGGTCATGCTGCAACAGGAACATATGTATTTTCTTTGATCAGGACTTTTTTTTTTAATAATAGAACCTTTTTTCTGAGTTATTCTCTTGAAGTTTAAAAGGAGCTAAAACCATAGGTGAAGTGAATCCATGGCCCTGATTTCCTACATAAAGCTTTTCAATTGCTACTTTATGCAATTTTTCAAATTTGAATTATTATTAAAGACTCAATAGTCTTTAGAAAAGTTACTTTCTCTTCTGCATGTAGCAAGGATCTGCTTAAACTCTAGTACAAGAATTTAGCTTTCAGTTAATATTTACTCTTTGATTCTTAAACCAAGAAGTAGCTATATTCATATATAAATGAGCTAATACATTAGCTATGTTCATATATAAAAAATTTCTAAACACACATTAGGTATGAGATGAACAAGCTAGAAGATGTACATTTGGATAAAAAATATCTATAAAATATCTCAGCATCTCAAAAGAAAATTACACAGTTTTAAGAAGAGCTTACATTAAAAAAAGCAGAACACGAATGTTCATAGATGTTACCAACAGTTTTACAAAATATTCAAGTTTTTCTTAGCATTGAAAGTTTGATACTTTGAAGCAAGAATTTCCCACATTTTTATCAATGGTAAGACTCTGCATGGATGAGAAGTCAGACAGGAGGTTGAAATAACAAAATTTAAAGTGGAGTCTCACCATAACTCACCAAAAACTCTAGAAGAGGCATTGCTGCATTTCTTGATGTCTCAAAGTCAAATAAGAAAGGCTGGAGAAGCAGCTGAAGCCTGGAAGGTACATGTCCCATCTCAGGACGACATCTCTCATCACACAGTGCTTCTGCCCTGAGAGGAACCAGACAATGACAAAAGCCCAGCACTGTCTTGGTTCTGTCCTAACAATATTCAAAGTTAAAGTTTTGAAGAAATTCCTTGAAGTTCCACTAAATATACTATCATGAGATTATTATACCTTTCAGTTAAAAGCCCTAAAAGTTCATCTTCTATGCCATAAAATAGGCTATATGGCATAATTTTCCAAAGACCCTGAACTAACATTGACATGGTATCTCCAAACATGCTTTCTAAAGAGAGAATTTCCTCTTTTACCAGTTTTGTATTATAAAATATACAACTTCCTATTAAAAACTTTTAGCGGATTACAACTAAAGCCTACTTGTATCCTCTAAAAAATTAAAAAGAAAATATGTAGAAAATTAAAATTATATGAAACAAATTAAGTTTGAGAGTTTGACAGCAACTGTATAATTTGAAAACCAAACAATTTTATGTATTAGGTGACTATGATCCCTTTACTTCTCTAGTAAGATTTATCTGTTGTCTCAAGTATCCGAAAAGAACCAGATCAAGTTTATATATCTTTCTGTATTTATTCCCCTCTCTCACATCATTCTCCGATTCAATTAGCAAGTCAACTTTTGCACTTGTTGGTGTGTGGAAAAGATTATATGCATAAACCAATTAGAGGATTGGAAGTGCTTTGCTCCTATAAGCTAGAAAACTAGTTTACTTGTCATGAATGAGCTAATTGAGTACTAGCAAGCTGGCAAGCTTTTTATATACCACCACAGACAACTAGAACAGTCAGGCAGAGAATCTAATCTATTACATAAGCATTACACAAGGACATTAACTGGCTCTTTCCTGCAGCAATGCCAAATTTAATTCTGATATGCTCTGGGTTTCATTATATCACATCCGTGTTTGCAGTTAATACACAAGACGTAACTGGCACAGTTATGTGTAAGAGCTTATGCCAAAGAAAGCATATTTCTGAAGAAGCTGTCAAGGTACTAAAGGCTAACATAGTAGTTCCACTGCACTTTCTTTGAGACCAAAAAAATTACTATGAATACAGGACTTCCTCCATTAAATCTTTCTCAGATTAAGCATTTGCCTGAACATTTCAAAACGCAATAAATACTGTTCTAGAAAGTGATGAGCCTCAAAAGATCAAGCAATCTAATTTAGACTGGAGCTTACTGTCAGAGATCAGCTGATGTACCAAGCCTACACTTAGCTCCTGCCCAAAGTGAATCCTTCTGTGACACGTCACTAATATATTAACAAGTAGCTCTTGTACAGATGTACCCCTTTAACCTCTGCTAAATCCTGCTTATCCCTGGAACATGTCCCTGATGGCAAGGTTGAGCAGCTGGACAAATTATTACTCTCTCCATTTAAATTGAAGAGTTTTCAAAGAAATAATCAAACAGTAAGGCAAACTGCACTTAGTGGACATGTTTTTCTGAAATCTATGGAATAAAATCTAAATCTGTCATTGTCAAAGGCACAGCTTCCTTGGCAAAAAGCAATAGCAATGGACATGACAGATTGACAGATTCAATGTTAGATTAAGTGGAGAGATGAGAGGAAGCAGCCTCTGAACATGGATATGATGTCAATGAAACACATATTTTTCATCATCTTCACTTTCAATTTGCAAGGCCCTGGTTCCTTAGGAGTTGTACAGAAATTGTGTACTCATGCTTTAAGTGAGACAAAAAAAACAGGACAGGAGTGGGAATAGCAACAGGGCTATGCATTTGCCTTTCTTCTTTCCTATCATATATGTTTTTAATCCAAGTATTTTTACCAATCAGACTTTTAAAGAAAAAATGGATATATTAATTGTGAAGAATGCATTGTCTGGGGTGAACATTACAGAGCATTAAAGTGGGGGAAAGGTTCCTGTATTCATTCTAACTGAGCCTCTCATCTTGAACTTCTGATCTTCATTTGTTAGAAATCAGATTGGGTAAGCATGCAAGATAGACAAGACTTTCAAGCAAAAGGAAATGTGAGGAAAATCAGGCAAGCCATAGCTCTAATGTAGCTAGAAGAGCCCTAGAATTTAAACAGCAATAGAAGCACAACAGGCCTGAAAGCACAGAAAGATCAAAGAAAAAGCACTGCAGTGAGTTCAGAACGAAACAAACAGTGAATATAGACATATTGTCAAGGCCAGAATCAGCAATAGGCATCAGTCCAATTCCTTAAAGAGTGACAGCAATTTGGCCAAAGACAGCAAGAGTGAAATGGTCACATGTTATCTAACCTCTCTTTTGACAGATTATCATGCTGAATAAGTGTATGTGATCACAGAGATTACATCTAGTTTAGACCAACAAGAGATGAAGGAATCCCCTGATGTGTCTAATGGGCTTTGCATGACAGGACATCTACTTCAGAAGTCTTACACCCGCTTACATAAAATTATTCAATAAAATGTAAGTTCTATGCCACACCACAGTGTGATTTTTGAGAATGCACAATTCCATGCATCAAAGCAAAGGTGAATCAGCAAATAATTTTAAAACAGGCCTTGTTTCAAACCAAGACAGTGGTCTAATCCTGCACTGTGAATATGGGAGACGAAAAAAGTATTAACAAAAACAAGATAGCATATGGGGCTAAGACATAAGAAATTATTAGAAAAATTCCAGATAATCTAGTAAATTAGGGATAGCCAGGACCATGGTTCTCAAAGTGCCTCTTTAAAAAAAAATCTTCAGAGGATGCTCAGATGCAAGAGGAAAAATATTGCAGAATGTCTAGAATCAATAGCTTCCTAAACCAGTACAAAAAAAAAGGATCCAGAAGGGACACTTTAGCATGTAATAAAGAAAAAAAATAAAAGAATGAAGAAACCCAATCCCAACAGGAGTACAAACAGTGACAGGTAATGTATTTGTCCACTGTACCAGAAATGCCTTCAAAAAACACTGCAGTCTGCTTATGTAAGCATCCCACAGAATCTGCTTTTCAGGAGAAAGTTTTAAAATGTACATTGCATTTTCCTTCAGCCATGAGAGGTGATCAGCAAGAACTAACTGTGCCTCTTGGGAAAACACAAATTAGATGCCAAAGCAAAATTGACTGTAGAACTTTGAGATCAGAATCTTTCCACAGGAAAATAAAAGCACCAAGACAAAGCAAATAATAAAACTGCCAACTCTATCCATTAATTTTGAAATTACAAATCTGGATGTTCTACAGCTGAAACATGCTATCCCAAGTGATCCATATATACTGTTCTTTACTTGAATGCTGAACATTCAAAATGCTAAGCACTATTACAAGGAGAGAATCAGTGCAGATAACTCTTAAAAGGAGAATATTTCCAAAATTCCTCTTAGGTCTGCAGAGGAATAATTAAAGAAACACCTCTTGTCTTGTCATCACAAAACAGTTACTCTCTCTCTTCTCTTCCTCTTTCCTCTTCTTTCTTCTTCTACTAGAGTGAAAATAGAAATTAGCCACACAAAACAGATACACCAAGTTTCTTAAATCAGGGATTTGCAAGCATGGTAGTAGTCACAACAGCAAATTGTAAGATTCAGGATGATATTGAATCAAAGGTAGATAGCCTTTCAGAAACGTAAAGCAATGCTTGTTTATGCCAGCTGAGCAGTTATTAAAATAAACCTCCAGTGCAATTGCAGAATTTCAGCTGATTCTTTACATTACAAACTTTGTATTGTAATCTTCTAGTGTGAGAGCATCCAGTAGCATTTCTAAACAGCACTCTTTGAAACAGAGCAGCTCTGCGCACAAGGAGAAAAAGGAGTTGTACTAGCCTTGCACATTTCAGGCACTTCCTGGCAGACACTGACTTTCATACACGGATTGACCTTAAACTACCAGCTACTGTTCCATATTCAAAATGTCTCACAACATGAGATAAAACATTTTCTTAACAGATGAGCTTTCATCTTCTGTGAGAATCCTTAAAATCAGAGGGTTTATTGTATCAAATAACCTCATCATGATAAAATCCTCACTTCTGTGTCTGCACTCACTTTGCAAGAGATGGCATAGAATAGAACTGTTCATGAAGACATACAAATGTGGTTTTTATATTATTTTGGTACTATAGAAAGAACAGATGGAATACTGAGTTAAATTGTAAACTACTGCAAAAGAAAGCAGGACAAAGATAATGATCAGAATAGGATGAAAAAAATTCAGAACCTGTTCTGAAAATACATGGGCCAGTTCCTTGGCAAAATTCTAAACTTCAAGGATAACCTAAAAGCTAAAAACTGTAAGAAAGAATTTGGAGGTTTGGTTGTTTTGCTCTCTCAAGAGTAAATGTAATGAATTCTTACTACCATTTTCACAAACAAGCCATAGTAATAATTAAAATTTTATTTCTCTACCTGTCCAACACAGCTGATTTTCATAATTTTTTTTAATTGCCTCAGTATTTGGGCCATTCAACACTGTTGACAATGTGGTGCTGATATGAAACTCATTTTTTCTAGCCTTCAATCACAAGAGCAAAAAGTTTCTGACAGTTGTTTTCAATTTTTCTGTTAGACCTTTGATTTTGCATACACCACATCCAATCACACTTCTCTGAGTATATTTAGTATATTCAAAACAGGATTATTTATAAAGTCTCAGAATTTCATTCTGTCTGATTGCCTTTCCACCTAGATACTTGTCTGATTTACCCACACCTAAAAAGAGAAGAAATTTTTATGTTCAAGAAAAAGACTAAAAAAACCCCAAATGTCTGAGTAGCAAGAATGACTTTGTCCTCCTTGATTAGCAATCAATTGAAAATTAGCTATCCGAATATGCATTGTTTTGAGGCATCTTCTGACAGATTTCGAATTTCTCTCCCTCTCTTCCATGGTTAGTCTGGTAGGTAGTATCTCACTTCACCACACAAATCTACCAGTATGTCCTACACATCCACTTCTGGTAAGGTGATATCCAACTGAATGGAATAAGAGAGTTGGCCTCACACATTCCTGCTGGCCCATCCATAGTCTTGAAAAGACAAAATGGAACTAAAAAATCTTGAAGGAGAATTTTAAGCAATATTCCCAAATCTTTGCAAGGTCACTGATTTTGTATCACTCTTCAGGCATCAACTGGGACTATTAGACTTCTTTTTAATCAATTGCAATGTAGCATTGCTCAAATAAGAGTAGACTATGAAAACAGGATTTTTTTTTTAATTAATTGCAAACACAGTATTTTGTATACACATCCCAAATACTCCTCTTAGTCCCTGAAGCCTCACTGCCTGCAATGCTCTACAGGATTTCTACACACTCCTTTTCCATGCCTCCTCCCATTCACTGGTCACAAGACAAATTTCAGTTTGATGTCCATAAGATAACTGAGAGACATTTTAGAAAATCCAGGTTCTAGAGATTTCATCACTTAAGTGTCTCTAAAATAAAGTTAATAGGACAGCTTTCCTATCAAATCTCTTATCTGGGCTCTGCAGCACAGGCAAACAATATAGCAGCAATTTATATCCACGGAAAGATGATGGAGAAAAGTATCCTGGAAACCCTTTCCAAACACATGAAGGCAATAAAGGAGATTGGGAGCAGTCAGTATAAGTTTGCAGAAGGGAAATCATGCTTTAATAATCTGATAACCTTCTACAAGGTGAGTAGCCTGTTGGATCAGGGGAGCGAGCAGCTAAAGCTGTTTACCTCAGCTTGAGTTAAGGTAGAACCTTTAACATCTTCAAAGGCAAGTTGACAAATTAAAGGCTAGATAACTACACAGCTTGAAAATTAACTGAATGGCCAGGTTTGGTGGATGGTGACCAGCAGCACGAAGTCCAGTTGGAGGCAAGTCACAAGTGATGTAATCCAGGGATCATTACTGGTATTAATACTGTTAAACAGCTTCACTCCTGACCTGAAATGATGTGACAGAGTGTACCTCGGCAGATTCACAGATGATGCAAAACTACGAGGAGTAGCTGAAACACCACATAGTTATGTTACCATGTGGGACCTTGACAAGTTGGAGAATTGCTTCAAGAGGAACCTCATGAATTTTAATAAGGGGAAATGCAAAGTCTTGAAGGGAACTGTGGAGAGTAATAAATGCAGGCACCATGTACACCGGGGACCAACCGGCCAGAAAGAAGTTCTGCAGAGAAGGCCACTGCGGTCCGGTGGACAACAAGTTGATCACAAACCAGCAGTGCACTTTCACAAAAGAGAAGGCCAACATCATCCTGGGTAATACGAAGTGCAATGACCAGAGGTCAAAGCAAGTGATCCTCCCCCTCCATTCAGTACTTGTATGACCATAGTTTGGAGCATTGCATAACCAGGACTGGACTGCCCAGTACAAGAGAAATGTGGACTAAATGGAGTGAGTCCAGCACAGTAGTGATAAAGAGACTGAGGCACCTGTTGTATGAAGAGAGGCTGAGACTATTCAGCCTGGTGAGGAGAAAGCTCAGGCACATCAACAGGGGCAATGGATTTGGGAAGGTATAGCTCAGAGCTTCATACATACTCATCACAGGGGGAGTTGGACTAAATGACCTTTAAAGGCCCCTTCCAACCCAAATCATTCTACCATTCAATAAATACTTGATGCAAGGAAACAAGAATGAGAGACAGACTTTCCAGTAGTGCCCACCAATAGGTCAAGTGGCAATGGGCACAATGAAAACCCAGGAAAGTCCATGTGAACACAAGACGCTTCTTTACTGATGAGTGTGACCAAACACCAGCATAGGCTGCCCAGAGAGGCTCTGGAATCTCCACTTGCGGAGGTATAAAAATTTGACAGCCATGGTCATGGGAAATTGGTTCTAGCTGACGCAGCTTGAGTATGGGGATTAGTCAAGATGATTCCAACCTTCCTATCTGACATACAGATACAAATGAGTAAGTGAAGTTGAACAGTCCAGGATATCCTAAAAGCAGAATTTATTCATCAGATGTATTCAGATAAACCCCAGGGAGATTGGTAAGGATGTGCTTTGGAGAGTTCTATTATTGAGTGGATGATTATGTAAGTTGTATACTGTACTACTGCATTTTTAATAGGGAACATACTGTCAGCACCATCTTTTCAGGCAGCAGACTATAATCCCCAGGCAAGATAAAATCTGCTGTTTCCACCAAGTTTCTACAGGCATTGTGAAGCAAGCTGACTTGGAAACTGCTGCCTAGAGGAAGATAATTCTTACAGCTTGCTTCACAGGTCTGGTAGGAAGTCAGCTGAAACTTGGGAGGAGCCAGAAGATGATGATTTGCTGATTGGTGTTATCACATTTCTTTATGCTTAATGCCTTCTCAGCAAGGCAGCAGGTTTTAAAACTCATACCCAACTTCTTTTCCATGCCTTTGAGAACTATAGGTTTGATACTATGGGTTCTGGCAAGATTGAAAAAACCCAGGAAAATGCTTGATATTTTCACTCCAAAATGTTATCTTTGCATAATCTAGAGTATGAATTTTAAAAAGGCCAGCTGTTACATGTTATGCAACTCTTACCCAATAGTCCACTGAATATAAGGAGTTTTGCACCCAGTAAGGGAATATAAACTGAGACTTACCCATACAGGCAGGCATCATAGCAGAGCAGCCCATACCCTACATTACAAAGTATAATTTAATTAAAAGAATAATTGCTGCCAGAATGTTGCAATACTTGTCAGATCACTCATCATCTGCTGTTTTATCAGCAATGGTATGAAAATTCGCCAACAACCACCATTACTTGAGGATGTTTAGGAGGAGGTTAATTTCAACCAATCAAGAGGAATATCATAATTAAAATATTTAAAGATGTGAAGGAATCCTGACTCTTCAAAATTTCTAAAATGATGTGCATGAGAAAGATAAGAGATTGTAGAAACAAATTATGAGGTTCTATCTCTGTACATAAAAATTGAGCTGAAAAGCTAAAGATTATGTAAATTAATTAGGAAAGTTGTAGATTCTTCTCCCAACTGCTTTGTTTGCAGATTTTATAGTGCCTTGATGTTGCATCAATAAAGCAGGATGACTGTGCTTAGCCTATTTACCTTCTCTTGCAAGGACAAATCTTTTTTAACCATCTCTGCACAAGGCAGAACAGCACAGCAAAGTATCAACATAAGGGTTGGATCGTTTAATACAAACTGTATCATCTGGCAGGAACTTCCAGTAGCCGAAGCACCACTTTTCACTTTTGACATGACAGAGAACATACTGCCCTGTTCTCAAAAACTCATTTAACTTTTTTATGGAATGCCAACATAAGAACTAACTGATAACCACAAGCTGCTAACCACAGTTTTAAAACTATGTAATTTACAGAATGATATAACATGAATTCCACCTGACTTCAGATTCACAGTTTACAGGAAGACTGCTAATATTGTCTGCTTTTAAGGCAATGAAGTATTTTTAGGTTATGATAGTTCTTTACGTACACAACACATCCTAGAAGAAGCAGTATAAAACTTACATGCTCCAAGGTCTGTAACATGCTGCTCCATGCTCTGTAATATGTTACCTACAGAGAAATAGGCTTTAGTGGCAATATACCTGTTATAAAATGGTGACAAGAAACATGGAGTGAGAGACAGAATTTCTTCATAATTACTTATACTGGGAAACATGCAAAGACATCAAGAAAGTAATATTGACTGCAATATCACTAATTCAGTAATATCACAATATATCACAGTATCACTACTAGTTTGCCCAGAGAAATTGTGGATATCCCATCCCCGGAAGTGTTTAAGACCAGACTGGATGTGGCTTGGAGCAACCTGGTCTTGTGTGGAGTGTCCCTGCTCATGTCAGGGAGGTTGGAAAGAGATAATATCTAAGGTCCCTTCCAGTTCAAATCATTCTATGATTCTGTGGTTGTAATTCCCTCCTGATTTTTATTCCCAAGTCTATTCATGTTTTACCACCACAACCCAAAGAAGATGGTAGTAAAAAAACATATGAGGAGGAAATCAACAGCTCCTAAGCACACATGGCTGTGTGCTAAGGAAGGGACATAGTAGCATAAGCCAAGCAGTGGCAGCTTGACAAGTTTTAAAGTTTTTTATTTGGAAAAATGGTATTATGGTTTTGGTTTCTGATTATTTCTTTACCCTTAGCTTTGTTTCAAAGTAATTCAGAGTAATTTGTTTCACAGTAATTTCACGACCATAAGGCGCACCGGACTATAAGGTGCACCCCCATGGAGTCGGTAAAATTCGCAACTTTGTAGATCATATAAGGCACACCGGACTATAGGGTGCACTTTTTTTTTGCAGTAAGGCTCTGCCCCCAGCTCCCCCCGCACGGTTGCTGGCCGAGGCCCCGCCTCAACCCGGCAGCCATGGGCCCCCGGGCCCGCCTGTGCCCAGCAGGAGGGGCGCCGCGGGCCCCCAGGCCCGCCTGTACCCGGCGGGGCCGGGGCATGCCTGCCACTGCTCCGTGCCGCCTCACCGGGGCCGGGCTATGCCCACCACCACCCCTCCGTGCCCCCTCCACAGGGCCAGGGCGTGCCTGTAGATGGCCGCTCCGCCTGCATGGGGCTGGGCTATGCCCGTGGAGGGGCTGTCCCGCCTGCACGGGGCCGGGCTATGCCTATAGAGGGGCCGTGCCGCCTGTACGGGGCCGGGCTATGCCTGTAGTGGGGCCGTCCTCCCTGCACGGGGCCGGGCTATGCCTGTGTAGGGGCCATCCCGCCTGCACAGGGCCGGGGGGTGCCTGTGGAGGGGCCGTCCCGCCTCCATGGGGCCGGGGCGTGCCCACCGCCGCTCTGCCCCGCCTCCACCTGGCAGCTCGCAGCCATGGCACTCCCCCTGCAGCTCACAGCTCTCACTTCCAGGTAGGCAAATTTCTGAACTTTGTCCATCAGATAAGGCGCACCAGACTATAAGGCGTACTTTCGGGTTCCGGAGAAAATTTTAGTCAAAAGGGTGTGCCATATAGTCATGAAATTACTGTAATTTCTTTAGTGAATTATTAAGAAAGTTTGCTCAGTAGCTAATTTCGCAATTATAAAACCTCTTGCCTTTCACACATAGATAAGATGCTGTCATTGAGTAATCCTTCACCATATGCAACTGCCACTACAATTACTGCTATTTGAAATGTGTAAAGGAATGTTTATTATTTAATATTTAATAATGTTTAATATTTATTATTATTTATTGAGCAAAAACAGTTCTGCAGAACTAGGCACCACTGAGAAGATGAGACATTTAATTATAAGTGATGTTTTGGATAAAATAAATTCGCCTGCTGATTGCTGTACCATTAACTAAAAGGCATGTCTACCATACAGGGAACTGATAGGAGCTGAGAGCATTAAACCCACGCAGCCACCATACTTTACCCATTCTCAGATCAAGAAAGGTAAATTATAAATAATACCCAAAGGTCTCTCTATACATACTAAAGGTTATTTTTAGCACGGTCAATTAAACTTCATGAGCATCTTTACTGCCAGAGCTGAAGTACTTCAGATCATGAACTGTTTTATTTCAAGATAATTTGGCTTCCACATACTACATTGCCTTCTGGGATAAGTTATAAAGCAGATAATAATAACAGTTACACACCCTCAGCCTATGCACAGCACTTAGTGAAAATGCCAGCAGTTGGTTACTATAGATACACAAAGCAAACCATTTCCACATCTGAAAAGTGCTCAAGCCACAGCCCATTGCACTAAGGCTGTAATGTGGCTTGTCTACAAGAGATATGATAGTGGCATGAGTAAAATGGTGAAAATCACACTCTGCACTAGTGCAGGTTAATCCAACACAAACATATCCTCACTGCAGATGCATTGCATTCCATTCCCTCAGAATCTGATGGATGTTAGTGTTGCATGAACACTAATAACGTATCACAACTATATACATGCCCAACATTCCTTCCCTTTCCTCTCTTGGTGACTGATTCAAACTAAGGCAAACAACTGGAACTGAATGTTATTTGATGACACAGCACACTACTTTGGGTTCTTTCTCTGCAAGAGAGGTCTACATCCTTGGCTGCTTTACAATGGAGTGCTAGAACAGTGCCCTGTCAGGACTTCTGTTACAGTTCTGTCCACAATGTGTTTTGTACATCATGTCCACTTTTTATAACACTATGAAGGATTTCACAGACTTTATCACAAAATAAAAAGCTAATTTTACAGCTCTTTGTCATCTCTTGTGGTTACATATTCTATTTCTTTAAGCTATTCTTCTAATGGGGAAGCATGCATCATAGAAACTATGCCAAGAAAATTCTTCTAGGAAGAGCTTGAAGCAATTTACAGGGTGTGCAAACTGTGCTGAGTGTTTCTTATGCCCAGGCAAGATCACTATATTTAAAGAATGTGACAACTGCTTAACTTTGCAAGTATCAGTATAGGCCAACCTTGACTAGAAGGCAAAGACATTGAAGGTTTGCAATATTTACCTCTCTAAGTATGAGCTTAGTCAGTAGACCCAGATTTGAACATTTTAAATTTAAAAAGGGGGTGGGGTGGGGCAAAATTTCACTGCTAAGGAGTCAGCAGGTACCACACTTTACCAGGGTATGCAAATGAAAGCTGTTATTATTCCTTACTAATTGTTCCATTTCTAAATTACTTCAGGATTTTACTGTAAAGGACATGAATAGTGAATTATCTCAGGTTGAAATGTAATATAAACAGGAGTGTATCAGAGTATTTTGTAATTCAAAATTCCTAAACTACACAATAACTGCTTATTTTTCTTTCATCCTTTCCTCTCTAGAGGTTTATAAAGCCTCTTCAGAAATATTTTTGTGATTGTGTTTATTCTGTCTGTTGAAGAAACTGTCCAGTCATTAACAGCTGGGTTCGTTGAGGTAACACTGACAACATGACATTTGACACTAGAGAATAACTCTAACTTTGAACCTCACTGTGAAAGAAACGTCGTTGCAAATACAGAAGTATGAATAGGCCAGACAAATTATTAATAATGATAATAAAATTATCCTAAGTGACCCAGACCATTTAGCAGTCAGAGAAATTAATAGTATTTATCACAAAGATATCACTCTCAATGAAATTAGCTGATCATTTTCGATTAACCAGACATAGCACCAATGAAATACTACAATAATGTGCAAACAGCACTTAGAATTGACGTTAAAAAGCTTTGCTTGATAAAACATATAGGTGCTACAGTAGTAATCTGTAAATAATTCTTAAAACTGGTATTACAAAGTTATGCCATTGCTATGCCTGCCATAGTGTTCTAAATGTCTTCTGTAACAAGCAAGGAAATTCATAGTTTAATTTAATAGCATAGCAGGCTCTAAGGAGAGAAAAAGTACCTTCAATAAAGAGAAAACAGTTGCAAAGACACTTATTTATAGAGGCATGTTATAAACAGACTCATGTGCTCATTAGGTTAAAAAAATCCAAACATTCTTTCCTGATGAATTAACAAAGCTACCATGCATCATAACTTAATAAACCTGTATTTCAAAATTTCTTACTTATGTATTTGTTTGGCTTTGCTTTCCTTTTATTTATAAACCATCACAGTGCTGTAGCACAATTCACTATTCTGGTTTGAAAAGCAGTCAGACATGTTCTAAATTTCCAGCACAAGTAAACTAAGCTTTGTTAACAAGTAGAATTTCTTATGTAGAGCACATTTAAATCAAAGATTACAAAGGTTATCCTGAGGATAATCTAGGTTGTCAGAAACAAAGGATCAACAAATTGATTTTATATTTTGTTTTATTTTATTTTTATTTTGCAAGTGTCATGGCTGAGTCCAGTTCTCCTAAAGCTAGTCTGAGACGACAACACAGGAGACATTTTGGAGAAGTTACAACAAACTAAAAACATTAATTCTTATTACTGCATTTTCTACCTTATGGAAAGGTTCTGTTTCAAATTTTTTTTCACCAAAAGTTATTTCAGAAAATGACTTGCAAAACCAGAGTAACTAATGAAATATGCTTTTTCCTCTGGCTTTTTTGGACATTGAATATGCTGTCACAAGGCAACTGGCTATGCAACAACTATCAGGCTCATACATGTTAGCAGATATAGTATTTAGACTTACAGGTAGTAAAAAAAATTAAATTCAATTAAAATTAAGGTAGAAACTGTTAAGGGACAGTTTCTGAAAGAACACAAATGCCACTCTCATCCTAGGATGCTTACAGCTCAAAAGCTGAGCTCCAGCAGAGCACAGCCCTGTAAGGCAGAGAGGGGAATCGCAGGGCCCCAAGACCCATTCCATGACTGTAGAGCACAGAGTCACTGGATGTGAGAGTTGGAATCACATGTTACAAAACCCCTAGATCTTTAGGCATATTCCTCCTTCAGCCACACCAGATCTTGGTGAATACAGATCACTCAACAGGGAAGTAAGGCAAGCTTGGTGGGACAAATATTATCTTCTACGAGACCACCTGACACAGCTGAGGGGAAAAAAAGACAAGTTTAGGGTACACCATTTTCTGGTCTGAAAGGATGAATAAAGATTTGAACAAATGGATCCCAGTTAATTTTACTTATTTTTTAAAAGTTCACAACTTGAAAGAAAAATGTGATGCCCCTATGGGAAAGGAGAGCTAATGAGGTAATTAATATGGCAAAGAATGACACAGAGAAACAGAACTGCTACTGGTAGTATTAGAGATTCTTGTGAAAGACAAACAAAGAAATGATGTGGAAATGATTAAAGATGTTTTTTAAAATATTAAACACTTTTAAATAACCGTCATGGAATTCAAATGTCGTGAGACACAAAAAATTATTACTGTTTCCAAGAAAATATCAAGAGAAATAATTTCCTTGGTAATTCCATTCCAGATGAAAGAATGATATATTAACACTGAAGAACTGTACAATAACTGAGCCCTGAAACCACTCAGTAAATCATTTAACAGAGTTTGGCAAATAGTATCAGGAAATGCTTAAAAAAGTCTCTCCCCTTCAAGACCCAAATCACTGAATATGAGTATGAGGCACTAAAATATTCTTCATGGTAGCTTTATTTATTATAAAGGAGAACTATTACAAATATGATTTAGCCTTAAGTTCTTAAAACTTTTCTTAGATTTTAAAATTTATATCTTGTAATCTTCTTGTTTTCTTACTTATTTTTCCCAGAGTTATATAGTTGATCACATACCAACTTCAGGAGCTGGCAGATAAATGCAAGTTGCAGCAGCAAGTGATGTAAGTAATTCATTAGTTAATCTCAGATCTTCTACTCTATTAGGGTCAGGTATTTCTACTAAAGGAATATTTCAAAAACCAGAACTCTTAAGGTGAGACTGAGATTCTTGTTCCTAACAACTTCAGAAAGTCTAATGACTTCTTTGTAGATATGTCCATTTCAATGTCAAGAATCTGATGTAAAGGTGCATTTTTCATCTCTCAAATCTTTGCACTGCATTATCAACTAGGCATTGTGCTTTACTTCTTGTAGTAACAAGTCATGTCACTGACATACAACAGTTTGTTCTATCACAAAGGGTGGGGGAGAACCTCAAGTGCGTCATAAATTATTTAGTAAATATATCTTGAGGTGAAAGGTACATACAGAATGCAAAATAAATACACATCTTAATGGATAATAAAGAGAAGAGTAATTTTTTTGTCAACGGCTTGCAATATGTACTGTTTACTAGTATAATCCAATCCTAGCTGGATCTTCAAAGACAGAGGTCATTGTCACAACCATAATTCCAGGAAGTTCTTTTGCACTGAAAGCTGTCTAATGGAAATACTCTTCATGGTAAATCTTATTTTTATTGCTCTGTAATAGCAGCACTTTTCAATGTTGCCCTTACCAGTGATAACACCATTTGATATCTAGGTTTGAAAATATTTAGTACGAAACAGTGCTGCATGAGAAACACCAAACAGCACCACGATCAGGAAGGACAACTGTCAAACATGTCACACTGCTGCCCTTATATACTCATCTTACAATGTGAATTCTGATTGCATTTGTATTCTGTTGCTGTAAATTAGTTTTTTCTAATCAATATGAAAAGTTGAAGTTCTTTTATGACTTTTCTCTTTCCACAGAGCTTTGCTCAGGCAGCCATTGGTCCACTACTGACATCATTCCACTGAAAGCACATTATCACTGAATAGATGTGAGTTGCCAGAAATTGTGGTTTTGGGAAATCTGTGAGTAGACTTCATTGTATGTAAGACAGACTGCACAAAGAAACACCACTCAATAAGCCAAAATTTAAGATCTTAAAAGTCGCTACATTTAAGATAGCAAATACTTTTTGAGAATCTAGACCTCTAGGTTTTCTTGACATGAAAACCTTGAGGGATAGTTTAGCCATGATAACTATTTCATTCTGAAAAGAAAAAAGTTTGTTTCATAAAGGTTAGGTAATGACTAAAAAGAGTTTTTTCTAGAAGCACAGAACATATAAATAAAATAATATAAATACATATTTATATTATTTAAATGGACAGTAAACTAAAAATGCTACTTTCCTTTCTGAAATCAGGTTAGATGTGCTAGAAGATTCTTGTGAAACACTAGAGAATACCACAACTTCTTAATTTTTCGTTTTATTCCCTTCTAGTTCACTGAAACGCTCCTGCATACAAGTCTCCTATTTGCCATTATTCTTTTCTTTCATACACATTTTCATCTTGTACATCTCTCTGTAACTGAGTCTACTGGTTGTAAGTACATTAGTAAGTAATGTGACAGCAATTGACTCAGTTGCATTTTATAACCCCCTGGAAAGCTGTGGAGTTTTCATGACCTAACACTCATCACAAACCCACACTTCTTTTGGCATTACTTTTCTAACCAGAACTTGTTGGCTAGGATTCCAACTGGCAGAATGAATTCCCATTGCAAACATCACCCTGAAATTTATGCTGGTAGTTTGCATGTAATATGTGCTGGAATAGACAGTATTTGTGTGGTGAAAACAGTTTACTCATTTGGCACAAAAAGATGTGATAATGCCATTCATCAGGAAAACATACAGATGGCAGTTGGATTGTTCATATTCTATATTCTCTCTCTCAAGTAAAGTTGTCTTGTTTGGTTTTCATGATGATTCATCTGATGCTGCCTGGTGGGCAACTCTAGTGCTAAAAGCCCTGTGGGGACAGAGAACACAGCCTGGCAAGCATTACAGGAGCTCTCTGATGTCCAAATTCACACTTTCAGTAAAAGCTAACACATTTCCAAATGCATTCTTGTCTCTTCTAAATCCCTTTTCTGAGATTTCTCAGACACCTTGCATCCTGTTGTTATATGGAAGCATTTTATGCTTCTGTTATCAGTCCATAAATCTCTTTCAAAAGAAGCATCATTCCGAAGATATTTCTTGAATTCTCTGCATCTAGTCTCTTGCTTCATCTATGTTCAGTATGTGATCAAGAAAATCTGTAAGACTGACTGACAGACTGACAAATTTTACCTAAATAGTACTTACCAGATTTAGCCAGTCATCTTCAGACCTTCAAGCAACATTCTGCCAGTGTAAGGTATTCCTTCTCTCCTTCTAAATACCTGGAGATTTGCCTGAGTCTGAGAAAATTATTCAGTGGCATTATGTCTCTCAACAAGTTTAAAGATAAATCAAACCTGAAGTGGAAAAGTGATGTGATGTGATATAAACTGCACTAAAACCAAGCATGATATAAAAAAAGAGTGGATGTGCAAGCAAAATAACATTATGGGAAACAATTTGCATTCTAAATGCTACTTTGGGGAAAAAAAGAGACTTTGAAAAATAACTACATGTTAAAAAAACCTACCAAACCAAACAAAAAAATTA
The DNA here is from genome assembly GCF_009819885.2 of Catharus ustulatus. NCBI lineage: Eukaryota > Metazoa > Chordata > Aves > Passeriformes > Turdidae > Catharus > Catharus ustulatus. The sequence continues at coordinate 47,116,504 of NC_046225.1, forward strand.
CTCATTCAGGACAGGTTGCCTTCAGAAGCAGGTTGTTATGACCTGCACTACTAGATTAAATGGGTGTAAAATTTCCTTTAAAAATAACACTTCTTTCTCCCAGTTAGTTCCAATTAGAACTTGTTTTCTCATGAAACAAAAAGAGTAAAATAATTATTTTAGTACACTGCCATACAACAATTATATAATACACCTACCAACCACACCCACCAACACACACTATATTTTTTCAGTGTCATATACACAAATACATTTGCTATGGTTATGCCAGAAATCAAACAACAAAAATGGCTTGTCCATTACAGCAAAGAGGATCTACAAGAAAGGCAGGAATAAAATTCAGTTCTTAGAAGTCCCTGTTTTAACACACCATCCCCTTTAAGAATTCCCTGAAGTAGAGAAAAAACAATTTATGTTTTTATTTTCTTCTTTACAAGAAGCTCTAAAACAGGAGCAAACGCTGCGAGTTTTGTAGTGCTTTCAGATTCATGCTTGCCTAAATGTGAACAGAAGTTACCCTATAAGTTTTAGAAATACTTGGCTAGACACCAACCACTGTACTTACGTAAGGCCATATAATCACCTGACACTTGGTAGCTGCCTCACTGATTTTCCAAGAATTTTAATCCTCTTTTCCTGAAACTATCCCTTCAGTGAGAAAATATGTTTATTCTATTTCTTACACACTTGCTTTGCAGACAAACAGTTTCACTTATCAAGTAAGACAATAGTATTTCCCACTTACAAACATGAGATTTCTCTGTACAGCAAAGTACAAAATGTGTCTTGTCACATACAAGGGCCCCTTCCTCAACTGTGCACTCCCAAGCTGCTTCTACACATTTTAAAGCCTTTCTACAGAATAATGAAGTGTCCCAGCTCTTCCATTCTGCCAAGTAGCCAGACCACAATGTCAGCAAGCAACGCACACATGATGGGTGAGCAGCAATTAGTGCACCATGCAAAGAGCAGACCAGAGATAGTTGCTTGATGCCTGAAGGCAGATGTAGCCTGAACTTCCTACTGCCAGACGTTTTGGTTTTACAGACTGTTCAAATTCACAATTAACCTATTTATTTTGCTTTACTTTCTATTATGTTAGATATAAAATGTGATGAATAAAGTTCCTTGTCCCATTAAGCCAATGGAAGTTTTAAAGGCAGACTTCAAAGACACCAAAATCCGTCTCTTTATTGTTTAAAATGTTTCTGACTAGTGACTATTAAACTGGAGCTATTAATTAACAAGGATTTTGGTGTCTGGTTTTTTTACATGTGTAATTTACACTTACATCCTGTGTAATAATTAGAGGTTCAGAAGTGACAACAGAATGTATTAAGAAGTGTGTGAACCATTAATTGTGGGAAGTAGAACAATACTCCAGGAATTACCTTCACTTTAAAAAGGATTATTGCATGATTTTCTCACAACAGAATAACAGATTGGATGAGATTTGACTACTGGAGGTCTTTGGTCCACCTTCTGATCAAAGGAGACTGAACTAGAGCAAGTTTTTCAGGCTATGTCCACTCAGGTTTTTAGTGTTTCCAAGGATGAAGACTCCACAAGCTCTCTGGGCAACCTGTTCCAGAGCTTGACCACTCCCATGGTTTAAAATATCATTCCTAGTTTTTATTTCAGTTCGTGCTCATTGCCTCTTGTTCTGTTAATTCTTCGCAATGGTGCCACCTTGTACATATATTGGTGGAATGTCCACCACTGCAAAACCACAAGCACAACTCCATTTCTGCTGTACAAAAGGTCACTCAAAACATCATTCACTGTCAACAACCAGTTTATCAAAGCAAATTTAAATTCCCACCATACTCCTACACAAGCACTTCCTACTATTACTCCTGTGCTCTTTTCCCTAAAAAGCATCTCTCATAACACTTCTATACTGTCTGAGGTTTCAGAAACCAGAAAGGGCTTGTCACAGAAAAGGGGTAGAGAGTGCATGACGAAATAAGTTGTGCCCAGAAAGAGAAAATACTTAGCAAGTATTACTTCTGTGGTTGCATGATACACAAAGCAGGAGGAAAAGGAGGGGAGCATGAAATCAGTGGCTGGGAAGAGCCACTGACAACACTGCAGAAACTGCCATTCTCTGATTTTCAACACTTTCCTCCTCAACATCAGCAAAGCAGCAAAAAGAAGAAGGTACCACAGGCTGTACACTGTGCTGCAGCTCTGGCACAGATAGAACAAAAAGTGACTGCTCCAAGTAGCCACTGGCATCTGCTTCCTTTGTCTACATCTAAAGACAGATCTCTGTGGAAATTTTTCTATCACAAAATGAACCGGTAGTTTGTGGCTAAACCAGGCATTTTGCTGCCCTAGTACTTGTGCAGATTCACTGGTTAAGACAAGGGCAAAAGGCACAAAAGAGTTGCACATGGATCTTATTGCACCTTGATCCATTCTGCTCTGCCACAACACAACTGGAGGCCACCAAAGGATGTGTTAAGGAAACTTTCCTGTCTGACCATTGAGAAGTCACTCTGCCAGTTACTCTCACACCGCCCAAGCTGGCACTGAGGTCCCTTTGCAGCTACAAATGCCACTCTCACAGTCAGACCAGGTTTCCCTATTGGCTCAACTCCAGGTTTCCCATAGCAGAGTCTCAGACATCTGGATCCCTCAAATATTTTAATTATGGTGCAACAACAGAATAACAGCTCAAGCTGGTGCTGCTAAGAAAGGGCTCCAAACAAAGAAAAAACTGGGGTTTTATACACTCACAGTCAAAATGCAGGGAAGTATGGGGTCTTCCAGCTGAGTCCTCAGCTCCTGCCATGTCTCTGAGCATCCAGTTCCCTGGCTGGCACCACAAGTCCCTGTGCCTTTTGTTGTGCAAAGGTTAGCTCCAGTTCACAGCCTCGTCTGGGGCTCTCACCACCAGAGCTGAACCAGCACTGCATCTATTCCATTCTTCAAGAGACAGACTGCATCAGGCCAGGAGTCAGGTGCCTAAAAGCACGTACAAGTACAGGAAAACTTCTCTGTGTGAGCAAAAGTGAGTCCACATTCTTGCCCAAGACCTGAAATATCCACCATCTCTAATATGATTGAAGCTTTGGTGGCCCAGAACTCAGATGCCTTCCATGGGGATTATGCAGAAAAAGTATAGGAACTGTTCTGTGGGACTCGGGAAATTCAAAATCTAATGACAAACCAAAATAAAGTAAATAAAAAGTTGTAGTTATTTACTAAAATTCCTACCTAACTGAAACAGTTATGCATAATAGAATGAAAATATTTTTAAATAATCTATTGCTTCCTCTTACTAAAAAATTGTTTAACCTTTTTGCTGTGTTCAATAACTTTACTGTTCCACTGAAACCCTCAATGCAAAATGCAGTTTTTACAGCTTTATGATCAAACTTCTCATACTAAATAATTACTTGAAAGGTTGGTAGAAATCTTTATTTTTATCTTCACTTTCCTAAAAGTGCAGTTCTATTTGCACTCAAATGTATGTTGCTTCTGGGATGCATTATGTATGACAGAAGTAATTAAAAATTGTTTACAATGTTAGACCATTAGTTTTGTACAAATAGAGCTCCCTTTAGTTTGTTGCTTGAAAGATTTTTTGACAAATAATGTATTTTTTAACAGCCAATTTTCTAGTGGGAAAACTAAACATCATTTCAAACTATGATTTTTTTTCCTCCATCTCATCTGAAACATTGTTCCCAACTAGTTTAATAAACGCTGAATAAATATATCTCCAACCCAGCACATTTACCAAGTTAAGCACGAATTCAAAATTCCTTTCTTCTAAGGGCCAAGCCTGCAGAAAAACAACTGCCTGGAGATATGTGAATTTTCTTCTTCATCATGAGAAACACATTCTGGCCAGAGAATTGAGCCTGTAAACCACAACAGGAATATCATACCCTTCTAAAATTCCCATCCTAAAATAGAAAACACTGAGAGTTGAATTTACATGAAATAAAGCATATTATGTCAGTCATTCCTAAAGAAATAAAAATAATTCCAAATTTTTAATAACCCAAGATGTGTATTTGTCTTTCTGTATCTTGACTGATGGGCAAAAATTTAAAAAATAACCTTTGTTCTATCTGGAATGAAAGAAAAACAGAAATTGGATGCTGCCTTAGAAAAAGAGCTTCTAATCTCATTCAGCACTAACACCTTCCATGGTAACAGTGGTATTTTTAATAATCATAATGATTTTGCTTCACAATTTTTAATTGCCCTTAAGCATCTTCACAGACTTTTTTGGTAAGGCCTGATCCTAACTCCAGGAGCGAAGCAGTGGAACTACAAGATGGTATCTCCACTGCAGGAGAAATAGCAGTGTCTTCTCAAAGCATTGAAAGCAGGAATACAGGTAATACTAATGACACTAACACTGGCTGCTTTGAAGGGAAGGTCATGCGCTTCATAGAAGTTCAGAAGATCCTTTCTTTTTCTATAACCTCTAATATGCAGTGGTGATCCTAACCAGAAGACCACTATACACTAAGGAGCAGTGACCCCCACACCAGGGAAGCAGAGGAGCTCCACCAGCCCTGTGCTGCATGTCCAGCCTGGCCTTCAACCAGCAGCTCCTACTTGGTACCAGGGACTCCACCTGCATGTCCTTCCCCTGATCTCAAAGTGCAGGAGCAGCTTTTAAGTGAACATCACTTTTGGTACACATTACAAATTACAAATCAATCAATCAAGCTGTTGACTTGTAAGAAATTTTTGGAACACAGGAAAGCAACACTGCACCACTTTTGCAACAGAAGAACAAATGGGCAAAAGTAGTAATTTTTTTTTTTTTGTAAGATTTAAAGCACTTATTACTCTCTTCATTTAAAAACTCTTTTTTTCCCAGAAAATGCTTTATAAAGTTAATGGAAATGCAATTTTAAAAAAAAATTTAGATATTTAATATTACATATAAAATTTCACGATTATAAGCCGCACCATTTTGACTAAAGTTTTGCTCCGTACCTGGAAGTGAGGCTTGTATTTCAGAGCGGCTAATATATGTGAAAAAAATAATTCTGAAATTTGCCAACCAGAAATGCAAGCACGCAGCGGCCCCGAGCAGGGTCAGAGCCGCCCCCAGTGGCTGTGGGGGAGCAGGGCCGGGGCCGGCGGGGGAGCGGGGAGCCATGCCAAGCCAGGGCCGTTCCCCAGTGGGGGATGGGGAGCCGAGCCGTGCCGGGCCGGGGCCGTTCCTCAGCGGGGGAGGGGAAGTCGAGCCGGGCCGGGGCAGCTCCGTGGCGGCAGCGGGTGGGCCAGGCCGAGCCCACACAGCCCCGAGCCAGTAAACCCCACGATCCCGCGATTCTGTTACTATTTGGCCACTTTGTGAAAGTTGCACACGGATCCTTGCTGCGAACGAAAGTGTGGCTTACAATCCGGTGCAGCTTGTATATGGAGGAAAAACAAAACGTTGCTGACACCCCAGAAGTGCAGCTTATAATCCGTGTGGCTTGTAATCGTGAAATTACTGTACTTTTTCATGGGTACATAGATATATTTTGCTGTATATATTTTAATAGAATCATGATATGAGAATCATAGGAATAAGGTATGCAGTAGAAGCAATAGTGGAAGAGAAGGTATAATCCAGTATTTGAAAACTAAAATTTAAAAAGAAATCACGTAAGTCTAACTTCTAAGACAACAATGTTATACAAGTCCTTACTTCAAAACAACAGTCAATCTAACTATAGGCATTGTTATTCTTATGTAAATCACCTTAAAATTATAATTGCAAAGCGAGATTTCTTAATATAGTCATTCTATGGAGAAACTGTTATTTGCATTAAGAATTGATACGAGGCGTTACATCTTTCTATTGAGAACTACAGAAAGGAGGTCATCATTGCAAAACGAAGCAGTACCAAGACTGAAGACTTGTTTCAAATTTACTGAATTTGAATATTATCACTCATATGCTTCTTTTTGCATATTATTCTGTTTGCATATTATCACTCATGTGCTTCTGTTTGGGCTAGGAAAGGAAGGATCAGAGGTTGCTTACAGTTAACACTGTGCTCCCTAAAAGGTAGCAGAAGTCTGAGCTATGAACACCATCTATATTTTTCTCTAAGTGATGCCAGAAGGTAGGAAAGCAGCTACATCCATGAAAGCAGCTACTTGCCAACTTTACACCATTGGCAAAGAGGTGATTTCAAGAAAAAAAGGGACAGTTCCATCTCATTAGTGTAACTACACTCAGTCCCATTATGTAAACATACATGTAGGATGTCTTTGAAAAACATACCTTACATTTTGCCTCTTCCTTCCCAATAACCACTTATTCTACCCAAACTTCCCTCAACAAATACCTGGTATTTTTCTTACAATGCAAATCTTTCACAATGAGAAAGACATCTGAGAGAACACTATAAGCTGATGTCTTCTTTGCTTTTCATTCTTGACAGGCAAGCTTTGCTGTGCTATAATTTATCAGCAAATAGTTTATTCAGAAACTTTTCATTCTGGTCTATTACTATTTACTTTACCAGAACAGTTTACTTAGCTACTATGTCTAAGATATGACTCAGCCCTACAACCATTATAACCTGCTTCTAAGCCCGAAATCAATTACTGACCTAACCATTAATTTTGTAAATGGTGTTGCAGAACTCAAAAATTCTGGGAGACTGTCACCCCCAAGAATTAGACCTATAAACCAGTTTTCTGCTAACCACTTTTATTAAGGTGATCCAGGTACCAAGAAAAAGAACCTCTGAGAACATTTTTTTAACGAATCACAAAATCATTCAGGTTGGAAAAGACTTCTGAGACCATTAAGTCCGACCTTTGACTGATTACCACCTTGTCAACTCTACAGTGGCACTACAGTAATTTCACGACTATAAGGTGCACCCTTTTGACTAAAATTTTTGCCCGAACCCAGAAGTGTGCTTTATAGTCCGGTGCGCCTTATATATGGGCAAAAGTTCGGAAATTTGCCAATCTGGAAGTGCGAGCCGTGAGGTGCAGGGGGAGTTGGCAGGGCCACGGCTGCCAGGTGGAGGCGGGGCTGTGGGGCCAGGGCAGCCGGGTGCAGGGGGGTCCGGGGGCCCGCGGCACCCCAACAGGCATGGCCCGGCCCCGTGAAGGCTGCACGGAGCGGTGGTGAGCATAGCCCAGCCCCAGGGGGGTGGCGCCGAGCAGCGGCAGGCGTAGCCCAGCCCCACCGGGTACAGGCGGGCCCGGGGGCCAATGGCTGCCGGGTTGAGGTGGGGCCTCGGCCAGCAACCGCGCGGGGGGAGCTGGGGGCGGGGCCTCGCTGCAAAAAAAAAAAAGTGCGCCTTATAGTCCGGTGCGCCTTATATGATCTACAAAGTTGCGAAATGGGCCGACTCCCAGGGGGTGCGCCTTACAGTCTGGTGCGCCTTATGGTCGTGAAGTTACTGTAAGTTCCACATCCAATCATTTGTTGAACACTTCCATGGATGGTGATTTCACTGCCTCCCTCAGCAGTCCATTCCAATGTTTAAAAACAATAAAGAAAAACAATTAATAATAAATATTTACATCTAGTTTACATAGTTAACTTTTGGCTGAACAAATTTATGGTCAAGAATTGAGGTGTTAAATCAGTACCAGCAGGGGGATGAAATATTGCAGGAACCACAAAACTTGACAGAGTGAGCCATACATCAAAATTCCACAGCTGAGAGCCCCAGGACACAAACCAAGTACTTTGTAACAAGAAGGCTCTACAGTATGTCACAAAGAAAAATGATGGCAACAGCTTGTCAAGTTTGCAGGTCCCCAGTGAAGGGCAAGCACGAACTGGGAGTAAGGCAGAGTGCTCAGGTGATCTACCAACACCAGCACAGCCAAACACAAATGTAAAACAGATACAGTATGTCAGCAAACCCGTGGAAAACAGCAGGATAAGCTGTTCATCTAAAAAAATTGTGATTTTTTTTTTTACTAGAGGTAGAAATATGAAAATAAGTAAAATATATTATGCGATTTTTAAAATACTCTCATATGCAGTATGAGCCCTTTGAAACCTCTCCTAGACAAGGGGAATTGAGGGATGCAAATCATTAAAACAGATCCCTAAAATGTAATGGTTATATATAGGATGACAAAGACAGAACACATCACATAGAATCCTTTTGGAATGGGCTACTTGCCACAGAGCCTCCTATGAGTAAGTGTGGTCAGCCTAGACTCAGTATGACTGAAACTTGTTGCAACTCCATGGACAAATTATTCTCAATATATGTTTGAGTTTAAAAAAAAAAAAAAAGAAGTTGCATTGCATTTTCAGGAATGGAAAAAAAATCAGATGAAATCTTATTTTGTCTCTACATAGAGTACTTGTAGACAACAGCCAAAGACCAGATACTCAATTATCTTTTTCCGTAAACATGGGGAAGGAGAAATATAGGTGGGAGAAAGACTGAAACACAATGTTCTTCATACAATCATGCTGAAAGGAAGAATTTGAATGCTCACTTCTCTCCTGTATGATCCTGTGTTCCACTGAAAAACATTGGTCTAATGGAGACCAATGGTCTCCCAGCTGAACCCTGTCATCTGGTATCTCAGAAGTAAAATTAAAATGTACATTCCCTGTAGCACTTTTGTAGCAGAGGTTGAAAAGATATGGCTGTGATATCTCAGCCTACAGCACACAATGTGCTGGTGGGTGGTGCTAGTAATGCTCAAGAAGCAAACAGGACATAGGTTACAGTAGCAGGTACAAGCCAAAGTAGAAAAAGAATATTGAACAGTCAGAATAAACAGTAACATTCATTGTGCTGCTCAAAGGTAAACTGTAGCCAATAAGGTGATTTAATAAGATATCTTCTGCCACTGTGAATAAAGTACCTGCTTTTCGTTCACCTCATGTTCCTCACATAACACTGTATTTAGTAAAGAGTACTAGTCACAGAGTTTTGAAGAAAAATCATGTATTTCCTGCTCTCTTTGATACAAAACATTTGCCCAGTGCTCTAAAACCGCTGAAGGAAGGACACTCATTAGACAAGGCATAAGTGGATATACGTGCAAAATCTCTATGGAATTCTATGAATGAGAAATATCTACAACACAAGGAGCAGTTGCTCCTCTGATCCCAAAGAGCTAACCTAAGAGGAATAAGTAAACAGGAATTTTGTAACTTTAACAACTCCTTCAGAATTTTAAAAGACTGCTAACAATTTTATCATTATCTAGATTTATTTAGACTCAGAAATTTATCTAATACTAACAGCAGTCTAATCCAGTAATAACAAATAAAGTTTTTTTCCCTTCAGTCACCATTGCAAGTAGGTTGCCAAGTATTTTCTGATTTCTACATGCAGTTCTTAAAAAGCATTTTAATTGACTGAAACTTTGAATTTAATTCTGCATTTACTATTGACCACCCAGAAATTAAAGATTTTTTTCCAAGAGACTAGATATCAAGCATTATAAGCTTTTTTCCTTCCTTTGGTGTAAGATTTGATTTTACAATACAGGCATACTTTTAATACAATTATGATGCAATAAATGTTATTTTACCCTTCTTTTTACTTGTATAAGAATGAAGAGCAATAATTATTAAAAATTCAAAGACACTGCTCCTATTTTCAACACCAAAAGTATCTTAATATTATTTATCTCATAAAGAGACATATCTCATAAAGAGATCTCAGGACTATAAAGAGATGTAAAACATCCAGCTTGTCAGCAACAAATATATTAGAGAATATATATATTTCATCAGGGAATAATATTAGAAAATATTAGAGAATATACAAACAGATACCAACAAAAATTGTTCTTTAAATACCAAGTTAGAATATAGAACACATGTTCAAAATCATTACCTTTTCTGTTGCTATGCATTATTTTTAAAACAATCAGTCTGTACTTATTCAGTAGAGTGAATACATAAAAACTCAGAAAAAAAATTGTAAGATATTCAACTTAACTGTTAGCTAACAACCTTCAGCTGAAAGAAAACATACTGATAAACATTAAAAATGCTGACTTATTTGCTTTTTGCAGCCTTCCTTAGTGAGCAATTTTTATTTTAAAATAAAGTCTTCTTTAATTGAAGTCTTTTTAGTACTTCTTTTGCTATTATTTCAGTTTTTGTTCATTATTCAGTTACAGTTCTGCACTAAGAGCTCCTGCACTTCATCTCTTTAACTTTAGTACTTCCCACCATAAGTGCATTGCAGTTTGAATAATTACAATTTATATTAATAGGAGCACATTTTCAGTGGATATTTACTATTTTATAAATCTTCAGATTATATGCATCTCTCCTACCAAGCAACAACGACTGAAGGAAAGAATCTGATCAGTCCAAGGTTTTTCTTCCTGAAGGATTCATGTCATATCTGGAGTTAAGTTACTTTTTAAAACCAGAAAATTTTAAATAAGACCTTCTTGACTACATCTTTAAGTTTGTTGCCTTGCACATATAGAAACATTTAGCTATACTTTAGCATCTACAACCACATATTATCACATATGGGAAAAGAAAAAGTACAATGAACACGGAAACAGGGAAATGAGTGACTTCACTTCTTAGTGTTTCCAGGATAGTCAGTTCCACAGTTTCAAAGTATAATTGCCAGACTTACCAAACCCCAGAAACGCAGCAACATTATTACAATTCTTAAGAAACTGAAGTCAGGCCACAACACGGATAACACAGCGTCCCTAAAATTCAGAGCTTAGAGTCCTCCTAACTGTAAGATCCAACTACCATTCTGTTTAAAAAAAAAAAAAAAAAGGAAGAGGAACAGGGCTTACAGTATTCTGTTAAATCACAGCCAGGATAACAGAAGGAAACAAGAAAACAAGCATCTCCTATACAGCAACCCATTGTTGCTGTGTTTCCCCGTTAAACAAAAAAGATGCAAACCAACATAGGGCAGGAAAGTGATCCTACCCAGTCAGAGACAGGGCTATTGAAAACAAAGATGATCCTGTCCTGTTCCTGTTAGAATTCATGCCACAATGAATGCGTTGTCTGTAGGAACAAATTATGCCTAAGAATTATTCTTGTATCAATAATCTAACAGAAAGGTTGTTAAATAAAAGGTTATTCCACCTCTCCATCCTTCATCTTAAAAGCAAGCAACTACAACAAAGAATATCAGAATGTGAATCTGTGCGTGGTGTGGCCTGAGTACACTGACAAAATAGCTTCCTTGAACTTTTCAGCTGAAGACTGTAAACTGCTGAATGTGAACTAAGTGCCTAAACTGCTCCAGCTGCTGCACACTGACTGTGTGCAAAAGTAAAATCTGAGACACTCTAAAGATACAGAGTACAATCAAAGAAGAGCCTTGTGATTTTAGGTACTCCTGGGTTAGGCAGCAGCTGCATGAGCTGCGATCGCATTTTTTGACCTAGGCACCTGAACTCTCCATAAACCTTGCCTTAAGTCCCTTATTGGATCAAGCCAATAAACTCTCCCTCTGTCTTTACCTAAGTATTTTAGATCCTATTATGTTTTGCCTCCTTTTTTATTTTTAATGAGATCTTTATCTTTCCAACATGTAGTTAACTATTTATCCTATGCACGGTCATTTTTTCTCACACTAGTGCATATATAATTACTGCATAATTAAATAATATACTGTGGGGCTGATTTCTTTCAAAAGTACTGAGAACTGATAGCTCAAATTTTCTCAAACGGAATTAAGGTCCCTTGGAAAATTCACACTGCAGTACTGTACAGAAATGTTGGAGACGGTGGTAGTAGTCTAGCTTTGTTCAGCTCAAATTAACTTTTGAGACCAAGTTGAAAATGCAGCTTTGTGGTCACTCATAACTAAAAATTACTCAAAGTCAACTTCTGCCTAATACTGCGTTGCACAAATAAGAATTAGTGTTTGTTTAACTACAGTGATGCTGAGCATTTTTCCATTTAAAAATCTCTCTGTTGGAACTATCTCACTAAAGCCCCAAAAGTCTACTAAGCAACACAGAACAAACTGAAACAAAACAAAACCAAGTTGGTTTTGAGCATTATTTCTTAGCCAGGGCTGAAGAGACTCAAATATCAAGCATCAATTTTAATGACTTTTAACTACTTTAGGGCAAAATAAATAACATAAAGCTCAAGCAAAATGTTTTTATTCATGGTTGAAAAAGTAAACATGTTTTTTCTAAACAGATCTGCTTTTAGAAATTGGAAACTGCTGTGGATTCACAAGAAAAGCTTTATTTTCTCTAATATGTATATATCATTATTAATTTTGTATATCATGTTTTTATGTGAGGAGGGCTGGAAGCCAGAACTGCAAGGTCCTGGTTGCTGATTCAATAGGAATTTGGAAGTTTTTTAACTTAAGCTACAGACACATGGCAGGAGGCTATTGCTATGGAGCCAGGAGCTGACCTTTGACAAGAAATGGATTTCCCAAAATCAGTTTCTTGTTCCACAACAGGGATTTTACCAGATTAGAGACATGTGGGGACTAGTCCCATGGTAGAGCTATTCTGGAAATATACAGAAATCACCAGTGCTATCTTCCTGGATATTTGGAAAATGCTTCTCATGAAAACTTACCCACGTTTTGTCAGATTATCTCAACAAACACTATTCTACAAAGCACTGCCTTCCTGATTGATGGGTAAGGGCAACTTTTTTTTTGCCTTTTAATTTGAGAAAATGTTTCACCAGAAAATTTCAACTAACACTAACAGAAACTGCAAATTCATTTCACATATGCTACCTTGGTCACCAATTGGCATGGTAAATAAGTAAGAATTTATAATGTGAAGCAATCTGAAGCCATTTCCCAGCAGTTAACACATGGAAGGCATGACTATGCATGAACCATTTGCAGGTTATGTTGCACACTTTTCTTCTGAAACAATTACAAAAAATATTATTAGAGAGATGTCAAATGTCTCAGAGAAGTATTTGTCATGGTCATTTTCACAGGGCTTTTTGTACTGGGATTTTGCAGGTTTCTTGTGTATGGATTTTTAAAAAAACCATAAAATGGTATTGAACAAAACTTTTAGCAGTAGTAATAAGCTTATTTCTCATGAGAGGATTCAGCTTCAGCTCAACTGGTCTTTTCCCATTTAGAGCCATCACCAAAGGTGTAAGCATCGCCTGTTCTGGCTTTCACTGGATCCACCCGAAGTGGAACGTGTCCAATTCAGCCAAAGCAGTGAAAATGGCAGAACAGCCATTTAGGATGAAAAGCAAAAGGTAATGGTTTAAACAGGCAAAACGTCTGGGAAGTCCCCAGTGCCATGCATGGTTTGCAGAAGCAGGGCAACAGCCTCTAGTAGCACTTCCTCTCTGGAGTGCTACTAGAGGAACATCAAGGTGGCTAAACTTGGATTTTGCTGCTTTCTCTCCCCACCCAATTTTGGCAACCATGGAAGTAGTGGCTAACATGCCTCTCCATGGCTACACAAGGTGGGCATGGATATTTTACTGCACTGACAGCTTCCTTCTCTGTCAGCCTTGGTAGTGTGTTGAGTATGTCACCCTGGCACAGGGTTAGGTAGATGCCTTATTCCTGTTGTCTTTCAAAGCAAAAGATTCCCTCTCCTTCCCTCACACTTCTCCAAAGTCTTCTCCCCTAAGTGAGTCTGTATTTTTTCCAAGGGGACATTTCAACTGTGGTCCTCGTGACTTCGCAACCATTCTTTCATTGCCTTGTTGTGATGTTACAGGGTGAAACATTCACTGTGTAACAATGACTGAGACTAAGGGGTGAACTCAATAGCCGAAAAGTTTAGGTAGCAGTTTGTCAATTATCCTTCTATTTACTAACTTGTTTCCTACTGATTAACTGTTTTCTGTTCTTCAGATTGAAACCAGTCCCTTGCTATAACAGTTTAGTGCATCAGGTAATCTCTGTCCTGGCATTAATAAGCGCCATTTGACAGTGGGTAAATCTTACCACTGTTTCTCAGAAACCATCCCATAATCTCACTTCAGATTCTCTGAAGTATCCTCTTTTTAGTCATTTATTTCATCTTTTTTCTTATGTGTCACTGGCTATCTGTTCTCATAAATCACTTACATAGGGTAATCATGTCCCCTCTCCATCCTCATTTTGGCAAAACAGTTGGGGAGCGAGCATTTCTCCAATTCCTGTTGTACGGTAAATCTGTTCCATATTATTCTTTTCTTCAGTTAGTTATGTTTCCTCTTTTTTTACAAATAACCTGACCAGAACTGTCTGCTGTGCAACTCTGTTCACCATAGTCACGTAAAGCACAACGAGTAATTCCTTATCTCAACAGTAAAAAAAAAAGAGTCTAGGTTTATATCAGCTTTTTTATAGCTTCCTGTTCTTTCTAATCTTCTGTCATTTCCCATTAATAAACTCTCAGGATCTAGCAATAATTTTTTTTCAATAGATGCACATGGTTTGACACTTGCATGACTATAATTCTCACATTTCTACGATCCCAGTAGACACGCAGGTTGGTTTCTTTCTGTCTGACATTTTTCTCCTCAGTTTACTGACGTCATTTTCTTACTTGCTGCCAAACCAAAAGATCAATTTCCTGCCTTTTTGTGCCAGGGTCACTGATGAAAATATCTAGTAAAATTAGTACCAAAGTTGATCCTCAAAAAATGCATATGAATTGTGTTTCCAGACAGGAAGCTCTTCCTATCTCATGATCCCTTTGCATAGGCTTCTAACAGGATCTTTCAGACCTGACAACTTTTTAGCAATTCCATCTTACTCTGTTTCAATCAAAATTCTCCATGTGGCTCGTTATATCACCTGCTTTATCAAGTCCAAAGAGATGAGAGCCTGAGCACTGCCTGTCTGCAGAATATAATTTCTATCATAAAAACAAAAGCAGACTTAGGTTGTCTTTAGTCTAGGTTAGGTAAATTCAAGGGTTATGGGTTACGGTATTTAAGTTAGCTTCATGTCTCTCACTAATTTTGCACTGGAAAATGTGTTTTGACACCCCTAATGTACTATTGAGATTGCTTAATTGTCTGTACTTGGTGATCATCTTTTTCTTCCTTCTTGTAAGAAATACTGCACTTGTTGATCTACAGCCAGTGTCTCAGATTTCTGAACATCTGACAGTCGGGGCTGTCAGTTCTGTCACATTTGGAAATCTAGTCAGCTCAGTCTCCCCTAGTTATCTCTTTAGATAAAATCTGCTTTAAACTTTCATTCTTTTCACACATTCTACCTTTAACTCCACAGGTCAACCTCCCAGCACCACAGGCAAAGTAGCATTCTGGTAAACAGGAAGGAAGAATGGGGACCAGCATTTCCTGAGTTCTAGGTATCATTACCCCAAATCCAAAATCACCCAGCAGGAGCGAACTCCTCAGGGTTGTCTTGACAAAGTGGGCAGACACCACCAAAACTGTTATTGAACCAAAAATGAGGACAGAGAACCAAAGAATCATTTAGGCTGGAAAAGACTTTTGAGATCAAGTCCAACTGTTAACTCAGCACTACTAAGGCTACCACTAAATCATGTCTCTAACTGGTGCATCTACATGTTGTTTAGATCCCTCCACCACTGCTTGGGGCAGCCTGTTCCAATGCTTGACCACCTTTCAGTGAGGAAAGTTTTCCCTATAGACAATTTTAAACTCCCCTTGGGCAACTTGAGGCCATTTTCTCATCCTATTGCTTGTTTCTTGGAGAAGGGATGGATCCCTACCCACAGAGCATTGATCAAAATGTGAAACCAAACTTGTCCCAGTACTGAGCCCTAGGAAACCCACTAGGGATTGGCTGACAAGTGGATGCCACTGTTTACCACTGCTCTCTGGGTCTGGCCATACAGACAGCTTTTCAGCCAGGAACAGTGCACCTGTCCAAGCCTCAAGCAGCCAGCTCCTCCAGGAGAACACTGTGGGAAACAGTGTCAAAGGCTTTACTAAAGTCTAGGCAGTCTTTCCCTTATCCACTGGCAATTGCCATATTATTATGCTATGAAGCAGAATTCAGATTTCACGCTGAAGGGAAATCCCAACGAGCATTTGACTGTCTGTTAATTAGCAGTTTATTTAGACAGCAAAAAACTGGGTTTGTGCTGCAGAACTCACTGCATTTAACACATTTCATAAAAATGCTAGAATTCTTGCCTTTGCCAAAAGAAAAAAATCGAAAATAAATTTTATTCATTTAAAATTCTGTTCTTTTTGGAAAGACTAGTCTCTGTGATGAATTCTCGTACCCTCAGCTGCTCCTTATAGGACTTTTGCTTCAGATCCTTCACGAGCTCTGTTGTCCTTCTCTGGATTTGCTCCAGCACCTCAATGTCCTTGGAGTGAGAGGCCCAGAACTGGACATAGGACTTGAGGTGTGGCCACAGCAGTGCCAAGCACAGGGGGACAATCACTGTCCTGGTCCTGCTGGCCACTACTGCTGACAGTCTAGCCCTGTTCAGCACACCATAACTAACTTTTTGAGACCAAGCTGCAAATGCAGCTTTCTGACTCCTAAAACTAAAAAAATTACTCAAAACCAACTTCTGCCCACCACAGCATTGCACAAACGAGGATTAGTGTCTGTTTTACTGCAGTGATGCTGAGGATTCTTCCATTTAAAAATCCCTCTGCCAGAACTCTCTCACTAAAGCCCCAAAAGTCTACTAAACAACAATGAAAAACTGAAACTAAACAAATCATAGTTGGTTGTGAGCATTTTTTCTTAATCAGGGCTGAAAGAACTCACATATTATCAGTTAAGGTCTTCAAAAACCATTCAAGAATTTTAAATATGGCTTGATATTTCCTTTTTTGATTGGGTTTTTATTTCCCCTAGAAGAAATGATATTTAAGTATTTATTGGTAGTACAAATTGTTTTCAGGAATATTATGCTTTTTTTTTTTAAGTATGACTTTTTTGCCAAATCTAATCTTTCTCCAATTCATTTTATTTTGCCTTTGCTTACACATACCTTTGCAAAAAATTACAACAGCTGGGTAACATACATCTACCTTCAAAGAAAGGAGGCCAAACAGCCAGAAAGCCATTGTTTCTCTTAGAATACAACTACATCCTCTGAGTTAACTACTTTTTCTTGGGGTATATGCCACGGGCCTGTAAAAGTGGGTCTTGGCTCCAGATTTCCAGTATGAAGGTATTAACTTTTAGGTCCACTGCTTCTTCCCTTAGCCTGGGTTGGTCTTGCTTTACTTTATTTATACTGCTGTTGATTTCTGAAGACCTTGAATCAGAATCATTTACCTGAATTTGCTTAATTTACCTGAAGTGGGGTCAAATATAACTTAAACCACTGTTTTATTGTTATCTTATGTCTAATTGGGTTGCATACACTACTCATACAAGGAATTGCTTGGAAAAACACTTAACCAATACCTTAAAATGTATAAGAAAGGAATTACTCCTACCCCACTGTACTGAAGGCACAGTGCTTTGCAGGTACCTTTCTGAATAACAACCAACTTCATAACTAGCAGTACAATACTGCTCTACAGTAGGAAG
This sequence comes from Catharus ustulatus, assembly GCF_009819885.2. Lineage (NCBI taxonomy): Eukaryota > Metazoa > Chordata > Aves > Passeriformes > Turdidae > Catharus > Catharus ustulatus. The sequence goes on from NC_046225.1 coordinate 47,133,918, forward strand.
GGAAAGGACAGTCCCTGAAGTCTTTCTTAGAACAGCCAACATGAATCGAGCAATGGCAAGACTTTGTTGTTTTAAAATATCACTTACCTGACCCAACGAGCAGGGGGAATAAAAAAAGTATTTTTGAGTATGCTATTTTTTTAATGGAGTGGTAGTAGAACTGTGTGTTATCTAATCTTGAAAATGTCTTTTTTTCCTCTCTTACATAACTATCACATCCTGATGGTAACACAGTGAAAAACTTGAAATTTGAAGGTTTTTTTCTTGTTTAGTTAAATACGCCAAAGGTGGAATAATACACCAAAACTAAGGCTCAAAGAATCAACTGTAGTTAAAAAATATAAAAATGTCAACACTGGGTAATACCATGGTCTAACTAGGTCCAGTATCATTTCCAACAGGGATAAATAACAATGTCTAGAGAATAAGGACAAGGTGGATATATAGTCTAGCTTTCTTGTAACTAATCTCCTAGATGCCAGGCATTTCTACAACTGGTGGGAGCAATACAAAATGCCAGGCTCCCTACCCATCTATTCATCCATCCTACTCCAAATCCCTTGTTTCACTGTTCCAGTTTTGAAGAGAAAAATGATGGGGAAAAACCTCCACTCTTCTGCTCTAAGACACCAATGCTGGCAAAGCCATGAGTATGTTTTGTTCCTTTACACAGAAGATTATGTAAAATAGCTGATTACATTGATTGCACTCATGATTGCTTGAATCACTACTGCATGAACTTTTAGTAGAAACACTAAATGTATGAACTTTTATAGGAATCATTGGAAGTGGCAATGGTGGAAACAGGTTTTCATTTCTACTGTTTTAAATTGTTTCATCAGAGGACTGCATGACTATCCTAATCCCAATCCCCCAAGTCCTTGGGCTTTGTCCTATTTTATTTTTCTTCTGTATTTCCATGAGTTATCTAATCTGAAATGCAAAATAAACTATTGCTCTCTTTAACAGTACAGTAATTTCATGACTATAAGGCGCACCCTTTTGACTAAAATTTTCCCCCGAACCTGGAAGTGCGCTTTATAGTCTGGTGCGCCTTATCTGATGGACAAAGTTCGGAAATTTGCGAACCCGGAAGTGCGAGCTGAGCCGGGAACCGCGGGAGCTGCAGCCGCCAGGCGGGGGAAACCGGGAACCAGCGCGGCCACCGGCCGGGGAGAAGCGGAGGGAAGCAGCACGGTCGCGGGGAAGTGCCAAGAAGCACCCCGGGAAAGCACCAAGAAGCGGCGAAAAAGTGTCACGGGAAAGCGCCAAAAAGCGGCGAGAAAGCACCGCGGGAAAGCACTGAAAAGTGGCAAAAAAGTGCTGCGGAAAAGCGGTGAAAAAGCAGCGAAAAAGCGCCGAAAAAGCGCCGCGGGAAAGCAGCGAAAAGCAGCGAAAAATCGCCGTGAGAAAGCGGCAAAAAGCAGAGCAAAAGCATCGCGGGAAAGCACTAAGAAGCGGCGGAAAAGCACCGTGAAAAAGCGGCGAAAAAGTGCCGCTGGAAAGTGCTGAAAAGGACAAAAAAGCGCCGCAGAAAAGCGGCGAAAAAGTGGCGTGGAAAAGCGGCGAAAAAGCGCCACCGCCACTGGTTGAGGGGAAGCCGGAACGCAGCGCGACCACGCGGTGGGAGCCAGGAGCCATGCCAGCCGGCGCCAGGGGCGAGCGGGAGTGCCGGGGCCCACTGCACAGGGAGGGCACCTGGGGCTGCGTTTAAAGGCTACACCGATCTTTGAAAAATGTTTGCAAATCGAGCACCTGCCAGTAGTTCGCTACTTTCTTGTGCGCCGCGTTGCTCCTCGCTGCAAAAAATAGTGCGCCTTACAGTCCAGTGCACCTTATATGATCTACAAAGTTGCGAAAGTTGCCGACTCCCAGGGGGTGCGCCTTATAGTCCGGTGCACCTTATGTTCGTGAAATTACTGTACTTCTTTCAGAATTTTACTTTTGTCCAAATTAGCTAAGTCAAATACTTTGTGAGGGGTCAACTCACGCTTGACATGTCCACACCAGAATCTATAATCCACTAAAACCATTCACAATAATTCAAAGCAATTTATAACATTCCACCACAACTCAAGTTCACACTACAGATATCTATTTTACTTTGATCCTTAGACTATCATTTCCTAACTCACTCAATTTTTTAATTAATTACTGTAAGAGACTATCTTTCCTATCCATGTTTAAAATATACCCATGGTCCCCTCATGTTTCAATTAGTGTAACAGCTCTTTTCTTTGACTTTAGGAACTTGAAAGACTCTGTAGAGGCAAAGGATGAGTAGCTTAGAGTAGGTGAGGTCAGACAAAACACCTGGATGTCAATTCAGATGTATCTGGTTATTTCCAATCATGCCATCTTAGCCTACAGCTCTCTTAACAACCTTTAGCATCATCCTCCAGCCTCCCATACATGGAATACAGCTGAAGATAAATACAGCTTTGTTCCCTTCCTAATTAATTTTCCTTTCCTATATTAATTTTCCTGATGTGCAAGCTTTGCTTGGAAGGTTTTAAAGGTACTGCTATATTTATCTGAAACGTCCGGATTTATGACAGCCTTCTAATGTTTAAAAAAAAAAAAAAAAGGCACTGTAACAATTATAAATACATAGCAGTTATGCAATAGGCTTCAAGCTTTCATGAGAGGCTGGCATGCACCTGGAAAGCCGGAGCATTTCCCCAGTGTGCCTACCTGAGGCGGAGCAGAGAGGGTGTTCCCCGCAGAGCCGCCGGTGCCGCACGCTGGCGGGGAGCGCGGCGAGCGCGTCCGACCCGTCCTGCCAGGGCTCGGCAGCACAGGGGGGAACAAACCCTAAGGACAAAGAGCTTTTCCTTACCCTTGTAACTTTTATCTTATCGTGTCCTCCATTAAAAGACTAACACAGAAGGAGAAGGGGCCAGCCCAAGCTGCCCAAGACAAGTGCGAGCAGCAGGCGCAGGGAGGGCAGCGGGCACCCGCCGGGTGATGCCTCCGGAGCCGCGGCACCACAGACCCCGGTCCCCGTTCCTGCAGAACCCTCTCCGCGCCCCGACGGCTCTGTCCCTCTATCCCTGCCTCCCCCACAGCCCTGCTAACGCCGGACCCTCACCGCGGCAGCCGCTCCCAGGAGCCAACCCGGAGCCGCAGGGCCGTCCCTCTTCCCCCGGCAGCCACGCCCGGCCCGGCCGGGGAGCTGCCCCCTCCCCGGAGCCGGGCGGGCTGCGGGGGGTTCCGGCACCGCCGCCCCAGAGCACGGGCGTTCCCGGACGGGCCCGCCCCGTCCCCCTCACGTGACCCCGCGCCGTTGGCGGCGCGCGCGTGGAGCGGTGTTTTGTAACCTCCCCCCGCCTCCTCCCGCCCCCCGCCCGCGCCGAGCCCGGAGCCCAGCCCGGCGGCCGGAGCGGGAGCGCCACACCCCCTTCGCCGCAGCCGCGCAGCCGATGGCAGCGTCCTCTCACGCCTCCACCGTGGGCTCGGAGCTGCCGCCGGAGCCGGGCGGCAGCGGGGGCCCTGGCGAGAGGGCGGACGAACAGCGGGAGCTGCTGCTGGCGCGGCTGGTGCCCGCGAGCCGCCTGAAGGAAGCGGTGGGCGCGTCCCTGGCGTCGCTGTGCCTCGGCCCCCTCGGCGGAGCCCAGCGCCTCGGGACCCTCGTGGACTGCTTGGTGCTGAACTACCGCCTGCGGCAGGGGCCCGGCCGGGGCCGGGAGCGCGGGGCCGAGGGGCCACTGCGCTGCTGCGGCTGCGGGAGGTTCCTGGGCGAGCCGGTGACCGTCCCGTGCGGGCACACCTACTGCCGCCGCTGCCTCCGCAGGGAGCTGCGGGCCCGCTGCCGCCGCTGCCGGGACCGGCTGCTGCCGGCGGGGGGCACCAGCCCGGCCGCGGCCCCGCTGCGCACCAGCGTTGTCCTCAACCGGCTGGCGGAGAAGTGGTTCCCGGGCGAGTGCGAGAGGGCGAGGGCCGGGACTCGACTGGAGGAGCTTCTGGCCCAGGGCCGCTTCCGAGAGGCGCTGGGCGCCGTCAACCAGGCTCTGCGAGCAGGTAAGGCAGGGGGCAGCGCTCCCTTGTCCGCCCGTGCCGCCCGCCGGCGCCGCGCGGTCCGCGCCGCTGCCGCCCGTGTCCCGGCGGGACCGGCACCGGCTAGTAGCCCGGGACGGCGGGGGTGTGGTGGGGTACGTGGATGAGCCCTTATCGTGCCCCTCAGTGCGGGACCGTCAGCGATCAACACGGGCCGGTGAAGAGCGTCTGGAGTTTTCTGGAGTTTGAAGGGATTGGAGGAACCTCTCCATTGGGAGAGCGGATTGGAGGGGACGCGCAGCTGGCCGGTCCGTGGTTGTGCGCCCAGCCTGGTAGCGGGGTACACCTGCTTCTGCTCACTCCAGAGCTGTGGGGAGCGCCCCACATGGGCTCCGTCCTGCCTCCCCACAACGCTTCTGTGGGACTTGTTTACAGAGGAGTTTGTGGGCTCTGCTTCGTTTTGTGTTTGGTAATCGCTGCTCGCGGGCAAAGAGAAATTCCGTTGATGTATTTAACCTTGTTTCCTGAGAGAGAGAGACCTATTTTCAGTCGTAAGTGTCACCAAGACAATTCCCAGCAGGCCGGGCCCAGTTGCATAAGCAGACAGGCACGGAGGGGGACAGGTTGTGTAATGGCAGTGACATCATAGGTGGGTGTGGTTGGAGTTTTATATAGTGTAGAAGAGGGTGCAAAGAAGGGAGGTAGAGGCACGCTTTTAGGCTGTCCTGTATCCGTCGAGATAGATGTGTCTGGCTGGTACCATGGACTCTTAAGATACACTCAATATTTCGAAGTTTACTCTTTGTAGAGATAGTCAAATTTGTGTGGTTGATACACCTAGGTGGATCCAGCGAGAGATTCCTTTGTTGCTTTAATTTGACTATGGATTTTAACGCCTGGTGACATGGGAGGTTCTGTTATGAATTATACCAGGATTTTTTTTTTTGGTCAATAATACAGAAATTAATATTTTTACAGATTGAGTGTATTACGTTTATACGGTTGTCTACAATGGAGGAAAAAACCGAAAGCTTGCATAAGTCTAATCCTTCCAATCTGGGGAGATACATTAGGTCTAATTCCAGAATAAACTGTTCTCAACGTAGGTGGGATTAAGTCGAAGATCTATTTTATATGCTTTTTGGCAACCTAATTTTAAGGGGTTCAGTTTTGGCTATCAATTCTGCTTTATTTGCTGGGGTGTTTCCCAAGTGTAGGATGCAGGATGGATTTTAAATCTTGAAACTATAAGAAGCAGACTTCTTCCTGAAGTACATCACTGACTCATACAGGTCACAAAGAAATCTCAGCAGTTTTCAGGGTAAAACTGATGAATCCAGTACTGATCACATATGTTTACAGGGCTCCTGTTTCATGTTTCAAGACTGCTTTGAAAGAATAAAAGAGTAAAGTAATTATACTGTTTTTATTAGCCTTTCTTTTATGGATTTAGGAATATTACTAAGATACTTATGGGGGAAGAATTTAGATTCTTTTTTAAGTAAATCTACATCTTCCAGTTTGGCTTCAAAATGGGTTTAAAATCTGAGTATACTTACCAGCTGTGATGCTCATTCAAAATTTTATTATTTAAATTCAGTACATGTGTTAGAATTAAGTACTAGGAGTTCAGTTTAAGGTCCATTGTACGATTCTTTCCTGTGTCTCCAATTCTGAGAATTATCAACATTCCACATATTCTGGAAAAGGTACTGAAGAACTTTGTGAGTCAGAGTGCAGATGTGCATCAAATGTGAATTTAGACCTGTGAGTTCACAACTACAAATTGAAGGTGATTCCAGGCCAATAGATAAATTAATGGCGGCTGGTGTACTTTCCATATTCCTTCAGACCATGAATTTTGAAGAAACTTAGAGATGGAAAAGATGTAGCATGAAAAAGGCTAAATGTTTAAATTATTAATGTTTAAAATAATTAATGTTCTGTTTCAGTTTTTCCTTACTGCTGCTTCATCTCTTTTTAATTCACATAGTTAAAAAGTTGTGATAAACATAAATCTGATGTCCTAAATAAGGTATTGATGCTAAACCTCTACTCAAATGGCATCTTTTCATAACTTTCTTCCTTTCTGAAACATTTCAGTCGTATTTACCATTGTGCAAAAGTGACTTTAAAAACCATAAGGAGTGTTAACATTCATATAGATAGTATATTCCTTGCAGGAGGTGAAATGAAATAGCTTAGTTAAAGGAGATTTCTTGAATTAAAATACAAGTACAGCTTGCCTTTGATCACACCACCGATGGGTGGAATTTGGTCTGAATCTCATTCATTCCTGCTGGAGTGGATGTCAGGAGATCTGTTGAGCAATCAGTCTCCTGTTTAAGCAGAGCAAATACTGTGATCAGACCAGTTTGCTTAAGGTTTTGTACAGCTGGATCATGAAAACCTACAGGCTGACGATTCCACAGTCTCTCTGAGCAACCTGCTCAAAGGTTAATTATCCTCGTAGTGAAACATCTTTTCTTTATTCCAAGTCTTAACTGCCATTGTTTTGGTTTGTAACCATTGTCTCTTGTTTTTTCACTGCATACTTCAGTACAGTCTTCCAGGTAACCAACTTTTGGATTTTGAAAAGTTGTTGTATTCCTCCAGTGCCTTCAGGAATTATTTTCTGCTGAACAAGTCCTGTTCTTTTGGCACTTTAAGGGTTGTGTGTTCCAACTCTTACTAGGGTGGCCTTCTAATACTGTGTTAATAAATACAGTAATAATAAACACTATGTTTCTGCATAGTGTTTTTGATGTGCATGTCTTTTATTTTGAAGATTTTGCTGTATTAAGAACCATATAAAAAGCATGCAGAATCAGATGAGAAGTGGTCCGTTTATTGGTATGTTTATACTTACAGTAAGAGCAGATGCTTTGGAAGTAATATAAAACTCAAGGATGCATATTGAATGTGTTTTTGTGTGTGCACCTTTGTATACTTTCTTATTAATGTAATAGTAACAACTGATACAGCTCTACACTGTAACCACTTGATGTGTTTTTTGTTAAAATCATTTGTCTTTGGGATGCTAGAAGTGAGTGATTTCTGTATTTACAATATATTTGGTCACTGAAATTCAAAGTTCAAGAACTAATTATGTTTCTGCTCTCTTTGATCCAAAGATTCAGAATGAGCTTACATCGTCTCTTTAGCTGAAAAACATTAAAATATATGCTGAAACATTGCAAAGTTGTTTTTTCGTTGTAACAAAGCCTAGAAATTAAATTGTGGTTAAAAATTGGATATATAAATTTAGATAGAAACAGAGAATTGTTCAGGTTGGAAAAAACCTCTCAGATCATTAAGTCCAACTGTTAATTCAGCACTGCTGAGTCTACCGCTAGACCATGTCCCCAAGTGCCATATTTACATATCTTTTACATCCTTCCAGGGATGGTGTCTCCACCACTCCTGTGGGCAGTCTGTTCCCATGCTTGACAACGCTTTTAGTAAAAAATACTCCCTGATACCCATATAAACCTCCCTTGCCACCATTTCCTCTTATTATGTTGCTTGTTACCTGGGAGAAGAGACAGCCAACCCCTGCCTGTCTGCAGTTTCCTTTCAAGTGGTTGTGAAGGTCCCACCGGAGACCTCTTTACTCCAGGCTAAACTCAATCTTTTTTCATCAGACTTGTGCTCCAGAGCCTTCACCAGCTCCATTGCTCTTCCTTGGACTCACTCCAGCACTTCTGTGTCCTTCTTGTAGTGAGACAGAACTGGACACAGGATTCGAGGCATGGCCTCCCCAGTGCTGAGCACAGGGGCATGATTGCTGTCCTGATCCTGCTGGCCACACTAATCCTTATACAGGACACGATGTCTTTGGTTTTCTTCGCCACCAGGTCACACACTGGTTCATGTTCAGTGCTGTCAACCAGCACTCGCAGATCCTTTACCATTGCGTAGGTTTCCAGTCACTTTTACCCCAGGGTATAGCACTGCATGGGCTTGTTGAGACCAAAGTGCAGGACCCGGCACTTGGGCTTGTTGAACCTCATAGCAATAGCCTTGGCCATCAATCCAGCTAGTCCAGATCCCCCTGCAGAGGCTTCCTTCCCTCCAGCAGATCAACACTCCCACCCAACCTGTGTCATTTGTGAACTTTTGCTGCACTTGATGCCCTTTTCCAGATCGTGGATGAAGATATTAAAAGGGCTGGCCCCAATACTAAGCCTTGAGGAACACTACTAGTTATCATCTACCTTTGGTCCTCTCAATATTCAGACCCAGTTTGTCATATCTATTGTTCAGTCAGTGACAATGTTTGTATGTTCAGCAGCATTAGAATCTCAGCTAAATTCTTTGTTTTGTACTAGTTCAGTTGGAATCCTGCATTTCTCTTGGGGAAAAAGTGGATAAAATGTCCACCTGCTGTAGACTAGAACTCACATTTTTATCTTAAAGCTACCCCTCATTTTCCCCCTAGGAAATGTTCCTCGGGTCATTTTTTGCGCTTGAAAGTCTGAAACAGATGAGCTTCCTCTGATTCTGTGCAAATAGGCAGCTTATCAGAGAACAAAGACCTGCACTTACTGCTGCTGCTGAACAAAGGAGTTCGATTTGCTGCTAACTCTGTTGGACACCAAAGAGTCAAATGCAACATGAAAAACTATCTGAAGGATTTTATCTGAGCTCTCACCTTGCTAGGCTATAGCAGTCACAAAACACAACCACGGGAAATCAGGCTTCAGAGTTGTTCTGCATGCAGAATTAGTGCTTCACTCAGACAAAGAGTTTCCCAGACTTCGGTTAAAATAAACATTTTGTTATGTCGGATGTGAAAATGAAACAAACCAGCTTTGGCAATATTTATGTTTGAGGGGAAACTGTTAACTCAAAAGAAAGAGAAATCAGGAAAACACTCTCGTTTCAGCTAAATGAATTAATCTCTGATTTTTCTTAACCCTTTCTTTTCCAGTAAGATATTTTTACATGTAGCATTGTGAGTTTAAATATAAAGCAATGTGTTGCCATCTATAGGAACAGTGGCCAGGATGCCTTCTAACTAGAACAGGCTAATGTTGGAAATTCATGAGACTTTATAGTAGACAGTTAGAATAAACCAAGAGCATTAAATTGAAATTATAGCCTCCAAGAAAACTTTTTTTGAAAGAAACTTAAAGAACTATTTGATTTTAGTATTGTTTACAGTAGACCAACCTTTGACTAGTTTATTTCATTCAGTGAAAACCAGATCTATTTTTAAGAACAGTTAAGATCAAAACAGTGTTCTGGCATTTTTTCCAAGCAGCAACTGCAATTAGTTGTGTTACAAAACCATAGTTTTAGTGGCAAGGAGATGGATGTCCTTCCCATTTAGAGATTGCTTTACTGAAAGTGCAAAATGCTGTATGTTGGACATGGGAACTTGTCCATACTGAACACATTTTACTTTTTTCCCACTCTAGAAGTTCTACTACTGCAGCTCCTTACATCAGGGCTGCCAGCTGGTGCTAAAGGCTTTCAGGATTTGGCTATCTCTTTCTATCACATAATGATAGTAAAGCCTGGTTCTGGTATACCTCTGAGACAGAAGCCACTGTGAAAGTGGCATCTCCAGCCATAGTCAGAAGGGGTTGGGCACTATAAAAACAAATTGCAGTCTGCAGAAAAACTTGGGTATTTGAAAGCAAACTTTCTAATAATTAGATTTCTAATACAAGTGGGGTGAATTCCCAGGTTTGTGTGGCTTTGATTGGATATACTGTAAAGACAGTTTACTTAGTCCTCAATTTTTGTTGTCCCAGCAGGGCTGAGCAGTGCTTTGTGAGCCTCTGTGTTCAGTACTTGAAAATAAATATTCTTGTTGCTGCAAGATACATTTGGGTCCAAAATTGGTTCCTTAGCTTACAAGACATGAACCAGGAATTACTGCTACTTTTGTTATCCGAACACTAGGGAGTAAGGAAGAAGGTACTCTGCTAATTTTGGAAGTATTGTACAAAAAATTGTAATTTCGACATATCATTGTGAAAGCAAATCTAATTAAAAATTATAAAATTCTGATTTTTAGAAGATTTTACCTAATTTCTGTCTGCAGATTCCAGTGACTTGATGCTAAGAATTTACAGAGCTGAGTCAAATGTTGGCCTCCAAGAATATAAAACAGCCATAGAAGATCTAAATTTTGTTATTTCAAAAATGCCAAATTGGCCAGAGGTAAGTTGGTATGAACTCATCATTTTTCAATACTGTGTTTGTAGAATTAATAAATTCCAAATTATACTTGCATCAATTAAAAAACTTAAGTCAGCTACTTTTTTTGTCTCTTAAGATATGCAAAATGCTGAAAGTCATCTTTAAAATGGGTAACTCGTGTGAGACAGGCTCCTGATGAGTATGGCAGGTTAGGGGTGGCTGAGAAATAGACTGAGAGTTGGAATAGTTCACAGTGATGTAACCTGTAACAGCTTGGGGTTTGGGGCTTGCTTTATTTAGTTGTTAATTTTTGTTAACAGAGGGACACTTTGTTGTTTTAGCTTGGAAAGTTTATCTTCAAAAAGCTCAAATAAACTCAGTGGGAACCAAGCTTTGTAAATAGTACAAACAGCTGGGGTGTCTGTGGTCTTCAGAATGCATGTTGTCACACTGTCTAAACTCTGAACACTGCAGGAGCAGCAAGGTCGTGCCACACAAGGGGAGACAACTGCAGCTGTCCTGGTTTTCCCTGTGTTCAGCAGTTATGTAGCTACTACTAATTCACAAAGCCTCCTGCTTTTCACCTCTCAGTGTTGGTAGTACTGTCTACTTTTTTCTGTATGTTTGGAAAGAGCCATCACATCACTTAACTGAGCTTGATTTCATGGATGGATTCCTGTAACAATCCTTACCTCTGTAGGAAAATAAACTGTAAGAGGAGGACTAGCAAACTTTCCTTCTTCAGAATTCATCTTAAAAGAAACTGCCCAAATCCATCGAAGAGGATGCATGTCCTCATCTGACAATCTTGTTGGACAGATGTTACTGCTCGTACTGTCAGTCTGTAAAAACTGCATTCTGGGCTTTGGTAGAGTCTTTTTTTGGGTTTTTTTTTTGGTTGGTTGGTTGGTTGGGGGTTTTTTGATTTGTATTTTTTGTTGGTTTGTTTTGTTTGTTAGTTTTTTAAGTTTAGTTTCTGGCCCATTACCCAAATTCCTATATATTAATAGATATTGTTGTTTTAAATTTTTTTTTGGTAACTGTTGGTTTTATCTAACTTTAACTATTTATGTTACTGTCAGTGCAACTTTTAAAAGTTAAGTTCTTATTCTAATTTCATCTACTTTTGAGTAAGTTCAACAAAATCTGGTAGTCTTTCCTCCCTCTTTTTTTTCTTTCAAGGGGAAACAATACACAGTTGTTTTTGGTTTTTTTCCTAGCTGGTGTCCAGTGTTCTAGCATAGAATATAGTTGAAAGAAGCAATTAATTCTGAGAGTGCATTGTTTTGTTCTAAGAACATAGGTTGAGATGCATGTAACGAATGAACAGTTGTGTGGATTGTTTTATTTGTATTTATTCTTCTGAAGGCTGGAACCATAAGACTTTTATTGAAAGAGAGGGCAAAAAAAGTGTCCTGTAAGCTGTTATGTGAGTTATGTAATAATTTGCATTTCCTGTCCCTCTTTTTCCTCTCCAAAGGCTCACAGAATGGGGAGATTAAGGGCTATGAATTCAGCACTAGTGAGGTTTTTTACCCTTTATATAAAAGACAGTTTAACTGGAAGAAAACTCACACCAGCCTATCCCATGACTCTTTTCAAACACTGTAGTGGATGTGTGTTAGACAAGGGATATGGATCACAGACGCTGTGCACAGTTCAAATGTGTTAAAACTGCATTCTTTCTGTCATGACTGGTTCTAATTCTAACACTGTTGCAATGCCTGTAAGATCAATATTGCAGTTCTCCCTATTCTCTACAAATGTCTTTGTGGTATCTGTTTCTCAGGTCTACTTCCAGAAAGGAAAAGTGCTGCAAGACTCTGGCTTTGTTGGTGATGCCTTACAACTGTTTCTACAGTGCTTAGCTCTTGATGAGGACTTTCTTCCAGCCAAGCTAGAAGTAGAAAAGGTAATTTGTGATACTGAAATCCCATCGCTGACTTGATGCCTTTATGAAACTCCAATTATGGTAGACTTGGAGCGTCTAAAATCTTCATTACATACAGTAAATTTTCAGGTGGCAGATTCCTTTTAAGATATTTCTTAAATCATAATGTGTTGAAGAGTTAGTCCCAATGTACACATTTTACATGCATGTTGAAAAGTACATGTGCATTTGAAGTAACTAAATGAATAAGTAGGGAACTGAAAAGCAGGAAATAGGTAACATTTTCCAAGTTGAAACACTCTATGCCCAGACCATGTCATTTTTCTCTGTGATAATAAAAATTTATGTTGAAAAGCTGCACAATACTGAATTGATAATGTCTAACTCTGTTTGACTTGTAGTAGAAAAGATTTCTAGGTAAATTTCTTTTTTTAGCAATGTAAGTATGTAGGTTTCTGTTTGTTCTCAACTCTGCCGTCACAGTTACTGCTTGAGGAAAGATCTGTTCCTGAAAATAACTTCATGTAGATTACCTTCTTAGTTTTTGTTATGTAAATTTATAACAAAGGTATGTTTGGACTCTTTTTCATTGTTATTAACATTGAGCTGTTTTTTCTAGATATTGTGTGATGTTTTGTCACCAGAGAAGTTAGGTGAGAGTCTGAAGGAATCTGCTTGGAATTCACCCCATATTAGAAATAAGCCTTTTATACTTGGTTCTGAAGTGAGTGCGTCTTACTGCAACTTACAGCTTTGTCCTCTGCAGGTAATAAAAACTCTACAGTAACTTCTGTCTTTCACTGATGTGTATACATCAGATGTATTGATAACCTGATTTGTCACACTTTGCAGCATAAATACTGATTTTAAGTAATTGACTAAATTGGATGAAAAGAAGCGTGGTTTGGGAATAATTTATTTTCATTTGGAGTGTTAAGATTACTCATTCTAGTTCACTGGAATGAGTAATAAATACAGTATTAGAAGGTACTAAACTTTCATATTGGGGACTTAAAAATAAAAAGAAATACTATTTTCTTTTTTTTTTCTTTTTGAGGCAGATAAAATGCAATTTTTGTTTTGTTTGAAGTGGATGAAGATTTTTGAATTGTTAATGCTAAGCAAATTTGGGTAGTGTCTTGGCTTAGAAATTTTTCTAGTTAACTGATGGGTACCCATTAACTGTGGGTATCAGTTTGGCTGATATATATCTTTGCAAAGTCACATCTCACATACTTAGATTTGTGTTACTTTTAGAATACAACTGATTCATCTTACTGTTACAGAATTTAGGAGGATCAGATATACTGGAGCCTGTGAGTGGAAGCTTAAATCGTGCACAGTCTGCCCATGCTCTTAACTCAACAAAAGACCTTGCCAAGGAAGATGGCTTAAAGAGAGTGTCTTCTGAACCCCTTCTCTCTGGCCAAGGAAAAGGTGCTTTGTTAAAAAGAAAGCTTTCCTTTTCAGAACAGGATGCAGTTGTATGTGAAGATGGAAAAAACAAACACAAAAAGCAAGGAGGTAAACAGTCACTTACTATGAAATTTAAAGTATTTACTGTCTTGTGCCTGTATTTAAAGAAGTATCTTGTCCTGCTTTTCCTTAGAAAGTGCAAAAAGGGACATGACGCTGGCTTGTGGAACAATCCCAGGCGACTTGATTGATGTATCAGATTTTGAGTGCTCTCTATGTATGAGGTAAGATTTTGTTCCTGATTCGATATTTGTTACAGATGCTTGACTGCGTATCCGTTACATGTACAGTATTGCAGCTTTTTGCTATCCCTACATTTAAATGTGTATTTAAATGACACTTGCCACAATGCTATATGCTGTAGGACTATTTTAATCAAGTTGCCCTTTCAGGTAAACTTGGCAGTGTTAACTGGTAACCATCAAAGGACAGGATCCTTTGTGATTAAATGTTAGGGGTTCTTCAGTCAGTAAAACTTACTTTGGGAAGGTTAATGCTTAGAAACATAGTCTGTGAACCTTGTATTTGTCTGGGAGGCATAGATCCTTCAGCATGTTAGTCTTCTTAAATGTAGCTGATGTTGTATTTGAAAACTCTTACTGAATAATTTTGATTTTCAGAATAAGTACTGTAAAACATTCAGTGTATACTCAACTACCAATAGTTACGTTATTAGTATGTAATACTGCTGTTAAAACAACCCAGTTTCTCAAAGAATCACCTAATTTTGTGTATTCTGAATCTCTGTGTAGGCAGACCAAAATCTTTGTATATTGGGGTAAATGTTCAGTTACCTAGAGTTTTGGAATATGTTCAGCTTCATCAGAAAACAAAATAGTGAGTGTTGCAGTAAATGGAAACAAACTGCAGTATAGAGGAAAAAGTAGACTAAGGAGACTTGGGACTAATTGCTTCTTTACTTTGTTGTAGTATAACTAGTCTGAAAAATTCAAGAGATTAATCACTGACATTTTTAGAAAATCACACACTGACCATGACATCTAACTTCTAATAATTTTGTTTCAGGCTATTCTTTGAGCCAGTAACAACCCCTTGTGGACATACTTTTTGCAAAGGTTGTTTGGAACGGTGTTTAGATCATGCTCCACAGTGTCCACTCTGTAAGGAGAGCTTGAAAGAGGTATTGTTCCTCAGTAAAGTTTCCAAATACAAATACTATATAATTTTAAAGGCTGTTTTACTTGAACCCAACAATTTGGATTTGCTTAGGCTATGGATTACTGCTAGAATGGAAAAGGGTCTCAGGGTCTTAGAGGCTTTATGTTTCTGTGACAGTTAACTTTAGTGGTGTAATTAAATCCTGCATATTTGTAAACTTTGGTAACTATTCAGTTAAACCTCTCTGTGATTTTTATACACTTTTCTTATTTGTATGGCTGTCTATCCTGGGAAATCAGTTCTGTCTCTGATAAGCATAGAAATACAGAGTTAGACATTCAACATGTCAGATATTAAGAACTTACACAGAGAATTTAATTTTCAAATATTAGAGTGTCATTAGGTTTTAATTATGAAGCATAAAAACTTCAGAGCTGTATGTTTTCATGAGTTTTGTTACATTTCATAGCTCATATTTTTATAAAAAAGCTGCATTTTCTCAAGCCTTTTGTTAAGATACATGAAAAGATTTTTTTTTAATTACTTACAGTACCTTGCAAGCAGAAAATACAGTATAACAGAACTGCTGGAGGAATTAATAATGAAATATTTGTCTGATGAACTATTTGAGAGAAAAAGAATTCATGCTGAAGAAACGGCAGAACACTCCAAGTAAGCTTCCTGTCTTGAAAAACTTGAGAAATTAGTACAGAAATCCTTTTTAGAAATGTTTTATTATTTTTATAGTCATTAATTGTGGTATATTATGGGTGCAGGAAGGAGTATGAAGTTTGTCTGGGTTCCTCTGGATATCATCCCATACCTCAGTTGTGTCAACCGCACCGCTCAGCGTGGGGTCGTCAGCAGATTTGCTGAGGGTGCAGTCGATGCCTTTGTCTATGTCATTGATGAAGACATTAAACAGTCCTGGTCCCAGTATGGACCCCTGAGGGACACAGCTAGTCACTGGGACTCTGATTAATCTCTACTCTCTGGGTGCAACCATCCAACCCTTTGTTATCCATCCAACAGCCCACCCATCAAATCCATCTCTCTCCAATTTGGATAGAACATTGACGGGGGAACTCTTTACAGAATTGCAGATAAAATGACATCTGTAGCCCTTACCTTCATGGGGAGGTCCATCATAGAAGGTCATGAGGTTGGTCAGGCCAGGTTGGATGAGGCTCTGAGTAACCTGATGTAGTGGAAGGTGTCCCTGCCCATGGCAGAAGGGCTGGAACTAGAGGATCTTCAAGGTCCCCTCCAGCCTAGACTGTTCTGTGGTTCTATGAAACACTTTTCCTCTTCCATTCCTCTTTCTGCATGCACTGTCAGGGAACTTTAGTTTTAGTTTTGCTGCTGTTATTGAAATTGTCTTCAGTTGACTGCAGAGTCTCAGAGACTTGAATTTCTTGCAAAGCAATTAATGATAGACATTGATCATATACAGATAGATGTGGTCAAAAAAATTGTTGGGATTTTTTGTAAACGTGTTACTCTCAGAGTTCTTCAAATATATAGAGCATCATGTATTATAGATATGAATGCTGGAAAACTATTTAAAACTACAGCTCATGCAACTTATTTAACAGAATCTATCCAATAGAATTATGTTTTATGACCTGAAAAGCATTAAAATTAAATATCTAGTAATGTTTTAATGATAACTCAATTGTTTCTATGATCAACTATACATACTTGCTAAAATAGGATTAAAAAAACCTTTGTTTTTCAGTTACACCTGCTGAAGCATATTGCAAGGTGCAAATTACACACTGGGTAGCGTCCTGTGATCTGGAGTCTCTCCTTGAGAATAATCTAAATGGTGACCTAGCTACTATGTAGTTACTGCTACATCTTTTTACTTACAGGAGAACTCTGTCTCTGAGGGCTTAATTGCTTTTATAGTGCAAACTACAGCAAAAATGAAGAAGTAGCTGACACCCACATCCCCAAAACTAGGGTCCTTCATTCACTAAGATGCTCCCTACCTAGATAGCAGTGAATCCTCCTGTCTAGTGTGTATGCAAATCAGTGCATAGGTATTCAGCCACGCTGTTACCAGAATGTGGGTTTATCATTCAGGAAAGTTTCTATGATATATTTTGGCTTTCAAAGGAGTGCTTTATGACCTCAAACATAGCAGATGTAGTGAAAAAAAATCTATTGTCTTGGCCTAGCTCAATGTTTAGATTTTGAAGGCATATATTTCTTTTTGTGTTCTCTTGAAGCTTGACCAAGAATGTTCCAATGTTTGTTTGCACTATGGCATATCCTACTGTGCCTTGCCCTCTACATGTATTTGAGCCAAGATACCGACTCATGATTCGCAGGAGTATGGAAACTGGAACTAAACAGTTTGGGATGTGCATAAGTGATTCTCAGAATGGGTAGGTTTGCATCCTAATTCTAAGTTTCCATCTCTTTTGTCATTTTAATTACAAAAAGCATCTTTTCAGAAGTGTATAATTGCATTACTGACAAGGTCTCTTTTTAGTTTTGCAGATTATGGTTGCATGCTGCAAATTAGGAATGTTCATTTTCTACCTGATGGACGGTCTGTTGTTGATACAATTGGTGGAAAGAGATTTAGAGTTTTACGGAGAGGGATGAAAGATGGCTATTGCACTGCAGACATTGAATATTTGGAAGATATTAAGGTATCCAGAATGCTGTCTAAATACTTGCTAGTATTAACATATCAATATTTTTGCTTAATTTGTTCTTGAAAGTTCACTTTCAAATTTTTAGGTCCCTAGAAGCTAGCTTGATTTTTTTATTACTATAAAACAAATAAGAAAACAACAGTTTTAGTTTCAACAATAGTTTGAAGTTGTAACTTCAAAAAATCACAATAATACTTTACCATTCAGTCATTAGCAGTCAAGGTTACAGAGAACACAAGGAATGTATCTATATATAGTTGTAATTGAGTGGTTTTTGATTTTAGTTTAAACCTCGTAATTGTTTCTTTATCACTAATCATAACTTTTTCATGACTTTCTCATACAGGTTGCTGATGAAGAAGAACTAAAGAAATTGAGAGAGCTTCACAATTTCGTTTACAATCAGGCCTGCAGTTGGTTCCAAAACTTAAGGAACAAATTTCGCACTCAAATTCTTCAACACTTCGGACCAATGCCTGACAGGGAGGAAAATATACAGGTGAGACATCATTTAATATTCATTATTAGATGTTTATTTCTAAAAATAAAAACCCTATTACCAACTGCTAAATAGTAAAAGAAAAACACCCACTTTTTTTCTCCAGCTTCAAAGACAATAAGTCTTGCACCTTGTTTCTCTTACAATGAGCAACAATAAGCAATTCTGTCACTGGTCAGCAGTTTCTCCAGGAAAGGATGATATGCTGAGGTGGAAATAAAACTCATAAACTGAAAACACTCTAAGTTCCAGTAACAGTTAAACTGTTAGTTTATATAAAGCTGTTAGAATTCAAAGTGAAAAAAGCTCTCTGTTTTCTCCCTGGGAAAGTAAAGAAACTGAATCTGCCACGTGCAGGCAGTTTCATTTGGCAAAGAGGTCATCACAAATAACACTTTGCTCTTTTCTGAGCTAATGCCATAAACTGCTGCAGCTGCCAGCATTTGACAAATGTTTCTTAAGAAACTAGCTGCAGCCGTCTGTTTTGATGGTTATTATAAACAATTAATGAGGGAGTGGAGGCTGTAGAAAAGTAACGTTTAAAAATACGTAAGATTTGGTTTACAAAGCAGAGTTTTATGTGAATTGGGATCTTAGGGGAGCTTGTCCCTCCCCCATCTGCTACATACTTCTGTGAAACTATTAACCTATCTGGAGGGACTGTAGATGCTGTAGAGGCTAGTACCTGAAGTCAGAAGTGATTTTAGAACAATTTTATAAATAAATAAATAGATTTCTAATAATAAAAAATAGATTTAAAACGGCGTACTATGAAAGAGGAATAGTGGTGTGCAAAACCAGAATAATTAGCAGGGTAGGAATACTGTGGGTATGTACCTGAGATTTATAATAGAAAACAAATGTGTCAACTGTGTGGTAACAGCTTCAAGTGAGGAAATGTTATCCTGGAGTGTACCACTACCGATAATAATTTTTTAAATCATTTGAGGTACTTAATATTCTTTGCAGTGGTAGGACCTCTACTGAGGAGTATTAAGTCCAGTTCAAGGCCTGACACCTAATGGTTGCTGTTGGTAATTAAAGCACAGGAAAAAGTTAGAGTTTTAACTGCTTAGAAAAAACTTACTGAATAGTCCTGCTCTGTCTAGAAGGCAATGAGAAGGGGAGTGGAATTGGGACGTGACAGGGAATTCCATCAAATAAAGGTAATTATAAGGAAAACATTAGGCTTCAAGAATATTCAAGCCTTAAGAACAGCATGACAAGTATTAGATTTAATTTTTGTTGGGGAGGTTTGTCATTGGGTGACTGTCCTGTGCTTAGCCATCTTTTCCCAAGCAACCTCTGAACTTCATATGTTGTCTTTAAAAAATTGCTTTATAAAGCTTAGTTTAAGTGTACTTTGTTTGACTTCTCCATTGAATAGAGATCTTTTCAGCACTCTTCTAATCTCATGGATCTGGAATTCTCTAGTTGGTATCAAACTTTAAAGTAGTCTTGGTCATTGATGACTTTTGATGTCTTCATGGTAGTCAACTGTATGACATTGGTTATTGGTAACCAGCTCATGTTTTTATTTCTAGGCAATGCCCAATGGTCCTGCTTGGTGTTGGTGGCTTCTAGCTGTTCTCCCAGTAGACCCCAGATACCAACTGTCAGTTCTCTCCATGATGTCTTTAAAAGACCGTCTGATAAAGATCCAACATATACTCACCTATTTTTCTAGAGACCAGTCCAAGTGACTAACCGCCTGGGTCTTCCTGAAAAGTTACTCTCTTCTGGTTGTAGTAGCAGCTGGAATTTTTGCTGCCTTTGCACATCTAGCACTGGTTTGAGAAGTGTAATGGAACTGTTTTTTCTCTCCACCCTCCTGGCTTCCTGAACCGCATGGTTCATTGGAGGCACACTTTCTTCAGCTATGAGAGAAGACCACTGACAGTTGCACAAAGTCAATCCAGCTAGATATGTTTTTCATGTTACCTACATAAAAATTTGCACTACGTAGAAAAGAACTTTTTGAGACTTGATCATTTTAGCAATTGACTTTTCTAAGCTGTGCAAGTGCAGGACTTAAGGCTGACAGTCCAAGTTTACAACATTGAGGAGGTAATAAAGGTTTTGCAAATGTTTGCCTCAAACAACTGTTTTTTTGCTGTTTGCACAAATATTTGAAATATAGTATTGAATGTCACAGTTGGATATTCCTACTCTTGTTTAACTATCTTGACCATGAATATGGCAGAGATTTTTTTAAGCTATCATGTAAATGTATGCATCACAAAACAGGTGACATGAACTGTATGCTGAACTGAGAGCCAACTTTAAGGAACAAATGCAGAAAAAAATGGTACTTCTGTCTAAAAATACTTAAACTGTGAATATGGTTTACATACCTAGGCCTGTACATTTTAAAGAGGAAACTGAATTCTAAATGCTAGTACCAGTTACATTTCTACTGGGCTTTTCAGGCTGTTCTTCCAGAGCACACACTTAGTTTATAGAGCTTAGAAGAAGAGATCTTAGAGTGTGCGTGCGTGTGTCTATCAGGGATTGTGCATCCAGGATTCAAAAGCTTAAAGTTTTATTTGAACTTTTTAAGTTGGTGCAAATGTGAGTTCTATGCCTTATTAATATAAATAGTAGAGCACACTGCAGTGGCAAGGTTAGCATCATGCTGCCAATAGGTACTTTTTGTAATTAAAGGTTTGCATATTTGTGAATATGTCTGATATTGGCTTTCTTGTATGTAAATCATTTGTAAAATATTTCTTAAATCTTGCTTTTGCTAATATATTTAATTTTCAATAAAAGCTAAAAGTTTGTAATATTTTTAACTTTTCAGAAACTTAAAATCACTTTCCTTTTCCATATGCTTCTATTCTGGGATATTAAATAAACCCAGAAGCTGCTGTTTAACCTACATTAAGGTTGTGAGCACTTCATGACATAACTGGTATGTTCATAATCTGTTTCTGATTATAGTACCTGTCTCAGACTGATAATTAGTCAGACAAGTTTTTCCTGGTGTCCTGCTTTTCTTCCTACTTTGTTTAAAAGAGATATGAAGCTTGCATTTTGCAAAACTTAAGAGCTGTAGGAAACTTTTGTCCTTGCAGAGCAGTGAGGTATTTCACTGACTTGCTAGTCAGATAATCTGGCCTTGTTCTCTTCTGGAGTTCAAGGCTGGAGATATTATAGGCAGCCTGAAATCTGCTGGATCATCTTCCAATATCAGTTTCTATCTAAGGTAAGTTTCCCCTTTAGGGTAGGACTAAAGTCCTGGGTGAATATTTGGAAAGCTTCATTTGCATAATAAAAGAAGAAAGGGAATCCTCTATTCTTCCATTTAAATATGCTATAATCCTAGAAATGTAACCTTTGTATCACCATGATCTTAATAATACATGGGGCAGGATTTTTTTACCTTGGCAGTGAAAAGTCACTGTAACCAGGCTTGAAATACCCAAATAAACTAGTGGTAATTTTTTTTTTTTTTAATTATTGTCAAGAGCTTGAGTTTGAAACCGAGTATTCCTTAATCTACTGAAAGATGTGGCTTTTAAATGTCTTTATAAGCTCCCATGACTTCTTAATACAGTAGAACCTCTCATTTTCTGTCAGACTTAAGGGAGTCTGCTTTGCTGGGCAGCCCTCCTGGAGCAGCCTGCAAGAGCTGTCCTAAATAGTTGCTGGGGCATCTTATTTATGAGATTGTGTCTTCTTTGTTCAGTCATAAGATTGACAAGTAGATGTAGAAATGCTCTTTGTGTAAGCATGAGAACAAAACTAGATGTGACTCAAAAGATTGGTGATCCATAAATAGCTATACAGTGAATTAGATGTGTGTGTATGTTAATATGAGAGAGCCCATAAACTTCAAAGTGATAGGGTGGAACTTCCATACTCAGAAATACCTGCCTGGAAGTGATGTGTATTCCAGTAACGACTTCTTCCCAGTTTTGTAAAATTATGGCCAGAGATCTCACTGAAATTCCTAATTTATGGCTAATACTTAACCTCCAGCGTTTTACTCTTGCCAAACATCGTTTCTTTTAACAGCTTGCTGCCCCGGATGAGCACTGATGAATATTAGGTTTAGAAACTTCAGTTTTCTTGGTGTGAAATTGCAACTTTGTATTTCTCCATCTAATTTGATTTTTCTTTTGGCAATTGGCAAATATCTGTCACATTCATTCTAGCAAATTTTCTTTGTGCTCCTTTTACTGGCCCCAAGTTTCTTTAAGGACAATGTGCAAAGGTGACTGTAACATGTGTTGACGGGAGGGAAACTTGAAGCAATCTTAGAACATTAGTAGAAAGAAGTTTGCTCTGAAGCTCATGAAAGATGAGGCCAGATTCAAACATTGCTAAATGCTTTACAAAACTTGGTCATCTTTTTGGATTTTTAGGTGATCTAACCCATTCCTTGGAGCACTGCATCAGTATGTGTGGGGTGGGGTAAATCTCTGCTGGATACTCAAATTGTGCTTCAGACTTGCATCAATTACAAATGAGACAGAGTAGAGTTACCTGCACAGCTGAGTCCTGGAGACCAGCACGAGGGAGCCCCACAGTACCAGGCTCTGCTCACTTGACACTGGGCAGGGACAGTTTCCAGAGAGAATGGTTGTCTTTGAGTACTGTCAGGAGCAGTAGACAAACCCACATCTGCCTGGCCTGCTCCTCACCGAGGCTGAGAGGTTGTTTTTTCAGTACTGACTTTTGACTGTAAAGACCTGGCTATCTCCAACTGGGTTTATAATGGGAAGGTTTTTCACTTAGTAGATGAGATACCTGTTTAAGGAAGATAGTATCCATGGTATCGCACTGCAATCTGTCCATTATCCTTTCATTTATGTGCTTTTCTACTGTTAAAAAACCTAAAGCTGTAAAATGTTTAATCATAGGATTTAAGATATTATAAGGCCTTTACGAAAACAATAAATAGAGTCCATTGAGCCTTGATTTTTGTGAAGTTACACTTTACTGTCTGCAACTGCTTTTACAAGCAAAGACAAGTAGAAGGATTTTACCATGGATTTTACAAAAAAACCCTCCTGATTGTAGAAGTGATGTAGTTAAATTGGAGTCAGAAATGCCTGTGAGTATGTGACAGGTATGAGTAGGCTCTCTAGGACAAAATGTTTTGAGAGTTAAAGAGAAAGCAGTTGGTAAAGAAGCCTTCACAATTCCAGTCAAGGGGTTTGGTTTTGTTTGGTAAGTTGGAAGGATGCCCTGTATTGGAAATAAGTTTCAAAGCATACTGAATACAAACCTGTACTAACTATGAAACTGGCCATTTAGTAGATGTTTAGTGTTAGAAAAGGGAAATGATGTAATGGGAAACGAAAGGTTGTGCCATATTAAAACAAGTACAGTCACTTCCCAATCCAAACAAAATCTGTGGAGCTTGGCATCTTAATTATATTACCTATTTGAGTGAGTGTTGGTACCTTGTGCTCAAGAGCTTTCTGGTCTGTCAGCTCAGAATGTTTTTATCAGCATAAAGAGCTATAGGAGGGGCTTGGCAAAGCGGGCTACTAGCTTCTCTCTCTGACAGTGCTGTAAGGGGAGGGGTGATGTTTCTTTTTTTTCTTGTTTTCCTCCTTATTTTCCCCTCTTGCATCAGACCTCACTTGGTTCTGACTGAGGGTTCCTTGCGGGGGCCACAGCCCATCCTCTTCCTCTGCCAGCATATCAGACCCGTTCACCAGATGCTTCAGCTGCCTGCTGGATGAAATCCTGGGGTCTAGGAGGCACCAAGTTCTTTTCTGTGAAAAGCTCTATCATTTAAAGAGACTTGAACTTAATGCTTGATATTCACAAGCATCTGTTGAGCTTCTGGCAGCTTGTTTGCTGGACTATTTTTCTGTGAAAATATCCTCCTACTGGTGATGACATCTGTCATCGGCAGGGGAAAGAGAGAAAAGCTGTTACAGTTCATTCTTTTACCAACTTCTGTGCAAATGCATCTTCATTACTTCCTGAAGAAGTTTTGAATTTTACCTCCCACAGGGAACAACAATTCTGTCTAAGATCACCTTTGCACTCAGGGAATACCCTTCAGGAAGTAAATCCTGTCGTGCAGAGAGCTCCCCACTGCAGCTGAGCTGACGTTTCATAGTCATCATACAGAAGAAAGACAACAGGACCTGTCTGAGGGCTGCTACAAGACTCCCAAGGCAGAAACCCAAAGCTCCAGAGGCAAGCTCGCTTGCAGTTACTTAAGGAAACAAACTGTGACAGTGTGGGGGAAAACGGGAGATTGTGATCTTCCCACAGATCTCTGCATGCCTGCGGTGGTGAAAACACTCTTCTGAGAACTGAGGGAAAGGTTGTGTTTTGGCCTTTCCTCCAGTAGCAAGGGGATCACATTGCTTATATAATCAGGGCGGCTGTTTTAACATGAAGAGTAGCGCATGTTAGGTTTTGTGTGGATAGATGTGTTTTGAGGTCCCACTGGAACATTAACTTTGTGTATTCTGATAAGGTTGATTAGTAGAGGCTGTTTTGCCCTGTCAAGATCTAAAATGCTTATCCAAAAGCGCAAGAGGAAATGCTTACATGGCTTTAGGTCCCCCTTACCCATTGCACAGCAACAGTGAGGAGAGGAGCTTTGAATGCACACATTTGGATCACAAGTGGGACAGGGATCTGGGAATTGGGACTGCAGTGCAATTCTAGAGGCACTTGAGCTCTGCAGGAAAGTCCGAGTTTGTATTGGCATTTTTTGGTTGCTGTTTTGGTTTTGTTTTTTTAATTAAACCTCTATGAAACTTTTGTAACTTTCTCCTCTAGTGCATACTTTGAAACAAGTCTTGAGTATTCCAACAACATTTATACTTTATTTTTGCCTGAGCCCAAAAAGTGATCATTCTCATGTGTAAGCTTTTGGAAGTTTTGAACAGAAGTGTCATCTGAAAATGCGTAGGCCATGCCAACTGCGACACAATCCAAATACAGTGCAACTGGCACCTCTGATTTTAAAATATGGCTCAGAATTTCCACCACTATTTCACAATTAAGTTGCAGTGCTTAAGAAATCATTGAGGCTGTAAGGTCCAGATGCTCCCACTCCAGTGGGGGAACAATAATGATTTTTCTTTGGGTATAAATTACTTTAAAACAAGGATAAAACAGGACTGCCTTAATGCTACTCCCAAGAAGTCTAAGGCACATTCTCTCCTAGGTCTTCAATTCACTTTTATAGCTCCCCACAGGCAGCAGATATTAAAAACATACCTTCAGGGCTCTGGGCAGATGTTTCGACCTTTGAGCTGTGGATGGAGAACAAACCTGTGGAAGCCATGACTGACTTTTCCCTCATTTTTACAAAACGGGGGTTTTTTGGGTGTGGCTTTTTTGTGGAAATGAAATGATGTTAGCAAGGGTGAGCACCAGCTGCCATGCACCTGTACCTGAAGTACTGTAGGATGTAAAAGAAGTTCTGCCCTCAGCGCTGCCCTCTGCTAAGTCCAAACAGTTCTTTGCTGGTATCTTTAAAGAACACTTACTGTTAAGCAGCTAACTGCTAACTAGGATATGATGTAATTCAGGGTCCTAGGTTCCACAACAGGAGCTTTAAAGACTTTCATTACAGATATTCCAAATCAATTTACCAAATACAAATAAACTTCATTAACTGCTCTGTGTAATGGTTTCTGTGAAGATAAAAGCACCTTTTTTATTCAAGAATTTGTTAGGATTGTTTTTAAAATTGGACCAAAAAAGCACAAGTGCTACAAGAGCAATTTCTGACTGGAGCAATTTTCAGTTTATTGCATCAACATAATAGCTGGCATGCTGAATCAAGGGGAAGTATTTTCATTTCGCAGCAAAAGCTTTGTGAAGAAGTTTCAGCTAAGCTAACCCGCTGACCTTTAGGGCAGCTAGCTTTAAGGGCAGCTACAGAAAATCCTTGCAGATTTTGTCTGCTGGTCACAGCAGCACACTGTTAATGTCAGCTGTGTCCTGGTGCTTGTTTGCAAGGCAACTGCTCAAGCAAGTATTTGCAACTAGAGAGTTCAATACAGACTGCACAAAACCCCCCCCCAGACAACCCACCCCATCCAAAAGCTGAAGAATGACCATCTCTATGGCAACTAAAGCACTTAGCATGCTCAACCCTCATGTAAAGTGGCACAATTTTACAAATGAAGTTAGTATACTCTAGGTGAAAGTACAGTAATTTCACAATTATAAGCCACACCATTTTGACTAAAATTTTGGTCCAAACCCAAAGTGCGGCTTATAATCAGGTGCGGCTTATATATGGACAAAGAATGAAAAGTTGCTGTTTTAGTTTGGAGGACAGGTGTCTGCTGAGAAAGGCAGGAGCTTCTCTTTGAAATGGAGAATGTAAACCCCTTCCCTCCAAATTATTGTAATTTTGAAATCAAGGGGCTTTCAGGCAAAGATATGGGAATTAGGAATAACAGTTCTTTACTAGGGAAATTAAAATAGAAATACAGTACTACAAAGAAACAAACTCCAAACCCTGACAAAGTCAGAGTACAACCTGACACCCTGTCAGGCAGGGTGTTGGTAGCAGTCCCATTAAATGGTGGCTGCATCCTCCTGCAGTGACAGATGTGATTCAGTTGGAGCAGTGCTCCTGTAGAAGGTGCAGTTTCCCTCCGGAGGTCCAGTGGTGATGTGGAAAAATCCGGTTTTCCTCTGGAGTCCAGTGGAGAAAGGGGCTCTCTTAGTGTCCCAAAACCTTTGTTTTTATCTTGGTAAGAAATGTTGGGCTCTTCCCCTGGCTGGAGCAACTTCCAATGGGATGCAGTAATTTTATCAGTCACACAGTGGGACTCAATGGGCCATGAGCAGAAAATGACTTGCTGGAGGAAGGATGGGTTGTGAAAAGATAAAGAACAATGCCCCACCTGGTTTCAATGGATACCCATTAGCAGAATATCTGCCATTGAGATAAGGATCACTGCCCCCACCCTGACCAGATGGTGATAGAATAGATACCTTTTATCACACTCTGTGTTGTAATGTGCGGCTTATAATCAGGTGCGGCTTATGTATGGACAAAGAACGAAAAGTTGCTGGCACCCGGAAGTGCATCTTATAATCAGTGCGGCTTATAATCGTGAAATTACTGTAATTTGGGAAGAGTAACTAGAGACCAAACAAGAGTATTTCAGGCGTTAACATCATCATCTGTTACTAATTGTTATTGCATAAAGGAAAGCTAGAGACAGCACAGCACTATGGGCCAAAGAGACACCAGTGGCTGACTGCAGTTGTGTATCCCAGCATGGTGCTATGGTGGCTAGTAAGCTTGTCAGGTTGATTACACATCAGAGCCAACACCCAGAGTAGTGCTGGGTAGGGCCAAATAGGAAATGACACCTTCACCCAATGTGTAACTTCACCCTCAGGCTGAGTAGTGTTATGGGGCTGAGCCAGCAGACTGCTGCCGCCAGGAGGAAGAAACGCTGACACCTCCTTTACAGTTGTTTGCTCTGGTGCTTGTCTGATTACAAGATAAGATGATCCAATTCACTCACCCAAGCCAACAAAGAGGTGGACTCTTCACCCATTAATTCTTCTGTTAGTTGAAGTTAACATCAGTGTCTTGTCAGAACTGTCGGCATGCTTTCAGATGTGCCTCAGCAAGTATTCGGGCAAGTACTAACTTGGTAAATAGCTTGCTTGCTAAAAAATTCTACAGTCCTGAGGATCTTTACTTCGAAGCCAGAAATACAATAGAGGTTGGAAGATACCCTTAAGATCATCCACCCGGCACTATCACTGCAACCCCTAAATCATTAATTGATTTATTGCCCAATACCAGATCCAGACACCTTTTGCCCGCCTCCAGGGATGGTGACTCCACCACCCCAGGCAGCCTATTCCAATGCCTGACAACAGACAGTGAAAAGGAAATTCTGATGTCTAATCTGAATCTCCAGTCTGAGCCTTAGGCCATCTCTTCTCGTCCTCTCACTGCAGACACAGCAGGAGAGACCGAACCCTTCCTCCCTGCAGCCTCCTTCCAGGGAGTGGAGAGGGCAAGGAGGTCCCTCCTGAGCCCTCTCCAGGGTAAGCAAACCCAGCTCCCTCAGCTGTTCCTCACAGGACATGTTTTCTAGACCCTTCAAGAGCCTTGTTGTCCCTCACTGGACATGTGCCAATATCTCCCTGTCCTTTTTAAAGTGAGTGCTGGACACAGCACTCAAGCTGCAGCCACGCCAGTGCAGGAAGATTATCACTGCCCCAGTCTCATTGGTTACACTATTGTTGATACAGACCGGGGTGCCATCAGCCTCCTTGGCCACCTGGGCACATACTAGCTGCTGTTCAGCTGCTGTCACCAGCACCCCCAGGTCCTTTTCTGACAGCTCTCCAGCCACTCTGCCCCGAGCCTGTAGTGCTGCATGGGGTTAGTGTGACCAAGATATAGCACCCAGCACTTGGTCCTGCTGAACCTCCCATCACAGGCCCTAGCTAGCCCATCAATCCACCCTATCCAGATCCCTCTGCAGAGCCCTCCTACCCTCCAGCAGATCAATATGCCGACCCAAGTTGATGTTATCTACAAATTTGCTAATGATAGACTAAAAATGCCCTCATCCAGATCATGCCACAAAGGAATTCAGCCTCTTTGTTCTTCACTAATCCTCACTATTATTGATATTTCATTTATAGATTCATTAGAAAAGCAAATGCCCTAATGCTTAAGAGTTATAATTCTTTTACTTTAGGGTAAGCTTTGACAAATTTTAAACCCTTGCACTCAAGAGAGCACCACTTTGAGCTCTTTTGTACAGATACACATAAGGTGTGGTCAGTGCCTGTGAAGAAGGTCAGCAGCAACATTGAATCCAGTCACTCATATTACAGGGTAATCCTGACCTACCACACCATCACAGTGGAGCTCTTCAAGAATAAAGCAACACTCCTGAGACAATCAAATAGCAGAGTATCTTTCAGAAGGGCTGTCAAAGTGATCCATGCAGATTTTTGTGCACAAGCTTCTTACAAGATTATTACCAAATTTCAGGTAGGTCCTGAAGTTACATACCACAGCTGATAGCTACTTTTGAGTGTAGTTATTCAATAAATCTCAACGAAGTAGATTTGCATTCAATAGTTTATTTATAATTGTAAAAGCATAGATGTTACATACTTTTTGAGTAATTGCATATTTGTTAGAATCTTACCTACTCAGAAGACTGGTGTGTGCAAAGACAAGAAAGTCATGCTTAGGCTTCCCGCCCCAGAAGTTTGTTGGTTTAGTATGTGTTCCCCTGTTCAGTTCAGTAAAATTTTCACAGAAAGAGTGAGGAAATATAGACACAGAATAGCTACAGCTATTGACGTGTATTAAGACAGTCCAACATAATCACATAGGCTCTATAGAACTATTGAAGGTAGATATGCCTAGTATTTAAAAGGACAAAGCCTGGACTAGGTAAGAGTTAGAGCAAACAGGCAACAGGCCAAATTACAGGCCACTCAAGCCATTTGTATTTATAGCTTGTTATGAACAAGCAAATTGGTATTAACTTCATCACATCATTCCAAAAGATATCAATGGAGTAAATATACACACACATTTTTAAAAAAAGATACATGTATGCATATATATGTATTTTAAATAAGGCATGTATTTATTTCAGGCTTTTAAAACATTTTTCCACACCCTTTTCCAATTAATACAGCATATGTTGCCATTTTATTGCTATAGAAAGCATATCCTCATTGCAAGCAGAACAGCATCAACACTGGCTTTAATCAGCACTCCAGTTCAGTTAATAAGGTTCAAGACATACATTAATACTATGGAAGAGTGTTACTGTTACAGAAATGCAGAAGAGTAGTTGAATTCTATTTAGATCACACCAAATCATTCTCTTTACAAAGTCTGTAGTTAACAGTATAGACTGAAAAGCAGAAAAGCACCATTCTGGAGAAACAGAAAGAGATACCTAAAATACTACTTCCCCATCTCTACTTAGTTGTTACATTAAAAAAATACACAAGGGAAGGACACAACAGACTTCCTATTCTGCTCTAACAATGCTTTCTTCTGCAAGAAATGATGCAGGACTTTTGAGGTCATCCAAGGGTAAATCCTAATATGAATGAATATGCACACGCCATTGTCATTGTGTAACTAATAACAGTTACTTGTCAGTGTGACTTACAAGGAGCACTCTCTAAGTTTTTTGTCAGCCTGCTTCAAGGAGATCCAGGTGTTTAACATGTTGGATCGCAGTTTGGCCCACACTAAATGGTTATTTAGCCCAAATATCTGGGCAGCAAACTGGGCAGCTCCTTCAGGTGACAGAGTAGTAGGACAGCTAAGACCTGCGGAGAAGAGAATGCTATTTACTCAAGCACAGTTTATAGTCAAACAAAACATTTTCTCTGAAGAACAATTTAAGACAAGACTTGTTTCAGCCTCCAGAAGCCACATGGTCCAGTTTTAAAGCAAGTGAAGTGTCACATGTTCCATTACTTTTAATATGACTGCTTTGTGGCATGTTACACCAAAAGCCATCATGCAAATGACTCCCTTATACAGAGATAATAAGCTTCTGGGCCTCCACTCAAGTTACTAACAAAGTTAAAATTCATACACGCAAAAATGTACTGAATTAATAGTTAAGACTTGAGGTTTAACTACACTGATCATTGAGAAAGATACAATTTGATTTTTATCGTAAGGAAAATGCATCAAAATTTAATTGATTAAATTCCCATTAATATTATTTTCAATTTCAAAATTAAATGTTTAACAAGGATAAGACAAGGTTTACTTTTTTAAAAGATTATTCTACATAATCTTTGCTCTCTATTGGGCTTTTTGCTATTATTAAGAAGTCAAAGCCTGTAAGTGACATATTTCCACAGACTCTATTTGGTACTGATTCAGCTGCTTTTCCAATGTCTTGCCCCATTTGTGTAGAGTAAAACAACAACAAAAAAAATAGAGCTAGATCAGAACAAGAGCATAAGCTGAAGATTATCTTACCACTGGGCAGTCTAAGAGAGGACCACACATCCTGAGTACCCCAGTCAGCTGAGAGTGGAGGGCAGTTGACAACTGGGTAAGCAGTGTTACCAGACATTACTGGCCCCAAACCATTGCTTCTGCCAGCTACTGCAACAAACACTGTTGGGATTCCATCTCCTGGTGGGGAAGAAGTCAGAGATAAGCAATCCACCCTGTTTTCTACCACTTGTTTTCATGGGAACTTTGTCCAAGTTCACAGTTGTGTTTGCAGTTATCCTTGCAATTCCACTACATGGCACTAACATTTTGTGCCCAACTTCCTCCTTTACAGAAATATCTTCTAAGAAATCTTACATCCTTAAATCCCAGCTACTGTTTACCACAGCTAAAACTAGCATTTCTTACTCTGCCTCTGAGGGAAAGTCTCAGTATCAGAGGAAGAGGTGCTGCTTATCTTTGTAGAGAACATAGCCATTAAACCTCTGGCATCTGTAAGGGCTCCTCTACTTAAATCTGAAACAGTTCACCTCACAGTGAGTGTTTTAACTACGGTTACCACATCTGCAGTTTCACCAAGTAGAATGGTATGCATAGAATGTGTACACTCCCACAGAAATAACTCCTGTATCTCCTCTGCTAGGCTATAAAACTTGTGAAGAGATGTTAAGTCTTCTTGGCAAAGAGTACAGTAATTTCACGAATACAAGCCGCAGCAATTTGACAAAAATTTTGGTGGAAACTCAGAAGTGCGGCTAATAGTCGGGGGCGGCTAATATGTGAATAATTTTCTGACATTTACAACCCCAGATGTGCCAGCCAGGGCGCCGAGCCAAGCACCTGCCAGTAAAAGCCAGCATTCTGCGATTGTTACAGTGTTACTGTGTTGCCCTGGCTCCCTGCAGGCAGCACGGGGGGCGGGGAGAGAGGCGGGAGAGTTCTCCCCTCCTCTGCCGCAGCCCAGGGGAGGACGGGTGGGGGGGGTGCGCCACCATTGCCGCGGTTCGAGGAGGACGGGGGGGGGGGGGGGGGGGGGGCACCGCCATTGCTGCGGCTCCGGGAGCCAACGGGAGCCCTGTGCAGCCATTGCCGTGGCCCGGGGAGGACGGGGGGAAAGTGCACGCCGCCATTGCCGCGGCTCGGGGAGGAGGCGGGGTGCTTTGTCCGCGCCCGGCGCGGGAAAGCTCCGTCCCCGCCTGCCGCCGCTGCCGTAGGAGCGGGGGAAGCTCCGTCCCTGCCTGCCACCGCGGGGCAGCGCCGACCCGGGGTGACCGAGCCCAGTGGCAGCGGCGGCCGGCCCGAGCAGCAGCGCCGGGCTGGGCCACCTGACCCCGTCAGCAGCCCCTAGCGGGCCGAGCCTGCACAGCCTTAGCTCAGCCAGTAAACCCCGCCCTCCCGCGGTTCTGTTACTAATTGCACGCGGGTCCTCGCTGCGAACGACAGAGCGGCTTATATTCGGGTGTGGCTTATTTATGGACAAAAACCGAAATATTTGCCAACACCCAGAGATGCGGCTTATACTCAGTGCGGCTTGTATTCGTGAATTTACTGTAATTTTAAGCAAGTATCTTTTACTCATGGTGTTTTCTCATGACATCTAAAAGTAATAAGCAAGAATATTTTCATCAAACAGAAAAACATGGTGGGAGCAACATTTGTCTGATATAAGAATATTCAGTCAACTAGAGAGACTGTTGTTCTTCCTTGTTCCAGAAATGCTGGCATCACCAGCAAGATGCTGCAATAAATCTATTAACATGATCGAGGCTTGGGCAAAGCAGGTCTGATACTGGGATAAAAGCAGAGGTTAGACTTTGAGTAATGGAAGTTATGGCAGAGCAGTAAGACAACACATTACTCCACAATTACTTAGAGTAGTCATGTTACTACCAAGTGTGAAACACAATTGGTGTTCTGTTTAACAAAAATAGAAAAACCCCACAAATCTTTGAAGTTGCCAAGTCATTCTGAAACATGATGCTGTGTCAATCCAAATCAGTATTTCTTGGCATTTACCTTCATATTCTGCTTTGATCCTCAGGGTTTCATCTGGCCCCTTGTGAGCAGAGGTCACTCTTAATTCACAAGGAATTCCAAAGGTTGCACATGCCTTTTTTATTTTTTCACAGTGACTGAGGTCAGAAGAAGATCCCATTAACACCACAACTCTACCTTGGCTCTTTGATTTTAGAAGCAGCTAGAGAAAAGAGTGGAGAGGGAAGAGAGAAATAAGAGCAGTCAACAGGATTGAAGGCACAGTTATCAAAGTCTACATGTGTTGTTCATATAAAAACAGGTACCTCCACTCTTTCTGAAACCCATTCAAAGTTTCTCTTAACCATCTGCAGTGCTTCAGGAGTCACTTCCTTCAGGTCCCGATAGGACTGAAAAAAGGAAAATAAAAGCATTGAAGTGTTATGGTTTAACCCCAGCCAGCAGCCAAGCCCCACATAACCTTTCACTCACTCCCCCACCAGAGATCAGGGAGAGAATCTGAAATGTAGAATTGAGAAAACTCATGGGTCACAATAAAGACAGTTTAACAGGCAAAGCAAAAGCTGCACACACAAGCAAGACAAAACAAAGAATTCATTCACTGCTTCCCATGAGCAGGCAGGTGTTCAGCCATCTCCAGGACAGCAGGGCCCCATCACACATCACTGTGACTTGGAAAGATAAAACACCAACTCCAAATGTCTCCCCACAGCCCCTCCTCCCTCCCTCACACTTCATACACTGAGCATGATGCCATATAGTCTGAATGACCCTTTGGTCAGTTGGGGTAACCTGTCCCAGCTGTGTCTCCTCCCCACCTCCCATGCACCCCCAAATTCCTCCCCACAGTGGCAGTACCAAAAGCAGAAAAGGCCTTTGAGTCTGTGTAAGCCCTGCTCAGTAATAACAAAAACATAGCTGTATTATCAACCTTGTGCTCAGCACAAATCCAAAATACAGCCCCATATTAGACATTGTCAGGAAAAATAACCCTACCCCAGCCAAAACCAGTAGATAAAGTTCATGTGGTCTGGGTACACAAAAGACCATAATTGGTAAGAATTATTATTATTATGCCTCAAATGAAATATTTGCGCAGTTTCTAGTGATTCCAGGTATAAACAACCTTCTACATTGCAGTTTATGGCCATTTACAACATGAAATACTTTCAGCCACGAGGGTATCAAGGTTTTGGAAGCTTTCCACAGGGAAAATTTAAGGAAAAACATACAACTTCTTTAAAATTGGATTTGTAATGACACGATTACCTGCAGTAGCACTGTACCAAACCTAGGTTCTACATGATGTTATCATGTACCTTATTCAAGGGGACTGTCAGAGCAATTCACTCAAGCATGCTACTACATAATCCAGGTCAAGTAAACAACAGAGCAGTTTTGCTTCCCAATTTAAAATTAATACCCTTCCTCCCACATACACTTTGAAATTTTCCCCTGTGGCTTACAATACTTTCACAGGTCTCTATCACTAGTCTCAACAACCATGACAAACTCCTGGCAGCAGCATTTCCAAAACAGTTCCTTCATAAGTAGTCATCCCGTATTTCAGAGATATTTGAGAAGTAAAAATGCTGTAAGTTTGAATATAGGACAAATTCTGTTTCAAACTTGTTTGCAGGCCTCATATGTGGGAACAGCCTATTAGTAACACTTTTGGAGGCAACATTATTGAATTCATGGTTAACCAAAATAAATAACAAAGAAAAGCATCCTCACTGCAGTTCCCTCCTAGGTATAACCAGATCTCTACTAGTAGAGGATACCCCTCTGAATAAACTAAGGAACTTGGAGGCAGGCCTGGGAACCAAAACTTCTGTTCTTCCCACCAATCTGTTACTCAACTATTTAATTATTATCTGTGCAAGTCAAATCCTTATAATTCCTGTCAACCCCCCATTTCATCCTGACAACTCCAGTCAAAAGTGCTCTGGATATTCCAGCTGAAGATACACAGTGGATTTTTCTTCTACCATAAACCAGACAAACTACTTAATGACAACAGGCTTGGACACAAGGTACCATACAAATTACTCTGTAACAAAGAAAAAGCCACTCTGAAAGCAGATGTTAAACTATAGACTTTAACTTTCTTCATTCTTCTCCCCTGCTCACTTAGAAGGTAAAGATTAAAGCACCACCTGTTTGTCCTTTTGTTGGCTTCTGTCTCCTGCTGGCCACAGTCTCCATGAATCATTGTCAATAACATCAGCAAGAACGATTTCTTTTGTCAGCACATTAACACCAAATTCAATCTAAAAGAGATGGTAAGAATCCTATTTTAGTAATTATACAGAGATACTTTTCCTGTCAAAACCAGGATCATGAGAAATTAGGTTCTTATACCTTCAGGTCTACAAGAGTGCAGTTTTGGGGCTGCCATGCTTTTTCTAGGATCTCAAAAATGGCTTGAGTAGAACGAGACATAATATCTACTTCAGTTTGGCCAATAGTAAGTCCAGCAAAACAGAATTTTGCTTCAATTATTTGCTCTTCAGACCACTGCGGATCATTATTAGCATCATCCTGTTAAGAAAACCAGAACAAATACTCATTTAAGCTTGCTATAAGAGGAAAATAACCATTAAAAGATACAAGGTTTTGCTTTGGTTTTTTTTTTCCTAAGTAACAAATACAGGCTTCAAACTAGTATTTTATAATTAGCATTAAAAAAATGACAGTAATCTTAAAAACACTTGCTGCAACACCTGACCACCTTTAGAATAACAGGGTACACCAGAAACAATTTAGATTACAGTTCACCAAACACATCTTTCAGTACACATTCCCAAAGGAGTCCAGAATCCTAAATTACTAGCTAGCTCCTTACCCTCACCATGCAAGTACTTTTTATTTTAATTTCTTCAAATATATTAACATATCCGTTTCAACTGATGCATTAAGCTTATGCCTAAAAAGCTCTTCTACCTACATTTTTCTAGTTTTAAGTACAGTTTGGCTTGTTATTCTTTGATAGCATTGTAAGTCACTACTGTACAGACTTTGGACAAAACAGCTTTTGGACAAGAATGCAAGAAAATATTAGAATGGCAAAACTACTGATAGTGAGAGGATTGGTCAGCCACCAGCACTACTTGCTTTATCTGTCAGCATTTCAAAGGAGATAATACAGAATTCTAGCTCTGCTTAAGTTTGATTAACATCACAATAAAGGAAACTTACCTTGTAAAACATCTCAATTTTGGGTGGGTAAAACTTATACCCTTCTTTAACACCAGGGTTTCTCTTGAGGAAAGAGCCAGTAGCAATTCTTCTGCACACCCATTCAATTGGGATCATTTCACAGTGAGCTGCTATGAAGGCTGTGTCGCTCTGTTTCCTGACAAAAGCTGTTTTGATTCCTAAATAAAAAGATGGCAGCTTAGTTCCATTGATAGGCACATTCCACAATTAAAACAGTGGACACAAACATCTTTAAGTACATCTGAATCTTGTTTTTCCCTAGACTTAAGAGACACACTGAATCTCTTCAGGGTACTTTAAACCCATTCCAGGCTTTCAAAAGACAAGTATCTTCCTCAAGTCATTACTTTTGCCAATTTCATCACACAACACTCACTTGTAACTCAGAAATCCTATTCTTGAAAATAATTTTGTTCACAGAGCCTTAAAAAATTAAATCTATCCCTCACAATGTTTTTGTTTGTTTAAAAAATATAAATTAGTAGCAACCAAATACCCAATCATGCTCTCTGGTGAAAGACCCATTATAGGTCGAACAGTAATTGGAGCTTTTCAAAGGAGTAACAGAGCACAACAGTCTTTACTACTTTGCTTAATAAAAGCAGATGGGGCAGAGAATGGCTTTGTCCTCCCTTTCATCACAAACTGAGTTATTTAGGACACTGGATCTTGGTGATTTATTAGGCAAAAGACAGATTAAGAAGCATCCACACAAACCTGCTGCAACAAGTCAACCTTCTTACTTAATTGTAAGGTGATGGACCCCATTTTAAACAGGGCCAGCCAACATGCAGATCAGCACTCAAAGTGCAAAATGGCTTTTTTCACTCTTGAGGAAAGTCCCACCTTTCTCTCTGACTGTAAAGTACAACCTTACAAAAGGAAAGCCTTACAAAACCATGGTTCAGGCCTGTTACTTCGGCTAAGCAGAAAAGGACTACGGAAAAGAGACTCAGCTGAATCAGAGGTAGGAAAACAAGCTCTGTAACCATTACGTGTTCACATCGTGGTGTATGCTGGTTGGTTAAATTATGCTTGTTATGATTCAAAACTCTGTAGCTGGTAATGGGCTAACTGCTTAAAAAGGCCTGGTTTGTGCAATACAGCTGCTCTCCTCTGCACTGCCTGGGGACTCTACGCCACTTTGCATTGCTCACCTGACCAGGACAAGAATACTGCCAAGCCCAGTCGGCACCTGCCAGAAACAGAAGGCAAAGGAACTGCAAGAACCAAGTAGCTCTATTCCATTCCAATTCCAGAACCATAAAGGAAGAAGCAAAAATCTTAAAATATGAACACTGACTCTTCAAAGCTTGGTGCATTTCCTTCAAAGGCAGAATGATTTAAATAATCAAATGCACACTAAGGCCCTTGTCTGGTTCACTACTATATTTTCCATCAGTGTAGATGTGTGCTTTTGCTTGGCTGCCATTAGCTGCATTATAAAAGGGAGAGAAACTTTAACAGAACTTCGTAAATCATCACCTCTGAAAGAGTAGGTAAAGAAGAGTTGCGCAAAGCAAACAAACACCCTTTACAATAAAGGCATTCCCGTTATCTGCATTTACACCACTCCAACAAGAAAACTAGAGAAGAACCCTGAAAGTTCTTTTGTTGCTTTAAAACGCAGCTGCAGTTTACTCTGCACATTTTTCCATGACACCTGTGGAAGTTACGAGTACAAGACACTCATGGATTTTTGAGAGGTCAACAGAATGGCTTCTTCATGTTAAAAGTGCACATCAGTAGGATATGAAGTATTTTGATTGCTATCTTAAATACTGCCGTTCAAGAATTAGCAAAATATCTCACTAATTGCTCCTAAATGAAAATTAGAAGTTTGAATCAACTGCAAATATAATCAGATACCTAGGAGGCGTCTTCATACTGTATGCACAACAGGCTTCCCAAGAAAGCCAGTGACTCAGGATTACACTGAATTATTTGGTATATATTTCTGTGTAAGCAGTTCTTAAAATACAGGCTTGAGACAAAGATATAACAGTTTGTTTAAGAGCTATCACCACACCTTGTAACAGATAATATAAATTCTAGAGTAACTCAGCTGGTGCCTGAAGCAGTCTTTGTGCAAATGTTTCAAAGCATATGGAGCACACAGCTAAAAGCAATCTCAGCTAAGCTTACTAGTGCCTATATTCTAGTACTGTTAGCAGACTCCCCACCAGCACAAATTCCTCTTTGCAACTTGCAAACTACTCAGTGAAAGACACTTCAAAATAATATCTCAAAGCAAAGCTACTGGCTCTATTTTTGGAAGTGTGGTGCAAAACTTACTTGAGTGACTTAACTTACGCACTACTCACTGCTAGCATCAGAAACATAGTAATTTCACGATGATAAGCCGCACTTCTGGGTGTCAGCAACTTTTCGTTCTTTGGCCATATATAAGCCCCACGTTACAATACAGGGTGTGATAAAAGGTATCTATTCTATCACCATCTGGTCAGGGTGGGGCAGTGATCCTTATCTCAACGGCAGATATTCTGCTAATGGGCCATCCATTGAAACCAGGCTGGGCATTGTTCTTTATCTTTTCACAACCCATCCTTCCTCCAGAGAGTCATTTTCTGCTAATGGCCCATTGAGTCCCACTGCATGACTGATAAAATTACTGCATCCCATTGGAAGTTGCTCCAGCCAGGGGAAGAGCCCAACATTTCTTACCAAGATAAAAACAGGTCTCGGGACACTAAAGTAGCCCCTTTCTCCACTGGACTCCAGAGGAAAACCGGATTTGTCCACATCACCACTGGACCTTTAGAGGGAAACTGCACCTTCTACAGGAGCACTGCTTCAACTGAATCACATCTGTCACTGCAAGGGGACTGCAACCACCATTTAATGGGACTGCTACCAACACCCTGCCTGACGGGGTGTCAGGTTGTACTCTGACTTTGTCAGGGTTTGGAGTTTGTTTCTTTGTAGTACTGTATTTCTATTTTAATTTCCCTAGAAAAGAACTGTTATTCCTAATTCCCATATCTTTGCCTGAAAGCCCCTTGATTTCAAAATTACAATAATTTGGAGGGAGGGGGTTTACATTCTCCATTTCAAAGAGAAGCTCCTGCCTATCTCAGCAGACACCTGTCCCCCAAACTAAAACAGTAACTTTTCGTTCTTTGTCCGTACATAAGCCGCACCTGATTATAAGCCGCATTTCGGGTTCGGACCAAAATTTTAGTCAAAATGGTGTGGCTTATAATCGTGAAATTACTGTACTTTGAATCTTTTAAAGTAAAGCTTAAGCTCCTGATACATTCAGTATGGACTGATAAATATATTTTGCAATGTGGTCCTCGCAAGAGTTATGTGCAAAGCTTAGATGAAGTTTATGCTGCTATAACACACAACTGAGGGGGGAAAAGACACTCTAATTTCACGTTTCAGCTTACACACAGGGATTTCACACAGCCAAGACATAGTGTAGCAGTGCCACTAGCTAGGAGTGTGCTCTATGTACGCAGATGTAGTAAAGCAAGGTAGATGCACGCAGCCCAGAGTTACAAGTAAGGAAGTAGGTGTAGCGTATGGGAGAACTGACAAAAGCAGAGGGGAGGGGATTAGGGGCGTGTCCAAACAAGCAGGAGAAACTATTGCATTTATCTCCAACACTAGATTACTGCAGATATGCTCGTGTTCCAAGTGAAGAAGTCACTCACCCAGTTCTAAAGTACCCGAGAGAAAAGCATAATTAAAAGCTAACAGAAGAGAAACTTAAAAAATTGCGAGAGCCTCAAGGCAGGCTAAACTCTTCTATAAAACAATACTGTTTTGTAATAATGCTTGTAACATACAAGCACACACATTCTACCTTTAAAATACTTACCAGCTTCCTGAAGCAGCTGAAACACACAGCTTGTCGTTGTGTTGGAAATGGCAGCCTTCCCTTCCATTCGGTCCTTCCTGGCTGCATTTCCCGCCGTTATTTGGTCTTTTGACTGCATGAGAACACATCCCGGAATATCTGGCAGCTCGTACACTTCTTTCGTTTTACCTTCGTTAACTTTTTTGCCAAGTTTCAGGTCTAGAGGAACAAAAAAAAAAACAACCAAACAAAACACACACACAGAAAAAAACCAAAAAAAAAGTCATTTTTGCACTACAAAGACTTGTTTACTTCCGCACGCAGAGCCACTACCTTGGAGTCCACGGGGATGCAGCAGGACCCCGCGCTGCGGCCCCTGAGCACGAGGAGGATTTGGCCACGCTCCCCCGAACAGCGAGGCCGAGAGCCCCGCTCGAGGCTTCCGCCCGTGGCTCCCGGCGCCGCGGGGCTGTGCCAGCCGCGGCCGGGCAGCTCCGGGGGCCCCGGCCACCCCCACCGCCCCACGGCCGCGGCTCCCGGGACCTGCCGCCTGAGCAGGGCGGCCAAGAGACCCGCCACTTTTTTTTTTTTTTTTTAAATTTCCAACTTCGGGGCAATCGCGGAGCTCCGCGGAACGCGCGGCGCGGGGCGGCTGCCGCCTCCAGCATCCTGCGCATGGAGCTGCCCCCGCCACCTCTCCTGCGGCCCTGCCCACCCTCCCGCACGAGCGACTACCCACCGGAAAAAAAAAGTTACCAAAAAATCCCAAAATTAAAATCACGCTGGGAAAAAGTTGGTTCCCAAGCACCTACACCCCAAGCCGCCGAGCGGGCACCGGCCCCCCGAGAGCGGGGCCTCCGACCGACCGACCCACCCCCGACGGCCGCCCGGTTACCTGATGCTGCGGGGGCCATGGCTGCGGCGGGAGCGGGCACGGACACCTAGGGCACAGGAGAGAGCCTGAGCTCACGCCGTAGGGCTCGGCCGCCGGGGTAAGAAGGGGCCAGCGGAAGGGGCGGGCAGCCCGGGCAAGCGGGCAGCGACACCGCCCGCCAATCGCCGCCCTACCCCGCGGGGCGGGCCCGCCGAGCCCCCCGAGCGAACCCCGGACGGCGGCATCACCCCCCGTCCCGTGCAAACAGCCCGGCCCTCCGCCCGGCCAATGGCAGCGCCTCCCCGCGCCCTCACCCCGCGGGCAAACATCCCCTCGGCCCGGCGCGCCCCGCGGGGTCGCGGGCACAGTCGAATCTAGGGGAGGCGGGGCCGGGCGAGGCGGCGGAGCGGGCCGGGGCTGCGGTGTCGCCCCCCCGTATGTAAATGAGGGCGGGAGGCGCCCGGCGGGCCACCGGGATCCCCGGGCGGAGCGCGGTGTGGGCTGAGCGCGCCGCCGGCAGCAGCGCGCGGGAGCCGCTGGAGCGGGGCCGGGACTGCGAGCGAGCGGGGCCGCCGCGCCACCACGTGCTGCCCGCGCCATGGAGCTGGAGGAGCTGGGCATCCGGGAGGAGTGCGGCGTGTTCGGCTGCATCGCCTCCGGCGCATGGCCCACGGAGCTGGACGTGCCCCATGTGATCACGCTGGGGCTGGTGGGGCTGCAGCACAGGTAAGGGGGCGCGGGGGCGAGCTGTGCCCGGAGGGCGCCGCCGGACGCGGCTCGGTGTCGGGCCGGGCCGCGGCGGCTGCTGGGGGCCCTGCGGCAGCACGTGCAGCCGGGAGGGCCTCGGGTCTCCGCCGGCGGGAGCGCTCTGGGAGGGGAGGGCAGCGGAGCGTCCCGAGCGGTCCCTTCCGCTCCGCCCCGGCGGAGAGCCCCGGCAGCATCCCGGAGGCGAAGTGCAAGAACACCCCTCCGCCTCCTGCCTCCCGAGCCGGTACCGCCAAAGGAGAGCTGTCGAACGCCTTTGGACCTCGGCTGCATCTCGACTGAGTCGCATCCGCTCTCGCTGCCGGGGCCGCGCCACCGGCCCGGGCGTTCGCACGTCCCTGCGCGGAGCCCGCGGCGTGGCCGCGTCCCGGGAAGCGGGGATGAGCCCTGGGCAGCGGGGATAAGCTCCTGGCGGCGGGATGAGCCCCCGGCGGCAGGGAGTAGGCCCCGCACAGCGGGATGCGCCCGCCGCCCCGTCCCAGCCACGCCGAGCGTGACCTGCCGCAGTCGCGGCGAGGCCCGCCGGTCGTTCTCGAGATGCTCACCTTAGAGTGTAACACAATCCCATGCTACCGAAACGGGGCAGATCTTAAGCGTTTTTAGGCTCCTACTAGCGGTAGTGGTTTAGGTTCAACATCATAATACAATAAACTTCTACCTGACCTGTCTAGGCAATGTACGCCAGACCTGTTTCACTGTAATCCATATGGATGCAGACCTACAGAATGAAGTTTGGGTTCTGCTTCCATTTGGTTGGTACTCAAAATGATAATGTTAAGGACTGACACATACCACTCATTTTTTCAGTGATGCTGAAAGGGATATTCTCCTTACATGAACACATGCACAGCCAGACACGCACAAGCTCGTTTAGTAGTACTGCTGAGCCTGTTTAGTGTGCTTGACTTCATAGTTGCAGAAAGTGTGCTAAATAAACACATTCTTGACAGTCTAGGTAGGTAGACTACCTAGGTAACCTGGGCACGGGTAAGCACACATGCACTGAAATAGATAAAATATATTCTTTGTATTTCTGAGGTCACAGACATGTAAATGTTGCTCAGAAATTGGTTTTGGATCAACAATAGAAAATTGTTTACATGGAGATTTTCTGTTTAGTACAGTAGAGCTTCGTATACTTTCATATACTTAATATTCATATTTTTCCTGGTAAAATACTGCATCCCTACTGACTCTCATGTGCTAATAATTCTCTTTCAGCTGCAGGTATATATATTTGCCAGTGTCCACCAAAACTGTTTTTATTGGGAGTGATACAGCCAAAATCCCAGGAACAAAGCCATAGTTTTCATGTAAAATGAAACAATAGTCTCATTTTAGCTTGCATTGTTTTTCTCTGAAGAGGCTGGAAAAGGTTTTACCTTGTTTGTGCTTATAGTTACACTGATGGACCTGGGGTATCTTAGGTGGAAATAAAACAGTTGATGTATTTTCATTGATTTGCATCTTATTATCTCAATTTTCACTGCAACCTTACTTCAACTTTTCAGTATGCTTTGCTTTTTGGTTGTTTTGTTTTTTCCTTTGATAGGCACGTGACAAATATGTTTAATTTGCTTGAGGTTTTTAATATCAGATGTCCCCTGCGGAGGGCGTATACAGCAGTACTTACACTATGATTGCAATTCATCATTCATTCACAAATTCTACAGGCAGCTACACACCTAAAGGCATATATGCACTACCTGTGATTCTGATCTAACTCAGTAATAGTCAACATTTTTAAGGGATGCTTTGCTAAAGGCATGAATATTGCAGATGTAAAAGTGAAACAGTCTGTTCCATTAGGTATACCTTTGCAAGCACTCAATAAAAAAGTGTTAAATAGCTGAGATGTTAATGTTTCTATTTTTTTTGCTAATGTTTCTCTCTTTTCATTTTTCCTATTACAACGAGCTGGCATCCTGATCGGGAAGCAATAGGAGAACAGCTATTTTTCTTTCTACTTTTTGAAATGTCTCTTGAAAACCAGAG
This sequence comes from Catharus ustulatus, assembly GCF_009819885.2. Classification (NCBI taxonomy): domain Eukaryota; kingdom Metazoa; phylum Chordata; class Aves; order Passeriformes; family Turdidae; genus Catharus; species Catharus ustulatus. Next base: position 47,177,332 of record NC_046225.1, read on the forward strand.
TTAACTGAATCAGTAAAGTGCATTAGACCCATGGTTTAAAACTAAGACGTGTCTCTTAACTATAGGCCTTTAAAAATAAGTAAATATGAAAGAAGATTATAGTAATTATTAGTGGACCATGCAAGTCAGGCCTGACTGACTAACAGAAATTTGACTAGCCACTAGAAAATACAGACCTTAGACATACCTTCAAATTAGTAAGGATATTTATGTAATGATTACTGCCTTTGATACAAGCATGTTCTATATGCAATTAGTCCTGTGCAATGAATCAAATTACAAAATTTGGCACTTAATTTGTCTTAGATTTTAAAATTCAGAATACTAAAGCATGGCATTGTATCAAGCTGCATTTCTGAGATACCCGGGCCACAAAGAGGAGAACATGTTTTAATTTCTAATATCTGAAATCTTTGTGTAAAAATCCAGAATATTTGTTTGATGTCACAAAATCATGCAGCATAAATTCTCTGTGCTTTGTGTTCTGATATAGCTGGTTGCAGCAAGGTGAAGGACTTTGCTGTTTCTGATAAATGGCCCAGAATTAGTTGATCATTTGTATTACTGTGGCACTGAAGAGATTTTCTTCAGTGGGGATGTTTGCAGCTGAAAACTCAGAACACTGTAGGCTAAATCAAGCCCCCATCAAAATATTTAAGCATGTGTTAAGTGGTGTGTATGAGCGGTGCTCGCTGCTTCACTCACTGAAACTGTTCTACACGAAAAATTGATGTGTATATGTAAGAGAAGTTTGGGAGCCTATAAGTAGGCTCATCATCAAAGACAAAAGATAAACTTGTAATTTCACTGTTGTGACATTAGCAGAAACAACTTTGAAAGCTGTCTGGGGTTGCATTTTTTTTAATAATTATAAAGCAGCTTCTAGTTGTTGAGGCTTAAATTCTCACTCCTTTGTAGAAGAAGTTAGAACACAGCTTTTCATTAGCATTATAATGGTTATAAACTGTGAATTAAAATGAAAACCAGTGTATTCCTACTCACAGTCTAATCAAGGCCTTCCACACACTAAGAACATTTTATCAGTTTAACTTGACACCATGGTAACATTTTACAGCTATGCCAACAGTGAATACTCATTATGTTTGAAACTTTTAATTCTGCTCAAGCAAATCATGTTACTCTGGCATCAACAATTAACGAGCTTAAAAGTGGATGGTCTAAATAATCTCTGCATTTTGCAAGCCAGGGAACAAAGTCACTGCAAAATCCACTGAAAGCATGCCAAAATAAAATCAGAGGATATTGGTAAGGAGAGGATTTTCTTGGGGGTGGTGAGGGAGAGAGGAGGAGTTACTCTGAATTACAAATCTATTAGACGTCATTTGCGTCCTTGACCAGGACAAATTTGCAAAGTTAATCTTGGAGGAAGTGTGATTTCTGTTAACTTTTTGCAAAATTCTTTGGAAAATATTTTTGGCAGTAATACTGTGTACTGAAACCTGAATGTACCAGCTTTGTACTCTGTACTATTTTTAGAAAAAAATCTTCAAAAGCCCTCTTCTATGAAGGTGGAGGTTCCATGAAGTCAGGGAATACTCCTTGTCTCAGCTGGGCCTGTGTATGGAACTTTTTATCTATGGAGGCTTGGCCAGTGTGCTTTTTGATACCTTTCCTGTTTTACAGTCCATTTTTAAAACCCATATAACAGAATCCAGATAATCACCAAAGTAAGTCAAGACACTTGACTTCTCTTTCAGTCTGATAAAGTCACTGGTTGCTTCTCATTAGCCATCCTTCCAAATACCTGCATTCAATATAGCATAATCAAAGTGTTTATCTATGTTTTATATACATCTTGACTACAAGATAGGGTTTTTTAAAGGCTATTTATCAAACCATTGGTGTTGTGACTTGCACTGTGAATCTTTCAATCAAAAAGCTTAAAATTGCAATAGTATTTGGATGGGAAGGAATTTTCTGAGGAACTCAGATATGCTACAGGTAATGATCCTGATAATTGGGTATGTCAGATATTTATCTTTTCATTTCATCTCAAGAACACTTTATGAGTTCAACATATCCTTCATTCCCAGGTACAAGAAGTGCACTGTCAAATATCTTCATTGTCTAAATACCAGATTTTGTTATTAGTCATATTTCTATGTAAATCCCTTATGGAATATACAGAGTAAGATGTTTGCTTAGCTAGTTATTGAGCCTGTACGCTATTTTACAAGAACATTCGTGCTCTATGTGCTGGTAGAACATTTCTGAGTACTTTCAGACACAGAATGTAGATGTAAAAACCCTCTTAGTTCTGTCTTTGTTCAAGTTTTAGGCCATTGTGTGCTGCAGGTGATGACAGCCTGACTTCTTAATTACATTCAGCAAAGCTTGCTCCTGCAAGAAGAGAGGAGGAACAAGGCGTTTTTGCTGTGGTGAGCTCTTCCATCTGCTAGGTTGTTTTACGTAACATCCTGCATGGCTCAGGTTCCTGCACAGTCATTTTTAGGAAAGTGAAGAGAAGCCAGATTTCATTCTAACCAAGCTGAAGTTTCTTCAATGTACATGTCACAAAATGTAGCTTGGTCTAAGCTCTTATCTCTGAATGTGGAGTAAGGTGGAATGAGATCATGTAAGAAGGAGTGGAAGAAACAGGAGGGAAAGGGTGCCAAACAAGAGATACAAGAGGATATCTCTGTTACGTTTATTGTGGCCAATAGACTTCCCATCACGTTAACCTAGCTGGAGAGCTGGGGTGAGACTTTATTCTTCTTCACTTTGGCTGTAGATAAGTCATCCCTGTAGGCATTATACAGCTCTCCAGTAATTTTCACAGGACTGCTCGATTGGCTTGTCTGTTCACACCTTAAATTTGAGCCTCATGCATGGAGGGAAGAGTTGTACACAGCAATCTGTTATCACTGGGTAGTTCAGTTCATATAAACTCTCCTGGCCTCACTATCTGCCATGACTTACATTACCATTCCCATTAAAAAAAAAAAAAAGGCAAAAAAAGCAGGGCTGTCTGGAGGGGCTTTGTATTAGGTTAGTTTTAATTTAAATCAGTTCTGTCAATGGGGTAGACACTTCGGTCATATGGATGCTTGTGCCAACACAAAGGATACCTAGCTATGTAAGAAACAAAGGGTGACAGAATGCAGAGTCTTTAAAGCCAGTCATTCAGATATTGCTTGTGGATCCACCATCAGTGCAAGCATTTCTGCTTCTTGAAGCTCATTCTCAAAGCCTTTGGCCCAAACAGTTTCTCAAAGTATCTAAAAGGACATTCAGAGGACTTTCCAAAATAACTACCCTATCAAAGATGTGTACAGTAATCCATTCATCTTAGTGAATGAGTGTGCTTTAGAGAAGAATTAAGATTTTTAATGTAGGTCAGTATAGTAGTAGTTCCGTTTATCTGCTACAACTCAAAAATCTCAGTATTACCATTTGCAAACTGGAGAGGAGACAGATTTGCCCTCACACTAATCTTAATGGTCCTCTGGCAATAATGTAGATATTTGAGGAGGGAGAATCCCAAAAATCTCTGTTATTTATAGGATTGGTGCTCTTGGCATCTTTATTTGGTTTTGATTATTAAGCTGGAAGGTTTTAATGATCTAATTATATTAAGATTCCCAGGATCAATTACATGGACATGATGGTTTGTTCTGTCCTTTCTGTTGAGGATCTATGTCTAAGAAAGGTTCTCTTTCCAAACCACTTCAGTCCTGTGGTAGTTCCCTACACATAACCATTTAGCACACATCAGATGGTGTCCCACGTTCCGTGTCACTGGCCAGTGTGTCCGGACTAAATATTGCATGACTGTAATAAATGTAAAGCTGTGATCACAGAAAGCACAACCACAGCAAAAGCTCGAGTGGATATAAAAATATACTGGAAGGATGATTAGGATTAACTAATACTATTTCTGAAGGGACTGTTTTGAGAAAACCTTTGGCCTAGCAATATTCTATTTAGCCCATTGTCACTACCCCTGGGGATGCTGTCCAAAGGAGACAGATCATAGCTCTAGACAACCAGAATTCTAAACATGCAATATTCCTGGTAATTTTGTCTCTAAGCAAAAAGTTAGGTGGAATTGTAACTACAAACCACAGTGAAGAAAGGTTGACTCGATATCACTTTGTCTGTTCTAGTAAATTAATTGTTATCTATATAAACAGGAGTAGCTCGCAAATATCAGATGATGCCAAATGCCCCATCTTACACCTGACATCTCTTGCCATCTTTGATCAACAATAAATGAACAGCAGGGCAGAAGACAGCTTTCTGACAAAACATTTACAAAAAGCAAGCTAACTTTGCAGTCACAGAGAATCCCACACAAAGGGAAGTCCACCTTCTTTGGACATTTGTTTGTCAGATAAATCCTGCTCTCTGAAAAGTTTACTGAGGAAAAAAACTCTTTACTTGGAAAGTAAAGACACTTCTGTTCTTTTTTTGCTATCAGTTCTTGCTTCATGTCTACCACCTAGTGTTGATATGAAAAATTTCCAAGTAAAGACTGCAAGTGTGCTCTGCAGTTCTCTGCTCTGACCTGCTAAGAATTCAGCAAGTCGTTTGCCTCAGTGCTTTTGCATTGTTCTCACCTGAATATCAGCATTTAAAAACAGATACGTGTTCTTGAAAGGTCTGCTGATTTTAATGAATTAAAAGTCTTTACTTTTTATTTTCTAGAAGGAGATAAAGTGGGGTTTGGGGGCCATTGTACTGAATGACAGCAAGGTTTGGAAAGATTGGGGTCCTTGTGCATCACACAGAATTGAAAATTAAGTTTGTCATCTCTACAGTGCTAACTGCTTCCCTCAGGTTAGAATTTCTTCTAAAAGGACAGGCACACTGCAACAAAAATACATTTTCAGCTCTTCAGAACTAATCCTGGCACACCTGGGAAATTGCTGAGCTACTTCAACTCACACAGAAAAAACATTTAGGGTTTTTTCTTACTACATGGGCTAGCCTTGTGTGAAGTTAGTGAGATGAACTGGTTGATAGGGCATCCAGCAAGAACTCGATTACTCAGAGTAGCATGGAGAAAAGGGGAATCTTCTTGTTGAAATGAGTTACTAAGTCAATTTCAGCCTTGCACTCGTGAAACAGAGAAGGTAGAGCAAAACATGTAAGTTACCCGTTTTATTTTCAGTACAGTTACTTCAAATAATTTACATCATAATTGAACTAAACTTAAATGTACTGGTTGAATTAGGGTTGGGTCACATGTTTTTCTGGTTCCCATGTGGAAGGACTAATCTGTGATTTTAGTAATGTGGGAATGGTGAGGTCTTCAGTAGACTCAGCATATTCTATAGGGATACCTGACTGCTGTGGTGACAGGGGCAAATCTTGTCCTCCTTCCAAAGACAACACTTTTGTATGCCAGTAATACAATGCAAGTTCAAGGATGTACCTTTGAATCAACCCATTGTAAAGAGAGAGTGAGAAGAAAGATTTTTAAACCAGTGATGATACCAGTATTGTTGGAAATGAGAGTTTCAGTGACAGTATTACAAACCAAAGAAGAAATGAGAAATTTATACTGAGAAATCAGTGTAAAATGTGAAAAGTGGTAGATAAGCATACACTGAAAGAAAGTGTGTATCCATGTCAATGTATAAGTTAACACTGTCAAAAAACTACTGTTTTCTAGGTATCTCTCTCCAGACTTCTCTGAATCGTTCTTAAAATTCTGGTCAAATGGCAGATTAAATCCAGTTTAGTGGAAAGTATTTGGCTTCGTAATGTCTCTCATAAAAGAATTGACAAGAAAATGATTAAGCATAGAGCAGGAAATAACACGTTATATCCAGTAATAGTTTAGCATAAAGTTTTATGAAGAGGGATGTGGGTGGAATTTAGGCCTCTGTGTGTAAGTAAACCTGGTGGCTGTTGCTGCTGCAATAGGAACTTAACTGTTTGAGTTGTGCCTTTGTATGTGCCCGGAACTGACCTGGCTTTGGCCGGGCTGTGTAGGTCTATGCCCAAACATGACTGAGATCCAGAAAGTTGTTTTGCTGGAATACACTGAAAGAAAAACCCTGCAAATGTAATATAGACCATAAAGTACTTACACAGCCACAAAATGAAGTAGTGGCTAGTAGGATTTTGCAGAATAACAGTGATGACTGGCATTTGTCTCTTAGCATGTCATTGTTCCCTGCACTGTTTCTATGTTTTATGTGGGTTACTGGACGTAACAGACACCTTGCCCAGTACAGAACAGAGACCTAACTATGCCTGCCCCTTCTATGCAGGCATCAATTCCATGTGCTTTCTTTCTGGCTCACTGAATTCTCCAGTTCAGTGCTGCACATTGCTGCAAGCCTTCATCAGGCAGAGGAGGACATTCCCCCACACCAACATAAGCAGGGGGAGAGGCTAGGAGGAGGGTAAATGCTGGTTAAGGAGTTAAGAATTGTGGTTTCCTCACCAGCCCTGCCTAACCAGAAAGTTCTCCTATGGCTTCAACTCCTTAGTTAATTGCAGAGGACTAACTTGTTAGAAAGTGGAAAGGCTAATTGGAAATGATGGGATGAAATTTTAACTACATGTTTTCTTTGATCAGTTAAAGTATTATTTTCTTTCAATTAAGGCTGTTAATGGGGGCATGTAGGTGAACCAAGATATATCGGCAGAGGTCATATTTTTATTCGACTAACTGACATCACTACTAAAAGTTGCTAGTTAAGGATTATGATGGAAACTCCCGCCTTGTTTTAGTTTAAATGACTGAAAGTGACTGTGTTAAAGGTAAGCAAGCTCATGTACTCCTGTGGATAACATGAACTCTTAAGTATTTCATTTCATACTACCTAACAGAATCTATTTGCATGTTAATTTCATAGAAAGTTCATGAAACCAACCTGTTGTATGGCTGATGGATCAGCATACAGCTGTGTTCTGTTGAGGTCTTGCATTTCTTCCTGCTTACAAAGCCGTTCAAACAGTAACTTTTTGCCTTCTGTTACCGTGTGCACTCTCTCTGTTAATAGTTTTTGGAAGTGAAGTATGGTGTTTTCAGAAGCACTTTTCTTAATTGGAACAGGTGACACCTCTGTGGACAAAAGCAAAGTATGTGGTTAGAGTGCACAAGTCAATGAACTGCTGACACTGAAGTTCAGCACATTCAGGATTTTCCTAAAGCTGTTCTTCTGATCTGCTCTTTTGGCAGGAATTGCCTAGTGTTGTATAAGGGATCATTGCATAATGGAGAGTAGGAATGCAGTAGACCCTGTAAAAATCACTTATATCTCAAACTTTCAGTTTTGCCTAGCTACAGCCCTCTCCAAGAGGTACTTACATAATAGGCAATAAATGAAAGTCTATTTAATCACACAGAGTGATTAAATAGTGTTAGTACAGTTTGTGGTGGTGAACTAAACATGTTGAATTCAAAAATGTAATGTTCAGATTATTTCTCTTCATCTGTCTGTAGATATTTTAAAAGATAGTATAAAAAATAGTGGTGAGCTCCTTAAAACTAAATTTTTTGCTTGATTTTCTTTTTATTTATGGCCTGTCAGTTTTGCAGGAAGAAAAGTAAGCTGCTGACCTTCCCCATATCAGATCACATACCACATATTTCTATTCTTCACATAATTTTTCTCTCTCCATGATTCTCTCTAGTCTATCTGCTCTTTGACACAGCTGTCTGGTTTTCTTGTGTACAACACATTAGACATGCTTACAGACACACTAGTGTAATATGAGGAAATCACATCCATGACTGTGCCTGTCTCTGCTTTCCTTTGAGCAACACAATTGAGACATCTTGTTTTTTTAATATTGTATTTTCTTTGCATATTATTCTTATAAATCAAGTATATTTTTACTGATGTTTCCCTCACTTATACCAGGGATGAGGACTGAAATAAATAAATTGCAATTTTCCTTATGCCTACATTTTTACCAGAACTCTTGCCAATTTCTGTGGGTGAGAGAAGAATGTTAGTTTGGAGCTTGGTGTTCAGTTCTAGGATTATGTTTTTTTAACTGTTTGAATACTGTGTATAAGAATCTGGCATCCAATTCAACAGCAGTGTATAGAAGCTTTTAAAAGTCAGGGGCTCTTACCATCATTCCATGTTTTTCTCTTGATACTCAAAGATCCTGTGTCTGTAGCATCTCCCACTGAAACTTAGAAGAGAAAAACAACATGACTAAGTGTTTTGTCGAGATTCTCAAGGCACAGTCAGTCACACACCAGAAAGTTTTATACTACAAAAGCAAATACCCTACTCACATTTATTTGACAGATGCCTCAGATTAATAACTGAAGCTTCTTTTCTGAAAAGTTATTGTTTTACTGGCCACAATCAGTATTTACAGATTACACAGTCCTTTTCCAGCATGGTAAAATGTAAAACAGCCAGGTTGGTTGTCGGTGTTGACAACATTCTTGGTGTGGGCATATCCCTTATCTCATATCCCATATCTCTCCATTCATGGAGAGTAGAAACAAGCAGTAATATATTCGGTTTCTGTATTTTTTTCTGTATTGATTGCTACTGATTTCTGCAGTTCCAAATGGTATGAGCTTGCAGCTCTTTATCCATCAGACTTTACATGTCTGCTGTATGACTTCTAAAACCTTCTAAAATGTGTTCTAGCACCATTTCACTATATGTCAGTTAGTGACATACAGAATCTTTGTTTTCAAGAGCAAAGATTCTCCAATAACACTGAATGCTTCAGTGCTTTCACTTTTTGCTAATATTCTCACTTCTACATGTCTCCATAGAGCAGTTGAGTTCCCCGAGTGTTCCCTATGTGACAATGCAGATACAGCTGCCCCAGTTATTTTCCCTCCCCATTTCTGGCCACACATTTCACACCCACAGCATGGCTCCAACAGACAACTTAGAAAGTTCACTTGAAGCACTTTATCTCATCACTGAAGTTTTTAGTACCTGATAGGAGACTTGAGCTTTCACATCCCCAGCCTGAGGTTCCCAGAGGCTGTCTTCTTAAGATACAGTCAACTTCATCATAAAATCTCATTTTTCTCCTAGGATTTCCAAGATGTTCATTTTCTTTCTGCAGTGCACGGTATTCGTATTTTAGGTTCTTGTACTTTGTGCGACATTGTTTCCAGTCTCTGTCTATACCACATTTCATTAACCTTCTGGCAATTTCCTCAAATATTTCTTTATTTCTTGTGGCCCCTTCAAGCATTTGTTGTATCTTCTCATCTGACCATATGTTTATCAGAGCCCTAACTTCATTATCACTCCAGTGTTTTCCTGCTCCCGTATCATTAACTGTAATAACTTTAAAGTGATTTTGTGCTTCTTCCAAGGGAATGTGATTGTCTGAAAATATAAATAAAAAAACCAACTAACTGAAAGTGCTAAATATACATATATGAAAACATAATTGCAACTAATGATTAATCTTATAACTTTATAATTTTCATATCCATACACAATTGTTTTCTCTTAAGTATGGAAAATATGCAGCAAGTGGAATCTCTTGTTTCTCCAAGGCATCTAAAATTCAACATTTTGTCACTATAATTGTGCCACTCTTGTTGTGAAATTAAAGACAGATGCATCCAACTGTTACATGTAGGAAAACAGTAATCCTTAAGCTTTAAAGATCTCAGCATTGGTGAGAAGTGTGGTTTCAAATTAAAATGGCAACGTGCAAATGAAAAGGCTACTTGAGATTCAACAGAAGAAAAAAAATCTTCAGACTCAAAAACAGTCAGATGTAGGCAGATTGCTGCTCATTAGATATGTATAGAAGGCAAAGTTGAACTATGGTGTTAATACAAACTTTGCTCATTAAAGGAAAAGAGCTATGAAACTAATCTTTAAGTTTACTAACAAAGCTAGAATGGAATCAGGAGTAAAAAAGTAGAACTGTGTTTACAGTAGAGATCTGATTGCTCCAGCTTTGGTACTGAAATTACATATACAATGATTTATTTCATAATAAATGCATGCAAATTAATACTCACCTGTCCCCACCATCCGTTTTGCTACTGGTGTACAAGATCTGTCTTCTGAGGTAGTGCTTATAGAATCATCATCTATGGAAACACCCAGTTTTAAATAGATTTGGATTTAGACAAATAAATTGCTATTATTATTGTCATTCTCTGTAGGAAACACCTATTTCCACCTAAAAGTGTCCTAAGCCCTCAGTCTAACCCATTAGTTATTGACTTGAAGAATCACAGAATCATGGAATCATTTTGGATGGAAGCACTAATCATTTAGAATGGACTTAGCATTGCCAAGTCCACCAGTAACCACGTCCGTAAGTGCCACATCTACATGTCATTTAAATCCCTCCATGCACAGTGACTCCACCACTGCCCAAGTCCAAGGTGACAGTTCTACTGACCTCCCTCCTTACTTCACCAAGAACTGAGAACACTGCCTTTTTGTGACTGCTGTGGCTAAGAGGCTCCAGCCACCACCAGTTCTTCTCCATTCGCAAACACCAGGTCCAGTGGGAACCTTCCCTAGCTGGCTCCTTCACCAGCTGTGTCAGGCAGTTGTCAGCCACACACTCCAGAAACCTTCTAGGCTGTGTCCTCTGCTGTGTTGTATTGTCAGCAGACATCTGGTAAGATGAAGTCTCCCCCAAGGGCCAGAGAGTGTCAGACTTCTCCCAGCGTCTTATAAAATATTTCAGCTGCCTCTTTGCCCTGGTTGGGTGGTCAGAAACAGATTCCCACCAGGATACCTGCCTTGTTACCTGGTCCTGATTCTTACCCATACATCCTCAACCCTACTGCCACCATCATGAGCTCTAGACAATCAAAACACTCTCTAACAAACCGTCCCCACACTCTCTCCTTCCTTGACACTTGTCTGCACCTTCCTTAAGACTTGCAGCTGTTGGAAATGGGCCAAACCACAGCTGTAGGTCTTCTCCTAAGCTCCTAAGAGATTTCTTTTTTTTTTTTTTTTTAACCCATTACCAACCACCCCATGGCTTCCATTTCTGTTATCATTCTCTCAACCATACTGGCTCTCTGATCTCTTCCTGTCTTTGGCAATGGCACTTGTGTAGTGCTGACTGGCATGATTACTGTGTTCAGTTGGATATTACACGATAGGGAATTTGTGTGTATGAGGCTGTCAGTTGAGCTGCATGACGTTTTATTCTTCACTTTGGATAGATGTCTCAACTTTCAGGGTTACAGATTTACTTTATCCTCAGTGTCACTTGTGTTTCTGTGTGTCATTGTTATGATGGCATTACTTTGATGTTGTCCTCAGTGTCACAGTTGCCACAGTTGTCTTTCATAATCAAGATCAGCCAATGCCAACAGTTGTAAAGGGTGTGTTGCATAGGGTGTCTCAACATCCAAATTACAGATAACATCATTGCTGGAAAGGAAGCTCTTGCCTGGAATATGCCTGATGCATACAATAGAAATATTGTTGTGGTAGAAACTCTCAGTGTCAAAGGCCAAAGAATTGCTGTTCACAGAATCACTAAAATGGATTTTTTTTTCTATTAAGTTCTGCATACAAATAGTGTTACTGTACAGAATATTTTGATCCTGGGTGTCAGGTAACTATATTTCAATGCCATCATTGTTTTCTCTGATGTTTTTTTTTTCATAATCTTCTGTGGTTTTTATGCTCATTTATCCCAGAATATGAATATCCCTACTGTGTTACAATGTTAAATTTTCACATTTTAAACAAATCTTCTCCTGATCACTTATCATTGAGTATATGACTTCTGCATATTGCTGAGGTGCTGATTTCAGTTTTATATTTAAAATAGTTCAGAATATATATATAAATTGCTTGTAACTCATCTGATACTAAATGCAGTCATGAAGTAGTTTAAAAATACAGACAAGGTATAAAATGTTCTGAGTTTCTGAGACACCTGTTTACCTTTCCATTTTATCCTCTCTAGCAACTGCGTAAGAAAAACTGTATTTGTGTCACAATCAAATGCAGACTAATCATACAGTAGTATTAAAAGGAGTATGTTGTCAGGGAAAATGAGATTTTGTTATAATTATTCATACTTTTTTTGCACTATGAAATCAAACAAAACCCACAATTTATCATAATGTAGAAGTAGAACAAGTGTAATTTGCTGGACTAACACGAAGCTTTGGAATCTGCAATGCCCAGTAAAGTAGAATGTTGTGTTAAAACTATCATGACTAAGTCCTGACCTACCTATATCAATCATCTCCTTCTTTATTTGTGTAGATTTCAGAGCTGCTGGGGTGGACTTGGTAAAGTCCCTGTCATCTTCAAGGATTTCTGTAAAAAAATAAAAATTTAAAGAGTTCTTATTAACTAAACACATCTTGAGTGATGTCTTGAGAGTCACCTATTTCAGAATGCCACTGATGATAACTGCTGTTAAAGATTTCCTCTCTTAATACATTAAAGCTGCCATTTATCTGCAGTAATAGGCTTAAGAGCAGAATGTAACCGCTTATAAAGTAAATCCAGAATATCACATAACAACTGTGATATATAAGTTTATGGATTACATGTTTTTTTTAACCTGGATCAGAATTTGTAGAATGGCTCCCTGATGGTGGGTGTAAGATATCTAGTTACTGGCAAATGTTCATGGAGCAGAACAGGCAAGACAGTGACTTGCGTAAAGGGTGCAATATATACTGAAATTATTGAAAGATTCCCAAGTGACTGATGCCAAGACTGTTTGAATTAGCCTCAAAAGGAGCAAGGACACTGACACATTAGGGTGCTGTGCTTAGACAATTGATCTGTAAGGCTGCCAGCCTGATGGAGACAACGTACTAAAGCCTGTCCTAGAGCATATCTGCTTCTGCAGCTTGCAGGGGTTTACATCATACAGCTGGGTGACAGAGGTGTCCCTGGGCTCCCCTCCATGGGGAGGAGATCTCCACTCCTCTGCCATTGGCCTGCTGGTGTTAAGGGAGAGTTCCACCCCTCTGCCCTAGGACAGAGGTATGGGCAGGTGGATGATGCAAGTGCTGATCCTCATTTCCCAGTGAGGACACTGCTCTACAGAGATTAAATGGTGAAGGCCACATCATGGATCAATGACAGCAGTTTTCTGGCTCCCAACCTGTTCTCAGTCAATTCAAGAATATTGCCCCTAAACATTGAGCAATAAAGTTTAATCTTGAGCCATTTTATTAAAAATTACCCCCAGATCAATACAGCTGTGTTTGCATCAGATGTTCTTTATGATGTGACTAGCATAATGTGCCTTATTTTTTTTTTTTCTCTCTTTTTTTTTTTTTTTTTTTTTTTTTTTTTTTTTTTCTGTGCCTAAGGCACCTTTCAGAGTTTTGGATGGAGGGCATAAGAAGAGTGAGCCAAACAGAACAAGCCATCTACAGTTTTTGGCATGGATAAAACACAGTGGCTCCATCTGCATTGTTAATGGAGCTATAGACAGTTGCCAGCAAATATGCTTAATCTCTACTTTGTGTTTGAAGCACTGCTCACAAGGCCACCCGAGCAATGCTGTCACAGTCTTTCCTTTCACCCACTCAGACTGATACAAGCTCTTTTCTCTTTTGGCACTCTGTCACCATCACTAATTATCTTGTTTTCTGGCTCATGAGGCAAGATTAGTAATTTGTCTCCTAATCCTTACTCTTATGTGTGTCTTGTATAGTATAAAAGGGAAGTGGGATATGTTAAAACCAGGGGAAATTTTCAGTATGGCTTCAACAACTTGCAAGTTGCTGCCATCTCTGTCATACAGATCTGTGAAAGTGGATACAGAAAATGGATACACAATTAAGAGTTTATGTTTACAACCCAAATATTCCTAGGCTGAGGCAGTGAGTAAGAACTTTGGGGTTTGCACTTCTCCGAAACACTGCTTAACACTAGCCTGAAGCATATGTATGAAATCATTATCTTTTGACTTTATATCCGTACATTTTAAAAATCTGTGCACACAGCAGCAAGTGTTCAAGCCAATGTTAAGTGCCTGAGTGTGTAGCAACTTAAGATATTAACTTTAAACAACAGATTTTTAAAAAGCCCTTGCTTAGGAATGTATCTTGGAAGTGTCACTATTTATTCAAAATTTTTTCTGAGAGGGACATATAGTAAAGTGTATGGGTTACCAAAAATCCTAAGAAAATAATGACAAGGAAAGGAATTTGTTTGAAGTAAAATACTTGCTGTAGGTATTTTTAAGAACATCAGGCTACTGGTATTTCTTAGAAACCTATTTTCATCTCCACTGTTGTTCCCTGGCATGTCAAATTTAGTCAAACAACTATACATACACTCTGTGGTCATACTGTCAATTTTGATACACATGGAATGTACCTGGAGTTTGCAGTGACAAACTGAAGTAATTGGCTCTTCTGCATAGATTTCTGTAACAGCTAAAAGTGATCCCACGAAATTGAAAACCTCAGTGAAAATGACTAAATAAGGTTTTATTTGCAGATCGATTCAATGTGGGGTATATTTTGCCAAAAGAGAGAGCAACCCACAGTGTCCCCAGCCTATCACGGGACACTTCAGCTGGAAACCCATGAGCTGGGCAGTGTTGTGGTCCTTCTGCTCCCCCAGCTGGGCAGAACTGACAGCAACATGTCAGGAACTAGGACAGGCTGTGCAAGGAGCTGTGAGGATTTATTTACCTTTGTCTTCTCATGTGAGCATTTGCTGCTCTTTGAGTAGCAAATTCATATGGGCAGAGGAGAAAAACAGTACCAGGGCACATCAAATAATTGGTGTTCTCCTGAAACTGGTGTATTTGTCTTTTGACTGACACCATCTTAGTACTTTTCTTACTAGAGTATGGCAAACCCAAATGGGCTGTTTATAAAGACTGGCAGTGGTGACTGTTTCTATGGCGTGTAACTCAGATTCACTGTAAGATCACGAGAAGCACGTGCACTCTGACGCAGCCCGTGCATCTTCTGTGCATTTACACTCACACATATGTTTATAGATGAGCAATATACAGCTCTGGCTGCAGAGTACATTAACTGCATATACTGATAAGGAAGATATCCACATATGAGTTAAACAGAATTTCTAAATTCTCATTTTTGTCAGATGGGGGTTTTCTACAATTTTTTTTTCCAAAGAACACAAATACCTATACATTTAATAATTCCATGCCTGCTGAGAAACACTTCTGCATAAGTGCTTTTGAATATGCAGGAGCTTTTAAAAAAAGTCACATCCTAAATGCCAGTGACTGTGAGACATACTCATATCAAACAACCAATATAATGTATCACTGCCTGTTTGCCTTTTTCACTGTTTATCAGCGTGTATATTTATGAGTACAGAGGTACCTACAATCTCTTTACTTACCAGTTTCTCACTTCAAAATTATTTGGACTGTCTAGGAAAGGCATGTACCACAATTAGAGAACAAAGGGTCTCCATGATACTAAAAAGTGTGCACCTTTTCAATGCTTTATGCAATACTTTATTATGTCACCATTAATAAAATTAAAGACTACAGTAATTTCACGACTATAAGGCACACCGCTGGGAGTCGGCAAATTTTGCAACTTTGTACATTATATAAGGCGTACTGGACTATAAGGCGCACTTTCTTTTTGCAGCAAGGAGCTGCACCATGTGCAACAAAGTAACAAATTACTGGCAGGTGCTCAATTTGCAAACATTTTTCACAGATTGGTATAGCCTTTAAATGCAGCCCCAGGCGCCCTCCCCGTGCTGTGGGCCCCAGCACTCCCGCCTGCCCCTGGCACTGGCTGGTGCAGCTCGCGGCTCCCGGCTCCCACTGTGTGGCCGCAGGTCCCAGCTTGCCCTGTCCGGCAGGCGCAGCTGCTGCGGGCCCAGGCACTCCCACCTGGCGCTGGCTGGCGCAGCTCGGCTTGCGGCTCGGCCGCCACGGCTGGTGCCAGATTCCCCCTGCACCCGGGCTGCGGCTGCCGGCAGCTCCTTCCCCCCCCGCCTGGGCTGTGCCGCGATACCGTAAGCGCGAGCCACATCACGATCCCGCTAGCCCATGCCGCCCCCGCGCTCCGGGAGCCCTGTGCCACGGCACCCCTGGCACTGCGGGAGCCCCATGCCACAGGAGCAGTGCCGGGGCTGCCGCAGCTCAAGGCAGCAGCGGCTCCCACTACCAGGTTGGCAAATTTCGCAACTTTGTACATTATATAAGGCGCACCGGACTATAAGGCGCACTTCCGGGTTCGGACCAGAATTTTAGTCAAAAGGGTGCGCCTTATAGTCGTGACATTACTGTAAGTGTCTTTTACCACCTGCCAAAAATTATTTGAGTGTCTATTGTTTGTTTTGGAATGAGGGAAAGAATTCTGTAAACTGAACTTGTTTGGTTTTTTTGCCTAGGAATGTGGTTTTGCCTTTTTCTCCCACTGAAGTTTCTTAAGAGTGGATAGGCTGAGCCACAGACACTTGAATCACTTGCTATTTTAATTTTTCCCCACAAAATCATATTGCATTAACAATTACCTAGAAACAAAGTATGCAGTTAAAATACACATATTTGAAAAGGGAGATGGTAACCAAGGTAAACTACAGATATCTTTACACTTACCTTAAATGACAGAAATGTGTACAGTAATTTCATGATTACAAGCCACACCGATTATAAGCCGCACTTCCAGGGTGTCAGCAACGTTTTGTTTTTCCTCCATATATAAGCTGCACCGGATTGTAAGCTGCACTTTCGTTCACAGCGAGGATCCACGTGCAACTTTCACAAAGTTGCCAATTAGTAACAGAATCGTGGGATCATGGGGTTTACTGGCATGGCCCTGCTCGGGGCGGCCGCCAGGGAGTGGCCCCGGCCCTGCTCGCCGCTGCCGTTGGGAGGCAGGAAAGCGGCATTGCCCGGTCACTGCCGCTGGGAAGACGGAGAGGGGCTTGCCCGGCCGGTGCTGCTGGGAGGAGGGAGAAGGGCTTGCCCAGCCAGTGCCACCAGGAAGAGAGAGAGGGACGTCCCTGGCTGGTGCCGCTAGGAGGAGGGAGAGGGGCATGCCCGGCTGCTGCCGCTGCCGTGCCCCCCTGGGCCCAGGCAGCGCTGCCACTGTGCCGCCGATGCCCCGCTGCCTGGGGCCGGGCGGGCTCTGGCTCGGCTCGGGGCTGCTGCTGGCTCGGACTCACGGGTTGGGAAATTTCCAAAATTTGTTCATATATAAGTAGCTCCTGAATGTAAGCTGCACTTCCGGTTTGGGAGCAAAATTTTAGTCAAAATGGTGCGGCTTATAATTGTGAAATTACTGTACTCAGAACTCTACTAGAAATATTCATTTAACTTCATCTTAAATAGCTTGTTTGGAAGAGTGCAGTTCAAGAAGTTACAATATTATGTACCACCAGGCAGTTGAAAACTGCCAGATGACAGTAAAGGAGGGCTGCTGAATCTTTGTATTTTTACAGTGTCTTACTACTGTCCATGTATATGTAGTAATTTTACTTATTCATGGGGAGTAATGGAATTTAATACATTTTTTAAACAGTCTTAACTGGATCCCACAAAATGCTGTTTATTTCTTTCATATTTGTCTCTTTGAAAATGAGATCCCTAAAGGCAATGCGCTTTTCATGACAACTGTTTATAGAATGTGTCAAGTGCCTATGGTGAGCTGGTAAAAGGTCACTTTTAAAAATATGTTAGTAAATTTAAATTTATTAATGTAATTGCTATTGAATGAAAAAACCAAAAATGTTTCTGTCTGGTATATCTCTATTTACCTCTTATGATCAACCATCTCTTTCCTTACTTGTAATAGCTGTTTCTTTCATTATATGCAGAGCTGCCCGATTCTCTGGAGTAGTATTTACAGTAATATCATCTGTCAGAAGATTTTTAATTTGATATTAAAATCTTTCAAGTTCACATTAGACTTTTTAAAATTCTGTAAGACTACTCCTTAATGCCTAATTTAGACCATGTTCTGCCTCACACTACTGAAAGAGAACATGAGGTGCTCTGTTGTGGACAATTAAACCTGTCAGCCTGAGAGACTTTCATGTATCTCTGGCTGAATATTAAACTTCTGCTTCCCCTGAAATTTATGTTTTCAGATGTAAGCCATAATCTTTCTTTGTAAAGAGCAGAGCATATGACCTTCATATTCAGTGAGACTCTTAAATGAAGTGTTCATCCCCTGACATGAGCATTTACACAATTATATCCTGATCACATACTATGAAAAAAAGATTCTCTATTACTTCATGTGCAGGAGACTGAGCAATTCTAATCCTTGGGAATACATAGTTTAAGTAAATGTTAATACAGTAGGACATTGTACTCAACTTGCTAAACCAGTAGTTTCTTCTCCACATTCTGTGTGACAAGTCTTTGAAATGATTACTTACTGGACTGATTTTATCAAATTTAGCAGGACATTGTAAATGTGCACATAAGTATGTGATGGCTATCTCTATGACATTATCTCTTAAGTTTTCTAGGTCTCTGAATTTGCTACCTGTAATCATACAGTTTGGGCTTATTTTAGAAGTTAATTTTACATTACTAAATTGAGGTATTTATATAAAATAGAAAACTTTTCAGATTACCTGAATCAGAAAGTTTTTTTGTATCTGCAATCTGTAGGTCTTCTGACATATTACTAACAGAGTCCTCTTCACCTGTGTCTCCAGGCATTTCTGTGTAAATAATGCTGAATTAATTAGGGCACTAAATTTTATACTTTATAAGAACAGCTGTGGTGTATCAAATAAAAAAGTCCATCCAGCCTTGGATGCTCTTTATGCCAGCAGGCAAAGTAGATGCATTAGCAAAATGTCTAGAAATGGCAACTGAAGAGTGAATCTTCCCCCAAAATTTTCTAACATTTTCAGCCAGACTATCGTCATGCAATATTTTTCTTGACTTCTCCCATTATTTTACTAACTTCTCATCTTAGATTTGGCCAACATAGTATCATCCTCTCACCTCAACTAAAAAGTTTTATGTTGAATTCTGTTCTTAAACAACAAGTATGTTTCTGGTTGTAGATATCAATAAAAATATAGTAACTCTTGGGTAGTGTAGGTTTACCAGTCTACTATAATTCTGCATTGACCATCCATTACCATTAATGGTCAATAACCACCCAAAACCAAAGGCAAGCTGTGCCAGGATTCTTACTGCTGTTCCTTTTGCTTTTTTCACTGTTGTCTCACCAGTTTGGTAGTATTGCTCCAAAGGCCAATCAAACTGAGCTATTTGGGACTACAAGGAAAAGGCAATATATATGTTAATTTTTTTAACCAATGTATGTTACTACAGATTTCTTTTGCTCAATGTCTTAATTTTTCCAGTAACATAGTCTGACTATCTCTCAGATTCATTTCTGTTATCTAAACTGGAAACAGTCTCTTTTGTCATGATTTTGGCTGGAATTTTCTCTCTGTATCATTTTATCCTATGTCTTCATCTATTTTTCCTCCTTTTGCTTCTCAGTTCTATTTTAAAAAGTACAGGGCAATCACTCAATCTGAAATATTACCTTTTAACAAAATACAAAATTACTGTACAAAATAGAAATTTCCATTCAGTGTTTTTCCACCCCAGCCAATTGGTTAATCTCTCTGTGCTTTTTGAGGATTTTTCAGGATCTCTCTAGTGCTGTAAAACTAAAAATTTTAAATGATATATGGGTAGTTGAACTACTTACCTACGGAATCCTTTTCTGATTTTGCTTCTGTCCATTCTGGAGGCCTCTCGCTTTCATCATTATCTGATTTACTTGCTTGTTCCATGGTGCAGTGCCCCAGAATAGCATCGAGTTCATTAAAAAATTTCATGCTTTTACTCGTACTCCCTGAGTCTTGGGCACTTTTTACACTCTTGTATTCATGTTTCAGATTTTTGTATTTTGTCCTGCACTGCTTCCAGTCCCTGTCAATTCCAAACTTTTGCAGTCTAGCAGCAACCTGTTCAAATATTCTTTTATTTCTCACTGTCCCCTCCAGTTGTTGCTGGATATTTTTGTCTGACCATATGCGTATCAAAGCTCTGACTTCATTAACAGTCCAGTGTTTTCCTCCTTCATTTGCTACTGTCGGAATGAAAGCCGGTGGTTTGGAAGCCTCTGCTGCTGGCGCTGGATTACCTGCATTGTGTGGGGTAGGGGAGAGACACAGATATTTGTTACCTGCATTGGGGAGTTGGGGTGGGGAAAGGACAGAGAATGGGAATGAAGGACACTGTTTCTCCAGAGAAAGACGGAGCAGAGGTGACATTAAAGTCAAGCTAGTGGTTATTAATTTATCAGCATTTTTGTTAATTCTGATACAATTTTTGCTTTCACTTGAAGAGAGATATTAATATAGCACATGTACATTTAAATAATATGAGAGGAATATTTCTTTCTTCTGTGTCCTAATACACTAAATTTTTACCTGTAAGACCTTGGGAAACAACTGCTTTGTCCTTCAGACATTAGAGAGAAGACCACTAGGGAAGATGGGATGTGCTGCATGAGCACAGTAACAAATTGGCCTCAAGTCACTGACACTAGCATCAAGACTTAACTTTGTGCATTCATGCCATATTTCAGTTTTTACTCACATGGAGGGATACAACCTGAGTAAGGATCTAAAGAATCTGATCCTTCTTTCTTAACAAAGCACCCAGTTGAGGGGAGCAGAGGAATGGAGACTTCTGCTTAAGTCAGTCATTTGTGTGATAGAACCCAGTTCTCAAGGCTCAGAACCTGCACCTTTCTCGGCAGATCAGTCAAAAGTATTTGGTGTTTTTAGTGAAAATCAGTGTGAGTTTTTTTACTCTGCAAAACTAAGATATTTTTTAATTTTCTCCAGTCTACAACTTTA
Source organism: Catharus ustulatus (assembly GCF_009819885.2). NCBI lineage: Eukaryota > Metazoa > Chordata > Aves > Passeriformes > Turdidae > Catharus > Catharus ustulatus. The sequence goes on from NC_046225.1 coordinate 47,198,070, forward strand.
TTTTTTAACATTATGAGATAAAGGTTGCCACCCATGCGATGACTTAAAACACTGAAATATAATATATTTTAGTTTTTTAATGTGCCCTTGTTTCTATTTATGAATTTGCTTTAACACTTTGTTTTGATTATCAGATTAGTTTGGAAAGTGATTTCTCATGCATTTTCTAAAGCCTTGCAAAAATAACTAAAAAAAACCCAAATAAACAAACCCCAAACCAATTCCAGGGCATGATTAAATAAAGCAGCATGAAAATGCACAGTAACTGACAGGTTTTTACAGTCATACTGCAGTGATAAATGACTCTCTCAGTGTCTTTTTCTGGAAGAGCAAACCAGATTATGGGGGTTTGATACTTTATAGCCACTGAGATGTGTGTGATGGCAATAGTAGCAGACTCATGATTGTGCACAGAGCTCTTCAGTGGAGCATATTTATAATAAGCTGTCTGGGGACAAACTTGTCCTAGATAAAGCCATTCTTTGCTAGTCTCCATAATTCATTCTAGTTTTCTAACAGATTTCTTTTTTTCCTTATAGTCCTGGCTTAATCAGGACTCTGCAGCAGCCAGCTCATAGCATAGTTGACAAGGGTAATTTTCAGGTGGCACATCAATTATGCTTTCTCTATTTCTTCCTGAGGGAGTGAAAGAAAATGCTGATTTACTGATGAATCAAACCATAGCAACTGCCACAGATGATAACTGCCAACATCAGATAGGCCATAGAGGAAAGGCCTAGGGAAGATGACAAGAAGAGAGGACAAAGAATACAAAGAGGTGCTCTCTACACTTCCCAGTCAAAGCCGTAGAGCATGGGGGCATCTGGGAGGAATATAGTTTCTTTAGTCTTCGTATATAGACCGGTATTTCTCACTAGTCAGTTCATTTCCAACTGAGCTCACTTTTGGTTATGGATATTAGTTCAAATGAGTTCTGGTGACTCGGTATATTGCTCACTTAATCTGCTGTATGCAGAGCGGAAAATGGTGGCTTTGCTTCTTCCTTATTTCCTTTAGAAAACATGCTAATTCAAAATATCCTGCCTACAAGTACTGTTTTGAAACAAAGTTGTTATTGTCAGTGCAAAAATTGTCTTTATATCTTAAAAGCATTTTAGTCCTAATTTGTTTAAAAAATTGTTTAAGAAGGATATAGATTTTTTTAATTCAAAAGATGCATTTATGCCATATTTAATATTTTTCTAAACTTCCTCAAACCTGAGAGATCTGCTGAAATAAAACCAAAATATTAGGCATTATAGATACAAAAGGATCAACATTTTTCTTTCAATAGTTCCTGAGATAGTGCCTGAAACTTACAGACTAGAAGAGGTAGTAGGGGAGGGCATTTTCATACGAGTATGTACTTGAGACCCCATGCAATTGAATTTATTTTGCTGACTTGTTGAAAGCAGCTTCCTCAGAATTGAAGACTTTTCTGCTTGGCATTGTGTTGAGGACTGAAAAATAAAAACATGTTCCTGTAAAATTTGATTCAGATACTTTCTGCATGTTCTGTTTATGTGCATGAAGTACAGTAATTTCACGACCATAAGGCGCACCAGATTATAAGGTGCACTTCCGGGTGTCGGCAAATTTCCAAACTTTTGCCAATATGTAAGGCGCACCGGACTATAAGGCGCACTTTTTTTTTTGCAGCGATGATCTGCCCCCAGCTCCCCCCGCGTGGTTGCTGGCTGAGGCCCTGCCTCAACCCAGCAGCCATGGGCCCCCGGGTCCCCCTGCACCCAGCTGGAGCGGCGCTGCGGGCCCCCGGGATTGCCTGTACCCGGCAGGAGCGGCACCATGGGCCCCCGGGCTCGCCTGCACCCGACAGCCGTGGCCCCACGGCCCCGCCTCCACCTGGCAGCCGCTGCCCCGCCTCCACTCGGCAGCCGTGGCCCTGCCGGCTCCCCCTGTGGCTCGCAGCTTACACTTCCGGGTTGGCAAACTTCTGAATTTTGTCCATATATAAGGTGCACCGGACTATAAGGCACACTTCTGGGTTTGGGCCAAAATTTTAGTCAAAAGGGTGCACCTTATAGTCGTGAAATTACTGTACTTTACATGTGCATAAATTCCACGTGACATTCTGGTCTCTTCCTCAATTTCTTTCTATGCCAGGCAATGGGGGTGTAATATATAATATAATAGCCATAGGCTTAGCCTGTGCCTTGTTTTCTTGCTGAATATGGCACCTTGCAGACCTTGCAATGAAAGTTGTTGTAACTGGACTGGAATGTATACTAAGGCATAGAGAGTATACCAAAAACAGAAAAACCATGTAGGAAATTCAGGACAGGTGATGTTCATCCAGACAACGAATCAGTACATCCGTTGCTTAAATCTGTTTATGTTTCTCCATTTCCTGTAGTTGCCTCTTGAAGGGGCTCACACCTAGGATGCTCTTCCTCTTTCTGTCCTGCCAGATCTATGCCTTTTTTTTGTAACTTTGCTGAGCAAAACTACTAGAGCAGGATGTTTTCCAATGAGTTCTAGAGTTGGTTGGACTAAAGCATTGCTGACCGCTCCTTGCTTGGAGAAGTGACTTTGAAGTTTTGCTGGAGACCACTGCAAGTCTGAATTGCTCTGCATCTCTCTCCTGGCTCAGGCCACCACTCATGCTGTTTTAAGCATCCATGATTTGAGAAAATAGCTAGGGAAAAGCCACAAGCTGACATGGGTATCCATGCTAGCATTTGGCATATTTTCCACTGGCATTTAACAAAATTACTGTGGTTAATGCAGTTAACATGATTAAGCTATAGCCTTGCATATGAATGGGGGTCATGCAGGTGCTACATCATATACAGTGGTCAGTGTCTAGTGATGCAAACCACTGAGTGCTAACACTGGCAAGGAGATGGTGCAGGAGTGTGGCTGCATTAAAGATACGCTGATCACAAACAGAATGACAGTGTTTTCAAGCTATCGGGAAGTGCTCTGACACCCATGCTGCTTTTTAGTTTTTGATCTCTGTACCATCATACTATACCTAGTTGAACAGGTCTGGCATGTGATATAAAAAGTAGTGGATCTCCTGGAGCATCCTCATCATCTTCTAAAGAGACTGGTATTTCACCTGGGAAGGAAAGAGTTTTTAGATGAAAAATAAGTGTGGACTAAATTAACTTAAATTAGTTTAAATTAAAGTGTCCATACACCATGAGATCTTTAACTTGGAACTCTTAGAACTTAATTTGTAGTTCAATTAAATTTTAAATTAATTTATCCTGTCCCCATAAGGGGGGCATGAGTTATAGGAGGCAACTCATTTTATGTCTTGTGAAATGCTATTTAAAATGCTATTTGAAATGCTTTTTAAAATTTTTGTTGAAATTGACTTGATTCTAGTGACTTGTATCCTCTTCTGACTCAGCATTCAGGGTAAAGTAGATATGTAAAGTAAGAGCTATACAAATAAAGATAGACTTTGCACACAGATTCATAAAATCACAAATTCATTTATGAAACAAAAATAAATTCCTAGAAGAGTATGAAGAAAACAAGGATGTTCTGCAAAGAGCTCTGGAAATCAATAGGATTCATTAATGGTATGGGGAGGGAACCAAAATATTAATTGCAACTTGACAACAGATGTATTTGTAGCTGACAGGATTAAGTCTAGCTTTTTCCAGCATAGTTTTGTTACATTTCTTTAAAAAGGAACATTATAGCAATTGCTATGTAACTTTAAAAAGCAGCATATGTACATGAGGTTCAAAAAACAGCTAGATTTTCACAGGGTACAGACTTGTAAGTTGTCCTGTGGTAGTGCGCTGTTTTCAACATACCGTGTTGGCAGGGGGTTTGAAATGTTAATTCCTTGTAGGGGAGCTGAGCTTCTGTGAGCTCCAGCCAGGCAGGGCACTTCGGCACGGGGAGCAGTAATGAGGTGTGGTTAGGATGCAATCTCCTACCCCTGACGTCGGTGAAACTGAAAACTGCGTTTGAAAATATTATCCTAAATCCTCCTGACTTTCAGCAAGGCTCACGATGACTCATAGATGCAGTGGCCTGATCTCCCTCTGACTGCTCCCAGCTGTCTGCCTGGCTTCCCTGGCAGGAGCTGCTGCTCATGCCTCCACCCCCAGAGACAGGACTGGCGTTTCAGCTGCTTAAGAGCAGCAAAGCAAACCAGGGAGAGGAGAATAAATTCTCTGAGTGTGCCATAACATAAGGTTAATTACATTGTTATACTAAAAGAGAAACTTTTTTTATTTTAAGTAAGAACAGTTACCACAAAAATATATTACTGAACCAGAAAAGCTACTCAAAAGTATTGCACACTTGTTTAAAAAATATATATGTCAATGACATGTTGAAAGTGCAGACATGGAAAACCAAAAAGTGGCACTTTTATGTCAGTATTCTGAAGGAACTTCCTGCATTTTAGTAGCTGAGTTTTCTGCCAGCCATTGCTGATGCATTTCTGCTCAGCGATAATCTTTCTGCATTTGCTGAGGTAAAGGGAAGGTCAAGCAAGGTGACTAGTGCCCTAATATTTGAACATTAAAAAAGAAATATAAAAAGTGTAAATAACTTGAATTACTAGGCAAATATTTTGTAAACAATGTATTTAATTTTTTAATACCCAATTTAACTTGATTAACAAAATGGGAAGGTCATTCATTTGAACTCTCATGAAAGATACCATTTTTCATAGCGCACTGTGACTTCACATAGATTTTCTTGGTTGTTGATTAGTGCAATGATACACAAACTATACTTGAGGAGAAGTGAATGTGTTGATTTGTGTCTTTTAAAATTATTATTTAAGCTACAACTCTGCCTCTGATGTGTTTTGGGAGGACAGCATGTACCTCTCTGCTTACATTTTTGCATGTGTTATGCATGAAGTGTTATCTTTTAATGAACAAGCTGGGAACTGGTATATGTCCCTAGAAAGTTTGTCCTGAGACACCCCTCTCAGAATTGATTGAGATTTTCAGTAATAATTTCTTCAAATACACTTTCGAAAGAAAACTGATTCTACCACATATGAAAAATCCTCAGAGGAACACTATTGAAATACCATTCAGTCCTATATAAAAAAATAGTCTCTTTTCCTCCCTTCCTGTTGCTCCCCCTCCCCAGCAATCTCCCAGTAGCTGAGATAATGTAAGAACATGCTTTGCATCTTTACATTAAGCATGCGCAGGAATATTGAGACTGAGGCTACGCAGAATGGTAGCTATACAGTGAATTTTTTGGGAACATGCCCTGTCCCCTGTCAAGCTTTTAAGAAGACAAATCAGTACAGCTACCAATTTCTTAAAATAAGGTGTTCATGGTGGACACATATTATCAGTCACAGGTTTTAGTTTGCAGATAGCATTTTGTTCGTGCTGTAAGCCTAGGCTTCCTTGATTCCTCCAGCTCCCTCAAAATGAGGTGCCTCTGCCTCTTTTAAAAGAGGCGAGGGATCATTTTTCTCTCCTCTCCTCCCCAGTAACACACAGTGGCTGAAAAGGAGAAGCCCAGGAGGGGGCCTGCAGTCGCTGCTGGGGCAGGAGTAGGGGACTGCCTTTGCCTGTGCTGGGAATCACCTTTCCCTCTGTGAGGCACACCGGCAGCTCTGTCCCTGCAAAAGGACTTGAAAGTATCAGCTGCACAGGCACTGGTGCCAGTTTTGCCTAACAATGCTCTTCAAAGTACTGAGCTGGGCAGACATCGTACTTTGACTGCAGGTGGAATAGGACTGGGCCTCTAGTACAGTGTTAGTTGCTTGACTTGCATTCTTAAATAAGAAAGTTGATGATCTGACAGCTGTTCCCTCAGCCCCTCGTTGTGGATGCATGCATGCATTCTGCATAGCTGCAGGACACATGTCTATCTTAGTGTGCTTTCGCTGCAGTTCAATTGTGGTGGTTGTGAAAATCTTTGCATTTCAATTTTTGAATTAGTGTTGCATTATTACAGTTAGCTGCATTTAATTTTTGTTTATCCACAAAACTTGTTTGCTTTTGTTTTTCTGGAGGGAGTAACAGAAGTGCTTGTGCAATGAAGAGATATAATTAATTATACCATCTTTAAAACCGGACTATCCTAGTGCTTCAAAACAAGGCATGTCTCACCCAGGAGTAATTATTTTTATAGATACTATAATTTGGGATTCACAATTGAAATTAGCTTTTGCTGATTTAAATTTCCTAGAGACCTAAAGCAGATGAGAATTAGGATTACCAGGTGCAAACTACATCAAAACACAGAGGATAATTTAATGGTAGATCCTCAGATGTAGGACACTATCTTAATTTCATGTAGTCCCCAAAGCTTGTATTAGCCTCAGTTCTGCAAGCTTAAAAATAAAAATGGATTGCAATTCACAGTGCAGAGAGCATATAACAGTATTATAAAATTGCCATTTTAATTTGAAGTGACTTTGACAGATTAGAGGCTTTCTGATACTGATGGCAAATTAAGGTCAAGCTTTTTGTTAAGGTAAACAATGACAGTGAAAAATGGCAATTTCTTTTCCTCAAATCTGTAAAACAGCATCGTAGAGGGAGACGTGGAATGGTACAAGGACAAGCTTGATGTCCAGCTCCATTCTATGCCTTTGACAATATCCCCTGGCAATAATGTTGAGTTTCTTGTTTTCTTAAAAAAGATTCACAATCTTAATTAATGTAAATTGCTACATACCATGGGAACAAATTAAGCTTTTAATTTCTCTTTTTAGTCATCTTATTTTGGTACTTATAACTGTCATTTGGGCTTATGCTTCAGTGACATTTAGGATGTGACAAGGAGATTTTGAGTGATGTCAAACAGCAGATTGACCCTAATGAAATGTTAAGCAGAGCTTAAATGCATATATAGAGAAGGTTTAATAAAACAAGAGATGCAAATAATTTAGTAAAACCTACTTCTGAATAAAGGCAGCTGTATTCACTTGTTCTGCTGCAAAATAGTCTGATAAATGCAGTAATTTTTACTTTCACTGCTAAATTCGAGTTTTTAATGAGAGATTATTAAGCATGTTTCTTGAATATTTAAGTAAAACTGCTTATAAAATAATTTACCCTGTCTTCACACCTAAATATCAAGCTGCTATATATATGAGAAATAAGAATAAAAATCCTAAATTTCACTTGTATCACCACAAATAATTATTTTTACAATACCCTGACAGTTTCAACCTTGTATTTTCTTTTGCTTTACATTTACATCTGAATTGGAGCTCTAAAAAATATGCTTCCAAAGTACTACAAAGGAAAGGCAAAGGGAAAGAAAGCAGCTTTTTAAAATTTAGCATTTCCACCCAGTGCAGGAGCCTGGACACTAGCAGGTACTCACCGAGGCTGCAATACAGGCAGTTAGCACAATTTTGCTGGAATTACGCTGTATTTACAGACTTCGACACTGGTGGGTGCTAACATTTTATTCCCCTGCGCGAGGCGTGCATCCAGTCACTTCTAACAGCGCTGCCGGGGCTGAGCAGCCTCCGCTCCAGCGCCAGCCAAGGCGGGCTTCGGTTTTGTTCCCTTTGGGTTTTAAGCAAAGAGAGAAAAATAGAAGCAAAAATATTTTTTTTACCTTGCGTGCTGTCTGTTGTGGGGCTTGTGTTCAGCTGCGTCTCAGTCGCAGAACACCTGCCGTTTTCTTCTGCTGCTAATTGTGTGACAGGCTCATATCGCAATATGGCATCCAGATCATGGAAAAACTTCATGGTTTTAGTGACATCCCCAGAGTTGTGGGCATATTTAACCGTTCTGTATTCGTACTTCAGGTTTTTGTACTTTGCACGGCACTGTTTCCAGTCCCTGCACACTCCCAACTCCTGTAACCTTTTAGCAATGTAGATAAATATTCCTTTATTCCTCAGGGTGCCGTGCAGTTGCTTTCTGATATTTTTTTCTGACCAGACGCTTAACAAGGCTTTAACCTCCTCCTCAGTCCAATGCTTCCCTGCTCCACTCTCCATGTTGAAAGTGACCTGGAAATGATTCACTATTTCTAGCCAAGATTTTGTTTCCTAGGAAACCAGACGGCTGGTTGTCAGTAAGCTCCGCCGAGATGAAAGGATCTAGTTTTACTGGCTCAAGCTGCCTGAGGGGAGTAACTTGAGACACTGCCAGATAAGCGGGCTCGGCGCTGGAGCCCGGCGAGGGCAGCGGCTCCGCCGGCGGGGAGGGAGAGCTGGGCAGGGCCGGGCCGGGGCTGCCGTGACCCTTCTTCGGGAGTCACTGCGGGCACCAGCGTGTGGGAAGAGAGGCAAAAAGAGGCTGTTCCGTTCCTTTGAAAAAAAACAGCAAACCCCACAAAACAAAGCAAAATCACACACACACACACCCCTTGTGGCCTGGCCTCTGCTGCTCCGGAGGAGGCAGGCCGCGGGACCGAGCCTTCCCCACAACGGTCGCGTTTAGGATCGTCCTGCCCTACATCTTCACATCTCCGCGCTGTTCGCCTCTGAACTGCGGGCCGTAGAGACACGTTTTATGTATTAGGGATGTTTTAATAAAAACTGGCATACTTAAAGTCTGGCTCGGTTGGTGAAGTGGTGCAAGCATTGTGGTAATGACGCTGAGATCCCATGTCTTTTGTCAGCGCTAAGATGTAATCCAACGCCATGACCAGGGCCTTCCTTGGGTGTCTGCTTCCCTCTTCTTAGTGATTTAGTTACTATTTAATGAGACCATGACAGTATTAAAATGGAAATTTCCTGTAATATTAACATTGCAATTGCAAGTTGCTGAATGCACTGCATCAACCCTTAAGTCTTTGTGTTTATAGCTGGAATATCTTCCAGTATTGAAGTGAATGGCTTTAAGAATGTCCTCATCTCTCATTATCTTCTTTGAAGAACTGTGTCACTAACAGGGTGAATTTGTTCAGATATGTGGGAAGTTTGGGTTGTTTTGCTTTCTGTAATTAAGTGTCTTTTAAACTTTTTGCTTTACATCCAACTGGGACTAGTAAAAAATAAAAGGGTTTTATGAACTGGAGAAAATTGGTAGTGAGCATGTCAGTTGTAGATTCGCATCCATTCTGTTGATTTTTGTGCCCAGTTTTATTGTTGCCTATAATAAATAATTTCACTGACTTCAACTGAATTAAACCAAACCAGTCCAATGCACAAGTAGGATATAAGTTGTCTCTCCCTTTTTAAGGAAAACATCTTTCCTATTCAGAAAGTATTATATGTGAGAGTGGACAGGAGCTCACTTGTCCACCAAAGTCCTGATGAGTACTAGAGGCACAGGCAGGCACGTAGCAGCAGTTTTGTTGTAGGCAACACTGCCTTATTTCAGGAAATCTTTTAAAGGGAGATAGAGCAGCCTGCACTGTTATCCACAAAACAAAACAAACAAACAAAAACCAAACAAATAAAAAAACAATCTTCAAAGCAAAGCTTTTCAATGGATAATTGCAAACTGTGGGCAAGTGCACAGTGTTCTGCCTGCCTTGGGCAGGGCAGCATCAGGGGGTCTGGGTACACCCAGGGGACCCAGCAGAGGGAAGGGTTGGGGAGGACAGGCAACAGGACAGCGAAAAGACACATATTTCAGCTGAATCAGCTCTGCTCAACAAAGCACAACTGCCAGCCCGAGGCTGATGTGCTGTAAGAGAAGTATTTCCATTTGTAGACATTTGTACATCAGAGTTGTTTTGCCTGAGTTCTGAAGCTGAGATGCCCAACATTAGGTTTATGCATTCAGATGCTTTTATCAGAGGGTCTGTGTAGCTTTTAGAGCTGTAAATGCTATCTTGTCTGCCTAAGTGCAAAAATGCAAAAGCTTCTGCATAGGCGATCAGTGGAAAAGACAATCCATTCCCCTAAGCAACACCATCAGTTTTTAGTAACATCTCAAACCCAAAGCAGAAATAGAATAGCACTATAGAACCTAGCATTATTGCCTAGATTGCTGTGCCTCTAAAAATGGCCTTTCCAATTAAGCATCTGTTTTTATGTTATGCCCATACTGAAATTGAAGTCCAAGAAGAGCCTGAGGCCATACTTATTAGTGGACAGATTCCCACTGAATTTAGTAGACTTAGGCACAAACCTTATGTGACTGTCTTGAAATAAACGTAACACAGGCAAGAAACTTGCAATTAACACATTAATTTTAAGTCTGTAAAATAAAACAACAAAGAAGCCTACATTAAAATTCCATTTAAAAAACACCTATCCATTGTATGTTAAGGTGTTTCAAAATCATGTCAGTGCTTCATGTTAATTTTATTTGTCCATAGGGGCCAGGAGAGCGCTGGAATTGTGACAAGTGATGGAGAGTCATCCCAGGCATTCAAAGTGCACAAGGTAAAATGCAAATAAATGTTTTGTATTTTTAAGTGAGATGCATATAAGTTAGTTTCTGCTAAGAAGCAGTGTAGAGAAAAATTAATGTTTGATGGTCTGTTTCGATTTTCTCAGTGAATCTCATTTTGCTACCTGCCTTGAATGTATGCTTAAAACAAACCTGCCAACGTTGTCCTGATAGGACAGTGCATACAGTGGCATACACACAGAAGTTACCCAGAGCATGCTAGTGATGTCACAAAAACTTTTTACTAAAATCACCCTCCACCTCAGGTGTTAACTGCAGATTTGGAAGAGCACTGATGCTCTTCTTGATCTCAAAAAGAAAAAAAAATACTGTCACAGACTATGCACAAGGAAATGGATGACTAAATCATTATAAATGCATTAGTGAGATTCAAGGAAGTAGCAACTACTTTACCCATAGGTAGCAATAAACAGAATCTAAGACAGAATGGAGGCCTGAGAAGATTACACAGACTTTCTGGAGCTGAGAGCATCATGGGGGTTGTTAATAGATTTTTCCATGAAAATCCTCAGCACAAAAATGTAGATTGCTTTATTTGAGAAGAGGACTAAAGAGATCTGATATACCTTGTGACACCTATTCAGCTTCTTTCTTTCTCATGTCTTTCAGGTTATTTGCCTTTGTTCCATTAATACTATATCACCATTAAACAGAAGAACTTAGAAAGTCACCAGGAAAAAAAAAAAAACAGAACCTTTTTTTTTTCTTTTTCTCCCAAAGGGAATGGGTCTTATAAATCACGTCTTCAATGCAGACAGCCTGAAGAAGCTGTACCCTTCAAACCTTGGTATTGGGCACACGAGGTACTCCACCTCAGGAATTTCTGAGCTGCAGAACTGCCAGCCTTTTGTTGTAGAGACTCTTCATGGGAAGATCGCTGTGGCACACAATGGGGAGCTAACAAATGCTGCACAACTCAGAAGGAAGGTTAGTACCTCCTTTGGGGGATCTGGCATTGTTTCTTTCTGAGTGTGAGGTAGAAATGAGCAATATGGTTGCTGTGACTTTTCCTTAATACCAAACTGTTTGGGGTTATGAAAGAGCTCCCTAATCAAAATAGATAATTTTGGCGCAAAAAATCTTGTGAAGGGGATTCTGCCTTAATATCTCTTTCTGGGTCTGTTATAGGCAATTTCATATTTTCTCTTCTACATTTTAACTCTCTTCCCAGAGCGTGCACAAAGCAAATTAAATGGCCCAAACATGAATTTATGCCCTGAATATTGGCAGCATTTTTGTTGCATGCAGAGCAAAGGAATGAGATAAAAAAGGAAAAATATAGTACTAGTGTAGAAGATTGTCTGACCTCATTTTACACAGCTTGTTGGAAGAAACTTGGCATTATTATGCTGTGATCACATGAAGCACTGTAAAACATTTGTTCATTGCACCAAGGTGTAGTTAAGTTCAAATCTGAGTAGTGTGATATGAGATTTTTTAATGCTGGTAACACTTTTGGTTTGTGTCTTAAAAAGCTGATGCGGCATGGTGTGGGACTGTCAACCAGTTCTGACAGTGAACTGATCACCCAGCTGCTGGCTTTCACACCTCCGCTGGAAAACGACGATACAGCTGACTGGGTGGCAAGGTGAGGAGCAGTCAGCACCAGCCATTAAACCTCAGCATGATGTGCAGCTGTAAGTGCACACAGCTGTTCATGTGGCACACAGTTATGTTCACCTATGTCTCATTCCAGAATAAAAAACTTAATGAAGGAAACTCCAACTTCGTATTCATTGCTAATTATGCATAAAGACATAATCTATGCAGTACGTGATCCATATGGGAATCGCCCACTCTGCATTGGTCGCCTTATTCCAGTCGGGGACATGAATGGAAAAGGTAAATTTTATATATATATATATTTATATGTGAATGAATCTGCATATGCATAGTATGTGTGTGAAATCACTGATATAAGTAATGAAAGCTACACCTACTGAGGTGTAAGTAGGAATATGTGATGCAAAAATCAGTTTTGAAAAATCAAAACAAAAAAATTTGATTGGGAAAAAATCATCTATAGGACGTATGCAAAATTCCTTTCCCAGATACAGGGAATCTTAGTGGCTTAATGATAGACACAATTAGGCAGCTCAACTATAATACAGTTTAAAAATTCTCATTGCTTAAACAGGAAAGCAGGGATGAACAGAATCCCAGAGGTGTTGAGGTTGGAAGGGAGATCTGAAGGTCATTGGTCCAAATCTCTGCTCAAGCCAGGCCACTTAAAACCAATTGCTCAGGACAATGTCTAGAAACAAGTCTGTTTTCTTCCTTTTTTCTCCCATAGTAAGGTGGGCAAAAAGTGATTAATTAATTGCAATGTATCTCTTAATTCCAAGCAACCCAGTCACATATAGTGACTGGACCATTACATGATCACTTCATAGGAAAAATTCCTTGTGTTCATGTTCAGCCTGCAAATCGCAAATTTTCCATTAAGTGAGATTATAATATCTTCACTTGTTTAAAACTAAAATAATTCAAAGGCAAAGCAGTAAACACTTCCATATCTTCAGAAAACTGAGTAATTTTAACCACAAGAAAAATTACCAAGATTTTTAAAAGCATACAGACATTCCTACCTTATGTGACACAAGTAGATCTTCCTGTGGTTGAGTCTCAAAACTCTTATTGGAATTCAATCCAGCATCCATTGTAATCAAAAGCATCTAATTATCAACCTATTTAACGTAAGAAAAGTAAGGAGTTTCTTGTGTGATCAAAAGTAATTATGTCTATCTAAAGTCACTGAACTAGAATTTGAAAAGTTTGAAATAGTCTGCCTAGAACAGGTTTATGATGTTTATTTTATGGATTTGTTTGGGTTTTTTTTTTAATAATAGAAAAGTGGAAACAGTGGAATGCTATATGTTTTAGTTAGAAATTACAACAGTCTTTAATTGCACACTTGGCAACCATAGCAAGCCAGATACTGCAGCAAAAATGTGATTGTGGGGGGGTCAGGTAGCAAAAACTGGGGACTCTTACTGAACTCTTTTTTTTCAGGAAAAGATAACACTGAAACAGAAGGATGGGTTGTCTCTTCTGAATCCTGTAGCTTTTTGTCTATTGGTGCAGAGTAAGTGGCCTGATTCTTACTTTATCTGAAAGCTCTTCCTTAGACAGTGATTAAACACTAAATACCAAGTTTCCGAATATCATAATTATAACAACATGAAAGACACCAAGGTTTAGTTTTGCTGTGGAGGATGTTTTTGCTAGTCCTGGTTTTTGCCAGTTTATTTTCTCAAACAGATGATTGTAAAATAAGAATTATGTGTGCTATCACAAAGTAAATGCCTCTTACTTGTTGCACTATACCTGATTACCCACACAACTTACTCATTTTGCCCTCATTTTCAGCAGCATAGGTGTATGACAAAATAATTCTTCACCTACAGAAAAGTTACACTGGTAGCTCAGAGGCTGAAATAATCTGAGTTGTAGCACATGCTGTCTGGTAAGCTGGCCTCCTTGTTAGAAAAAAAAATTACTATTTTCTGAAACTTCTTGCAAATTTCTGTAAGCTGGCCTCGTTAGAAAAAAAATAACTGTTTTCTGAAACTTCTTGCAAATTTCTGTTACGAAAAGCTCACTATGTAGGACAATCAGCTGAATCCTGTGTGTTTTCAATAAAGCAATTTTGTCTAAACTTCTGCTGTAGCTAGAGCTACCTGCTACTGCTGGTATCTGACCAGTGAATAAACACAGATTTGTTCACCTCTGATTTGTATCTCTAGAATATTTCAATATTTTGGGATAGATTTAGATGTTAGAATAGCCACCTGAGGACTCACTAAAGGATCTAGAAAAATACTTCATAACATTAAACACTTCAGCATAATATACCTAAACTATTCCATACTTAAACCTAACTATTTCGTACTTCTACAAAATTGAGAAATAGAAGGTACATTTCTGGTCACTTGGGAGTAGCTATCGGTCATCTCTAGACAGATAATTCTCTTGATTTGGCTTGTGAGGCAGGATGATTTTGGCTACACCTCCATTCTTGATTATATTTCTTATATAATCACTGCACTGTAAGGTTTATTAGCTTTCATAGAAAAGTTCTCTAATATTGATATTAAAATATATTCAATCTCAATTAAGCCTGTACAGTATATCTCACACATAGGACAAATACCATAATTCTATGGTACTAAGTTTAGTATTTTTACTTAGTTTATTGCTTTTGGATGTTAATTCAGACCGTTTTAGTAAGGATCAGTTGTCTCAGCATGTTGGTCTTAAAATGTTTCAGGTCAAATTCTAAGATGGAAGTAAGTTGTCATATTAGGATGCTCTAAAATATTTTTTCCTGTCAGTTGACTCTTGTTTGTACTTCAAAATTATCATCCAGTTTCAGGACATTTCTAACTTCTCTGTATTTGTTTTTCAAGGTACTATCGGGAGGTCCTTCCTGGAGAGATTGTGAAAATATCCAGACATGACGTCCAGACACTGGATGTTGTACGACGACCTGAAGGAGATCCATCAGCATTCTGTATCTTTGAATACGTTTATTTTGCAAGACCAGACAGTATTTTTGAAGGTACAAAAATGTTACATACAGAACTCTTCTCTAAATACTGCAAGATGCTATCCTGGAGCACAATGACTCTGGGATCATAGTACCACTGAATATAAGCTTACAGAGCACAGCTGGGACAGAATGGGCTGGCAAAGCTCTTGAGATAAAACTTGTGAGGAGGAGCATGTAATATCACCTTCCTGTTTCCAGACGTGGATACAGTCTCAGATAGGCTGCCTGCATATTCCTGTGGGAGGGATGAAAAAGGCCATGAACATGTTTAAGGTAGATGAAATATCTTTTACAAGTGAGAGACTGAAGAAACAAACTTCACTGGTTCTTGGGAAACATTTTAAAAATTACACTTGTGAAATAGGATTTACAAAATAACTTTATTCTGATAATTTTCTTTGCATTAAGTATAATTTCAGGAAGATGCTTGTAATTTAACTCATAAATCTATGCTAAGCTAAGTACTTGGCATTGTCAGTGTAATGCTTTTATTATTTCAATATAAGCCCTAAAATACTAGCCAGGACTCTCATATATGGCAAGCAACCACTTCATTGCTTTCCAGGGACATGCTATCCATTGATCCAGTACAGCTCTCCAGCCTTATAAAACTGGTTTCACCCCAAATTCCTTTTCTTTCACAATCACCTTACCCTTCAGTATCCTCACTTCTCACATTCCTTGGTATTGCTGCTCTAGCTTTTGCTATGGCTCACTTCATCACAATATTTGCAGTTCTTTCCCATGTTGCAAATTTTTTAGGACCTTAAAAGCTTCTGAGTCCCCTTATCCCCTTACTAAATTCAGGGTGAATTTTGACAACTGATTCAAAGTCAGTAAGTGGACAGAAGGATTGCATAAATTTTGTCTGGTGGAAAAAGCAGTTTAAAAATAGAATATGCACGTTATGAACAGGCAGGCCTAATTTCTATTTCTTTCCTCCTGCAGACAGATTTTGTAACATCCACAGGACCTTTAGTTAGTTACCCAGTTAGGGCAAACTGGATTTTAATTCTCCATGTAGTGATACGAATGTGAATGTTAGAATGTAACATTATGGAAGAAAATTAAAAATTACCTTATGCAAATGAGTTATGGAACTTATTAGTTCTGGAACTTTTCTCACTGACTTCTATGCCTACAACTTGACACACAAATTCACAGAGAAAACTGAGAGGAAATCTGAATCATGCATACCAAGAAAAACACTTCTTTCTATTCTTAGGTCAGATGGTGTATTCAGTTCGCAAAAGATGTGGGCAGCAGCTTGCTATTGAAGCACCTGTGGAAGCAGACCTGGTCAGCACTGTTCCAGAGTCTGCAACTCCAGCAGCTCTTGGTTATGCTCAAAAGGTATACGTCACCTTGCTCTTTTTTCTCCCCCAAGCATATTTATACACATCTCTTTCTGTAATGGACTATAATGATGTGGGCTGTTAGAGCTGCATATTGATAAAGCTCTTCAGTACACAAACTACTCCTATTGAGTCACCTGCTTTGTTTTTTTCTCTCATTATTCCTCTGTATTAAGGTATTTAAACACTTTTTGTTGCTGTGAAGTCATAATAAATCCTAAGGTCGCTTTAAAAAACAGCAACTGAGACTATCAAGTCCTTCTATATTAATTCTGTTTTACTGTCTCCTCTTTGCAGTGTGGTCTGCCATATGTTGAAGTACTCTGTAAAAATCGATATGTAGGGAGAACTTTTATCCAGCCAAATATGAGGTTACGGCAACTTGGTGTTGCGAAGAAATTTGGTGTCCTGTCTGATAATTTTAAAGGCAAACGAGTTGTTATCATTGATGATTCAATTGTGAGAGGCAATACTATTTCACCCATAATAAAACTACTGAGAGAATCAGGAGCCAAAGAGGTAAGTTAATTTTAAGTCAGATGTAATTTTAATACAGATGTAAATAGAAGTTGATGAGAGGTTAAAGCACAGGGGCTTGTCTTCATGTGTACTGTACATTGTTGGCTTATTTAAAAGGGTAAATCTGAAAAAAAACAATGGCTAGTGTGTGTTTATTGTGAAGATAGGTTAAGAAGGTTCTTTTGTATGAGTGAACAGGAACAGGTTTCCACTTACAAAGCACTATCTGGCAAATAAAAAAATGAATGGAATGCAAATTAGTTAAGATCAGAAAACCAAGTATTCCTGATGTGGGACCTGTGGAAGTGCAAAAAGTACAACCATATACTGCTGTAAATACCATGTATCTTAAGTCACCAGAGAACCATTTTTTTAAGTGATGAAGATTTTTTAAGCAAAAAAATGTGCAAGTCAGTCACTGGAGCAAAAATGTCCTGTATAATGTTTGATTTTGTAAGCTGAAACTTGTTTATCAAGAACTGAAGACCATTGAAGAGAAGTAAAATCAGGATGGAACCTTCTAAGAACATTAGGAAATAGTGTAAAAAATAAGTTCTAAAACTGTCTTACCTTCTTCCTGCTGTGTTGGCATCTGAAAAAAACTTTATCCTACTTTTAACCCTTCAGTGATTTCTGTGCAGTTCTATGTTCTGTTTATTATCACTATGCAGAATTGAGACTTTGCTATTATGTTATGATCTGCTGATTGTCAACTTATATCAGCCTGTTTTGAAACGATTTTTATTCAGGTGCACATCCGTGTAGCTTCACCTCCCATAAGATTTCCTTGTTACATGGGAATAAACATTCCAACTAAAGAAGAACTCATTGCCAACAGACCTGAATTTCATGATCTTGCAAACTATATAGGTAAATGCTACTGTCTTTTTTTTTCTCTTGTAAGAGTTGTCAACTGTATTTTATAATCTACTTCAAAATAAAGCAGAACATATCAAGGCACCAGTGGCAAAACTAATAAAAGAACTATAAGGTTGGTAAGCTAGGTTTCTGTGTTGTGAGTACTCTACGGATCAAGCTAATTCAGCTACATGCTTTTTTTTAAACACAGTTAGGGAGCTGTATTTGTCAAAACAATAGAAAGTATTAGAATAATTGCATAAGCATAAGTTGCAAATAAAGTATGACAACAAAGCTTTCCAATAGTTAAAACTCCTTCTGAGAAACTTACAAAAAGAAGCTACTGCAGTCAAAATATCAGGAAGAAAATAAGTAGTGAAAATCTGTCCTATAATGAAAAGCAGGTGTAGTTTCACTTTCATGAGATATTCATAAAAATATATTCATAATTCTTAAACACACACTGAATTTTGTACAAATTGACATTTATGTACATAATTTTAACTGCATTATATATTTCACTTTGAAAGAAATCACATTTGAAACCAATCAAAGAGTGTTAAAAACCTTCTGAAATTTTGAGTCATGTTTGCAGCAGAACAAAAGAAAGATCAACAGTTTATGTTCCACTGTAAACTCCAATTTCCTGTGTTGAAACAGTTATTTTCACTGTCTAATACTGCAATTAAATATTTTTCCAAAAATTATTGTGAAGGTGTATGGAAATATTTCAAGTTTGAAGGATCTTATTTTTAAGTATTTAAGTGTTATTCACCACATGAGTGCAAAGGATAGGAAACTAATGATATGAAAAGGTTATCAAACATGCTGCTTCCTACTGCTAGAAAATTAGCATGAATTGCATAATTTTTTTAACATGATGGTCTTCCCCTCCTCCAGATCCCAGAGAGGCTTGGTAGTCTTTGGTGCTCAGACTTGGGAAGCACTAGCCACACACACACATCTACTTCCAGACCTGAACTAAGGTTAACTCTGGGAGTTCAGGGAGTCTTAGTACACTTTCTGAACTTCCCTTCTGGTTTTGCAGTATTGTGTCACATATTTGTTCCCAACAGAACCTTCTGTCTAGATTTCAGTGAATCTGTTCCCTGCACAAAGAATTTAAGAAGGGCAAGACATTATAGTCTTAAAATTTTTAATTCTCTTTCATAGTCCACATGATAATGTGTGACTGCATTTTCAAAGAGCAGTGGATTTGGTACAATATTGCAGCTTTAACTGATGACCATTTATTTCCTCTAGGAGCAGACAGTGTTGTCTATCTTTCTGTGGAAGGATTGGTATCATCTGTACAAGAAAGCATCAAAGCAAGACAAGAAAACAACCCTAAAACCCACAAGTCACTTATGGGAAAGCTTGGTCATTGCACAGCGTGTCTCACTGGAGACTACCCCGTTGAGCTGGAATGGTGAACTTTTAGTGGATGGACATCAGTTCATATGTTGTTGAATGTACCTTTTTCAGTGATGCCTTCTTGCTAAAACAGCCTTGCATTTAGCTCAGAAGCCTTATGACAGCTAACTAATTACTGTTACTAAAACACACCTTTAAGAAAAGACTTACAGAAAGTCTGATGTATGTAAGTAGATTAAAATACAAAATCATATAGTTTTGATGCACACTTGTGCCTTTTATTTTCTCACAAAATGCTATAAAAACCAAAGTTTTTTAATTATGTAGACGTCCCAAAGTTTGTTGTTTTGGTCTTGCCCTAAAAGCTTCCCCATTAGACTTGTTCACAAAGCACAAATCATGTGATGATGTAATTTCAAATTATCAAAGTCTTAAAGCAAAAGTATCTGAAGTTTGCTTTTCTTCTTAGGAAAAATACCAGATTCTGAAGAATGAAACTGCTTCCTCAGCAGTTGTTGCTTAGGCTTTTTAAGAATAGAAGTATCTAACTTTTGCATACAGCCTTTTTTAATTGAGACCTTTGTAACAGATTCTATGCACGTGATGTCTAACATGATTTTTAAAAATGAAGACTCAGGGAAGTGCTCAGCCAAAAGCTCTCTAGTTTTGTAACTTTAAAATTCTGTTTTAGAAGTTATGTAATTACAGTATCTTTGTGTGGTTCTATCAATTGCCAATACAGTGTGGAAGAAAAAAATATACTTGGCACTGCCATTCTTTTTGTTTTACACCTTGTTTTCTCTGGGACAAGTTTGACAATTTCTGAAATGTCCTTTTAATTTGTCACATCCAAAGTAAACTAAAAAAACCCCAACTTTCCATACTTAACAGTAAAAATGATGTATCAAGTGTGAAGGTCATGAGTTGTTTTGGATATAGTCTTATTTTACTACATTACTGCTGTTAGAATAAATGTAATGTTTAAAAAACTCAAGTGTTCTGAGGAACCATTAGCTGTTAAATGCATTGTGTTCAGTTGGTCACAATCACAGTTACTGGTATACAGGAAGATCACTTGGACAATTAACCACTAGCTGAAAATGGAAAAGCACCTTTTCAAAACTATTGCAATTTTCCGCACAATTTAAAAAATGTTTTGTATACCTCAGTCTTTCTCACTGAATACCAGCAACTTTAGATTTTCTATTTAATATTGTGTATTTTGGCCTTATAATTGTTTGTGACACTGTTGAAAAAAATAAACAGAAAAGTTTAAGACCTTCTTCCTTCCCCATCATCTTCCCTATAGTTGAGAACTACAGGATTGCTAATTAAATTCAAAAGGGAATTTTATGTGGCGTTTGTAGCAATTGTGCCTGATTGACAATCACATGAAAGTCCTAGTTTGAAAAAGCATGTAAATACACATGCTTTAATGAAGTCAGGACTGTGACTTGTGCAGTGGAATCAGAACCTACCTGCAGCCAAACCTATGGGAGAATCTAGATGTGATGAGCATGGGGCTCTTACCAGCTGCTTCACCAGCACCCAGATCTGCATATTGGGAGATGTATGTGGATCTCTTCTGATCAGCAGGTTTGGTTTTAACAGAACCGTAACAGTTCATCTGGACAGTAAACTGAACAAAACCAGAACAGGGTGGACACTGACCACCCTCTCTTCCAGGTTAACCAGGAAGGAGTATGAACAAAACCAGAAAAAATGTAATGAACATTTTTCACTGTTCTTCTTTCCCACCCTCAAAAGAAAATAATTTTAGAAGTGCTAAGTTGAGCACAAATACATGTGAGGAGCCCTTTGTACGTGAGATAAGCATTCAGATGCAGATGATATATAGCAAGTCTACCTGTCTGCAATTGTCCACAGAACAAACTGGAAATTAAACTTGTGCAAATTCTCTTTTAATGTGCTTTCAGCAAAATGCTGTTTTTGAAGTCCAGTAATAATTGCTTTAAGGTGATTTTAGCATTGGGTGGCATCATTCTAATTTCAAAAAAATGAGACCTACTGCCTCTTTCCTCCTCCACATTACGTAAAAGAAATTCTGTCTGCTACTGTGAGCACTGTAATTTTTGAATGCACTGCAATGCTGAATTTTTATTACGTATTTTTCGAAATACTACGTTAAAGAGAAGACACTTTTCAAGTGTAATTTTATTCTGACAGCTGGATTTATGCTTCAGGTTACTAGACCCTCTTTATCACATACAGCCAACATACACATCAGTGAGTGTGCAGAAGGAGAAAACTCTGGCTTTAGGTGTCGCTATTTGCATTAATGTACTACTGTGAAACCGTTTCTGCTGTATTACCAATGCAAAACTGTGCCAAACTATCACTTACAGAATGTGAACAGTAAAAAGCCGATGTCTAACTTGTCCCATACAAACATTAAAAATGGTTGTGAACTAGTTTCCTCGTTCTTTCCCCGTGAGGCATCACCGGCGCCATGCACAAGAGACTTATTTAATAAGGACCCCTTGAATGCGCCTCGGAGCCAAAGCAAATCATTTACTGTGAGGGTGGTGAGGCACTGGCACAGGCTCCCAGAGATGTGGATGTCCCATCCCTGGGAAGCGTTCAAAGTCAGGCTGGATGGGCCATGAGCAACCCGGTCGAATGAAAGGTGTCCCTGCTCACAGTGAGCAGGTGTTGGAACTAGAGGATTTTTAAGGTCGCTTCCAATCCTTAACATTCCACGGTTCTATGATTTTGTGTTACTAAATCACGCACGCGGCTCACCCGCACTCCCCGCTGGCGGCCCTGAACCGTACCCGGGGGAAGCCCAGCCCCGTTCGCCCCGCCGTGAGCCGGGCGAGGGCTGGCTGCAGGGGCGCTCCAGTGGACAGTGCCAGGGATTGCTGCAGGAGCCGCTCCCGGGACAGCCCATGGACCCCCGCTCCCAGCGCAGGGAAAGGCGGAGCTCCCGCCCACAGGCCGGACGTGACATCCCCGCCCGCCCACGGCCGTACCGGGGCAGGAAGGCCCGTACCACCTTTGGGCCGGGGGGGGGGGGGCACCCGGGGACGGGCACGAGTGAACTGTGACCGTGAGGGGAGAGAACCCTGCCCTCTGCCCGAGCCATCTGCATTTGTTTTAGTCCCTTCCCCATGTCTGCCGGGGACAGCGGGGAAGGCTTTGGCGCACTTGCTGTTCCTCTCTCCCTCTCTCCTTCCCTCAGGAAGCAATGGCGCAGGGCTCTGACGGAGCAAGCGCTGCTTGTGGACACCCGAAGGGCGCGACGGCCGCTGGCCAATGGGAGCGCGCCATTCCCGCGTCCCGCCAATCGGAGGCGCCACCGCGGCCGCGCTGGGGCGGGGCAGGAGGGCCCCGGGAAGTGCCACGGGCCGGGATCCCGAGGAGCACCGGGAGCCACCGGAGCCGCCGGGCCCGGCCCGGCCCGTCCCGTGTGGAAACGGGGTAACCTGAAATAGGGAGCGGGGACCACAGCCCCTGTCCGCCGGTCACCGGCCCGGGCCTGGCGGGAGGGCTCGCGGGGCAGAAACGGCACTAGAACGAGCAGTGCCCTGAAGGTTCACGTGTTGTGGGTTTCTGCTTGTGAAGGAGGGATTCGTATTTCACAATTCCATTGAAAGAGTTACTAATTAATTAAGCTATGTTAATGAAGTTATTAATTCAGTGATGCCTCGCTTTAAAAACACAATTGTAACAGTGAGGAACAAACTACTTCTCTACCAATGTAGAGTTGCGGCTTTCACGATGCGGTCTGCTGTGTGGCTCTTCCAGGGGAGCGGAGGATGCGGTGGCGATGATGCTGCAGGAGCTGGTGGCCCGGGCAGCCGGCCTGCACTCGGCCAGAGCAGCAGTCTGCTTTGACGAGTGCTCTGGGAAACCTCCAGCCTTCTACACCTACGGCACAGTGCTTGAGCTTGCCCTGGAGCTGACAGCTTTCCTTCAGAAGCACTGTGACCACCAAGGCACATGGGGAATAGGCCTTTACTGCTATCCAGGAATAAACCTGCCGTCTTGGATCTTAGGGTAATGGTTTGAATGCTTGCACTCTGTGTTGGTCATCTCCGTTAAAGCTAATTTTACCGTTTGTTTATATTTTTAATAACAACCAAAATGTCCTAATAGTAGCATAGCAGTGCAGTCAAGGTGCTGGAGACTTGCATCATTTAGGGAAAAAGATGGCAATGTGACAATCTTTTGAAAAGCCATTGTTAAAATATGTCTGAGTCTTAAGTCTTAAAGCTGTAAATTGCCTGCAGCTACATCCCTTCATTAAAAGTGATTTTGCATATTTCTAGAAATAAAAAAAAAAATTAATGACTGGTGTCTTTGTTCTGCTTGTGGAAGTGATCTGACAGAAAACATCTATTGAGAAAAGGACTGTGCAGGTTTTTTTATGTATTATCTTCCTGGCAAAAAAAACCATAAAAGATGCTCTGAAGGCAAATTCCAGCTAAGAACAAACATTTCATGTTTTAAGAACATACATTTAATGTTCCATTACAAATATTATGGAAAGAAGTAATGAACAATATTATGCTAAAGTGGTATTGATTAATTGGTGGCTAAGAAGTTGAAAGGCTTGTGATCTCAACACTCATGTTAATCCCACAGTTTTTAAAATCCCGCTTCTGCTGATGAATTCTAATGTTTGTATCCTTTATATAGGTATGTTTTTTATTCCTAGCATTTATGATGGAATAGACAATCACAAGATCATAAGCGTGTTTCTTCCAGCTGACGAATACAGCATCAGTTGTGCTTCCTGGGGGCATGGCCTGTGTTGGTATTTTCCTGTTGCTCACACCTCGTGTAAAATACACAGTGGCACCAGACGAGGTACCACAGTGAGGAATGAGGATTTCAGTGGAGTGAGCAAGCACTGTAATCATAAACCTCCCACAAGCACTAAGGAACTTTCTCACCACTCAGGAAATGCTTTTGGCTCCTGTGCAGCAGGTTGCTCTGAGATGTCGTGCAGGCACCATCCCTGGAGGTGTGCAGAACCTGAGTGGACAAAGACCTGAACAGCCTGGTCTGGTGTCACAGCTGGCTCTGCCTGAGCAGGAGGTCGAGCTCAGCACACTGAGGTGCCTTGCTGCCTGATTTGTCCTGTGTCCCAGTGAACTGAGTGGTAGCAGGTTTCGTTTGCTGTGTGAGGGGGATCTGCTGGGGCTCTGATTCTTGCAGTCATTTGTTGCAGAGCAGGCTTAGGTGCTTACTGGCACAAATGGCTGTAGGAACATGTGGGTGCTGCCGTTCCCACTGCTCCGTTCAGGACCTTGCCTAACTGCAGTGACAAACCACTTGCACAGAGAGGAAGTATAATAAATAAATTGTCCGTACAGTACAGAACCCAACAGCAGAGCAAACGTGAGGATTTTTGGGGTGGGTTCATACTTCATCACTGCTTACTCGCTCGGCTTTTCGGGGCGGTAGCGAGTTGCAGCGCTGGTGGTTATCCCGGAGCGCCACTGAGGGGCAGGGAGCGGGAGCGCAGCCCTTGGAGCTCCGCGTGCCGTGGAGGAAAGAATCCCAGTTCATGCTTGGATTTTCTTACGTTCTTTGCACTCGAAGGTGTTTTGGGTGTGCAGGCTTTTGGTGCTTTTTAGAATACGTATATACATGTTGTATGTGAGTAAATGGAAAGGTTGTATTTTTGTTTCTAGTCAATACCAGAAGGTTTTAAAATGTGATGCTGTTGAGGTCAATTGTCTTTTGTAATCACTGACTTGCTTGGCTAGAAGTAATATTGAATGTTTTCATCTAGCTTTAATCTTCCCTTGCTGTAAAAGACCAGAAGGCAGCACTGATTTCCATCCCACTTTGTTACCAACAAGATCTTCAAAAGTCATGTTATGACTACGTTTTCTAGCTCAGGCAACTAAAAACGTATGAAAGAAATGTTAGCAAAATCTAAGAGGATTTTCTTATGTTTTAATTGTTTAAAACATTTTTGTTTTATTAGAATACTTCAAGTTCCAGCAGCCTATTCACCTATTGATCCGGATGCACCACCAACCATATCCACGTACTTCATGAAGAAAAGCAATCTTCAATATATTCTTGTTGAGAATGACAAAGTAAATGTAAGTGTTCAAGCCTCTATAGGAGGCAATTTTAACATGTGTAGATATGCAGATTGAATTCTGTTTTAATAGGCTTGGATGGAGTGCTTTTGTTTTTTCATGGCTAAAGATTGTCTTTCCTATTTAGAAAAGAATGTCTCTAAAATCGGAAGTACAAAATGCTTCTCTCTTCTGCAAAATAATTGCTTTCTTTCCTGTTACATTGTTGCTTAGGCAACCTTGTTGGGCGCTGATATTGGAAGACTTTACCAGACTTGTTTCTTTATATGTTAATGCTAAGAGTTGGAAATCTGCAGTAGTTGAAAAAGCTCCTGCATTTAATACTTGGATTTGTCTTTGTCTAACTCATCCCAAATCTTGTACCCTCACTCATTGCAAAGTGAGTAGACGAGTAACAATTCAGATTCCTTGGTCCTCTGCAACATTCTTTTGTAAATTTTCCCTTTCTCTTTTTCATTTGCTCAGATAACTCTTTATTTCGCATTTATAAAGTCTGTGTTGATTCATGTTTAATTTCTAGAAATACATGAGCTTATAACTGTCTGATGTGTGCCACCCAAAAGTAAAGGTATGAAAAATCACGGCTTGTTTGTATGAAATACTGTTTTCTATTTCATTGCATGCAGTAGAACAACAACAGTGCTTCCTGAGTTCCACTGTCTGAATTGTTCATTTTGTCTTGCAGAAATTCCAGATGTCCCATGCTGGTTGTTTTTCCCACAATTCCTCCGCCATAGAACATATTGGTTTAACTCTTTTCCAAATGAACTCAAGCAACATCGATTTCAGTTCAGAAGTAGACAATATGAAAAGTAAATGTGAACCTTCCAAAGGTGTGGTTAACTCACAACCAGGATATACCGTTTGTCCAGATCAAACCGAAATAAAATCATCAGAAGCAGGATACATGGACGCTGGCCAGAAAGGCACTTTAGCATATGTCTTGCATACATCAGGAACTACAGGAATCCCCAAAATAGTCAGAGTGCCTCATAAATGTATAGTGCCTAATATTCAGCATCTTAAGTAAGTGTGGTTTTCAATTTTCTTTTCAAATGCTTTTAGAGATTAGATGCTTTTATGATTTTTTTTAATACTTCAGAGGAATGTACATAGGGACACCACTCATACTTCAGAGGAATGTACATAGGGACACCACTCCACTTCTTCCTCCTTATCCACCTTTGTGGTTTTTTGCTTTTATTTCCAAGTAGAATCATATCATATTTTGTTTCTCTATCAGTATTAAATGCTGCTTTGCCTTCATTTGTGAGGGCTGTGTTTCAAATAGTACACTGTTGCTCTATGTTTTGTACTGTCATCTGGCCTGTGACTTGAAAGAAATAGACAATAAAATTAATCATTTGTTCACAGTTATATTTGCTGTATTCTGTAGTTCTTAAGTCATAATTCCTTTTTAGGCTACTCAGGTTTCTTTCTGTTTAATTTCATATTGAAATAGATCTGTTATGGAAAATACAACTTTTTTTTCTTATATTTTCCTTTCTTCTTCTTTACTTTTTCTTTCTTTATATTTTTCCTTTTTTAATGAGCGTCTGTTAGTTGAAATATGTCTTCAATGAACTCTATTGATGTGTAATATGGTGGGTATCTTCAGAAAACACATCATTAGTGAAATCAACAGTTACAGTCCGGGAGCTCTTGCTCAAATTACCTGTCTGCATATTCAGAGCCCTTAAGATCTGAGCTGTGCATTTCTTTCATTCTTTAAGTTTGGAAGGGGTTTTTTGGAAGGGGTTTTTGACTGTGTGCATCAGGTTTGTAATTCCTAGCTTTCTTATTTTAGATCCATATTTGAGATCACACAGGATGATGTGCTATTCCTGGCTTCTCCTCTCACATTTGACCCATCTGTGGTTGAATTGTTCATAGCTCTGACAAGTGGAGCCTCTATTCTTGTTGTACCAAACACCATTAAAATGATGCCTGTGGAGCTCTCTGCTGCTCTGTTTCACCGCCACCATGTGACAGTGTTGCAGGTAGGCGAAATCTAAGTGTCTCCATGTCTTCTTCTCACTTTTGCGAATGTCTACTACTTTTTCATCAGCCTAGAATCTAATATTAATACAACAGGAGTTTCTACTTACATCAAGGACAACTCAATCTGACATCCTAGGAATTTGTAGTGTTATGTAAGGTCTTTAAATGTTCTATATGCAGATTAATCAGATGTCTAGGTTATATTTTTGCTGTAGCATTCTGGAATGAAGGGGAAAAAAGGCTCAAACAGTAACAGGAAGAGAATACTGTGTCGCTTTCTGTTTCCAAGTAATTAACATTAGAGCTAATGTGCATAACCTTGAGATAATAGCTGAGACAAAAGGGAACCCATAACACAGCTGAGTAAAGCAGAAGCTTTGCAGAAGAGCATGGGTTGATGCTTGTAGTACTTATTAAAGGCCTTATAAGCAACATGATCTCCCAAAACACCGTTGTGATGGTTGATATGTAGACATTTTAAAGTGCATCCATAATACAGCTATGCAGCAGATAGGATAGAGACGGAAGAGAGGTACATGGACACTGACAAAATGTAACAGGTCTTTCTCTTTTTTTTTTTTTTTTTAATATGTATCCTTCAGGCAACGCCAACACTTTTCAGGCAGTTTGGAGCTCACATCATTAAATCAAGAGTGTTGTCTGCAAATACTTCACTTCGTGTCTTAGCCCTTGGTGGTGAAGCATTTCCTGTACTGAGTCTCCTGAAAAGTTGGAAGCACAAGGAGAACAAAACAAGTATTTTTAATCTCTATGGTATTACTGAAGTGTCAAGCTGGGCCACTTGCTACAAGATTCCTGAGGAGGTTTTTAGTGCTGATTTTAGGTAGGAAAATTCACAATTCTTAATGGCTTGGCATATGAATAATGAAAATCACCAGAAATAGAACCTCAGTCTCCTGTTACCAGGGCTACTGAGTCCTCATGAGTGTTTATACTGGTAGAAGTTACTGTTTGGGTTTTATGTAGAAACAGACTAATCCATTATTTCATGAGTCAGTACAGCCCCCCTTCTCTATTTTAGTAGTGTAGATGACAGAAATTTGTCCAAAGTGTCTCACCCAAGTTTCACAGTGATTTTACTTAAACTTCAAGAAGTACTTTCTTTTTATCTCTCTGTCATATTTCACTCAGTTTCTGACTTGCTTGGTTGTTTGGCATTTTTTCTTCATATTATTTTATAGAGTCACAAAAGGTACTTCCCATTATCTTACTGTCTCATTTTCTCTCTGAAATGTGTGATTATTCCATGGCATAATAATTATACATGCAGTTTGAGTTAAATGTGTCCTACAAAATGGATTGTTTGCACAAATGATGTGGTATATTAACCTGGTGCTTAAACCCTTGAAGACTAAAAATGGTGGATTATCATGAAATGTTAATAAATTCTCATGTAAAACTAATTTTCTCTGAGTTGCAACATAAAATGTAATACTGTAAAATAGAAATTGTATTGGAATCCATGCCAAAGTTTTTTAAAGTTGTTTAAGTTTTGCTTTACTGGAGAAAATATATTATTCTATGCTCCCACTTAGAAATAGTTTCTATATTCAATAAATGAGGTCCTACAACTGCTTGAGGAGGCTGGAGAATGAAGGGGAAAAAAGAGTTGGTCAGTAGTTCAAGAGAAGTTTATAATAGGTGCATGACATTGAAATGACAGTTTCTTGTATTTCAGTCTTTTCTGAACTGAACATTTTTGAATATTTTTCTGAACTTTTCTTAATGTACTTATTAAAATAGAGTAAAAGCTCAAATTAGGCAGGGAAAAATGAGTTAGAAAGCAGTTTCACATACTTTAATTGGTTGACTTGATGGATGTTTCAATCTGGGAGACTTAAAAGTTGACTGAAGTGCTTGGGGTTCTCTCAGAGTATTTCAGAGTCTATTTAGGCCTTATTTTCTATAATTCTGTTGGGTTTTCTGGGTATATATTAGTGACAACCATGCACACTGATGAGATTTTTAATTTTTAATAAATAGATATGTTTTTAAAGAAGAAGCATTTGCAGAAAGAAGTCCCAAGCATCTGCCTTTGCTCGAATGCCAATCCTTTAAAAAACTACTTGTTACTTGGTTTCTGGGACAGTTGTTTTGTGTTCAGAAGACAAAAACTTCTCTCTAATATATTTAGAACAGATTTTCCTATACCATTGGGATCACCACTCCTTGGAACAAAACTTGAGGTCAGAGATGCCAATGGATCTGCAGTTCTTGAAGGCGAGGGACAAATATTTATAGGTTATTTTATGTTTCTAATTCTTCTAGAATACTGTTCTTAATTGATTGAGTTTTAATAATATATTCATTCTTCTACTTGGTATTTGCCTATGATACACAGATTAATTAGCATTTTAAGTTCTGATTGGGCTGGGAATCTTTTGATAGAATTTTAGGTTGTTGGAATGATGAACAGGAAATTACCATCATTTTATCTGCAGACTCTGCATTCATTATATGTATTTCTTTTTCCTTTCTTGCATTTTGACATTCTCAGCTGAAGTCATTTCTGTGTATCAGCTGAATTAACTGCATAACCAAAATGGTACATTGCAGAAGTTTAGATGTTGATAATAATATTTCAATATTTCTTAAAATGCATAGCAAAGTTTAAGAGAATTTGATAAAACACTCTTTATAATTTTCATTTGCAGTTAGCTATTTAATATGTATGACCACAGTCTTTTTTTGGTGTAGGTGGTGAAGAACGAATCTGCTTTCTTGATGATGAAATAACTGTGCCACTGGGTACAATGAGAGAAACAGGGGATTTTGTAAGAGTGAAGAATGCAAAGCTGTTCTTCTTGGGTCGGAAAGACAGTCAGATTAAGCGTCACGGCAAACGTTTTAGTATTGAATATGTGCAGCAGGTAAGTGCTCACATCCACAGAGTGGAGGATGCCACTATAAAAAGGCAGATATAAGGAACACATTGTTATCATCAGAAATGGTATTTGCTTGGTTTCAGATGACTTTTAGGAGTCTAAAGGAATTTGGAGGGTGTATTGTAAAAAATCTGATCACATAATTTAGGGACCAGTTTGTTCTGATTTATTTGGAATCTGTTTTATTGTATGGTTTCTTCCAGGAGAATTGAGAACTGTATAAACATCTGAAAAGTACTGGGTATAGCGATTGTTCTACAAGATTGGGTGTCAGACTCCTGAATTATATCTCATTCATGGTGTTTTGGCAAATAATACATATATCTCTGAGTTTGTTTTTATGTGAAATGCAAGCTTCAGCTGCCAAAGAAAATATTTCATAGGATGTTATGTAGGAGTGTGAGAAAAATACCGTTTTTTAAGATGTGCACTTTCTTCATTGTTTTTTGCTTCTTTTACTCTATTGATGAACTGCATTTCAAAGCAAGACTAATGTTTTTTAATTACAGGTTGCTGAAGATCTTTGCCAGGTAGAAGCTTGTGCAGTCACCTGGTATCAACAGGAGAAACTTATCCTGTTCGTTTTACCCAAAGATGATTTTGAAGAGAGAGAAACACTTAAGGAACTCCAGAAGCATCTACCAGCTTATGCAGTCCCTGATGAGATTGTAGTAATTAAAGCTTTGCCTTTAACATCACATGGTAAATCAAGCCATTTAGAACCCTTGCCACTTGTCTTAATGGTATCCATTTTAAAATTATTTTTTTAATTGACCAAAATCCAGTATCTAATTCATGTTTTTATAATATGTACATTAGATAAGTGATGCCTAGTAGGAAATGATCGCCATGTAGTGTTATGTTTTTTTGGATGATGTTTCATTTGAGAGTCAAAGAGTAGTGGTAAAATCAATTTAGTTTTAACACTGCACATTTCTTACCTCAGTTGCTCCTGTTGCAGTCTGCAACAGAACCCTCACTTCTACTGAATTAAAACCAGGCCTTGAAGGTGGGATTATGTGGGAGGGGTAGATTTTCAAAAACCTTACTGGGTTTTATGTAGTTGATCAACTGTGTAAAAAAAGGCAGACATAGTAGAGTATGAATAAGGAAGTACATACAAGAATACAGTGACTATTTGGGCAGAGCAAGTTTTGAAAGTGCTAATATTAAAAAGCAATGAAAAAAAAATCATCCTTTATTTTCTACAAAGGCAAAGTTGATATATCTGAACTGAACAAGATTTACCAGAACCATCTGAACTCCAGAAGGCGTGACAGTAAGCTGAGTGACGCAGAGGAATTGTGGGAAAGATTGCTGTATTTATGGAAGGTAGTATTTTGAGCTGCCTTTTTATCTTTGCAAGTGGATCATTATACATGTGTCAGGAATTAAACAATTTTTAAGAAGCATGACTAATGCAACCAGAACATTCTAGCTGCCTGTAGATTTAAGCAGTACAGCTCTTTTCTGTTCAGTTAATACTTAAATATAGTTGCTCTGCAGTGGCCAAGAGGGACTAATTTATATTTCTCTATCAGATAAAACTGCAGGCGAGGACGTGTAAGCAATTAGCATAGAAAGAATGTAATCTGTCAGTAGCTTTTTGAATGCTGCTTCACATGGCAAAAGAAGGTTATCACTAAAGAAAACAAGGAAATGGGACATGGAAACTTTGTAAAAAAATAGCTGCTGTGTTAGTAGAGTTTCTTATTTCTCAAGATGATTATACATTGGAGAGTCCTTAGTTTAAATAAATGGCACAATTGCACAACTGTCTTTTGGAATGCCTGTTTGCATTGTTTCTGAAGTTTTGTGCTGAAGACTTGTTTTTCAAGGCATTGAAATATGATGCCAAACAGTATTGCTTTGTTTTTCAAAGGTGGACTTACAAGTTTTACCTGAAAGTGGAATTAGCTGTGGTGTAGGACTTGAAGAAGTAAATGTAGAGTATTTATTTGTCTGTGCTGGTCCTTTTCACATTGATGTTTATGAAGTGATAAGCCAAGGGATTGGATGTGTCCTGGACCCTTTATGGACAACAGAAGTTGGCCTCCAAAACCAAAGGGTATGGACTTGACACCCAGACTTAACAAGGGAGTGCAATGAGAGGCGACACAGTTATTGCTGTTTATTGTAGTTACAATGCCAAATGCAAAATCTTTCATGAATTGAAGGGCTTATAACTTCAAAAGTAGGTAGGCAAGTAGGTTACTTAAATAATTCAGAAGAAAAAAGAACAGTTTATGTAAGCTTTATTAGTAAAATAAAACACTGAACTGATTTTACCAAAAGGCATGTTTTATCTGCAAAGTTGTCATTGACAAATGGTATTGAAAATGGCCAATCAGTATGTAGTTAAATTCCCTTTAATTCCTTGGACTGCAGAATTGGAATTGAGCAAGACATTTTGTAGTACAGGATTAGTATCTCCCTATTTCCTCATTCCTCCCCAGTTCTTGTTCTATCAGTCCCTCTGTTGGCACTAACATTTTTCAATGATTTTTTGCAGAGCAGTGAATTTTCTCAGTTGTTGATTTTTAGCACAATTTCTAGGTGTTCAGGTGGATTCTACCCCACCTGAGGTTTTATGTGTGTGACGTGATACAACACTTATGGACTGGTACCTCTCTCCTTCCTTTCTTCTCTAGTCTGTCCTCGGTCTTCCGTGTGATTACACTGGAATTTCTAAAAATGCAGTATTTCTATACAGTGGTGGAGACTCCCTAAAGGCACTACGATTTTATGAAGAAATTGAGATGTTAGTAGGCAAAGCTCTGCCTGGACTCCTTGAAGTTATTCTCAGCCACTCAATTGAAGAGGTTTACAGACATATTCTTAAAGTGCTGTTTCCAGATGAAGAGCAATTAATGAATCCTGACAATGCTGTGAAAAGAAAATTGAGAGGGAACAGTGGAGAGGAATTCCTTGGAAAATATATTAAACTGACATCTGAAAGAGATCTTGAGATTGCTTCAGGATTAATTCCATTTATTGCACTGAACAGAGGAAACCATTTTTTTTCTATGAATTTCACGAAATCTTCTATGCAGTCTGAAAATGCAGTACAGATAGGAGTGGAACCACTACAGCAACCATCCTTTCTGCCTTCCAAGACTTCAGATGTAATGAAAAGCCATGAGCAAGGGTCTGAACTGGAGAACAGAATTTTAACACTTGAAAACAAGGCAAATAAAAATGACCATTCCTCTGTTCAGCAAATCCATGCAGAATGTAATAATTCATCAGTGGCAGAGGTGGCATTGTGCGTGAGGTGGAAGTCAAACACAAGAAAATGTGTTGATGCATCACCACTGGTTATAATACCAGCTAAAGAAGAAGTATCTGTGTATGTTGGCTCTCACTCCCATGCAATGCAGGCAATTGATCTGGAATTGGGAGAAATAAAATGGGAGAAGACCCTTGGAGATCGAATTGAATCTTCTGCCTGTGTATCCAAGTGTGGAAATTTCATTGTTGTTGGTACGTATTTTGTTTCGGCCTTCATTCTAAATTCTTTTTTCTGCTACATGCAAGATGAATGACAGAGAATTATATTTCTTATCTTTGGTTGTCCTCCATCCATCAACTTCCATATCTGCCTCAGAACTAATTTATTGTAAAATAGAGACAGAAGGAAGAAGTAATTTAAGTTTCATGATAGCCAGTGATGGAGCTTATCTAACATAAGCATTTGTGGTTTATTGTATCCCTATTTATGAATAAGGAATCAATGGCTAAAGTTTCTTTTTTAGTGGTAGATTAAGGTGTGACATTTAAACTGTTGTTTTTTGGTTTTTTTAAAGTATGGAAAGGTAATGCAGTCTTAAAATATCTTTGTAGATTGATAGAGTTAGAAACATGTTAGAGTTAGTACATGGTACCTCATTATTTTTCAGAGTTTAATTATCTCATTTGACTCTTCTTTTTGGAAATGTAAAGAATATGTTTGGATATTTTTTTCGTTTTTTCATATCTGTTGTCAGTGGAGTTGCCATTATTTATCTTAGTGTCATCTTTTTAACTAATACATCTACATCACTAGTTAGCACAGATGTCCAAGTGGTGACATTTAAATGCAAATGCAATGTTGCCATCTTTTTATTTGTCTTTTGATTGCTGTTCACTCTTGATAATAAAATTGAGTATTTCCTTAACATGAAGGAGTTTCTATGATGACAGTTTGGTTTTCATTAGAAAACTTATAAACTTTATTCTTTTAACACCTTTGTTTTCAGAAACAAAACCTAGACAAAAAGGTAATTTTAAGAATTTGTATTCTTTTCAACAACTTGCTATGTTTTCTAATATTGTTATTTAAAAATTTGATAGAAAGGAGTGAAATAAATACATTCTAAATGTAACTTATAGAAAAAACACACAGAACAATCATCTTTGACTGTATCAGCAAAACCTTTGAGCTAAAAACATAAGAGCAGATTTTGAAGATATTTTGAAACTCTACCTTATGAATAATCTTGTTTCTTTCTAGCAGTGATGCGACTAGCAACATAAGTCACACCATAAATGCAAATAATCATTATTTTTTTCCCCCATCATATTTTATTCCACATAGGTTGTTATGATGGCTTAGTGTATGTGCTTCAAAGCAGAGATGGAGAAATACACTGGACTTTTGCCACAGAAGACACTGTGAAAAGCTCTGCAGTTGTAGACCCTTCCAGTGGCCTGGTCTACATTGGATCACATGACCAACATGTGTATGCTTTGGATATTTATGTAAGAACACTGACTAACTTTTACATGTAGGACAATAAATATCCAATTTAGACTCTGTTTATAGTGCACCAGAGGAAGCTTCACTGCTGTCAGTATACTTAGGAGTCCACAACCACACTTCTGAAAGTTAGGCCTGCTGTAAGGGGGGGTTAGGATTATGTGACAATAAACAGTCTCAGTGGTGCTCTCAGTTGTGGTTCTTGTGTTACTAGTCCTGGTTGATACCAAATCTTAAGTTTCTTAGTTACTAAATTCTCCATGGGTGTTTCAGAATAGCATGTCTAGCTAGAAGTAAAACTGTTGTTTTCTGGTGGGGAAAGAATCTGACATTCTAAACAAGAAGATGGAGGGAGATGGAAAATAAAAGGGGCAGATACTGCTTTTTCATTAGCTGAATTTATTATATTTACTGGAAGAGAAAGCCAGTGACACATGTGTTGCTGTTATGGCATGTAGATTGTTTTCACTTCTTAACTAGTATTTGCTGAGTAAACACAGTATTTGATAATGTTTGATATTCATATTGGTCTTTATAAACACAATGAGCTCTAACTCCAATTGAAAAATTGTTTATTATTATTTTTTCTTGTATTTCCAGAAAAAGGTGTGTATATGGAAGTTAAATTGTGAAGCTGGAGCTGTGTTTTCATCTCCTTGTCTAAGTTCTTTTCCACATCATCTCTATGTTGCTACACTAGGAGGACTATTTTTGGCTATTAACCCAGTATGTACCTTTGCTTATGTGTCTTCCATCCTGATCTCAAGTTTAAATGAAACCAAATGCATTTCTGAAGTTAAGATTGCTATTCTAATGAAAGGGAAGATGATCATATGTTACCATGAAATATTTTTCACTTAGTGGCATTATAATGATATACAAGGCTGCCATAATACTTCCCATACTTCATAAATCTGTCTGGTGATAAGGAGGACTGAAGTGTCTTGCTTGAATTCACAGGCTGATCATAGGCCAAAGTTGCAGACAGTTACTTGTCATTCCCATATCAGTAAAACCAGTGAGCAAGTCTATAGATTTATTTCCTGCCCCCTCCTCCTTTGACAGTAGGATTGGAAAAAAAATATACTGAAATCAGAAAAGAATGCAGAAAGAAGCCTCTTCATTCTTCTTACTGTTTCCCTCCCCATATTTAAGAGCTTTCCTTTTAATCTCTGTATGCAGTTCTGTTCTTTGCACTGGGGAAATGGCATTCTTGATAGATGTACAACAATTTCATGGTTTTCTCAGGCATTGGTGTCTTACAGCTGGTCCTTCCTGATAAAAGGAACAGGGACTTGAAGCAACTGTTAATGTTTTTGTACTCACACAACACAGGGCATCAATCCTAATCACCTTTGCCTTCCACCCACTACTGTCCTCAGTAACAACCAGTCTATCATTAGAAAATGAGTGCATGGTTTTGCAGCAAGAGTGGGCTGTGCTTAAGAAAAGATTTTTTTAGATTCTGTAATCCACAGTAGCAGGTAGTTGAGAAATCCACCTACAAATGAGTCTGCACCTTCTTATTTTTATTAATAATCCTAATTCGTGGGAAATGTGCAGGATACAGTAGGAATACCTTGTGACAGTCCTAACAGTGAGTTGCAACATGTCCTAGAGTATCAATATGACTTGATTCCAAGGTATCTCTGCTTCACTGGTCCATGTCACATACTGAGCTGCTGGGAATGAAATAAAAAACTGAATCGGGCATTTATTAAAACTACTCCTAATACACTATTAATTATCATTATTACTTTGCCTAGGGTGAGGAAGAAAATAAGTTTTTGATTACATTTTAGTTTTGTATGGGTTTTGTTTTTGTTGTTCTTTTGGTTTGAGGGTTTGGCTTTTTTTTTTTCCACACTACATAAGGGCTGGGTCAGGCAGTGATGGAAGGGTTGTTTTGTGCTGTTTCTTACAGTTTTGTTAAGCATCAGATATTCCATGCTGCCACTTACAGGTAATGGGGAGTAAGATTTGGAAAAGCAACCTTGGAAAACCACTCTTCTCCTCTCCTCACTGCAATGAGAACTACGTCTGTGTTGGATGTGTTGATGGAAACTTATATTGTTACACACATTCTGGAGAAAAGGTAAAAACGTTGTTGGGTTTTTTATGTCCATCACAAAACTCTGAATAAGATACTTTTTAGGACTGTTTTCTGAGGTTTAATAATTGACATATACCTTTTTGTGAACCAAATAGAAGGCCTTTTATTAGAAAGGAGAAAGTAGAACTGTTTGGCTAGGGTAGTCCATGCAGTTCATGGCAAAATCACAAGCTCAAGGTGCCTGATGCAGGAAGAGAATTTCTAGTTCAGACCTTAAACCCAAAGTAAATTGTCAAGTGTAGTGCCAGCAAATGAAATTATTTCATTTGAAGCTTTTCCATCATGTTTAAGGTATCTCTTACGTAAGATGGTGGTTATTCAGAAGTAAAGGTTTCTTAGAATTTTTATTCATTTATCAAAAAACTGCCAAATCATACTTCTGGTGAAATATGTGTCAGCCTGCACATTGAATTAAATGACAGTATTTTTTTTATCTCCTCAGAGATAAATGTAGTTTGTATCTGGTGTTAAAACAACTGACACCATTCATTTGTTGGCCTGAGATGCAGTGTACATGGCAATTTTTAAGCCTTTTCTGATTATAAAGTACGTGTTAGTCCATCTGTGCACTGCTCTCTGCTTGCAGCAGTGTTGCAGAACAGATACTCTCTCGAGGAGGGATCTGCACATTGTTAGCATAAGCAGAGGAAATCTGTATTACAAAAGGAATATCTGCCTTTCTGGCAAAGAATGGCATATTAACAGGATTCTTGATGTTCATTACTAATTGTACAACAGCCCAAGAATATTCTTTTCCCAAACTGGCCATTTTTACGTGGGCCTTACTGAAGGTCCTAACCTCTTCCACATCTATTTTATGAGACTTATTGCTTACTCTCTGTGTAAAGCATAACTTATAATTTGACAAGGATTTACCAGCCCTCACTCAAATCTAATATTCTTTTGACATGAAATGCTCTTCTATCAACAGCAAGGCTATTAAAAAATTACAGTTGCTGTAAAACTGATAATGTAAGAAACCTTTGATAATGGGTGGTTGTGTTCTTTCTGTAGGTTTGGCAATTTTCCACTAATGGGCCAGTGTTTTCATCTCCATGCCTCTCAAGTTTAACTGAGCAAGAAATATTTTTTGGCTCTCACGACTGCTTTATCTACTGCTGTAACATGGAGGGTAATTTACTGTGGAAATTTGAAGCCACTTCAAGTGTATATGGAACACCATTCGTTTTCCAAAGTGATGACTTAAATAACAAAATTCTCTTGGCAGCAGTATCTACAGATGGCAAAGTGTGGATCCTGAATGCCAAGAGTGGAACAGCAGAAGGAGTAGATAAGCTTCCAGGCGAGGTTTTCTCTTCGCCCGTAGTATGGGGAACAAAGCTTGTTGTTGGCTGTAGAAATGATTATGTTTATTGTCTAGATCTGTATATAGCAGGAAAAAATAACAGTTAAGATGTTAGGCTGCTTCATTTTTATTGTTTATGTTTGTAAACTAGGAGCTCATAGGTGCTCTCTACCCCTCTGCCTGTTTTGCTGCAGGCAAGAGATGCTCCTTGCAGGCTTATGAGGTAAGATTTTGCATCAGGCAGTGTCCAGTGGTGGGGGGAGGATGGCTGCTCAGTACCTTGCCAGAGAGGGGACAAAGTGTGTAAGGTGCCATATTCCACAGCTTGGATAGCAGGCTGGTCTCCAAGGGAGGAGTGTATTGCTTTCTCTTAAATCCATCCTTGCCTGTGCCTGGCTCTTCCTTGCACCAGACTAGTGTTGGTCTGTCAAGATTTCTGTGCCAGGCAAGCTAACCCAAGTCCTTTTTTGAATCTAACTTTTAACTTGGTTTCTGGAGACGTAGCCTGCATTTCATATACCTGGACTTTTACTACAGTTTGTACAAACAGAATAAGTTCATCTTTTGTTGACCTAGGCCCATCATGGCTTAATTAATCTAGCATAAACTTAGACTCAATTGAAGTCAGTAGGCATTGACTCTTGTATTCTAAAGTGGAAATAACACTATAAATATTTATTAAATTTCACTGACAGGAATAGTATGAGTTCCAAGCTGAAGTGTGCACTGCTCAAATCAACCACTGTCAAATAATTTTTTAAGAGATTTTAATGAATGCTGTTTACATTGTCTTCATAAGGACTATTAATAAAAGGTTGTGTAAATTGGGTTTTGTGTTCTTTAACACCTTAGAAATAAGTACCAGGGATCCTGGTAATGCAAATCAAGTACTTGCAATGGCAAAAGTACACTTCACTGAGAGCATTTACTAAGAATATTCTAAAAGAAGTACAGTAGAAACTATTACTTTCTCTCATGAGCCACCTACTTTAAATCCTGTGTGGCACAGAGTAGATTTGTAACCCTGTAAAAAGTTCTATTTGTAAGGCAAACTACATGATTAGCAAAATGAGACACACAGGATATATATCAATGATTAGATAATTTTGACCAGGTTATAGTTTAATAAGAATTAAAATGACAGTATAATAAACAATTGCACTTTAAAACATTTGAAAAATTAAAAAAGTACACAACAAATACCCCACAATTATACATCTTGTAGTTTTTATACATTACTATATGAACATAGAGGTTAATCATATATAACCTTGTCAAAAGAAATGGTATTTCGTGTTTGTATAAGTTACAAAAAATTGAGACAATATACTACATAGTGGTTTATTCGGTTCTTAAAACATTTTTGCTGTTTTAAACTGGTAGTAGTTTTGGATTTATTTTTACAGATTTCCAATACTTTATCAGAAATGGTTGCAACAAAGCTAAAGCAAAGTAACACTTCACTTCATTGGTATTTAGTGCAAATCTTTGTTTTCACATGAAATGTCACTGTTGCACATGTACACTTTAGAAATGTTTCCATCAAGTACTGTACATAATACAGTTTCCATTGTTACACTAGATACCTTTATGGTTGAAAAAAATCCTCTGCTTTGAAGCTTTAGCTTAGGACCATCCTTAATGAAAGCTCTATTCTATGTGCTATAAATGGATTGTATTGGAAAATTGCATCGTTATGTCATGCACAATAGCACCTAATTTTGCTATGCTTTTCAAAATACCAGTATTTTTAATCCTGATTTATTTCACCTTCTCTGTATTTCTACCTGGCTCCCCCTCCCAATTGTAAAGATGGATTTCAGGCAATTTAGTTATTACATATCCATACTGCAGGCAAATAAACTTGGAAAAAATATAAATTTAAGATGCACTAATTCCTGGTGCTAGCAGAGCAAAAGTTAATTACAGGGCCAGTTCTTTCTTCAGATTTTGAAGACATTAAGTTTTTTCCCAAGCATTTGAGAGCAGCATTGTCTCATTTCTGCTTAAACCATATTCATTACTTATATTAATGGTAAAGGTTACTTTAGATATTCTGGTTTTAAATATGAAACTGAGCAAAACTGATGGCTCAAGACACCCCAGAAAGCCCATCTTGCTGCTGCACATGTACTAGCACACCCATTGTGTTTGTGCTACTGTAACCATGACACTGAGCCCCTGTTTTCTGTTCCATGGGAAAGGCTGTACTTGACAATGACTTTTGCTGAAACTCCTTTTAGATTCTGGGAACAGAGTGTATAACAGGTTTCATTCTGTTTTCTGCATAGTTTAAAATGCTGTTTCTCATGCTGCTTACAGCAGTTTGGCTAAAACACTTCCATGAAGCATATGTTATCATTCTATAATGATGTAATTTCTTTTCATGAAAATGTCTCCCTTTATGATGTTGTAGGCTTAAAAGTACCTTTGAGCCTTATGGTTGTAAGAAGGAGAGTTTCAAATGTTTTTAAAGTCTCCCTTGTAAAACAAACTCAGTTGATTTATTTAATAAGGTGACATTTTAAAATGCAAACCTAGAGATTTCTGTGGGATGTTAGGATAGTGACGTTTTAATTACATTTATGGACTTTATTCTTTCTTTGTAAGAGGGAGGGGTGGACATTTCTCTTTTAGTTACATGAAGTAGTAAAGTGTTCAATTGCCACACCAGATACCTGAGATGGGGTCAGTAAACCTCTTTTTGAAGTGTTCTGGCTCTACTGGTCAAAGTACAGGAAGTTACCTGAACTTCCTGAAGTTGCATGTGGAGTAAAATTGGTTAGAATGCGAGTTAAAACTCCTAAAACTCTCACTGACTTAGCTTTCAGTTCTCACTTCAGTTCTGCCAGCCCTGCTCCTGTGGGAACTTACTGAGACAAATTCTAGAAGAATTTGCATTCGCACAGGAATGGTTTCATTCCAGTCAATTGATTTAGAGTTGCAGTCCACAATCACTGTCTCTGTGCAGCATAAATATGGCCAAGCACAAACAGTGATGCACTTAAATGACTAGAAGAAGCAGTGAATCCCTGACTTCTGAGAACTTAATGATCTTTGTTTAAAAAAAATTGTGGCTTTTTAAGTAGGATTGTTTTCTTCTTAGAAGTGAGGGCATATAAATGTAGTGTATTAATCCTATGATTAAAGAAATTACCTCAGCATTTGGATGGTACCATCTACTTACCATTTGCATGTGGAACAGTGTATCCTGAAGCTCTTCCATAGTGAAAAAGCTTTCAAATAGCAGGCAGAACTGGCAGTTCATACAGTTTAACATGTTTAAATAAATTATGACTTAAAAGAAGAAAACATGCATCTTTCCTTAATTTCAACAACGAAGTTCTGAAAAACTTTCTGAGATCTCAAACATGGAGATCTAAAATTCCAGACCTGAATACCAACAGAATTGAGGAAACTTCTGAACCCTTATTCTGTTCTGGCCCTTATGATACCTGCTAAAATTTACATCCAGTATGTGAGCACTCAAGTTTTTGAGAGAGTCTGGTTGAGAGATTTTTGATATGATCTCCTTTAGCATTTGTCAAAGCAATGGAATATATGACTTGAGTAGGCTTTACAGTGAGCTAGAGCAAAATGGTAATCAGTTCAGTTTTCAGTCCTTCCAATACATGCATTTTCAGTTTTGTCATGTGTAAAAAGCAGAATAAATAAAAGAAAGCAATTAATTGTCAGCAATAGAGATGTAACTTCACAGTTTACTTTATGATCTGTGGACAGTCACTCCAGGCTTTTGCTTTCCTCTTGGCTAATGCAAGCCAGGCTGGTTCTGTTGACACTGGGTTAGCATCAGGTGTAGAGAATCTCTTGGCCACCTCCTTTGTCACTGGGGTTGATGGAACAGAATCTGAAATTTCCACTTTTTTTATGGGATAGGGAGAAGTTAAAAAAAAGCATTAGTTAAATACTGTGCTTTGTTGTAGGAGTCTAGAGATTTCACTTTTATGTGAAGATATTCTAACACTAGATATTTATTTTCAACACTTTCAGTTAAATCTTACTGTATTTGCAAAATAATCAAGTTAGGAGGAGCTGAGTTTCCTTTTCAGAGGTGACTCCAAGCCATCTAACTCACAAAAATAGGGAGAAAATTTTCAGTCCTTGTGACATCCAAAGAAAACATTTCCAATTTGCTGGTCTTCCTCTTTAAATAAACTATTTCAAAATTATAATAATTTGGAGGGAGGGAGTTTACATTCTCCATTTCAAAGAGAAGCTCCTGCCTTTCTCAGCAGACACCTGTCCTCCAAACTAAAACAGCAACTTTTCGTTTTTTGTCCATATATAAGCCGCACCTGATTATAAGCCACACTTCAGGTTTGGACCAAAATTTTAGTCAAAATGGTGCGGCTTATAGTCGTGAAATTACTGTACATCTGCACCATAGCAAAAAATGGGAAAAAGCTAGGAGTGTTTTTCTCTTTGGTTAATGCAGCTGCCACACACATGTAAACCAAATGGATTCAGTAGGATTTAGATTCCCTCTTCAGAGAAGAAAGTGGTCCTATAGCTTCCTGCCTCAGTTAACCCTGCCCAAGATGAAAAAGAAAGAAACCTGATTTCCTCACTAGCTGTCTGCCACATTTTCTTCTGAGTAGTATAAGACAAACAGCTGTCTCCATAAGAAAATGTGTTTAATAAAAAAATGATTTCTTAGAAGCAACTACACAGAGCAGAACCATGGCAGTATTGCAGAAGTCAAACGTGAAAATAAATTCTGAGACAGTGAATGCCCTGACAACCTGAATAGAAGTAAGTCCTGTCTTAAACATATGGAGTAACTCTAAAAATCTTAGTTACAAAATAATTCCTCACTCAATCCCCAACTTCCCCCCCTCAATTAGACATTTTCTTTTTTAGGAGGCAAATTGGGTTTTTTGTTAAATGTTCAGATTCAAATTACTTTTAGTTGCATTTCATTTTGAGGTTTTGAAGGTGCATAAAAGCTTTAAAATTGTATAGAAGCTTTAAAATTGCATGGACGCCAAGAAGTGTTCTATTTTTCTTTTTAGTGCATCTTTAATCATATATTTTTATCTGCAAGTAAATGAACAGTAGCAGCAGCAATTTCTGTAGATGGACACTTTGAAAAGCTAATTATTTTAAATACTATGCTTTTAAATATAATTATTTTAAATTTAAAAGTCTATTTTAAAAGTCCCACACTCTTATCAGTTCCTGTGGTACAAGACATAAGTGGAATCTTGAAATACAGCACCTACAAGTTCTGGGTTTTTTTGTTTGTTTGTTTGTTTTTTAATGTCCTTAGAAGACGACTCAGCAGACTTCTATTTTAAAACATATTCTAGGCTGGTCTTCTGTCTTAAATGCTCCTCTATCTTCGGAAGCCTAAATTGGTCCTATTACCCACAGATGCTTGTATATATGTGTAGTTGCTAAAGGCTGCCTGGCTCCAAATATAGTCAGTAATCACAGGGAAATCCAGTCACTATTTCTTAAGGGCCAATAGAATTCTGTGCTTTCACTTTAGATACTTCAAAATTGGTAATTCCTCCTCAATTTCCTTCTGAACTGTCACTCTAGTGCAGACAAAATGACCTTAGATAATTGGGTTTTGGCCCTTTGATCTAATTTGGCATCATCTATTGTGATGGAGTTTGATTTCTGCTGGAACTGGCCAGGTACAGCATACCACCACCATGCTGAGTCTTTGGGGGTAGGGCTGCAACAGAGCCCCTTTACAGTTTGA
Source organism: Catharus ustulatus (assembly GCF_009819885.2). Lineage (NCBI taxonomy): Eukaryota > Metazoa > Chordata > Aves > Passeriformes > Turdidae > Catharus > Catharus ustulatus. The sequence continues at coordinate 47,241,907 of NC_046225.1, forward strand.
CAGGAACAGTAAAACATGAACATTTGGGGCAATTTATGTAAGATCTTAGAACAGTTTGGGTTGGAAGGGACCTTTAAAGGTCATTTGGCCAACCCAAGATGTTCCAAGTGAAGTTCCCAGAATATCTGCTCTGGTGAGCAGCTGCAGTGTGAAGATCCAGCTGCTGAATCAACTGAATATAGGCAGGTGTAGGGGTTTTTCAGTTTGGGACAGTCTGTAATGCAGGAGTAGCACTGGTTTAGCCTTTAACAAATCAGTTGAGGTACCTTATTGCTTTCAATAGTTGTATTTCACTATTCTTGATGTAGAGTGGTACTGAATAGCTGCAGCTGATACATGTATTTACTTTCAAAAATGCTATTTAATTACACAAATTTTAAAAAAGGTTTCTTCAACACTTACCTACTCCAAGACCTTTTCCCTAGGACTACTGTTAGCTAGAGAAATATAGGCAAGTCTGTATTTCAGCAATCACCTCATGCCACCTCAAATATTATGCCCTTTGGGGAAGTATTTCTTTTAATTTGCCTGCTTTTTGAAGATGGGATAGTTTCAGCTTAACTGAAATGACAGATGAAACAGTAGGTTCTGGTTCCAACCTACCATGCCAAGTACAGTAAATTCACGAATACAAGCCGCACTGAGTATAAGCCGCATCTCTGGGTGTTGACAAATATTTCGTTTTTTGTCCATAAATAAGCCGCACCTGAATATAAGCCGTTCTGTCGTTGGCAGCGAGGACCCGCGTGCAACAAAGTTGCCAAATGGTAACAGAACGGCGGCAGGGCGGGGTTTACTGGCTCAGCTAAGGCTGTGCAGGCTCGGCCTGCTAGGGGCTGCTGACGGGGCCAGGTAGCCCAGCCCGGCGGGGCCACTGGAGGCCAGCCACCGCTGCCACTGGGCTCGGTCACCACGGCCCTGCGCTGCCCTGTGGTGGCAGGCAGGGATGGAGCCCCCGCCGCTCCCGCAGCGGTGGGTGGGGAAGGAGCCCCCCGCCGCCTCCCCGAGCCACGGCAGGGGCGGCCCGGGTCCCCCTCTCCTCCCAGAGCCGCGGCAGGGGCGGCCTGGGTCCCCCTCTCCTCCCAGAGCCGCGGCAGTGGTGGCCCGAGTCCCCCCTCTCCTCCCCGGGCCGCGGCAAAGGCGGCGCAGGGCCCCCCCGTCTCTCCCCCGGGCTGTGGTAGAGGAGGGAAGGAAAAGCTCTTCCTCCTCTCTCCCTGCCCCCCGTGCTGCCTGCAGGCAGCCAGGCTCCACCCGCAGTGCAACAGAGTAGCGATTTGTAACAATCACAAAATGCCGACTTTGCAGATGCTCGCCTCGGCACTCTGGCTGCCACTTCTGAGGTTGTAAATGTCAGAAAATTATTCACATATTAGCCGCTCCTGATTATTAGCCGCATTTCCGGTTTAGGAGCAAAATCTTAGTCAAATTGGTGCGGCTTGTATTCGTGAAATTACTGTATTTAACTGGGAGGGAGAAGTCCTAGATTCAAAGTAACAGGCTACCTTCAAGTGAATTGATTATCTTCTGGATTTCTCAAATGAGAATACTAGATTCCGGTATTGGGGGGTGGGGGTTGGTGAGTATTTCTCCTTGACAAGCTGGGAAGTGTGAGAACACAACATGCTTCATTTCCTGCACAAATATGCTTTGTAGAAGTTAAATATAATTCCCTGTCTGTTCTAACCCCCAACCTAAAGGCAAAACAGTACTGCAATTGCAATTACAGTAAATTAGATCCCTCTAATGTGCATTAGTCATGTTCCAAAAATATGGATATGGCTTGGGGAGACAGCCTAATTTTGTTAACTTGAACTGGGGCAATTCTAAGGAATTGCAGCAGTGCAGCCTTAATAACTTGGGGAGACTGGCAAAAGTCTGTTAAAATTATGTATTTCCACCATAATGGCCAACATATGAGATAGGAATAAGTGGTGTTAGTCTATAGAATGCCTTTATAATTCTAGCAGTAGTATATGAGGGAAAGGAAACCCCTTCATTCTCTTTCTCAAAAACATGCAATACCATTTCTGAGTGAATCTGAATTTCTCAACTGTACCTGTCACAGAAGTTGGAAGGGTGTTCGACTTTTTTAGATGCTCCCTTCTTTCTAGTCTTGACACAGCAGTCTCAATTTTCTTCTCTCCTTCTTGAGTTGTAGATTTCTGCAGTGTGCTCGTTTTGCTGCTGCTGCTTTTATTATCTGACTGATTACTTACAGCAGCCTAGAACAGAGAAGGAAAACTGCTAAATGAGAAAGTGTGCCATGTAATGGCTGCAAGTTAGATATGACACACTTGATGCTTTCATTCATCGCCTGTCTTTTCCTTAACCTTCCTTTTGGACAAAGGATCACAACACCAACAGTTATTAAAGATTGTGAGAAACCCACCACAAAGTGTAATTTGCCATGTTGTCATTTCAGTCAAAATACTGAAGAGCCAGCCCTCCCTGTTAAATAGAGCATTGAAACATAGTGGGCATGTGTGGTCAACTTCACACCCATCAGTTGTCTACGTCTCAGGTTATGCATGTATCCATCAGAAATTTGGTTCTCCTAACAAACAGCAAAATATATTTAGCTATCCATATACTCATGCTCTCCCTTTTTACCATCCCTGATATCTACATACAACATCACTGTTTGTGCAGCATCGCTTTGGTACTGTAAGTGCTTCCCTTACTAATAGAAAGCTGTGGAGAGAAAATAGCTATTTGGAGAACAGGAAAGAAGTGATTGAATTCAGTGCCTGCTTTAGGCGTTTGGATGTGTCATGATTGTTCATTTCTTTTGTTCACCTGAATTTTACCCAAATAGTATGTGCTGCAATAAAAATAAATCCAGACTTGCTAATATTCACCTGTAATTGCATATTCCAGCTATTATTCCCCAAACATTAAAGGTTAACATCTCACTCTGAAAGAAACTCATTGCACACAATTTTTCTGTTCCATCCCCTGCACGGTAATTCTGTTTATGATTGTCATTAACTACCACCTGATATCATCAGAGTTTTTACTAAAATTGCCAAACTATTGCACCGTATTTTCTCCTGGAGGTCTCAGTTTTGCAAGAGGGAACTCCAGACTTTCAGGCTTTTATGAAGTCTTACCAAACATTAAAAATATTCCCACGTAACAAAATCAGCTAACAGTTACAATTATGGTGTCAGTATTTCTAGTGGGCAGGTTTCTAAAGAGTGCTTACATTTTCTTTAGCCAGTTTCTCCGCTTGCTTTGCCTCTCTGGCTTGTCTTCTCTCCTCCCTCGTAGCTTGCTGCTCACGAAATCCCTTTTGCTTTTGCAGTGCTAATGTAATCCAAAGTGGCTGTGAAGTTTCCACTTTTTCCAACAACTTTGAGCCATCTAAAGAGTGCCTGCTCTGAAGGACAGGCTTTTCTGAAAGAAAACATGACAAGAATTGACTGAGTAATGCACCTCTTTGCCTTGAGAAAACCCCTACAACTTCTCTGCCTTGTGAAAATGCTGGAGCTAAGCCCATTGAATGCTGTTGTCAGTCACAGCCCTTGGCAGACTGCACGACAAATCCTGAAACAGATTTTATGCCTCAGGAATAAGACCTAATTCGACACACTCGCCCAGCTGTCCAAATTTATCCCATTTTTGTGTGTGTGTGAAAAAAAGAAATAAAAAATCAGCAGTTCCACTGAGATACTGTTGTAGAAGTGTCCTGATTGAAAAATTCAAGAATGAAAAAAATTGGGATTTCCCAATGAAATGCTGAATTCCTGCCTCTGTCTTTTGAGTGTCCTTACTCTGAAAGGGTAATTCTCCCTCTCGTACAGAATACCATTTCAGAACTCAGGGGCTTTCAGCTCTCCTCTGAAGAGACATTATGGTTACTATAATTGTTTTCATCACTGAAGACTGCCTCAAGCATGGACTGCCGTGCCCAGCTGTATTGTTTAAATAAAGAATTTGCCCAGGATAAGGGGACCTAGATCTTAGTAACTTCAAAGCTAGATTAACATTTCTTTAAAAAGAGAATCAACAGAATGTAGATCTAAAAAATTACACAATCTGCTCTGATAACACCATTATCCATGGACCATAGAGCCCATCACCTGGCTCACTAGAGGCAGAGGTAACATCTCTGCCAAGGAAAAACACACACACAAACACACACACGCACTTCCGCTACCTCCTTGAAATTAACTTTCTTAAGTAGGTTGCACTGGTCACACTGAATTTATGGGTTTCTGAATTAAATTGTGGGCATGGGAATTCACACTCATTCACACAATCCTAAGCACAGTAACAGTCCTCCACAAGTAACATGCCAGGCAAAAATTATAGTTTAAGACCAAATGTCTTCCTCTGGACCTCAAGCATCTCATTTTAGAAATGCAACCAATACCTAAATTTGCTTTGAAAGATACATACCTTTCTTCAATGGCTCAGGCTTTTTGTCATTTTTTTCTCTCCATGGAATACTTAGAGATGGGAAAAATGACTTCTTTTCTTTGATTTCTTCCTCTTCATTTTTGCAGTCATTGGATGGTATGGGTTGGGCTGCATTTACTCTGTCTTCTTTTCTCCAGCCACCATCTGATTCAGCTTTAACCACCCTTTGCCCCAGCATTTCAGACAGGTTAGATCTGTTCATTTTAGAGAGGGGAGATGATGGTGGGGTCTGGCTGGTGGGCTTTGGAGCTAAAGCAGGTTTCTGTGGGACCAGTGACTTGCCTGCTGGTTTCTCATGGGCAGGTGGAGCACTCTGGCCAGTGCCTGGTGGGACCACTGATGTGCCCACAGGTGGTGAAAACTCCACCACAGTAACTGAAGAGTCTTTTAAATTACCAGGAATGTTTGCTCTCCCAGTGCCAGGAGAGGTACTTTCTTGTGGAGTGAAAACAGAGGATTCTTTCTCACCTTCTGCTGAGGTGAGTGGGTCAGGCACACCATCAAAACTGTCTCCTGCACTGTATCTTTTCTTTTTCTTTTGTTCTGCCTGTTGATCATAATGAAAACGTAAAGAGTAGTTTGTTCTTCGTAACTTTATCCCAAAAGGAGAAACATTTTCTTCTCCATTTGGTGGTGGTTTATCTGCTTTTTTTGTGCTGTTATTCTGCTGATTTTCCAGAGCATTGGGAAGTTCTGGCTGGGGTAATTCCTTCCCCACAGAATGTGGAAAACTTGGAACAAGGAATGAGGGAAGATCTTTCGCAAATTTACAGCCTTCAGTGCTGTCTGTCACTTCCCTATGGGTTTCCATTTTCTCCTTAGGCTTTTCACCTAAGTTATCCTTAAAAGTGGAAACCACATCCTCCTTTGTATCAGCAGATGAGCCAGTGGTTCTCCCCACAGCCACTGTTTCATTGCCTTTTGCCACATTTACAGTCTCAGCATCTGAACTGGTTTTTGAAACATCTGAAAATTTCTGCCATGCAGGTGTTATCGAGAACTTTGCATTTGCAGAGAGGGTTTTCCTCAAGTTACCATGGGGAGCGCCGCGTCCTCGGGGTGTCCAGTCATCACTGTGCCTGCAGACAGTTCCTCGGTCTCTCTCATTGTATTTGTTGTTTTCTGCATTCTTTAGGATTCTGGAGCGGATAGATGCCCACTCAGCCAGTACAGCCTGGTTGTTCAATGCCTCTTGAGCGTGTTTCATTTTACTGCTGCTGGGTTTGGGATCCTGTTTTTTTCTCTCGGTCTTCTCTGGAGAGGGAATATCCACATTTTTCCTCTCTTCTGTTAAGCCGAGTAATGATTTGCAAGCCGTGTCCTTAATCTGGTTCAAATTCACTGCTGTGCCACACAGCTGTGCTCCAGTAACCAGAATAGCTGTGTGGGGTACACACACAGATGATGGGAGGGAATGAGAGCCCTTACTGGTAGTCTGCACCCTGCAGTCTTTGACAGATGGAGAAGACAATCCTGCTCCTTTGATGGGCATAACAGGACTCAGATTTACTTTCTGAAATATGATCTGTTTATCTCCAGAAGACACTTGAAATGTGAAGGGTCTGGATGCCGTTTGTCTTTCATCTACCTCTTGCCACCGAAGTTCTTCCCCTATTCGTTTTTGCTCCTGAGCCTCAACTTCTCTCTTCAGTTTCTGGGCTAGCATTTCTTCTGCTGTTTTAGTCCCTTTTTCTGGCTGTTTGACTTTTTGGGAACTTGATCCTTCTTGGAGCTTTTCCTCTGCTGGATGCCTATCAGCCCCTCCAGCAGAACACAACTGATCTTTTTCCTCTGGCTGTTCCAAGGATTTTTCTTGTTTTGGCTGAAGATTTTGTCCTTCTGCGGCTACCTTCTGCTGTTTCAGCTTGTTCCATTCCTGACCATTTTGCTCCTTTTGCTGCTTCAGTTCATCTTGTAGAATAAAGTCTGAACTTTCCATGTGCATTTGTTTTGTGAGTTTGTGTTTCCTCTGCTCTTCCCATTTCTTTTTCTTATCCATCACTTGCTGGGGTTGTTCCTTCTCTGTCTTTTCATTCTCCTTCAAATCCTGTCGTTTCTCCTGTTTCTTCTCTTGTTTGAGGCTCTCAGGCTCTTTCTCCTGCTTCAGTTTTATTTCAACTTCTTCAAGCTCTTTCTCTTCTTGTTCTTGTCGCTGTATTTCCTCCTTGTTTTGTTTCTTGAACTCTTTTGGTTCCTCAAGCCAGTTTCTTTCTTCTTCCTTTTGACTGTCTTTTTCAGTCCTACGGGGCCTTAATTCTTCCAGTGCTAGCATCTTCTGCTCCTCCAGCTCTTGTCTCTGTTTCTCCTCCAGATCCTTGTGCTTCTGCTCTTCCCATTCCTGATGCTTCTCCTCCTCCAGTTCCTGATGTCTTTGCTCTTCCCATTCCTGGTGCTTCTGCTCCTCTAGCTTTTGACTCTGTTGCTGTTCCTGTTCCTGGTGCTTCTCTTCCTCCTGCTTTAGTCTCTGCTGTTCCTCCCATTGCTGGTGCCGCTGCACCTTCAGCTCTCGTCTCTGTTGCTCTTCTTGTTCCTTGAGCTTCTGCACTTCTAGCTCTCGTCTCTGTTGTTCCTCCTGTTCCTTGAGCTTCTGCACTTCCAGCTCTTGTCTCTGTTGCTCTTCTTGTTCCTTGAGCTTCTGCTCCTCCAACTTTTGTCTCTGTTGTTCCTCCTGTTCCTTGAGTTTCTGCTCCTCCAACTTTTGTCTCTGTTGTTCCTCCTGTTCCTTGAGCTTCTGTTCCTCCAACTTTTGTCTCTGTTCCTCCTGTTCCTTGAGTTTCTGCTCCTCCAACTTTTGTCTCTGTTTTTCTTCCTGTTCCTTGAGCTTCTGCTCCTCCAACTTTTGTCTCTGTTGTTCCTCCTGTTCCTTGAGCTTCTGCACCTCCAGCACTTGTCTCTGTTGTTCCTCCTGTTCCTTGAGCTTCTGCTCCTCCAGGTCTTGTCTTTGTTGATCCTCCAACTCCTTCTGCATCTGTTCCTCCAGCTCTTGCCTTTTTTCAGCCTTCATCAGTCTTCTTTCCTCTTTATGGCATGTTAGCTCTTCTATTTTCAAAGATGTCTCTCCTTCAAGGAGGTATTGCCCCCTCTCTTCTTCACAGCGTCTTTTTTCCTGTTCTTTCCGCATCTCCTCAAGTTCTTGGCACCTTCTTTCTTCCATTTCTCTTTGTTCTTCCATTTCTACAATCTGTCTTATCCTTTCAGCTTCAAGGATACCCCAGTGATCTTCAATTCTTTTTTCCTCTGCCAGCTGAAGCTGCTTCTGCTCATCTCTGTCCTGGATTAGCTTGTCTGCTGTGAAGCGTCCATTATAACCTGGGTATATGTCCTCATACAGCTGAGTTTCTAGATCCTCTGGCTCAAATTCTGTTATTGTTAAACTTTGTGATCCCTAAAATTGGAAACAAGTTTGGAGTTACTGAACATGGCCTGTTGGCTTGACAGTGAACAAAGAGTTGCAAATGCAAAAAAAAAAAAAAAATTAACAGAGAATTATTTAAGCCCACACACCCCCTCCCAATTTATGGATTACATCATCATAGATCCCATGTCTCTCACCTATTCATTCGGATGATAGCCTTTAAAAGAAAAAAAACATCCCAAGAGTGATAGCAGTATAATGCCAAATATTGAATCACCATTTGGTACACATTGAGACCTCCCATTTCAAATTTGCAGAAGCCCAAGAAACAGAGCATAAGTTTCATATGTATGCCCATTCTTCTTCTACTACTTAGAGCTCCATCCTTTAAGCCTGAAATAATTAATACCTGCTTAGGGGCATTGTTTTGCCAGTTCTTTCATTGGCAAATCTGGTACTTGCATAGACAGAGCTGTTGCCTGCAGAAAAAAGCTCTGCGATGAACAGGAAAGAACAGTCCTCAGGCAAACACAATTTGCTTTCTTTTCACAAATCCTGAGCCAGGATATCTTCCTCATTAGCTGTGCTGAGACTCCAGTGCTATTGTAGGAACCGTGGGAACATGTATGGGCAGCACAGCCAGAGCTTCCCAGGAGACTGCTCTGTTCTGTACCTGAAGAGTGCATCCCTTTAGGAAAACAGTTCAGCTAATGTCCTGTCTAGCTATCATTTCTCAAGCCATCATTTGGCTCCAGTTAACCATTGTATAAACAAGAGGTTTAAATTTAATTTCTTCATTGCAAGAGTGATAAACCCAAGTACAGTAGTGCAGAAGAAATGGCAGTGGCCTCTCCTGGGCCCTGTGTAGTTGAATAGTGTCATCCCATTTACCAGAGCTAGTAAAATGTCAGGATAAAAACCAAGATAGACAGATGTGCAGTAAGTGTACAAAGCTACAACTACAGTTTTTACTAGAAAAACTAGAATCAGAAAGCTCTCCCAATGTAAATTGCTAGCAGAAGTACTTCAGGTTTAAGTAGTATTTGTCTCAACAAGCAATATTGAAACTTCTTTGCATCTTCTCTCCAGCTAGGGTTTCTGGTAAATAACAATGTTAATCAGATCTTAAGCCCTCTGTCTATAGATCCTGGTACATTCATTTATGGTTATTTTGTACCCAGTTTCAAAAGTAATCCCTCTCCTCTCTTTCACTGTTTGGCTGGTCATTTAATACCTTTGTCAATCTCTTGTGCTGTCTTGACATCCTCTGCTTTTTTGGCTTCACTGACAGTTTGTGCTTAGCTGCACTGTTGTCTAGACGAGCAAGAGCCTGGGGAACTGAATCCAAATTGATGGTTTCAATTGTGCCAGAACAGGAATACTGTCTTTTTGGCCGAGCTGATTTAAATGGAGTGACCTGTTTGTATCAAAAACACAAGAAACCATTATTAAGCTATTTGTTCCATTAAATAAAGAAATACATAAATAAATATATTACACACATATCTTTGCAGCTTTGAATTCAAAGGAATTATTAGCAGAAAATATTTGAAACCCTGGCTTTCCATTATACAAATCACAATCTTGGACATGAAAGTTTCAGCTCTAATATTTTCCCATTTTCAGTATTACACATTTTTATAGTTCTCACATAAAAAATACTTAGATCATTCTATTGAAATTTTTTCACAGTTTAGCTCCACTCTGAACATGTTGGGGATGGAAAAGGCACAATCAGGGTTTTAAGCAACATCAAACACTGGTACATTTTAAAGTTTGCTTACTGTGAAATAAGGTCTACATCTTTAAATAATTTAGATTATACACTTTAGGCAGAAGCAAATCAGATGGACTTATCTAAGCATCATAATAGAACAGCTACAGAGCTGCACTCTCTGCATGGGAGATGACTGCAGCATTGGATCTCAGAATGGCACGGTGCCTGTAGAAAAGCTTCCCTCCAGAGTCATGTGGAGTTGTCCAAGACAGCACCAAACAGCAAAAAAACTAAAGTAAGACAACACTGGCTTTGATGGCTGCTTTATTTCTTTATTTCTCGTGCCCTTCAAATACTTGGGTTCAGAAAGTGCAAATATAAGCAAAGTGATTCAGTGAGACTTCTTCTGTGAATAAATAGTGGAACTGTATGTCTAGGCATGTAAGAATGAGGCTGTCATCTGTCTCTTCCATAAGTCATCAAGCTATCATCCCAAGACTTGCATTTGACATAACACAAATGGAAAAAGAAGACAGAGGAAAAAAAAAATGAAAAAAACAAACATCTTCTGTAAGGAAAGAAATTACCCACATTGTTTTCAAGACAGCTCTGTAATCTTCTGAGGTTAAACATATGCTAATCAGGAAACCAATTACTTAAAAACTGAGGGAACATTTTGCATATGCTTATTGAATTACATGCAGGCATAACAAAGTAGTAGAAGTACTTATGAAAATTATGACTCTGTGATTAATACATCAAATAGAGGAATGCTGCAAGACTGGCAGAGACTGGGTTCTGCTGTTTCCTGCAATCAGCTCTTAAGATTTCTCAATCTCAGTTACTGCTTATTTACTAGCTGCAAAACTGCACAGCATTCACAAAATAGTGGATGATCAATCGAATAGTGTATGAAAACAAAAACTGCCAGGCTTCTAATATCTAAAATTTGAATGCAACTCAGTGCAAACCAAGTGTAGAAGTTTTCTTACCTTTTCTTCCATTTCATGTCCCGGTCCAAGGAAATTCATTTTTCTCAATAAATCTGGAGCGTCAGTGGACTAGAAAAGATTACCACAGACATGTATTAAAATGCAAAAGGATCTAATAAACATGATTCAAAGGACTTGTGAAATTATGTATGTTAGAGTAGGATTTTTTCCTCTTTCCTATTACTTTAGGACTGATGGATAGGCAATTCTTGTTCCTACATGCTCTGAGCTTGTCTTCACTGCTCCTTGAAGCACTGCTGTCTATGAAGTAGTACAAAAGCCAAAACACTCAGGCTTCCTTAACAAGATAATCAGGTTCCAAAACAAAAGAGCAGGATTTTTGATCAGGTCTTAATGATTTTATTTTCTCCTTATGTACACATAAGGAGAAAAAGATACTAATCTCTTCAGGCATTACCTCTGCTGCAAGGAGTTTCAACTCCATGTTCTTGACTCTTTTTACAGAGCTAACAGTTCCCCCAGAATGATGGAAGCCTGGAGAACTAGGACTCTTTAGCTACTGTCCCTGTCCAAGCCATCACGGTGAGGAATTTTCAAGGCACAGGGCTTGAAGGAGCACTCATCACACCCAGAAACATTGGCTTTAATCATTCTTTCACAGTATTACTTCATAACCTATGGGATCCTATTACACCACATGATTGTTAAAACCAAGGCTAAAAGCTCAGCTTCACAGCTACAGGTTAAATTAAACCCAGAACTCTTGCCATCAGTCCGAAACACTCAATTGGGAAAACCAGAAGTCACAAAAGCAACACGGGAAACCTGTTCAAAGTACGGCAGATCTATGGTTCTGGCCACCATTTTTGACATCCCCAAGACCTTTGTAGATAGACATGCCAAGGAGTTACAAGGCCAGCAGATGAGACCAAAGCAGAAACCAGGGAAGCTGCCACACACCAGAAATCTCTGGTAACACAGGTAATTATCAGTGTGCAGAAGCAAAAGGAAAGTACCGAGTGCTCTGGCTGACACTATCCTTGTTGGTTTGTTTGTGTCTACAGCTGCCTCTCAATAGGAATGGTTGCTCCTTCAGTGTTTAGAAAAGAATTATGCAAAGGGAAAATGCAGTATTTTAACAAGTAGGTGGTAAGAACTGAATTTCTCCCTCTATGTTACACAAAAATGCACTAGTAGGTTTTTAGTGCTTCAACTGTTGTATCCTTTGAGCTGGACGTGACCAGGTGGCATTAGGGTGTCCTGCAGGACCCAAGAAGAAGGCTGTCTGCAGAGAATCTGTGTTTATCTCAAGCACGGACTCACCTAGCACCAGGGTGGAGACAGAGCATCGCCAAAACCTGTCCACAGTCCCACTGCACACTTTGTGCTCTGTGGCACACGGGATGCTCTTGATTCACTTCACTTGATCACACCAGAAGGAGTACTTGTTAGACAAAAACATATACCTTAATTTGGTTTAATTTTTATCTTTCCGAGGGAGGTGTGCAGGTCCTACCTGCTCCCTGGCAGATTGAACCACAGCCATGAAAGAAGTGGTCACAGAGGAGTTATGTTTTCTCTTAAAGATTGATGAAGAATTTGGGCCAGCCTAGCTGTAAATCTCCCTTCTGTGTGTTTGGCTGAGCACAGGCATGAATTGCACAGGACCCTTGCTGCCTCTGCATTTCACACAGCCAGCACTAGTGTTAGTGAGCACAAGCAGAGGCTCATGCCCTGGTGTCCCAACATCCTAAGGGCTGTGTGTACATACTGCCTTCCTGGATGCCTTCCCCAAGGGTTCCCAGGCACAAAGTCAGACTCCTCCAGGCATGGAAGGTTGTCACGCTACTCCTTTCTGCCATTACAGCAACACACTGAACAGTCTTGCCTTAGAGGATTTCCAGAGACCTTTCCTCACTCATCATGATTCTTCACTGTCTGAACAAGACCCAACTGGACACCTAAATGCCCACAGCATCAAAATCTCCACCAATAATTTGAATAATTATTTGAATTATACTGGAAATTTTATTTTAGGGAGCATTCAAACTGCTTCTCCCCCTTCTTCACCTTTGGTTCTCGTCCATGAGAAATATGCATACTTACCCTGTGACCTAGGATTTTACAAGTTTAGTCTTCACACACCTCACATTTTGAAATTATTTTCCTTTTTGGTATGTGATGCTGTGAACAACTTTCCTTCCTGGGAAGTCCATATTTTAATTTTTTTTCTATATTAGAAAAATTTTATGTGTTCTAGCAACACTGGAAGTAATCTTGCACTGCTGGAAGCTCAGAGCAAACACTCAAACCAGTAATTCTGTGTGACCTGGCTCAGGATGCCAAGAGCATGCTTCCCACCAGGCCAAGAAGCACAAGCTGAGAGATCCTCCCACATAAAACAGCCCACTGAGCTCTGCTACGCCTCACTGGAAACATCTGCTACACCTCAGTGAACTCTGCTGCTTTAGTACTGCTCTAGTGCCATGGATATGTCAATTTGAAGTGCTTACTTTATTACTGCAGTCTGAGATCACTGTGTCCTGCTGGGTCTCAATCTCCATGGGGCTGCTGAGCAACACATCATCTTCTGTACTGGCGTTTGCTTCCCCCATTGTCCTTGCAGAAACTGTCATTTGTGGAGGCTGCCCAAATTTTATATTTTTGGCCAACTGTTGCTGAAAAATTAGAAAAATAAAACAAACAAACAAAACAAGTATTTATATTACAAGCCAAGTCCAGTGTCCCTTGTCTGCCTGAAAGGTGAACATAAATATTCTGAGCAACTTCTGACTCTGGACAAAAAAAACCCAAAAAACCCCAAAACAATCTTAGGTTCACATTGCTGCAACACAGCAGGTACCCTCTCTTCTTTTTCCCCTCAGGGTGACTGAAGTGAGGAATTTATGCACTATTTCTGATTTTGGATGATCAAATTCTTCACAGTGTTGCCAACTTTTGAAAATTTACTGTGAGTTTTGAAACGCTCAATCTCTTTTAAATCTGTGTTCTAGGTTAGGTGTTTGTTTATAAAAGCTAATTATGAAGCCTTATTGTTGTGAAGAAATAAGCTTATGAAAAAAGTGTACACTGAGAAACTAACCTGCCCCATAAGGCAACCTTTTACTTTTCTAGCCCCCAAACCCTACATCTCATGCATTTGTATTTCTAAAAGCTATCCTTATTGTAATGTTTAATCATAAGTTTTAAATGTTAAGGGTTTGGCACTACCCTGCCTTAGAGACGCAAATTCTCAAAGCAGGGGAAACCCAGCTCTTTTAAATGCTTGATCTCATAGGAAGAATAGACAAACTCATGTCTACTCATGCTCACGAGCACTGCCACTCACTGCTGTTGCACAAAGAAGTTTAGGCAGGGGACATGCAAGAGATGAATGGATAAAAATGCTTTCCCACCATTTATTTTCCATGTTGAAGCAATCTTTCAAGGGCTACAAGGAAGTACTCCCAAATTACATCCCGCATAAGATGAATAAAATAAGAAGCATATACTGTGTGTCCTCTAGCAGGGTGAGCTAAGGAACTTGCAGCCCTGGCTACTGCAGAGACATGTGCCATGCAGACTTTGAACGTGAACTTTTTGCAAAAGAGAGAATAAATTCTCTAAAAGGAGAAAATTGAGCAAGGAACATTTATGGAAATATTGTTTTCCTGAAATATTTCAGGGAATCATTCTCAATGAGGAAGGAAGGGACTGTGGAGTTATTTTCCTGCTTTGCTGTTTTTCAAGGACAGAAAAATCTCCAAAGGGGATCTACCATTTTTGTCTTGTGATACTATGAATGAGTAATTCAACTGTGCAGCTTCTATTCAGAGGAAATGTCAGGTACTTACACAGTACCCTGACAGTAGTTTGCTGCTGAGAGATGTAGGAAGATTGGAGTAGATAGGAGATAAAACAAAGGTGTTTTTTTTCCTATAGCATAGAATTAGTAACACAGCACACACATGAGGAGTTATCAAGGAAAGATATCCTCTCAAGGAATTCAAGTCAGATTAGTCTTTCTTGTTATAGTTCCTAGTGGCCTAGACTCTTATACCAAGTATTATCCCAAAAACATTAACAGATTTCTGTATGGAACCACTAAAACAGAAATTACATGCAGAAACTCCTCGTAATCATAATAATATTATTAAACTAGAATAGTTTTTGTTAGTCTCCTGACTGAGTTAGTTATTTGTGCCCATTTGAATTTTGGCAGAAAGCAGTGAAATTCATATTGTATAGCATTTTGGCATAATGGGCAGTTCTGAATGGCAAACTTTTATTTCCACCTCAACTACTGGCATAGTCTAAAGGCAAGGGTTTCACCAAGTCCTTGCAGGCTTTTATATAAGCAGGGCAACTGTCTGGCTTGAAATCTCACATGATTGCATAGCATGCATAGGAACTGGAGTGGGCAAAATGGTCTGTATGAGATCATACGAGGCCTTTAATTCTGCTCTGTTCCTGCAGGCCTTCTGATGCCAGAATGAAATTATTAAAGAGAAGAAACCCTCCTAATTTAATAATGTGTTTTCTAAGTTGAGATTGCTCCTTTCTTTTTCCAAGTCATATTCTCAGAGAAATAATTCTCCCAGGCAGAAAACTGGAACTATCAGCATTGCTGAGCAAACGCCTAGGAAACTAAGGATCTGTGCATCTGTTCCATGGTGAGAACATGTACACATTAACATATTGCTTGTGGTGTGTTACCCTTTTGATCTTCTGACAAGTTCTTGATGTAAACCTGTGTGCAGTGCGAGGTGGGAGTTCGGGGATGGAGCTGTTGTGGAGAAAGGTCCATGCTTGAAAAAGGGTGGACTTTTTAATTACCATCAAGGGTGCTTGAGGGCTCTGCAGTAACAAGGTGTTTTATGTACAATTTAAAATGTTATTCCAGATACTATCCTCTATATTTATGGACTGCACACAGTTGTGACTGTTTTTTGATTGTGGGGTTTTTAAAATTGTTTCAAAGCTTTGAAAGTTTGTTTGCTCTGACTGACATAAATTAATTTGAAGACTGAGTAATAAGCTCTAGTAACCCTCACCCTTCCAGAACAGAAGGTGCTTCTTTATATTATTTATTTATTGGCCTTTTTTGAACAAATTTATCTTAAAAAACAAAAAGCTTCACTAGTAGTTCTCCACTGGCCAGTTTCTTTTGATGCATTCTAATCTCTAAAGCTGACACTAAATACCAAATGACCAAATATCAAAATCTCAAAATCTCATCTCATTGTAACTACTGAGCAGATTTATTCTTATTGCTTTTGAAGAGGAATACCAAACCTGCTTCTTGGTATTTTTTAGAATGTGCTTATAATTAATGCAATTACCCTCTCAGAAAAATTCCTCAGTATTGCATTTTCTACCTGGTCAATCATAAAAATTCTAAAAATGCATCATACATGAAAGAAAAAAAACCCACAAAATGTACTTGGGAGAACACTCAGATAGTGTAGCCCAGAGATGGAGAGATACACCAGTGTAAGATGCAAGAGAAGAGGCCATAATACCTGAAGAGGTGCATCTTCTTATATTTCTCAAAAGTTTAGACACACATATATTTCTGAACACATAACTATAAATCCTCTGTAGCTAAGAATTCACTGTGCTGACAGTTTGTGGATGACTGTTGCCTAAGGAGGATTATTAGCAATACCAGTCATTAAAAGTTGCAGGTATGGCATTTTGCTCTTCTGCCGTTGCACAGTCGTGTCTAAAAAGCCTTTTGAAAATCTCCACAGATGCATATTGGGCTCAGTCAAAAGACTTTGGTCTCTTTTGGTTTGTTCAAGACTTGTAATTTAGCAGCCAGAAACCACCATCTAGCTCTGAAATCTGTCAACTAGCAGCAGAAGCAAAGAGATGAACTTTTTGTGCCCGCACCTCCCACTTCCAGCCTCATCAATTCCAGTGGGCATTCCTGATCCCTCAGTTTGCAGTCAGTGGACAAACATTTCCACAGGACTTACAAACCTTCTCAGCACCAAAGCAGCACAGCTACCCCACAATACCTACACCATGAAGCAGGGACCACACAGAGGGGAGATTTAGGGTGAGATCCAGGCCAGGTTTACCTCATCCACTTTTTTTTTCCCTTAAGATCCATGAGGTTTGTATATGATTCTTCATAGTTTTTCTATCCATACACAACCTGAGTGGCTGTCAGTGTGATAGTGAGGTAAGGGACAGGTCTACACATCTAATACAGACAAATAAATACTAGGAATTTAGAAAAGAAAATTATAAGTTTGCACTCATCCAATATTTAAAATCTTCCCTGGTAACTGGACCATGACACAGGTCCACTTCTATTTTATGCAAAATAATTTGCTAAAATGTGATACTGTTTAACTGACACCAGCTTCCCATTAATACGTTAAGGAATAAAGCTCCTAAGTAGAATTGTTCTGCGTTGTCTGGCACCTGCAGCTAATAAAAACAAGCCCAGACTTTCAAAGCCCTCTTTGCATTTGTATAGGAAATGCCACAGAACAAGTTTTCCATATTAATTGGCAAAGAGCCCAGATCTACAGCCCAGGCTGTACATCTCCTCTCTCACTCCCATTTGGCTCCTCTTCTGTGCACATGCCTACTTGCATGTGTGCTGGATTCAGGCCCCTGAAACAACATCATTCTTAGGGTTTCATGCCTGGAGTGAATCCAAAATGGATCTGCTGAGCTGCTTACTCTCTTCAGTTAAAAATTCGTTAAAACAGAGTGTACTATTTCAGATTATTCCTTTCAAACAAGGCTTTACAAGAAATGCTGGTTGTATTTTCCCTTCAATTCAAATATCTACTCTTCATATCTGTTTGCAATGCCTAAATAAAACAAAACTTAATTGAAATTAGGTTTTCTAGTTATATATGAATGGAAAAAAAATGACTTAATACTTGTCCTAAAAAGAGGCACAGTGTTGAAATTCCACTTGGTCCTTTATAGTCTCTCAGGATGACCCAAAAATCAAATGAATACATAAGAACAGGGTGAGCACATACTGAGATGTTACTTGCAAATGCTCAAATGATTTGTGGCATCTGAGAAATTTTTACACAGTCCAACTTTTCTTAAAGAAATACTTGTTTTGATGTGGAAGTGTTGTTAATTTTGACTGTTGCCCATGTGTTCTCATGCTGTGAAAGACAGAATAATTGTCCTCTATTTGTTTTATCAATTCCACTCATGATTTCAGGCATCTCTATCATAATCTCTCTTATAATTTCTTTTCTAGGCTCAGAAGAGAGTTCACCTAATTCATGATGAACTATGGAAATGAGTCCACTTCTCAATCCAAACTGGAAAATCCGCAGAACATCTAAACAAATTAAATACCCCACATAAGTTTTATGGGGTTTTTTTTGTTTGTTTGTTTTTAAATCAAGAAGAGAATAAACTGAAAAGCATAACGTGAAAAGTTATATTGGTATAGCTTTAGAAAATAATCCAGGCTTAAAATTAACATGGAAACCTGTAGAAAGTTAGGAAAATAACAAGTATTAGCACAGATGTTTTAGATACTAGAGGCAGGTAGGAAGCTATTCCACTCTCCATTGCTGGAGCAGCATGGGGTTAGGGGCATTACACTTGAAGAAACATTTTGGGAGAGTCCAAAATAGAAGAACAGTGAAGGAGAAAACTGTACATGCACCTCTAGAGATGTGTATTTGCAACAAATCCAGACACTAATGAAGATTTTTGGTGTGCAATGGCGATGGATCACTTACACAGGCTTATGTGTAAAGAGAAGATTTTGTGGAGAGGCTTGAAGATATAACATCGGTGGCATTTGTCACATCAGCCTCTCCTAAAGCAAAGCAGATGCAAGGAAGGAAAACTTTCCTTCCTTGGAAAGGAAGCTCATTTTCACAGATTACTGAGATCATAGGAAAAAGAGGGTCTGCCCAAGAAATGCTAAAATGATTTAGAAAAAAATTATAAATTCAATTTATAAAGCAAAAAGAATTTTCAAATATGAAGAAAACAATTAGGCTGCAGTGGCACTAGAAAGTTTTGGCAATGAAGTAATTAATTTTAAGAAATACAAAGCCAGGCAATAATGAAGTGAAATTTCACTCCCAATTCTTTAAAAATCAGAGCATCATGGTAAAAGATAATAACTTTGATGTTGAAAAATGGCTTTGTAGCTCTGTTGAGATTTGGGCAATAAAACATAGAAGATATATTGTGAGAGGTTGGTAGAATACAGATGTGCAATGCACAGTGAGGGAAGCACAAGCTTGGTCATTAGCTAAGACATGCTAATGACTAAGAGAAAAGTAATATAAAACTGAACAGTCATGAGGTCTGTCATTCATCACTACAAAATCAGGGAAATGTGAATTTTAAAAGTGGTCATTTTGCATTTGACCGAGAAGTTGGGATTCACAAAAAAATGTTTTATTATAATTAATATCTGTGTAATAAATTGGTACTTTATAGCTTTACAGAGCAGAGGATTTATTTTTAACTATATGACCACATGAATCAAAAAAGGATGTAACCCAGTGGTTCCTAAAGGCCACAAGCTGTATGTCACAGTCAATCTTTAATATTTCTTGCAGCTGACTGCTGCAGCCACACAGATGTCAGATGACCCAAGACAATTTCAGTGAAGGCAAGCAATGGAGAGCAAAGGCAGTAACAGTGCCACACCATGGCATCATCACAGCAAGTGGGAGAGAATAGTGTAGACACCTCAGGAAACCAATATTTTAAACAAGTTTCCATTTGCTTGCTGCAGTTTTTGTAAATGAAAAACTCTCTTCTGTTCATTTGTTGACCATTTCTGGCGTATACCAGAGGTAGTAAGAAGAGTCACAGCTACAAAATGTCAGAAAATAGTTCTAAGACACTTTGATGGGAGAAGAAAACCAATCCACTAACCTATGGAGGGGAAGGATGTAAAATTAAGTTCCAGGAGGTGGGCTGTGGGGTTTTTTTCTGACACACTGCTAGATTAACATTTTAAATATTCCTTGTGTCTCATTCATAGCCCTGTATGACAAGTAAAGTAACAGATCCCTAGAAACTGAGTTCAACATTAAGAGTACCAGTGCCTGTGTGCCACCTCTTGCTGGGAGCAGGTTTGGTCTGGCTTTCTACACTGGATCTTAAAAATTAGGTAATGATAAATCCGAGCAGTTCCAAAGGACAAGGAAGAGACTGTTTTACAGCACCAGATGGCTTGAGCCACGACAAAATAACTTGAGGATACCAAAGGGCTAGTGGAGGTTTTATGAGAGGTCAGGCTTTTCTCAGCGTGACTTCTAGCACTCAGCAAAACCTTTGAACATGACCAAATGCATTTACAGAAAGCATGATAAGATGAATACTGCCAATCTGAAAACCAATAAAACCAAATGAGAGCAATTCCAGGAAGAACTACTTTACCTTTCATGCATAATAAGAAAGAGAGAATTCCCACAATAAGCAGCTGAGCCAGTGCACAGGTTGGCCAGCTGCCCAGACTACTACGGAGTTTGCACCATTACACAACGTTTTTTGTGGGCTCATCAACACTGCAAAGTCAGCAGAAATGCAAGGCAAGAAGGGAGAAACACTTTGGTGATCCCCAGAATGAGATCCAGCACCATCAGCATTAAATGGCTTGCATTGCTATTCTGACTTCAAAACCCTTTTCACCATGCTGTCTCTTAGGTTTGTATAAGCACGGTGACTTCTCCAAAAAAAGGTTTAAGTTTTCCAGGAACATTTACTGTACCACCTCCAAAAAAAAAAATTCCTGAAAAGGGTTAAAATCTGAGAAACTTTTGATCTCCATTTTGGAATGCAGCAAGTTTATACTCTGCATGGGGCATGGAATCCTGAACAATCCTTTCCTGAGGAGTACCTTGCCAGGTAAATAGAAGCTGGAAGTTCTGTGCTTCCACCCTGACATACAAGCCTGGCAAAACCAAGTAATGCTGGTGGCGCAGCAATGACTTGCGACTTGGGGCTGGCCACAGAATTGGCTTCAAAGAGTGGAGTGCTCAACAGAAGAGAGGACTGTCTCCTTTTAATCCACTGCTTTAAGAAATACAGATGTTCCCATTTTGAGTTAGCTTGCAGAAAGTGATTTCAAAGTAGGTAGAAGCTTCTGGTTATCAGGAGACAGAGTATCAACGTTTTCTGTGACTGCAAAACCACATAGCAAACACTGCTTCATAGAACAGCAGGGAAAAATGATGGGGTGCATAAAACCTCCAAACAGGAATGGTAGTCCAAAAAGCTCATCAGACCTGGGACTCAACTCTAAGGTCAATTTAAAATGCACAATGGGATTTTGGCATGACTTTGTCCTAAAACTCAGGGAACAGTTACAGAAATCATGGCTAGAGAAATGGGAAAAGTTACATGGTGTGCAGCAATTTTTGAAGATACAAGAAGTAGCCTCTGGGCTTATTATAGGGAGTCTTTCCATGGGTTTGCACAAAAAATTCATGGACATGTAGATGAATGTATAACTTCTGTGTAAACATGCAAATACTTAAAAGTGTCATTGCAATTTATCATGCATTTCTTTTCTGAATGAATAAGTGGCTCTCACTGCCATCATCAGAGTTGAAAAATGAGTCTGGTGTGTTACAGCCTGGGTTCCAGCTACACTAATATGACAAAAATTAACTACCATCCTTCAATTTTAAATAAAAAGGTAAGCACATTTTTTACATCAAGCAGCTGAAACAATATTGTCCCTTAAAATATATGCAATTAACCACACTAAAAAAATGCCTATGCAAAGTTCATATGAGCAAGAGGGTACCACTGGCTTTTTATTTCGTGACTCTCAAGGGTGACATTTAGCTCCAACTTTCTTGATTTAGCATTTGCTTAGTGAACACAGTTGTTACCAACTGCATTAACTGTACTTTTTCTCAGGTGTCTTAGTTTAGCAACAGCAATAATTTCCATTGGGAATTCAAACTGGGAATTTTAAGCTGAGTTTTGAAATGAGAGAAAACACCTCTGGAAGTGAAAAGTTATTCAGATAAAAGTTAGAATACAGAAGACAAGAGAACAAATCCAACAGACAGGGAGGGCACAGCTCCCTGAAATAGTTGGTGGGCTTGGTAGGGCATTGCAGGACAGGCCCACATACCTCAGGCTTTGCCTGGTGTCAGCAGTCATTTCAAATATAATGGTTTCCAGCCTGGAAAACAGCATGCACTGAATCTACCTGACCCAGGGAAATTTAAGCTGAAAAACCAGCACAGTGGAATTGGAGATGTCCTAGTGTGGTTTCTACTTCAGAGTTCATCCACAGTCAGCATGGCTAGCACTGTGCAGGTGCTCTGTCTGCTGACAGCACCAGGCAGGAGGAGGAACAATTCCATCCTGAAGGTTGGAGCCGTCTAAGGTGCACGATCTCTCACTCACCAGAAAAGATGGATCGTGGGGAGACTACAGAGGTAAAAGAAATCAATGGTATTTTACTAGTCATCCTCAGGGTAAACAGCACTAGCACAGCATAAACAATTTACCAGCATTTTGACAGGATATGTCAGCATCCTGAACAATAAGTGCAACGTGTTTCTGAAGGACAGCTCTCTCAAGGTCTAGAAAGGCGTAAAGCTGGGAATCTTACGGATACACAGGGAGTAAAGCAAAAAACTAGTTTGAGCACTAATGGGAGACAGTTCTGGAAAAGAAGGGAAAGTGGATCATATAAAAATACCCAAATGTGTTGTTTATGCTTTGGAGAGATAAACAAATCCACCTTCCATGAAAACCACTACAAGTGCAGTGAGAAAAAGGAGGAAAAAGTGTAATACATCTAAACATATAATTAAATTGGTTTTGCAAAGAAGTCTCACTCTGCATGCTATTCCCTGCCCTCAACATGGCCTTCATTTTTTTCTCTCATTACCACATTTGTAGCACTTAGGCATACAGATCAGGACACGCCAAAACCATGAGTTCAATTCAGATGAGTTCCACAGGCACAGACGTTTCTGCAGATATGTTTGCAGCCTCACTGCTGTACCTTTCAAGACCAAAACCTGGAACTTTTGCAGGTCATCTGAATTACTTGCAATAGCTTTTGGCCAGAGAACTTAACATGGTTGAGAAACTTTCCCAAGACTATTGGAAAAGCAACCCATCTTCATGCACATTTAATATGTTCTGAAGACCATTTTCCAACACATTTTAAATATTTTTCCCACTTACAATTTCTTACCTGAAGAATTTTGACTTTTCCTAAAACGTTCTCCTGTGACATTGCTTGGATGGCCTGTTCACTCTCTGTTCTCCCATCAGGTATGAAAATACTGTCATGGGAAAAAGCTCGACTGCCCATAGAATAATGGGAGGATCTGTTAGAAAAAACCAGTCAACAAGTAAGTAAGTACTGCAATTAATTAATGAGAGTGACTCTTCAGTCCTGCTTCTAGGGATTTCCGCCCCATTGCCTTCTACATAAAACCTTTGTACATTCCCAGAGTAGAGGTATCCAAATACTTTTGGTTTTCAAAAGTTTCATGGAAGTGCACATTTCCTTTATATACAGTCTTCCTCCTTGGAAGGACCTAGAATTGGGTGTTTTTAATGCCATGTTTAGAAGTTCAATGGATTTTGCCTGTGAGTCTCAAATCTAAATATTACTTTCGGGATACAGGCTGGATGGTGATGATGCACACATTGCCAGACTGCAGATTTAAGAAAGTGCATTCATGCTTAGTGCCACTGCTTGGGACACACTGTCACTCCTGGTCAAAGATAGCAGCAGGTGCCAAGCAAAGGGAGCTGTGTAACACAAAAAGAGGTGTCACAGTGCAGTAAGCCACTCCTACAGAGCCACCTCCTCCAGCTGATTACTCAGCGCTTCCTCTGGCCGTAAGCACGATCACACTGACAGTAAAAGGTTGTCACCAAACCCCGAGACTGCTTAGAAGCTTGCTGCACAGAGCTGTGTGTCCTTGATTAGCCACACAGAGAGAGCAATGCCCGTGTGCTGCTGCTAAACCCAGCACTGATGCCCAGGAGGAGGGTGTGTCGTGAATGATCCAGTTATATATGGCTCTGATTGAAGTCCACAGCAAAAGGCATGAAACAAAAAGGGATTCCGTTTGCCAGAAGTTGTTCTAATTAATTTAATTATAAGAAAACTTCGAATTCTTTTTTTTAAAAAGGCTTGTGGTTTTGGGGGCACACTGACAGATAAATGTATCAGCTTGAAAGTCACGTTTTGTCTCACCTAGAATATTCCATGGTAAGTGAAAAGCCAATAATCTACAATCATGGTAAAAGCCACAATAATTTAAAAAACCACCAAAAAAAACAGAGCAACTGAGAGGTCCCAAATATCTCCCCTTTTAATAATCTATTGGCAACCCTATAGAACCCATTTATAGTTTCAGAAAACTATTTGGAGGTTGATACAGATCTATCTAACACAAACTTCTACATATGATAAAGCATTATAAATAAATATTTCAGCAAAAGCAAGGAAGATGGTACTTCTCGCAGAGAGGTGTAAGTAAAAGAACATGAAAAATTAGGTTTCACATATTTAAGAAGATCAATATATTATCTTTTCTACCTTTTAAAATGTGCTAATTGTTCATGAAGTGTTCAAGATGTTTCTATTCATACTTTGGAAACAAATAAGTTGGGAATATATTTATTACATTTTCTTCTCATTTTTTCCCAGAGTTATTTTAAGTAAAAACAATAATCTTTTCTTACCAAGGCAGAGTATCATACAGGGTTACATAACTCTGTTGAAACTGATTAGATGATAGACTATTCTTGACTTTTATAACAGAATTTCATAGAGGTAACCTGAAAATAAAAGGATAAAAAGTCCCCCAAACCCTCTCCCTCTCTCTCGTTTACATATAAAATACTTGTGCACTCACAAAATCATCAGTCAAATTTCGGGGGGAGAACACACACAGTTCTCTGAATCATTTCATCTTCCATACAATCACAGACTAACTGAAAAACTACTTTTTCATCCAGATTAGTATTTGAGCCACATGCTTAATTTGAAATAAACCAACACATAGTGAGGCAAAGAGCTGGTCAATATTCCACAACATTTTTAGCCATGGAAAAAAAAGAACATTTAACTGATGCTATATTCTGTGTTAGATTTTTTTTTTGTATAAAACCTGCAACCCAATTGCCTCTGGCTGTTAAAAGTATTACACCTTTAAAATTTCTTTTAGAAACCTTTTATTAGAGAAACCATAAAATTATATTTTTAAACCCTCTTCTAAAAAAGGTTTCTATACCAAATCACCATGACTCAGTCTGTAACACAGAGGTGTGGGGAAATTGCATGGCACTGAAATACCTCTACCTTGCTTGGCCAGCCAGGAGTCAACCAGTGAACCACAACTTGAGAATGTCCCTTACACAGAGACAAATTCCTAGCAGGCCTGGAAATGAATGGTTTGACATGAAAATGAGTGAAAGTTGGCTTTTCTCATATAATTGTGCAGGTCTTTTTGAACTGCTCCAGCATTGCATTCAGCAAGATGGGATGGATACATGCAAAATGTGACAAACCAGCCCAGAGGAACCCCTCCTGCATTCGCCCTGCTCGGCATGTGAGCCTGCTGCAGGTGAAGAAGGCAAGGCCAGTGGGAGCTGGTTGTTTGCTATTTACCTTTGAGCTGGGAGATCTGCTGAGAATGCACAGTCCAGGTCATATTGCTCTCCAGAGAGGATCCTTTCTCAAACACTTTTCCAGCTATGCTGTGGCTCAGATTCCTGTGGCTTTGTCTCACAGCTGCTTGCTGTGCATACAACACCATTCACTCCTCTTGCTGCCCAGTGGGCTGGACTCCTCATACTTAAATCAGACACCTCACGTATATTTATGTTGTTTGTTACAACTAATTAGTAGGCAAGGGCTGCAATTCAGGCACCAAAGAGTTCAGTGACCTGTTTGGAAGCTGTTCTTGACCTTACTAATGAATTGTTAATTTTGAAGTTCGGAGCAGCCAACCTGCAGCTTTGAAACTGAAGAGAACTTGCCAAGAATTCAAACTCCTAAACTGCAGCTGACCAACAGCAGGAATCCTCTGACTTTAGGAATTGCTGATAAAACCTGAATCTCTGAAATGGAAGAAAAGAGCAACTCTGAGGTCAGTTCTGGTGGACTGCCTGGGACATGGCTGTGAGTGAAAATCTTTCCCACCCTGCTGCAGAGTTGAGGACACTTTTAGGAATCTAGTCTCTTCTCCTGCCTGTAAACTTGCCAAAATGTCATTTAAAGCTTCCTTATGGGACACCAGATCACATGAAGCAGCTCTGCAGCTCCATGTGACCTGCATCCATAAGTACATCACCACTGAAAATCCAACCCTGTCTTTGACAAGTGTCCACAGTGGTACCAGCGGCAGGTTAGGACCATGCTAAGCATTTACTGCATCTCCAGCGTTCTCCCAGACACCAACTGCTCTCTCTCCCCTCCTTACAAGGCACCACACATTTCTGTTTCATAGAGCTGAGGACAAGCATATCTGAAAGGTTTTGTTTCCATTTTTGCCTTCTTGTTGACTTGATAATAAAACATACTCCAAATTGTCAGAACACATGAAACAGTCACAAGAAACCTCACACCACAGTGAATTATTGCCAGACTGCTCTCTACTCTATCCCTTCAAAATGCTTTGCAAACATGCTGAATATTTCAGAAGCGGGTGAATGAGCAATTCCGCCAGCCACATGTCCAACAACTGGTAAAAACAGTTTAAGAATTTTGTTTAAATATCTATGTGGGCTAAAGAACATTGGAAAAAAGATATTCACACGTTGTAGTAACCTAGTTTCTTTTACAGCCAAGTTTAAACAGCAGTTAAGGTGATTTCCAAGCTGGTTGTACTTTCTGAAAGGTCTCTTATTTTACTCCCTTGGAGCCCACAATCCTTTCACATTTTCCCAGTTGTGAATTTGACAGATTATATCACAAAGATCCTTTTTCCACCACTTTTTTCACTTTGCTCATGCTCTACTTTTGGAAAGACTGAATTTCTTTCAAGTCATAATACAGTATGAATAATTGAGTTTCCTCTGCTGCTACCCATCTCTGAAGTTTTTCTCAGAAGTCTTTATACAATAACATCCTCACAATCCACATTTACAGACTGTTCTCCCTTCAATTAAAAGGCATGGCAGTATCAGGAGTGGATTTCAGCAAACTCCCAGCATGACAGAGATATGGGCTGCAGTGATAGCCATGGCTGAAGGTATTACAGTTTCAAACTTCCATATCACTTCCAAGAGAAGTGGGAAAACAGGGGCATCCGTTCATGAGCACTTCTGTTGATAATTCCAGTGATGACACTTCAGAGGCTGTTTGTGCTGAAAATAGTTGAATCATCATCTGACTCACTTTTAGAAACTTGACTAAATTGCATGAATTATGGATGTGCTATATCAAAATACAAAGCACTTTTAATAAATCCTTAAACATGTTCTCTCTGAAGATGTGTTGCAACCCAAATATCATGTTCCAGTTTCAATTGCAATACACACTTTTTTTCAAATCTAGTTTTTCCATACTGAGAGCAAAGTTAAATTCCATTTGTTCTTTATCCATTACTCATTTTTGTTGAAGTGTCTGTATGTGCTAAGAAAGTAGGAAATGTGAAACAAATTTCCCACACTAGAATGAGACCACCCTGAGCCTACAGGAAAAGTCTTACTCCTCTCCCATGAAATGCAGCAAACAGAGACCACCTTTGGACCCTCCCTCAGCCATCCACTGTTACAGATCTATTTGGGATGTGATTTTCCATCAGTTCCAGGTACATCAAGTCAGGAATGGGTGAGGTATCACACTCTCTTTATCCTCCTCTCCCTGTGCTCCCATCACCATCATCTCTTTTGTGCCTCATTAGTGGTCATTGTTCACATGAAACAATTCAGAGAAATGTTCTGGTAACTAGAATAACCAAGAACCAAGCTAAAAAAAAAAAAATCCCCCCAAAACATCAGAACTCAAAAATCTACATAAATTCCTGGTTCAGCTGAACAAATCCACGTTTCCATGGATCCACGTATCTGCATATTTAGAGAGCTGTTGGAAAGAGTCAGACATCAACTAACATTCACTGCTGTGGGACTGCACCCTTGACTACATCAGAGCATGTGCAGGGGACACTTTTGCACAGAATACAACATTATTGTATTGACACTGGTGGCTATGATGTTTTTAGACCCCATTTTTCCCTAGAGCTGTTTCTCCTCTTAAAGACAAATGTGTGATCCTTTAAAATGGGGAAGCTTTTCCAGAAAGGATTACTGAGACCTCAGCTCTTACATAACCCCATACTGGTGCATTACTGAACTACAGAAATCTCACACCACCAGTTGCCTCTTTGGTGTGTCATAAATGTTCCTCCCACTCTGATATTAAGGAGTTAGAAATAGAAACTAGAAAATAAAGAGAAAGAATGAATTGTTCTGTTCTTTTATGTTTGTAGAGACTGACTCCAAAAAGCCCAGTCTCATGACTTTCACTCTTTTAGATTTCCATTAGAAACCAATTTTGTAATCGTTAAAGATCAAAGTCAACTTTTTAACATAAAGCCATTTTTAAACAATAAAAAATTTTAAAAGCATGCAAAGCAAGAAAGAATTTGGTTTAGCCAGCTATTGACCCTCCATATAATCTCTTCAAAGGAAACTGAGAACCACTTCCCAGAATACTGCCTGAGGGAAATGACAAGTGCAGTGATAGGTTGTCTCTACTTGATGTTTTGTTTTAAAGAAGAAAAACATTTTGCATCTCCCATGAATATCTGCAGGGCAGCTAGAGATGAAAAACATAAATTGCATTTTCTAGTCATTCCAGAGATACATTAATACTGTAATAGAGGAAAATGGATTGTAATTCTGAGCTATATTTTTAGTGTCCTCTTTTTCATCTGCTGAAAGGAGAGTTTTGGTTCTAACTCACGCCTGGATGGGGAATACTGTTCATGCTGTAACATGATTCTGAGTTAGAGCTGTGCTCAGACAGCACATGACTTCGTTGCATTCACTAACCCACAAGCATGAGCCTCACAATCTCAACAGACAAGAGAGACATTTTCAACAGGAAATCTATTTCATAGAGTAAACTTAGAGATCATTTCTGCAGTCATTCTAAATATATATTCATGTCACATTCAGGAACCTCTGAATTTCAGGGCACTAACTCTGGGAGAACTGCACAGTCCCCCTATTGTGACCCATCTGAGTCCCACTGATGTCAAGGATCAGCTGTGCAGCCACTCTCAGAGTAGCCCTGCTCTTTTCAAAGGTATCACACAGCACTGTCTTAATACAAAGCTCCAGGCTGGTGTCATCAAGGGACATGGAACCTATGAACTTACCATAATTTTATTTTTCTTAGAAGCAGAGATCAAGCCCAGCTTTAAGTAGCTGATGCATCATGCTAATAACATAACTAAAATTATTATAATTAAGGACATAAAAATTAACCATGGGAACTATCAAGTGCACTAACAAGCTCTAATGTCCCTGATCAGCCTCATCTGGAGCCTCCACTCGCACACACGGGCACAGGAGTTCTATTTAAGGTCACACTTGAGGCTTTGGTCCCTGCCTGAGCTATGCTGGAGAAGTGCTGTTCTCCAGCTCAGACAAAACTGTGCCTGGCCATGAAGACCTTTGATCCAAACCTCAGTCTGCAGACCATTTTCCTGGCTTGTCCTTAGCTCTGCCTTCTCAGCTATGGCCCTGCAGCATGATCATGGACCCCTCCTGTCTGACAAGAAGGCAATCAGGTGGGACCGCACAGTTCTCAACACATGAATTTTGCGTAATTATTCACTAAATTGTCTAATCTCAGAAAGTGTCAGCATGTGCAAAGGAAAGCATCACCCTGGTTTACAGTAATTCTGCAAGTGAATCCTAATGCAGCTTGAGGATGTGAATAATTCACCAGTTAGCATAAAAATATGGAGACTAGTAAAAGTAACAGGGCTCTAAATGGTGCAGCTCTCACATTTGACCTGACAATCCACTGCATGTGACACTATTTTGTCAAATAGCAGCATATGTTTTGCCCTGAAATATGGCAAAATGTACAGAAAAGGAGGTGCCAAGTCTACATTAGCCTTGGCAGGAATAAATGTTGTATAGGAACTGCATTGAGCTGATAAGGAAGGAAAGGATGAGGAAATAAGACAGCACATTATATTACAGGTGACAAATCTGTTTAGTTCAGAGCCCAACCCTAGACCTCACCAGCTGCTGAATATTACAGTTGCAATGCAGAATCTGGAAGGAAATGAAGTACATGATGGTTAGGAGGGGGAGTGAAACTAAAGCATCCAAAAGGGAGGGAAGGAAGAGGGCAAGTGGGCAGTGAGACAGCCAAACCTGCCAGGGAGAATTCAGCAAGATAGTCTATGTGATAGTAGTGAAGACCAGAGTGAAAACTGGGATTACTGAGGTGAAAATGAAGCTGGTCATAGTCAGGGCTGAGGACAAAAGGTAAGTTAAAAAGGAGAAACAGAGCAGCACCTGATATAAAATGTCAGGACCTGCAGAAACACTGTCTACTGAAGGGCTCTCAGGATCATACACAAACTGCAGGTGTCTCAGCACTCAAGTAGGAGCTGGAAAAACAAAAGGCGAGCTAGTGGAATTTACTGTAAATTTCTGCTAAGTGATATAATTACAGCAAGTAGCAAAAAGTCCTAGATTACACACCTGAGAGAAAGCTTCTGGAGCACAAAGACTTCAGCAAGCTCATAATAGAAGGGAGGAAGTCAAGAGTTGAGGTGTCAAGAAAAGCTAAGGTCAGCAGAAATACCAAGTGTGATGTCAGCTTTATGTTCTCTCAAGACACAGGAACCACTTCAGGAAGGCTTTCCCTACTCCTCTGCTCTGGCCACGTGCTACTGAGTACACATCAGAAATGGCCATCCATAGGGTGGTTGTGGCTCCTACTTCTGTGCTACTTGGCTGCAATATAAATTACAAAAAGGGAGAAACAGCTCCAATTTCACCAAAACCTGTAATAAATTTATTTTTAAAAATCCATGCAAAGAGAAAACTGAGACCATAATCTTTTCTGCCCTGGAACATCCTCAGCACACTTCATAACCCAGAAATAAGAAACTTTTTTCAGGTGTATGCATGTCGGCTGACAAGTAAGGAAAATCCAAGCCTGTGGTTTTTTAAAATTCAATTTCTTACAATGTCCCTATGATGCTTTGCTCTGCTTGGCCTTTAAGAGATACACGCTTAAATCAGAGCTGTGATAAGATGAAGTCTTCAGGAGAAGGCAGACACCAAATACCACAGCAACAAGGCATTTACACTGGAATCAAGAAGGCACTCAAAATGAGGCACTTAGAAAGGAAATTAGGACTGAAAAATGCCAATTTCAGAAATACAGTTAATATGCGGAAAAAAGATACCCAGTGCATGAAAACTGGATGTGACAGAGAGAAAGTTTCTTGGGAACTCTTTGAAACTCGAAGTAGATAGACAGATCACTTTTTACTGATCTAAATTGCTTCCCACAGAACTGCCCAATGCTGCAAGTAAAGGGGTCTAATTTTGTGGGAGGCTCTGTCAAGACACTGAAGTTTGCTCAGAGACTTTTTCCTGGAAGGTCAGTGCTGTCACACTTGAGTCCTAAACAGCTGACAGGTCTAATTCCAGGTACTTTGAGGTACTGCACTCAGCCTGAGGAAGGGTACTCTACTGTACCCCCAATAAAAGAAATATAATTCTCACTGCCTCTGCACATCATGCCAGAATGACAAACTTTAGTAGGGCACTGCACAGGTACCCTCTCAGGTCTGTCCTCACAATGCTTGCTCAGAAGTTGAGTATTTGTCAACTGTGACAAAAAAGACAAATATAAAATCTTTTAATGTGCCAAATCACAGCCTCAGAACAGAGACTTCAGTGAAGCTCCAGAAACTTTTGGAGCTTTCTTGTAGTCAGTACTTCTACCTCCCAGTCCTTATGGTTTGGACAGAAAGTTAATGAATACAGTTTTAACTCCGCAAGCTCAAGAAGGGCAATATAGAAATGGGAAAAGGAACTCCAGCAAGACAAACTGCCGCAGGAAACCTCCCACTGGGTATTGCAAAACAACATAGATGAATAAAGAGGCTGAAGTGTGCATATATCAGGATACCAAGCGAGTTATTTGCATCTGATGAATCCAGGATGTAAGAAAGGATGGACAGGCAGATCTCTCAGGCTGCTTCCAACTCAGCTAGTCAATCTACACCACATGCAGATTACCTAAATTGCTCTGGGCATGTCTGCAGCACCCAGCAGCACAGTCTCCATTAGAGATTCAGGTGTTAGCTGTGAGCAGGCTTGTAAGCCAATACAGCACTTGGTGAAATACTAGCTTAGGTCTTGGAAGCAATACAGATGTCTTCTTTAGCCTACACTCATTCATTTGGTTGTTTCTACCTTCCTGAAGCAGCTTCCTCCCTTAATATATTTTCAAAACAACCATCTCCTCTCCCCAAAACAAAGCTAAATGTCCACAGGACAAATCTGTAGATAACAAATTCATGTACATTGCAAGCTGAGGAAGAAATAAAGCTTATTAAAGGAATGGGAACATCCCTGAGCTTTTATTGCGAAATTGGAACTTTTATTAAGCTTTTTTAAAATACACTGTTGTAAATTCTTAAAGAATCTGAAGCAAATGGTTTTACAAAATTTCTCAGGATTTTGCTTATGTATATATACTACTAGTTATTTGTATTTGCTCTAGTCTTTTCCTGTTTGGATAGTGGAAAGTATGGCAATGCATTTACTGCTAGACAGCTTGTAAACAACTGTGTATTGTTTCAGTTAGACAGCCTATCTCTGCATTCAATTCATGTTTGAAATTACAGTAAAGGCTAAAAAGATACAAAGGATGGAAGACATGTTGAAAACAGACTTGAGCAGTAAAACTAAGTTTCCAAAGCCATCGAATGCACTGCACTGAACATTTATGCTCGTTGTAAAATGAGTAACATGGCAAAAACTATCTGCAAACTGAAAATTATCGTCAAATCCCACTCACATTTGCATCATGAAGCCTGACAGGAAAAATAGAGCTTTGACTGAATATTTCTAGCAGGCTAAAACCTCTCAGAAATCACAGAAAGAAATGTTCCACTTGAGACATGGGACCCTTTACAGTCACTAATCCCCTCTGATTTAAACAGTACAGTCTGATTTTTCCACCAGAAGCTAGCTTTTAATGCTTTTTGTTAATTGGAAAAACTAACTGGTCTAAAAATGCAAACATTTAACAGTCTCAAACAAGGTCTGCCACACCTTCATGTCCCTTTTGAGGACCAGGACAAGTTCCCATATCACTGTTTGTTTCTGGGTGCAGCACTGCATTTTCAGTTATGCCAAATGGGAATTCCCTGATAGTGAGGCGATGCTGTTTGGTTTGCTTGTGAAGGAAAAGGCACTAAAACCTGCTACAGTGGCTTGGCACGGTGCACTCAGGTAATGCATTGCAGCAGTGGTCAGGCACACCTCCAGCTACAGTGTGGCTATGGTCACTACTGATTGTCTGAAAAAGATGGGATGAGCAAAAGAGGTGTACAGTATTACACCACAGAAACCAAAAGGAAACCTAGTGCTCAAGGACTCTCACAGAATGGAATAAAAACCCAGAAGATAAAAAAAATCCCACAAATAGATAATTTAAATAATCGTATTTTTGTAGGCACCATTAAAAGTAGTGTTCAGGGTGATGCTTCTGCTACACATTTCATTCTTGAGCAGAGAAATTTGAAATGTTTTTTTCACCCTTTCAGAGTTTTCTGTTACATTTTCAGATACACTCCCCAGTGCAAACAGTTCTTTTCTGCCAAAACAGCCGGCTTTGATCAGGAGTCAGCTAACCTCTCTGAGACGACCAGTTGGAAAGTGAAATAAGTACTACTGACTCTAGTAGTTTGTGCATCTGGTCTTGGGGCTTTGTTGCTATAAAGGTAAGCCTTTCTTTGGGTTTTGTTTGCTTGGGTTTGTTTGGTTTGGGGTTTTTTTCCTGTTTCTAGTTAGAGATTGCTGACTTGTTTACTCTGTACAGTTTCTTACTCCCACCATTCCCACAGAAAATTCTCATGCTGTCCTTCTGTCATCCTTTGTTGTCATTGGAATATGATCTGATATTTAGGTGCCTCTCCCCTCTCTTCCTTCTTCTGCTCTACATTCAAATAGGTTCAAAATAAAAGCAGCCTGTTTGTTGACCCCAATCACAATGCAAAAATTATTTGGGATAGAGTGAAAAAGGATGGGTCTGTCTCAAGCAAAAGATACCACGTTGCAGGGAAATGTATGCAATAAAGTATCTACGGCAGCCAGTTCAAGTTTCCCTCTTCCCCGTTTTAAAAACAGGGATGCCATTAATACCTCTGCTCAGGTTAAATCACAGAGCTGGATTCAAATTCATTTCTGTTCCCCCTGGGATTTCTTATTTGCAGAGCAGCGCAGTGTACGCAGCGAGGCTCTGAGGTGTAAAGCAGCAGGTGTCACGCTCGGAGGAAGGAGAGATGCACACACTTTGTACCAAGCAGTGCACACACTGCTGCCACCGAGCAGAGGGACAGTGTGAAAGCGCTCCGGGAGAAGCGGGGGGACCAGCGGTGTGGCAGCACTCACTCACCTCAGCCCGCTGCTCGCCTCCTCATCCGAGGAGGAGGATCCGCTGCAGATGTTGCCGAACGAGTGGCTGGGCTTCAGCTTGGGCTCCTCGCACTCTGAGGCGGGCTCTCTTTTCTTCCTCCGGCCGAAGAGCTTCTTGAAAGGCTGGAACTTGCCTGCCTTTTTCTTGTCTGCAGGTGGGGAGACAGAGCGGCGCGGGTGAGGACGCGGCTGGCGAGCGCACGCCTCGGAGGAGGAGGGAGCGGGGTCAAAGAGCGAGCGAGCGGCGGCGCGGGGCAACCCCGAGCAGCGCCCAGCTCGCCATGGCCATGAGCGCGGGGCAACCCCGAGCAGCCCAGCTCGCCATGGCCATGAGCGCGGGGCAACCCCGAGCAGAGCCCAGCTCGCCATGGCCACCAACGCGGGGCAACCCCGAGCAGAGCCCAGCTCGCCATGGCCACCAGCGCGGGGTGCCGCTCGCCGGGACGCGCCACGCTCACACAGCAAAGCCACCCGCGTCCCAACCTCCGCTCTCTTTAAGGATCTGCAGCCAAACACTTGGATCAACAGAAAGGATAATTCTGCAAAGTCAGAGCATTGCAACACCGCAGTGGTTTTTCGTTTTACATCACAGTTTTGAGTATTTTAGCAAAAGACAAGTGCTGCTTTGGTCCCCCCACTTTGGAAGAGGATGGATCCTCTGCCTTGAATTGAAATCAATTGAAAACAAACAGCTGTGTTTTAGTTATGTGGC
This sequence comes from Catharus ustulatus, assembly GCF_009819885.2. Classification (NCBI taxonomy): domain Eukaryota; kingdom Metazoa; phylum Chordata; class Aves; order Passeriformes; family Turdidae; genus Catharus; species Catharus ustulatus. The sequence continues at coordinate 47,276,715 of NC_046225.1, forward strand.
CACATAACTAAACAAGTCAATTTACAAACGAACAAAGAGAACAGGATAAATTTCTGTTGGTTTGTACCGGGTTATTTCAGTGGGTTACTCCAACTTCACATCAGCGAAGTCAACATATTTCTCTGACTTATTTCCCCCCAAGTATCCGAGCACAGAATTTGATCAAGCGTTTCTTCCTTGAGACACTGAAATTTTCAAAGCTACACCAAAAAAGCTACAGCAAAACCACAAAACATACATGAAGACAGGAACAAGAAATAAAAAAGTTAACCAGGAAAAAAGGTAACTTTTTTACTTCCAACAATGACTGGAAAAAATAAATGCAGCTTTAATCTACTATCCCCCATCTGTGAAAAAGAAGTACCACAACTTTCTTGTTAACCACTGTCAAGAATGGGTTTATTTCTTGGGGCTGGGATGAATCAAAGAATACATAAAACATAATAACTCTTAAAGCGCTTTGTTCCTCTTAGGCTTTACCTTAATTTTGCATTAAATCTACTTAAAACAAGCTAGTTGGGTTTTTTCTTTATTTGTTTGTTGGTTTTTTTTGTTTTGTTTTGGTTTGGTTTTTTTTTTTCCTAAACCCCATCATTCAACCTCCTATCATAGTCTAGTTTGAGAAGCATCATGTTGTACTGGTGACCGATATTTTCATGGGCTAATTAAATTCCTTTAATTACATTACGTGTGCTTTTCTCTCAGGCTGTGTGCACACTGCCTCAGCATGCTCTACTCTTCCTCAGCAGAAGGCCCCAGTTTGGTTGCAAAGTACATGCCGGCCCCATAGGAGCTTTTGGCCAGGAAACCCAAAATATCTTCTGTAGTGCAATAGCGTTCTTCAGTTCCTTCTCAGGTTTTACACTCTGCTATACCTAAACAGGGTAAGGCCACATCTGGGTAACACGCCTTTGTAATCACTGGAGGAATATCTGCAGGGTTTTCAGAGGGAGAAAATGTGCCCAAGCATATTTTGACCTGGCTACTTCCAGTGGTAGATGTTTTCCAAACTAGCATAGTGCCAGAGAGCCCGAGTTGAACCCAGCGTGGCATCCAACTTACACACAGTTCAACTATCTGTATCTGGTTATGGATGAAGTCAGAAATCTACATTGAAACTACGAAGTCAAAGACACAAGAGATAGTAATTCTGCACTTCCTTCACAGATCCATAAGAAGTTCACACAAATGTAATTCTTCTTCTTGGGGAGTCAGAATACACAGCATTTGTGCAACTCCATTGAAACATCAGGGCATCTGAGTAGCAGCATAAAAATAAAAAGCTGAATTATGAACTTCAAATTCAGGCCCAGCATCAGAATTTTCCAGTCCAGAATCACTGACTCACAATAAGCAGATGAGGAAAACAACACCTGGAACAGCAGCTTTACCAGTGTAGAAGAAAACGGGATATGGAAGACTACCTGTGTCCCAGCCCTGCTTTCCGTAAGCAGATCCACGTGCACGTCCAGCCAGACCAATTGCTTGCTGCTTAATTCTGACTTTAGATATATGTAGAATGTATTTGTATATAATACAGTATATTCCTATATGAAACTCCTAAAAGACAGGCAGGCAATCATGCAGAGAAAGAGAGAAATTATTGCTCTTGGCCACAGCTGCTCTGACCCTTTACACGCTTCAGAAACTGACTGCAAAACACCATAAATCAAATGGTCGAGCATACAGGACAGAAAGCATCAGTACCAGACACAAGACTGGGTAGAAGAGGTATTTGTTCAGAGTTCTCACCTCGCTTGTTTCCTCAGCTTCCTTTGAAAGGGAAAGTTGCATGATGCCAATTTTGCTAGTTAATGTAAGTTACTGCATAAATCAATTCAACTACAGCATTTTTAAAAAATGTTCTCACCATGTCATTCATCCTTATTACTCTTGTCCCCTCCTCTTTTCAAGATCTTCAGATATAACTGTGAACTGCCTCATTGACTCTAAATCTACAGTACTGATTCACCAACTATGAGTCTAGTGTTGAACAAATGTAACAGGTCAACACAGCTTTCGTTTCATCAAAATGGGTGAAAACCAACACACTTATTTGCAGCCAAGATCTGCTTTTCCCCATGTGATTTAACATGTCCCTTAGCTGTTTCCTTGCTGCAGACCCATCATCACAGCTGTCACATTACTAAGCATGAATTCTTTAAATCAGGCTTTGTGACTCATTCCAAAGCCAAAGAACACCCTGCCCTGCACAGGCTGCACATGCTGCTCTCCACCCTGCCAGGTTTCTAAGGAAGGAATGCCTGACTGCTAAGACAAAGTCTGTTTATGTAAGTTTTTCACAAGATCTTATGGAGGAAGATGTGGAATGATGTCGCAGGGTGAAATGCTTCCTGTAACAATAAAACAAATACAAAAAGTATTCCTAACATCAGTAATGCAGTAGACAATTCTCTGCACAAAAGCCTTTTGAGTCTGTAATTCTCAAACACAACTCATCCCTTCTGTCCATCTCTACTGCTGAGAGAAAAAAATGGGATAGGAAAGGATGAAAGTTGGGACATTCAGTGGTGTCAATTTGCAACAAGGACAATTGCTGGGAGAGCCAGGAAACTAGTCAGTTCACATGTGCCATTTGTTTCTCTCCTTAATCACTTTAATGGAATCCTAGAGATCCAGCCCCAGGAGACCAGGGGAAATAAGCAATTAAACCTTTTTTCCTGTCTGTTTGACAAGTCTATCTTGTTCAAATCACTGTAAACAGTTAAGGGTAAACCAGTTTTGAATCACAGAATAACATAAGGTGTGAAGGCGACAGATAAACAAGGTTGGATACACTAGCTAGGATAACACAGCACATATGGTAGGCGCTCCCTTCTCAGCTACCAGAAGAGTAGCAGGGCAGATTAGAATAATCTGTAACCTGTCATATAATTTGTCAGATGCACAAAGACATGCAGTGTGTAACACAGAGCCAGTTAAAGCAGAGAGCCTTGGCATCATGCAGGCTGCACATGGTGCCTCCACTCCTGATGAGAGAGGGGAGCAGCTTCTGCTCTCACAGTTCTCTTTCGTGCTCTCCAAGAAAGATGAAGGCAGGTGCAATGGCCTCTGTTGCCAGGAAATCAGGCATAGCCTTTGGACTCCAGCTGGCAAAGCCTTATCGACATGCCAGCTGAAAATTCCCCATAAAATAGCTTGGAGTTAAAGTGCTCAATTCCATTGGGATTCCCCGGCTGTGACGCCTTTCAGAAACAGCACAGAATCCTCAACACAAACACAGGCCAAACAAAGACGTAGCTACTGTGATTATAGAGGGAAGAGATTTAAATTGCTGGAAAGGCAGTGAGCAGTGTATCCCATACAACAGGCAGGGGTGAGGTTATCCCCCTGGATGGAATAAAGGAAATGTCAATGCTCCTGGAAATACCTGAAAACCAGTTTGCAAGCAAAGCAAACTTAACATGAGAATCAGAAAGACTCACATAATCATAGAAGAGACACCTAAATATTTATCAAGGTGCTGATTCCTTGCAGCTTTTCCTACTTGCTGCAGTGCTGGTGGCACTCACAGGAGTGTGGGTGGGGAAACCTGGGGGGCAGGTTTTCTGCCAGCAGAGCTGCCCAAGAACATGCATCAGCTGGTGGGTAGAAAGATGGCTGTTGAGGGGAAAGGAAATAGAATCAGGATTCATAGTGTTGATTTGAATTTTAAGTTATTATGACCAAGATTTTTCAAACCCCAGTTTTGAAATGGGATTTGCAAAGATTTCACAGATTTTTTTTGCTCATTGTATGAAACGAAGCACCTGTCTATGACACTTCTCTTAGTATGAGATATTGCACAGGAGCTGTCTCCAAAATTATGTTCTTTGTTAGTGAATTTAATGGCTATAAAATATTCTGTAATAAACTAGATTTATGAGAATATAAATTATTTAATTGAATAGACATTTCTGTAATGAATTTACGGAATGGAAATCCACGTAACATTTAGAATTGTGTGGGAGAGAGAAGACATGTGGGTTACTGGGCTACAAGCACAATAAGCAGCCAAGGTGGAAAAGGAGACTAAAAGATATTGTTAAGAGGGTGAGTTGACTGATATTTCTCATTACATCTCTGCAACAGAAAAAGGCTACTATTGGACACATTCCTGGTATCACTATTAAAAAAAAACCCACCTCAGTTTCAAGCCAGTGGTATGCTTGTTGATGCTCTTTTTACAATAACTCAGGATGTATCCGCTGCAATAAGCACTGCCCTGTTGAGCCCTGGGTTGGCTGTGCATCTGCAAGAACTTCTTTGCTTTTCAGGTGCCCACCAAAAAAGCTGCCTTCCTTCCCCCTTGCCCAGTCTGTTCTAATGGCATAGAGCTTCTCTGGGCAAACTAGGATTGGCACCTGCTTCCAGCTTTCCCACTCACTCCACATTTCAGTGCATCCATTTCTGTGAGATGCCAGAGATGCTCGTTTTTGCTGATAAATTTTCAGCTCTCCCTGGAGAGGAGTTTCCACTCCTCCAGAAAAGGGAAATAAATTGTTCGAGGAGGAAAAGAGCAAGCTTTTCTCTGCCTAACCATGTTCCCATGTTTTAAAATAAGTGTGAGCTCCTGTACCTGTGGTAGTTCATATGATTCCACAGGGAAAATTGGTTTCTGGGCGTTTTCTGCCTTCATGACCTGCCCTCAATCCATTGCCCTCTCTTCCATAGGTAGCTGGGGTTGATAGATGGACACATTCCAGATATACAAAGCAGGCACAAATAGCAAAGAACACAAGGAAACAAAGCTTTAAGAGAACATACAGGGAATAAAGATTGACATAAAAAAAAAAAAAGGTTGATGCTCAGATTCAATAATGTAACTTCTGAGAAATGGGTTCACCTCTGTGAGACATCTAGTGATAGCACAGAACACTCATAAAGCTGACAGCCTGCAATAGCCCTATGCTGACAGAGATAATATCAACTGACATAACATCAATATCTGAGAAACATTAAATGAAAACAAGACTGAGAGGTATCAAAGGTGTCAAATTGGTGTAGCCACAATGGTCTAATGAAACACCTAGGCAAAGTAAAGGAAAGATAGTGGGCCATTGCTTGCCTGTTTTTCCAAGAGTATCAGGTGATCTTACAACAGATACTATTTCTTGCAAACCTTGTCCCAGAGACGGTGGGGTATTCTTGGATTACCTGATATAAACTAGTAATACTACCTAAAGTATCCATAACAAAGCAAGAGCAAATCTTACTTTCCAGAAACACCTGTTTTCCCTTGCCATCTGCAGAAGTAAAAATATTTCCACAAAAAACAGCCCATTTTGTGATTTTTCTTCCTCCCAAAGACTATTTTCCACAGAAACCATACATAGCTGAGACAGTCAGCTGTTAGGAGACATGTATGAATCATCAAAATGCTCTATTAATGTTCAAGCACCATATAATATTTTTTATCATCCAGAGCAAGGGAAGAGCTATTTCCACACTTGATACAACAAGGAAATACACTCTTGAAGGTAAAAGGACTTAACCTCCACTGCATGAGGTTTAACATAGTGGTCTTTACAAGCAACAAAGAAATATGAATGAAGGGGAGGAGTAAATAAAATGTTTAAAATCTTTGGATGTCATTAAGAAGAAGAACTAGAGCTTGGTAAATATCCAATTCTTCAGTCTCATTTATTATGGCAAAAGTCTCCTTTCATTTTTGCGCTCTTGTTCTCCTCTTTTCCCCGCCTTTCAATAAAAGTCTTCCCAGCCAGTCTTTGTATTTCTGTGCCTTCTGTTTTCATCTAGCATCACAATGAGTGGTCCTAGAGGTCAGAAAGCCTCATTCATCCAACCCTTAGTTTTAACACGGATATTCTGCCTTCTTAATCCATCCCACTGCCATGCTTGGGCAGCATCTTTGGGACAGAGAAGACACTGCCCTCCAAAAAACACAACCAGACTTGGAGCAGATAGCTCACTTTGGGAATGTGTGAGGTAGGCTGGGGGATAGCAGAGACTCCCAGCAGGGAAGACAGAATGAGAAAATTAGTATGAACGTCAGGAACAAACCCTACTGTGGCCAAGGAGTTTCCTTATTCCAGAGGAAAGCCCCAGTGACAGGCTGCACAGTGAGTTGCCAGAAAGTGTAAAAAAAGTTGGAATTGCATCCTGAGGACAATAAGAATGGGTAGTGGCATTCATATCTATGAGGACATTTGAGAAAGGGTTAAGTAAATGCAATAGATGTTACTGAGATTCTGGCTGCACTGCAGAACATAACCAACAAGATAAAACCTGCTTATTGTAGCTCTGGGCACAGTGATGCGTGTGAGACTTTTAGAAGGGAAGAGACCACAATAGCTTCTGATTCACCAACAAAATATTATGTAACAGAAGGAAGAAAGCTTTGTTTTTCTCGTGCAAAGCTTACTAACTCAAGTTATTAATGATGGGAGACCCTTTAAACACTTGATGCTAATGCAATAAAGAGATGTTGGATTGTCATTTCCATCTCAGAGAGAGAGGAAAAAAAAGAAAAAAAGAGGTAAAACATGGGATTCCCTCAGCACGTTAATTTCTTAGGTGGGAAAATTCCTGATTGAAAGGAGTCCTGGCCATGCTGCATGTGAAAAGATAAACCTCCCTAAGGCAAAGTTACTTCCCTGAGGCCCCATGTTAGAGCAGTCCAAAGTCCAAGGAGTACCATGTGCACTGGACAAACAGTCCCATTGCCCCTCCCCACCTACCAGAGATCATTTATACCTCCTGAAGGCTGCACAGGCTGCTGACAGACCAGTATTCTACACTCAAATCACAATTTCTAAGATCATTCTTTCAAGGGATTGTGTTACATGAACAGTTTTTCATGCCCCTCCAGCTAAATAAATCCAGTCAGCATTTTTAGATCCATACCACCTCCAGTTTTCCACTGGTGAGAGGAGGAGCATTTCACCATCACAGAAACTACTGTCTTACCACAGAAAATGTTAATTTTCATGAGGAGAGCATGAAACTCCTGTATTAAACCTCTTCAGTGATAAGGCAGAAAGTCTGGATGGCTGGAGGACTGGGATAACTGGGATAGAAATGAGCTGCAGTATTATGTACAAACTCATTCCTTTAGAGCCTATTGCTGAGATGTCCCAGATCAGCCAGAAATGGGTGAGAAGACAGATGTGACCACTCCAGCTGATCACAGGATAATTATAAGCCAGCACTGTGGTGCTGCTGCCAACGTGAAATGTCCTCCTTTGGAAAGGGCTCTGGGGAGTGGCAGGGGTTATTGCCCAAGCAAGGGGCTGGAGACTCACTAATAAATCACTAGGGGCTAATAAATCAAGGCTGTAAGAAAGGAGATACCTCCAATATATTTTAGATTGCGATTTGGAATTTTTTCCTTTATTTTTTAGGGGAAACAACAAACTAATGCATTACTGTGCACTATGGCACAAAACAAATTATCTCTTCAATGTCACATAAAGGCAATATTATTGGATAAAAATTTCATGTCATGGTGCAAAACTAAATGCATTATTTCTGCTTTTAATGCCTAACACAAACAGAGACCAGTACAGACACTCAGAGTGATTTTTTTTTTTTATTTTTGCACAGTTTTAGTGTATTTTACAATGACAAACATATATGAATTTTAAATTTGCACCTCAGACAAACTGCTATAATATTTTAGATAGGTCAGATTAAATGGAGAGAGTCAAATTTCCATTTTATAAATTTACTTACTCCCCAGTCATAAGAGTAGTTAGAGGGTTTTCTGGAAATTCTCAATATAAATTTTGAGTTAGGGCAGCTCCATGATGAAGTAATACATTTTTAAAAATTCCAACATAGTTCTACATGTAGTTCTAAATGAAGGGGAGGGAGATTAGGAGAAAGGGAAACCCCAACAATTACTTTATACCTGTGTGTTTTCTTTCAAAGTCCTGAATTATAAAGTGATACAGAAAACACAGGAGTAAAAGGAGTCTTATTCTAAGCAAATTATGAATTACTCCAGTGCACATATTAATTTAATAAGTTCATCATTAAATTTTCTAAGGGTCAAGCTGAACAGAAGGCAGTAAATCCGCCTCCCCTCCCCAGATTTAAGGAACTAAAATGCCAGGATCATCTCTAATTTTTGCAATGAATCACAAGACCCCTTATTTGAGCAACATGAAAGCCAAGCTAAATCTGACCTCAGGGTGAATGAGTCTAAAAGAACTAAACCTTGTGCTGAGCTCTGATTTCACAGAATTAAATCATGCTATTGTGGTTTACAGCTGTGTAGCAAAATAAAGAAAATAAACTATACCTTAAGAAAAGAGCTGCATAAACCATAGCAATCACAAATTCTCCAGCAAGCTTTGGTAAAAGCAAAGACCAAAGTCAATACTTGCATGGTGAAAATCACAGTGAAGAGAAGCATGGAGCTGGGAACAGTTCTGTTTTGTTAAGTGTTTGAGGTTTATTTAACTTCTGGAGGAAGCCAAACCTTAACTTCCTTATTGTGTTGGGCAAGGTGGACAGAAGGAATCATGGCACTCATTCCCCAGATTGGCATATCCCCAAAATATCACAGGAATTAACTTCAGCCAGCAGCACAGGGGCTGAAGATCCTGCTCTGTGTCCCACTCCCAAGGCTGGAAGCACTGTGCTGTCACATGGAGCCATCTCTGCTCCTGGAGCTGTGCAGAGCTGTGGCACAAGGACGCCTTTGGCTCCTCACTGCTCCCCCTGTGCCCTCCTGCTGCAGGCTTCCCTTTCCCAACCATCCTGCCAGCCACACTTGTTCCTGCTGACAAACAAATCCTCTGATATCGACACAAATTGTGGCCAGATTAAGATTTGGGGCATCTGTCTTGAGTCTGGGAAATTGCCTATTTAGCAAACATCAGGATTTTCATTGTCTGGGCAGCTTTCACTGCATACACAGGCCCAGATGATCATCCTCCTTAGGAAGAGCAGGCACTACACAGAGTTCTCTGTGTTGTTCAGGGACAAGGTTTGCCTTCTGGGAATGTCAGCAGGAGAGGATAGTCAGCTGCTTGCATAATGCCTGCAATTTCTCCTGTTCCTCTTGCATCTCCAGCATCACAGCCTCGCCTTGGCACTGCCCAGAGAACACCACCATGCTGCACTTCCACCTCTCCTGCTGACACTCCATTATTCCAGTCTGCTCTGGATCTCACTTTTGAGCACCAGGGTTAGACGGCCATTTCCATTTTTTTCAGAAATTGCCCATTTTTGTAACATAGGCCACTATCAGCTGAAGGATGAAATTGGTGTTTTAATATTAACTGGAATGCTATCCAAAAAAAGCTCCATCTGAGCCAGCACTTAACCAACACTCTTACCAGCAATTTCAGAAACAAGATTTTGAGCCGTTAAAAAGACCTTGGAGAGAAAACTGACCATAGGTATTAATCACTGATTATACTAGCATTGAACACACCTGACCCAGCTGCTCCTCACCCATCACCTGTTCCCATACAGTGAGCGGGCAACAGGCTAAGGCACAAAGGCAAATCTCAAACAACTTTTACACAGAAAGAGCACATTAAGGGACAGGACCAGGAACATGTAGCTGCTTTCCCACATCCACACTGGATGTTATATTCACCACCCAGGCCAGGCACAGACAAAAGATGCAAGTAAGACATTTTTGAGATTGAAAGAGGATACAAATCTTCAGATTGAAGTTCTGGCAACTTTCTCAAACACTAGATCTGCTTTAGAAAAGGAGCTTCTAATTGAGTCAATTCCTCATCATCAATTTAACAAAATATGCAGAATAATAAGGTGGAGGTGACTTGTTTGCCTTTGTTTTCCAGAATTAAAACTAGAGGAACAAGACATCACTTGAAGGGTTTACTGACTGGAAAACAGCGAAATCTGATGAAATGTTACCTTTTAGACCAACCTATAAATATTTAATAGATAGAAAGTCTTGAATAGTTTTCTTCTGATATTTGCAAAACTTAAAATATTCACTTCATAGAACACTTGGATGTATTTTGCCATCACAGTTATTTGGCTAACACTGAGTATATTAACACTAATAAGTAGAAGCAGTGTTATTTTAAATGTCAGAAAAGTGAGATTTCTACTCCAAACAGAAATATCAAGAAAGGGTTCTTTATAAATTCTGAAACATCAAAATGGAAAAAAAAATCCATCATACCACTCTGGTGCTAAATGAAATCTCCCCCTCTGCTCAAGGCTATGAAGCTAGAATAAAATTAATTACTCACGAAGAAGCATAATTAAAGAGAAGAAAAGCAGCCATCAAGAGATGATACTCAAGCATTTATAAACCCAAACTTTTAAAAAATCTAAAACAATTCAAATAAAAAATGGCCTTTGTACAAAAGCACAACTTTCTCTATTCCTGAACTAAGACAACCAGATATTTCCTTTTGAAACGTCTTGCCTTTAGGTAGCGAAAGCAAAGAGAAAAAACTTATTTCCTATTTTAATGCCATTTTGGTTCCAGGCGAGGATTTTCCCGGCCAGGATGTGACTGATCACACTAATCACACATAGTCTCACTGTGCTGAGAATACAGAGCATTATCATCATTATACTGGTGAAATACATCAAATTTAGCCACACAAGGTGAACAAGATTTAACTTCACTGAGAAAGGAGACAGCTCTGAAACATCACTTACCCACATTGGAATTTATTTACCATGTACTACGTGCCAGAACAAAGAATGGAGGGGACTCAGGTGGCCAGGCAAATCACAGGGTCCCATGTGCTGGTGAGGATGGTTAAACATAACAACAGCCAAGGGAATTTAATGCATTGTGGATTGCAGCATATGACAACACGGTTGGCCGTTGAGTGACGACTGTTCAAACATGCAGTTTGTAAGCCTTGGAAAGACACTGGGAGTGCAGGTTGTGCCTGTCATAATCTGAGGGGCTGCAGCAGCTGTGACAGCCCCAGCGACCAGCCAAGTGCTGTGTCTCATCATGCAACATCACTCCAGAAAATGTTACTTGTGCAGGGTGTCTGTTGGCACATCAGACACCTTCCAGCTGCTCCAGTCCAATGGCAAGAGCAAGGAAGAGAAATCCTGTCCCAGGGTCTGTCTGTCTAGCGTGGATGGAAGCTCAGGTCCATTTCAGCAGCTCTGAATTTCCTAGCTGCTGAAGCAAATTTTGGGTCCCTGCAAGCAGCTTGGTACAGGACTGAGTGTCCAATTAAGGGAAGTTCACAATGAGAGTAGAGGAAGCCCATGTTGGCCAAACTGCATTTATCTCCCTTCCTTAACTGCTTCTCTGCCATCACACACTTCTTTACACCCTGCATAAACATCCTTCCACCTGATATCCCTGCTCTACTTGTAAAACTCAAGGTCCACTCACTGTAAAAAATATCAGAGAGCCGGTTTGGGAAAGGGCTGGGGCCAGAGGAGAGAGGCGAACACTTACTGAGTTTTAACTTTTACTTGCTTTGCATCTATTATTAACATCCTAGACTGTATCCCTCAGTAGCTGAATCAGTGTTTTTCCATCTCTGTAAAGCATCACCTATGGTTACAGTAACACGTGAAAGTTTCAAAAGGATTGTGACAGTGCAAACATAATAAACAAGATGAAAGTTTTTAAGTGTAATCAGTTTCCATTATGTGACCAACCATCCTCAAGAGATGCTCACATCTCTCTCTGTGATACATTTTGACAATTGAAACTTTGTTCACATGAACATTTCTGAAAGATTTGTCAAATATGAGTATGGAAACAACCATAGCTGTGGGCTTAGAGAAGAGGAAAAGTGACACATCTAAAAGTCCTCGGTGAAGAGAATAATCATTCCAGTGCTCTGTGTTGGCCCTATATTAGACGCCCAGAACTGCATACCAACTTTTCTGCTGCATTTTCAGAAAAATCCTAATGCTCTAAATGACTGTGCTAATCTTGATCATTCCTTCAAAGAGCAGAGCTAAAGCCCAAAAGCCATATGTACAGTAACACCCACCCAGGACAGCCAGAGCAAAAAACCGTTTAATTTAGATACATGAAATGACAGCACTGTCAACAATAGAAGGGTAACATTACATGGTGCACAAATTAAGCTCAGGCTTCTCCCGCCCCTTCACCCCTCTTTTTGACTTTTTTCAGGCTAAGTTCCGCATATTACATGGAAGAAAGAAAAATGCCAGTTGTGGGGCAGGAATACATTGTAATGCCAATGCAGAATATCATCTCCTCCAGGATTTTTCCACCAGAGGATATGCCTCAATTGCAAGAAAAAACACATTCCCTCCTTTTCTTTTTCCTGCTCTTACACTGTAGATTGTTTGAAGACAAACCCTAAAATTACTGAACATATCAGAAAAAAATAGGACACTCTCCAAATATTCTGAGTTTTAGTTGGGTTTGATATATCAGGTATGTCTCTATGGTAGAGAGATGACATATACCACAGGATATGGATTGATCACAATGTGTTTTCAGAAAACATGCAACTGATCTGCTGCATCACCTGAGAAATCACTGTTATTGATGTTCCAACAAATGCTGAATTAAAATGAGTGCAGACACTTGCACATACATATAACTTATCATATAGTTGCATACAGCAGATCACTGATGAATTTGGAAGAAAAAACTAAAAGACTTCTGGAAGAATGCATACCTGGCATTATATGTATATATGTATATATATTCATTTACAGCGGGGCAGCTGCTACTTACTTTTAAGGTGCCAGTTTGGAAATCACAGTCACACACATGACTAAAAAATGTTAAAATATCTGTACTTGGGTTTGCTAAACAGATTCCTGTAAGGGCATCACCCACATTGCATCCTAAAGCTTCACTAACGATAAGGCAGTCCAGAGAGTATCTGGATAGCCACTTAATCGAACAAGAGAAAACAAGACAGCAGTGAGATTTTGCAGAATCATAGAATCATTTAGGTCGGAGAGGACCTTTGAGATCATCAAGTTTAGCCAATAACCTAACACCACCTTGTCAACTACACCATGGCACTGAGTGCCACATTCAGTCTTTTCCTTAACACCTCCAGGGACTGCGATGCCACCACCTCCCTGGACAGCCCATTCCAATGCCCAATCAACCCTTCTGTGAAGAACTTCTTCCTAATGTCCAGCTTAAACCTTCCCTGACTCAGCTTAAGACCATCCTCATGTCCTGTCACTGGTTGCCTGGGAGAAGAGATCCACTCCCACCTGGCTACAGCCTCCACTACTTTGTAATAAACAGCTACTTGAATGCTTCTTAAAAATATTTTCACTAAGTTCTTCTAAAAGCGGAGGGAAGTGTTTTCACCAGTTTGATTTAAATAAAACATTCAGAATAAAATGCAAAGGGACACTGGATGGAAGCTGAAAGGGCCTATCTACCTGTATCTGCTCCTCCCCAAGGTGCCTGGGGGATCTGCACATCCATGTGACTGATAGCCAGCTGCAAGCCTTGCCAACTGGCCAGTGTTTCAGCCTGGCAGCACTAAAGGCAGCCCTCTGCTGCATGCACACCACGTGCACTGCACATCACTGTAAAGGAGGCCAAAAACCCCTAACCAAAGGATTTGAAATCAGCCAGGACCAAGAAACAGGGAAGAAAGGATGGCTGCTAAAATGCATGCAAGGTCCCAGGAATGATCAGAAGATACAGCATTCTTGTAATTCCTTGTTATAGCAAAAGTTTACTTAAACTGTCTGCCACAAAACTTCCTGTAGAAACGTCCTCAGAGCCTTCAAGAAACAAACTCTCTGACAGACATCTCCCTTTGCAGCCATGGTGGAAACTCAGTGCCTACAGCAGGATCCCAAGCAGCAGCTCTGAACACCTCTGGGGAGCACACAGAGGCATCACCAGCATTACTTGTCCTCCACCAGAACCAGCCCAAAATGGAGGGGGAAGGGGACTTACTTTGTTTTGTTTCTTTTACTGAAAAGAGTTTTTGTTCCAAGATCCAGAGTGGGGAAAAACAAGGTGGCTGTAAGCCCCTCAAAGGTGTTTATGGGCAAGGGCACAGCCTTTGAGGCAGCCTTGCCAAACCAGGACTTGCTCTGCTCTGCTGGAATGGGCCCCATGCCATAGCCTGTAAGTGTAGAGGACCTGACCTCACTGTGAGCATCTGTGTCTCCCTGCCCTGCCCTCCTGGACCATGCCACCAGACAGGTAAGGTTTGTTTGTACCTGTTCTTCAGGATACCCCAAGCACCCTCAGCAGTGTCAGCCTCTTATTACCCTCCAGCACCCGAGTCATCAGCTGGGGCAAGCCACAGAGCAGCTGGTCATCCCTGCTCTAGGCTGTGCTGTGAAATGGGACAGGCACTCTGCTCTACAGGATAAAGAGGACACCTCATTTAGGGAAACAGCATTCCAGAGTAAGAATTAAAGGTAGTCTGTCATGGGAGAATAGCATGAATAGCTTGCATCTTTAGAGTAAGACGACAAGATTTTAATCTCACTATCTTGTAAGAAACCAATAAAAAGGGGGACAAAAGTCAGCTGGGTTGAGATGTCTAATTAGTTCATGAAGCATTTTACTGGAAGTATAATTTTACAGGTATAGCAAAGCGAGAGGTACTAATTAGTTGAAACTCATTAAGTGTAAGTTGTTTAGTAATTTAGGAAAAATGAATGCAGACATGGCAAGGTTGGTACAGACAAGAATTCCACGAAGCTGAGTGTCACATTTCCAACAGCAGCTAGTCTGCTCAAGCAGCAGAGGAGTAATTTGCAATTCAGTCCTGACCCACGGGGACAGGCAGGCAGACCATGCATTCCAGCTTTTCTGAAAGAAATATTAAAAGACAAAAATAATGAATGCCTTCACTACAAATGACCCGGTGAGACAAGTAGTGTCTGTCTCCACCCATGAGCTATTAAAACTTTGTGTTCCATCTATAGAAAGCATTATTATCCTAAGTAGAGAGATTTTGACTGTATAAATCAGCTGTGTTCACATTCTCATCTTTCAGATTTCTGCTAATACTTATGCAGGAGTAAGGTAAGTCATACTTACCTCTCTATAAAATGTATCCTTCTTCGCGAAACAAATAAATAAACATCCAAGATATTACCGGCAAGATTTTAATTGCATAATATTTTCAAAACTTGCTTTTTACCCGGGGAAGTTTGTTGAGTGGTAAGGAGTTCAGAAACCATTGCACATACGAGCCTAGAAAAGGGACTTAAAGACAAAGACAAAATAAAGTCCTAGCAGGGAAGCAGGTTCTGTGAACAAGACCACCAATGTGCAGAAATATCATCCCTCATTCAAGCTGGAAGGCTGGCAAAGTGTAGATTTTCTGTACCTTTCTGCTTTTATATAATTTGTGAAACACAATGAGAGAAACCATTTGTAATTCAGCTAATCCTTTTTCAATTGCACAAGGCAGTGATTATAGGCAAAGGTTTCTCACAACAGCAACTTTCAGACAAGTGTCACAATGACATTGGATCAGACTCATCCCCTACAACTGTCTGCCAGGGCTTTTTTAGCCTTTATGGTAGTACTATACAGAGATCCACCACAAACCCAGTGTAAGGCAAGACAGCAATGCACCATTTTACTTGGTGGTAACTGTAGGCCAAATGATTCCCTACAAAAGCAGGCACCACATTCTGGGGAAGTCTGGCCTGGAATTCGCAGCTCAGTTATGGTTTAACTAATAATAGCTAATACAAGTGTAAAAGCCACATGAGAAACAGTTTCCTTCCCACAGTCCTCTGGTAATGCTGCCTACAAAAAGAAAACTAAAAAAGCCTGAAAATTCACAAAAGTAAATTCTTTTCTTTGTACTGAATGGACATGCTGTACTCCCACTCCTTCACAAAGGAAGTTAAGAGCTTCTTTGTGTCAAGCCTACTCTCTTTTTCTCCACAAAATAGAAATGAAAAAGCCATGTGAATTATTAACAGATGACAACAGAGAGCTAGCCAGGTATTTCAAACACTTGTGTCTCTTCTTCCTACATGCATTCCTCAACAGTACATGCAAAGTAAGTCTTCTTACTACTTCCATCATTTAAATCTGTAATTGGAGCTGATTAAATAACTTGTTGAGAAGTAAAGGCTGTTCTTACATTCCTTTCTTTCTGCTTTCTTTCCGTGGGAGAGCATTCAACCTGTCTGTCAGTGACAGAGGGGCTTCATGCCTTGCTCTGAAGGGCACTTGGTGATCAATTTTCCCCTCTTATTGCCTTTTCAGTACCACAAGCTCATGCAGAACATCGTGCAATCCACCATTTACTTCTGAACTGGAATAGACATACAATGGGGAAATCTGAAAACAGACTAAAGTTTTAGTCATATTACAGTGTTAACCATCACCTTGTGGTAAAAGCAAGTCTTGTTTGTTGTAAACACTTTGGATGTCCCCTCATGCCCAAACTCCCCCTCCCCAACACCCCCCCAAACAAAGAGGCAAACAGGACACCACTACATGAATCCAGCACCATTGCTTGACAGCATGCTTGCTATTTACACATAAATACAAACTTAACAGTGCTTCAGTCCATTCACATTTAACTCCAATAAATTCTGAATTTGTTGAAGAATCCCTGCAAATCCAATGCAAAAAAAAAAAAATGAAATTATGTTAAGTCAGTATCAGAGCAACTGAAAGATATTTGAGAACTGACATAGGAAAACCTATCAAAACTAAAGCTACAGTAGTAAGTTTTAAAATAACAAACTTTTTGACAACTTTGAAAAATAATCCAGATGACCATAAAAAAGCATGTATTTTTCTATTTACTTAAAAATTTACATCTATAAATTCTAAACATTCGTCAGTCAAAAAGAACATTTCAAAAAGTATGGTAAAGCACAGCATCTGACATAGCACAAATGGAGGAGTAAAGTTTCCCACAGTGAAGCAGAAACCCCCCAAGTGATGCCTCAGGGAATTACCTGCAAAAACATTAACCAGAATAACCTCTCTGGTTTGAATCTGACTGTGCTTCACACATACACTCTTTATTCTACCTGCCATAAAAATGGACAAAAGCAGCACATACATTAGCAGCAGCTCCTGCTCAAAAACAAGAAGCACAGCACATTCCCCCCTCAGCCAGCTCCCCGCTGAAAGTGTTCCAGACTAAGCCACAAAAACTGAACAGTGAGCTTTTGAATGACAGGACATCATGTGCTCCATCAGTCAAGTACTTACAAGGTTTCTTAAACAAATTGATCATGCCTACAATTTCAGACGAAGTCAGAGAAACTTCAGACTTGATCTTCTCTGAGGAAGAAACAGAAGCCATGAAATCACCAAAGAGAAGGACTTGTTTGGCTATTTTTGTTGCAATTTTAAAGAGAGCTCTGAAGGACATATTGTAATGTGATAGGAAGCTTGTAGGAAAACAGCCTTACAAATTAAGCTGGGCATGTATTTCAGCATTCTGTTCTTATTTAGCACTTTCCCTGTGGGAAATGCTAAGGGAGGTTTCAACTAATAGCAGCCAACATGATTTCAGATTGATAGATAAGACTTCCCAGCTGATCTTTCTTTTGGAATAGTAGTTTATGGGACTGCTTTTTGCTCAGTCCTCTCCAACCACAAAGCCAAAAACATCTTACCTTTCCCACAAGGGCAGTGTGGTATACTGGGACTACTAGGCAACCCTTTATAGGCGCTATGAATAGTGCCAGTGGTTTTTAAAAAAATTAAGAAAAATCCTGATATTATATTATCCATGTTTTTATCTTTACAAGTACAGTTTAATGTCAATAACTACCATGACATGTGGAGGCTGTGTTTTCCAAGAAAATTTGTGCTAGCCACCAGTATTTCCTGAAACATCCTGTAGTACCATGAAAGGGAGACGAGCATAAGCAGTCTATATCATTCATCATGAAAGAAGCAACAATGATGTAAATTCCTCTTAGAAAGCAATAAAGTTTTGGATAAATCCTAGAAGGGCTTCATTATGTAGTTCTCAGACAACACTGGATGAGCCAAATCCTACTACAGTACCACTCTGTGCTCTGCATAGAACTTCCCATGGCTCCAGTAGCTCCTTTTGCAGAGATGCCAGTCCTCCACAAACAGATCTAAGCAATCAGGGCTTAAGGGAAAATATATCCAGGAAAGCTAGGCTCCCAGATCTGTAGTTTGGTAGAGAAATGGGAGATCTAATTTTCAAATCTCCTGGGAACCAGGTAGCTTATCATGCAGTAAAATCCTCTACAGGAAATTAATGCTTTAGTGATGCGTTTTTGGATCTTGCTTGGTGTTTGTTCAAAATCCAAAGACCAGAAACAAGTTCCTAAGCTTAGGCCTTCATAACCCAGAGGTGTTTAGACCAAAAAGTTTTTCATAGAAAGTAAGATCTAGACAAAATCGTGCTTTCTCATTGCGAAACCAAAGTTTATGGTTGTCATCTAGTTTCAGCAGAAGTCCTTGGCATTTTCATATCAATTGCAGAGACTCTTGAAGCAAGATAAAGCCTTCAACAGAGTGGAATTTTAATTAATCTATTGTACACATAGCATTTAATAGTATCTGATTTCTCAAATCTCTCTCTGTGTCAATTAAAAATAGTGTACATGGAGAAACACTGAAGAATCCCAGGCTCCTTAGCAGTCCCTTTTTTCAAAGCACTGCAAATGCAGACATACAGAACAATTCCCTTAAACACATACAAATGGGATTGAACTGGAAATGAGAGAAGATAAAATAAAGAGCTTGAGAGTAATATCCCCCTATTGCTTTCTCCTTTGAGGTATCTCATGCAGATTTTTTTTTGCACATATACCAAGATTTACATGTAATAATGACTTCAGTAACTTCTTTCTTTAGGGACAGTTTTTATTTCACCAATGATACAGTCTCAGGAACCAAGAGAATGACTTTCACCAAATTTAATTTGTAATTAAAAAGAGCTTAAAAAAAAAAAAAGGAGAATAGAAAGATGAAATTGCTCTCGTCTGACAAAATAGATGGCTTTTTGACCCATCTATTAGGGCTACTTTTTTCACTCCAACAGCTGACAGCCCAAGATTCTCTTCAGTAAATAAACCACTTCACCTCACCTAGCCCACTCAAGTCTTCCTCCCGCAGCACAATGCTGGATCTAGCATCCCTCCAAATAGCCGGCAAGACAGGATTAATTAAGACATGAGAGCTTACAATAGGGCTGGGGACCATTAAAGGCTACACAGGTACCTGAGCAACGCTCTCTGGACTCAGGTGTGGTCACCATCCTGAGCACATTCTGCAGCTATTCAGGTCCTTTCCCTTTCAAACCCCATGACTAAGATTCCCCGGGTGAATATTACATTACTGAAAAGCACTGGTGTTGAGAGGTACCTCTCCTAGAGGCACTACCTAATCTAGCATCAAAGTTGGAGGTGCACGAATGACCACAAAACTGCCTCCTAGCTGAGGACAATTAGTAGTGTTTAATCATCGCACAAGGTTATCAAAGGACTTTTTGTACCAGCAGAAGAGAAGCAGCATCACTCAGACAACAGGCATGAAGGTAAGTGGTGGACAATCTGCTAATGCAGAGGCAGAAACCACTCTCCCCATAACTTCCTAATATCAGCTTTATCTCAGTCACACCCAAACTGCCTGCTCCCAGTGTCACAGCCTTTCTCTGTGTAAGCAGGGATGAAAACTGAAACATACAGTAATTTCACGATTATAAGCCGCACTGAGTATAAGCCACACTTCCGGGTGACACCAACTTTTCATTCTTTGTCCATACATAAGCCACACCCGATTATAAGCCGCACGTTACAATACAGAGTGTGATAAAAGGTATCTATTCTATCACCATCTGTTGAGGGTGGGGGCAGTGATCCTTATCGCCATGGGAGATATTATCTGCTAATGGGCCATCCATTGAAACCAGGCGGGGCATTGTTCTTTATCTTTTCACAACCCATCCTTCCTCCAGAGAGTTGTCTTCTGCTAATGGCCCATTCAGTCCCACTGCGTCACTGATAAAATTACTGCATCCCATTGGAAGTTGCTCCAGCCAGGGGGAAGAGCCCAGCTTTCTTACCAAGATAAAAACAGAGGTTTTGGGACACTAAGGGATCCCCTTTCTCCACTGGACTCCAGAGGAAAACCGGATTTTTCCACATCACCACTGGACCTCCGGAGGGAAACTGCACCTTCTACAGGAGCACTGCTTCAACTGAATCACATCTGTCACTGCAGGAGGATGCAGCCACCATTTAATGGGACTGCTACCAACACCCTGCCTGACGGGGTGTCAGGTTGTACTCTGACTTTGTCAGGGTTTGGAGTTTGTTTCTTTGTAGTACTGTATTTCTATTTTAATTTCCCTAGTAAAGAACTGTTATTCCTAATTCCCATATTTTTGCCTGAAAACCCCTTGATTTCAAAATTACAATAATTTGGAAGGAGGGGGTTTACATTCTCCATTTCAAAGAGAAGCTCCTGCCTTTCTCAGCAGACACCTGTCCTCCAAACTAAAACAGCAACTTTTTGTTCTTTGTCCATATATAAGCCGCACCTGATTATAAGCCGCACTTTGGGTTTGGACCAAAATTTTAGTCAAAATGGTGCGGCTTATAGTCGTGAAATTACTGTAAGTTTTTGTTACACATCAAAACATTAAATGAAAGAGGATTAAAAGGTGAAGTGACAAAAATCAAGCAATGCAAAGTTTAAAGAAAAAAAAATATTTTCCTTCCATTTTCTTACATGCAAATAGGTTTTAATAGCTGAAAAGTGTATTGCAACAGACATTTAAAGGTCTAGTTTTCCCCCAAATAACTCCAGTTCATGTAAATCCTGTAAAAAATTTACGCACATAGTGTGTTTCACTTTTACACCTTATGCAGACTGCAATTAAATAATTTGCATCACTGAATTGGTAGCAATGCCATGCACAATGCTAAACTGAAATTTTTCCCCTCTCTTGCCAGCTTAATTTATTTCAAATTTCATCTTGATTTATTTTCAATGCAACCGGAAATGGAGGCAGTGGGACTTATAAAAGCTTGTTATATATAATTGTAGATATGGAGGTTATTGATGCAAGCGTAGACTTGGCACAGGAATTAAACCTTTAACTCAGGAAGCACACTTCGTCAGAAAACTTACCTGGTTGTTAAAAACCCCACAGGTCACCAAGTCACTCAAGTGCTCCAAAGCTAGTAAAAGAGATCAAGGGAGAATGGAGAGAATGAAACCAAACAAAACCCACTGGAGCCAGGAAGTTTCAGATGAGTGGCTAATGGTACAAAAGATGAGATGTATTATTTAGAGAAACATTTCTCACAGGAACTAGTCAGGAGGTGACAGAGAGTTCTTAAGCAAAGTAGTTGAAATCTTGTTTCTCATGTGTCCCTTAAATGCTGGAGGTCCAAATGGAAAAACCTTCAATTTATCATAAAAAAACCTGTCAGTAGCATTTGCAATGTAGTCATCAAATCTCCTTCTTCAAACAAGGTCTACTAAGTATGACCAGCAAGGCTGCCTGGAGCCTGCTGAGTGAGTTTTGAGAAAGAGTTCTTTTGTTTCCTCAAGAGAGGACAGGTGCCTCCCTTTCAGACAAACAGTCCCAACAGCACAGTCCTCAGCAAAAACTAAAACATAAAGGGTTGAAGGGAGCAGCATCTCTCTGGAGATGTGCACCTCTGCCCCGGAGCAAGCACAGATTGCAGAGTGCACACTAACACATCCCATGACATGCCCTTCTGAAGGCAGACAAGGAATACCATTTGTCAGAGTTTTCAACTTCTCTGAAGTGCTGACTTTGTGCAAGCAAAGGCAAAATGATAATTTTTTTAATGTCTTTACCAGAAGTCTCAGTTGGAGTGAAGCATGTCTTGCATTAATCATCCTTCCATCAAAATGAAATCTGATAAGTATTGCTTATCTTTTTGAGCCACAAACCCTCTTTAATATTGCTCTATTATTGTCTTATCTATGAGCAGCTAAATTTCTGCCAGGTTGGTTTAACTAACCAACTTACATTGCTGTGATTCTGACATTTCAAAAAAAAAAAATCTTACACAACCAGAGCAGAAATAAAAACACTTGAACAGCTCAAAGAGTAGAGCTGAATAAGGAGCTCTACAAAACAGGAACAAATTTAGGAACAATGAGGTCACCTCACACCTCAACACACATGAACATATTCTGTTCACTCAAATAGCTTCACATTTTAAAGAGACAGAAGCATTTTCAATGGTTCAGCTAATTAGAAAATAATGAGCACAGAACAATACCATCATGTGTTCCTCTTCCAGGTTTCTCCTGGCTTGACAGATGAAGAGAGAACTAAAAAGGGTGAAAAATGCTCCCTCCCCCCAGTGTCCTGCAAGTGAGACACCCTTAATCTGGGCGTGTGGTTGCAGCTCCAGAGCATCAAGCAATCGTGGGCATTTAGGGTGCTTCAGAAACATCTTGTGCCTGCTCAAGCACTCAGGTGTTACTGTGGTGGCAGCTTGAAAGGTCTGCTTCTCATCAGGTATTCTGGCTTTTCAGCCTTTCTTATTCCAGAAATCTGCAGTTCGTTCTTTGCTTGGCAAGGAAGAGACATACTGTTAGCTTCCCTCCACACTGTCAAGTCACACAAGGTAAAATTAAGAGCCACAAGGTCTGGCAGTGCCAGTGTTAAGGGATTCTTGGCTGTGCAGAGGAGGTGAGGGCCAGGGAGAGGCAAGGAGACCCAAGTTCAAGTGACTAAAGATGAATGAACAACCAAGAAGTAGTCAAGAAAGTGAGGGATCCACACAAGCTTAAATCACCTTGACTAT
The DNA here is from genome assembly GCF_009819885.2 of Catharus ustulatus. Lineage (NCBI taxonomy): Eukaryota > Metazoa > Chordata > Aves > Passeriformes > Turdidae > Catharus > Catharus ustulatus. Next base: position 47,299,398 of record NC_046225.1, read on the forward strand.
TCATCAGATGGGTAATATCTGTGCAGCCAAGAACTGGGTTGTTTGTGTTTTGGATTTTTTAAAAAAGCAGACCCAGAGACCATGCCTTTTTTTTTTTTTTTTCTTTTTAATATAGAGAGAGGAGTGCAGCAGTCTCCATCAAATAAGAGGAAGTTCTAGATGTCAAAATTATTCAAAAAGCACGACTACCTACTGAGATAAAGCATGACAGTGCTATCCCTAAAAGGGAGTTGGTATCTAAGCAAACACAGATTGGAATCACTGACTCATCCACCCTGGGCCTGTAAGGCAAATGGGTGAAGGGCTGACAGAAGGAAGAAAGGGGAGAGGAAAATAAGGAGGCATAGAGAATTTAAACAATATTAGCTACAAGTGAATCCTAAATAAAGATTAGAATCACTGCCTAGTGGATTTTGGGTCTTGTGAAGCCATGGTCATGAAGTTAGCAGAAAACTGGCAGTTCACCATGCATGATGACTTTTATGAGGAAAACTTTCAGCAGCATTTTAACTTTAAAGAGCTACCATTGCATAGTTCTTCCAAGCTTCTTAAAACATAAGGAGAAATTGGCATAGTTCTTCCAAGCTTCTTAAAACATAAGGAGAAAATGGCATTTAGTGGAAGCATCTGAAAATCCCCACTCACATTTCATAATTAACCCAACTATCTGTTTTAATATAAACAAGAAGTCTTTCACAAATTTCTACTGTTTATACATCCTGCTGACTCCAACACAATCAAGCATTCCTAAGGAAGGTGAATAGCCCAAGTCTTTTTTGCTGCCCTCCTGTGATAAATATTACTAGTGGAAGGATCTAGGATGATCATGTTCATCTAGCTTTTAGTTAGTTGAATATAGATTACAAATCTTCAAAGCTAGAGAAAGCACTGTTAACTTCTGCTTCTGTAACTAGTTCTTAACACAGGTCAGATTTCTTTATAGATTAAGAGGCATTTCAGTCTTCTTAGGAAATGTTTTAACCTTTTCAGCATTAAGGTTTCCGTAAGAAAGTTCAGTATGTCTTCATTCCTACATATTCTGTTGAGCCCCTCTACAGAATGAATTGTAGGCTTTTCCATTTACAACTTTGTATAGACAACACAAAGGCTATATAAATCTCCCTTATGCATCTAATATGAGTTACAAGTAACTAAGCTATTGAGGATAAGGATTGCCTTTCATTTTCATGTGACAGTCTTTCAAAATGTATTATCAGGCCTGTAAACTCCTAAAGTTGCTGGGCCAGTTCCCCTGGAAAAGTCCAAGTATCCATGAGGGCAGCCTATTTAATCATTTCAGCAGAAGTAAAATATATAGTTAGTAATATTTTCACTAACAATTTCTGAAACTAAGACACCAAATCCCCAGCTGAAGGATTCAGTTTAATTTACCTGTAAGCAACTTCCTGAACTGAATTATTTCGTTCATGATCTAGTTTTCCATAATTCCTTCCTGTATTTCTATCACTGGAGGTTTCCTTACTGCAGCTTTGTTTTTATACCTTGGCAGGGGAATTCCAATAAGTTTAGGAATAGAAAAGATTACATACGGAATCCTTAAAGATAGTTTTGCCTTTCAGTACGAAACTTTAATTTTTGAAGAGAGGCTATAGAAGAATGAAATGAGTAGGGTTGTTAAGGAGTCTCTGAGTGTTTTCTATGACAAAATGTGGCCAGGCAAAGTTTAGATTCAGTATCAGGATAAGTTTCTAAACAGAGTATATTATAAAACTGGATGCATACATGAAGTGCAAATACATTCACCTTAACAAGGTACTCAGAAATACAATAAAATTAACAGTTCTACACTTAAAAGAGGAAGACAAGATAAATTGAATACCATATTGCTTCTTAGAGACAGTTTCTAGGACTCTATTGTTCAAATACTAGAATTAAGCTGATCATTGCTACAGCTTGAAAAAATGGGAAAGAAAACCAAAAAAGAAAGGGAAGTAAGGAAGAAAGCAGTAAGTCAATCCCTGATGTAAAAGCCCATAACTTAGAATTCCTACACAAATACTTGGGTCTTGTTATCCCAAGTGTTCATTCAGATATGCTCCAGGTTATGTAAGACACTGAGTGACCCACTTGCCGTGAGAAAGAGCTGCAAGACCAGCCTGGTCAGATCTATGTTTTTGAGACACAAGCAGATTCAGACATAAGCAGATCCCTTGCAGTAATGTATGAGGAAGGAAGAGGTTTCCTCTGTAAAAAAACTGAAAATGTGTTCTGTCTCTTTAATTTACAACTAAAAATGCAGTATTACAGTACCTGAATCATCAGTACCCAGTAGACCAGACTGAGTATTTTGGTTAGTATCTCTTTTAGCTACAACCATGGGTTTTTAAATGGGTGTTTTCAGTTTGGGTTTGTTGGGTTTTTTTTTGTTTTGTTTTGTTTTGTTTTTTTGTTACTGAAACAAGAAATATAGCACAACACATTTCTATCACCACTGAGATTTCAAAAATCAAACACATTGTAAATTCTTCCTTATCTTTAAACCATGCACTAAAGTGGCTTACATTTTAGGCTGACTTGGAACAATGCAGTAGCAGCATTGTGAGGCTACCACAGTCATTACTTCACATTTCAGCTCTTTATCATGTGAAAATTATAGCTGCTCTTCATAACAAGGGCCAGCAAGTAAAACCTCCAAGAAATTTCAGAACTCTGTAATAAGAAAGTCACATTGTACAGAACATGTTCTTCTTCATACTGTCTGCATTCCTTTCTCTGATCACTAACGGAAACTAGTGACATTAAATGTTTATTTAATAAATACTTTAATTATAAGTAGCATTTCTATTTAACACAATAAACAAATAGTGCCATACATGAACACTATATTAGATAGCTTAATAGTATTAAACAGTATTATAGTATAAGTACTCTATTAGCTACCTGAATGCTGCAGAAGCACAAGGATTTACAAGAGCTTATTTTCTTCAGATTACATTATCTAGTTGCATGTTTTCCATACTCTAAATTTCACCAAAGAATGAACAACTACTTTAATAGGTTCAATAAAATATACTTTTACTATGTTGTGTTACATAGGAGCATTTTAATGTCACATTGTATCTTCTAGATCTGAAAAATACGACAGCCATTAATAATTACAGCATTTGTAAAACATAGATTAAAATAACAGTTTGAAAGTCCTTGAAGAGCTTTTCTAGGGAAATTTGCCTATGGTTTATATATCTTTTGTTCTCTTGCTTCATCTACAGAACCAGTCTTTGGTTTTGGGAAGAAGTCCCACTTTTGGACAACAATACATGCAATATAGAAACTACATAAGACACAAAACAGCACTTTAGCCTGAGTTTTGTCAATAAAAATCAATCACCTTGGTAGGATCCTGCAGTGGACCTTGTCTTGGATCACCTCTACTCTCAACTCAAAACACTACAGATCTCCAAGGAGCTTTTTAAAAGCTGCCTAAGTCTATGAGCTGCATTTCAGCTGAGAGATTCATTTGGATGTAGTGGAAGAAGGTCACAGGGAATTTCAAGTCCCTGAATACAGACCAGATAGTCAGACTGCTGCCATAACAGCATTTAACATGACATTTCATAATTAGCTCTGATAAATACTTGGGTTTCTTTTCTGTTTAGAATTTCATGAAGAGCTTCTCTCCATCCTAGTCAGCCACTGAAGCCCAGGGTTATAGCTCAACAAAGCACTAAGCCATAGTGAAATTAAGCACATAAGTGTCTTTTCCTGACTTTTCTAAGGTTATTTAACCACTGTTAGATGCCTAAGGCAAAACATCACAAGCACATATATCAAATTAACAAAGTCAAATCAGGATTTGTGTTAATTTTTCCTGTCCTAATCTTATGAATCTGAATTCCTAAGTACTCTTAAGATGCAAATTTGAACTTTAAAACGGTAATGTAGGAAGGAGCAGCAATGAAAAAAGTATTACCATCCTTTAATTGACCCAGTTCTAAAAGTAGTAGAGGAAGAATAAATCACCTTTTGCCCTCAGATAATTTTTCCTACAGTACTCTTCATTGATATTCTCTCAGAATTCAGCATAGAAGAAATTAAAACAATGTAGTCTAGAGAATTACTAAACCCGAATCAATTGTTGTCAGCAAGATCACAAAAATAACAACCAAAACTGAAGCCAATTCTAATTTTGCAAACATGTTTTCTGGCCTTGAGAAAAAATTGCCTTGTCAGAAGAAATTCTGAAAACATTTAAAAAACTCAAGAATCATCAAGTTTCACAGTTTGGACCCCATTTTAAGACATAAACTGCTTCAAAATACTTCTTGTGAGCATGGAAATATTGCTTAAAACTAATCAATCTAATTAGGAAAAATTATTTCAATTCCAATTATAACTTGGTGACCAAAAGAAACAGATTTAATTAGAATCAAGCTATACTATTGCAATCAAACCACTTTACATGAATTAGCTCTGCATTGGAACATACTATATTAATTTTCCTAAAGCTCTTATTCTGTATTATTAAGCATGAAAATTCAAAAACATACATGTATTTAAAGGCTGGATATAAATACTCCTCTGATTTTAACATAAATATACCATCTCTCTTATCCAAAGGAAGAAAAAGCAGAAAAAAAACTATTGCAAGTTATCAAGACATGTTCTTGCATACTGGGCAGCTTCCTCAAGGAACAGAGCAGATGCAAAAGGTTCTGTTATATATTGGGATGATAAAGGAACATGAAAAATGTGACACGACAACTTCTCTTGCTCATTGCTGTTTTGTTTAGAGTTGTCATGCCATTATTTCAAAAGGAGTAGATCAACAATAACCCTGCTCTTCAGCATGATGGCATTAGCTTTCAGAGGAAATTTCTGCAGAAGGAGCTGGAGCCTGTTGCTTCACTCTATCCAGGCTCTCTGGAAGATCCCAAAATTGCCAGGTGTAGCTTCCATATGATAACAGGTCTACTTACTGCCATCCCACTTTCCTGCCAGTAATAATTAAAAAAAGCAATATCTCTAAACCTCCAAAGCCTTACTGGTTGCCAGCTTGGTAAATATCAGGCATGGATCTCACAATTCTTATCAAGAGAAGGACTAGGTGCCTAGACTGAGAAACTGGTACCCTCCAGTGCCCTATGTGACAGCCACAGAGAGAAATACACCCTACCAGAAGATTCCCCAAATGGTATATAAAACAATTATTGGAGATTTACACTACAGGTTTCAGATCATCAAAATCTTGAGCATTTTTACTGTAATTATTGCCCTATGACAATTAGCAGATGGATGAAACCACCCCAGTTTTCAACTCCTGCTGCAATGTTCTGCAGATGGTGTGATATGCTGAACTTACTAATTGATTGCATATCAGAAAATACTTCCCATGGAACTGTGAACATCCTTTCAGATTGCTGCAACTCTCAGGCATCTTCATAGTTCTTCTCAGGTCATGGAGGCAACAAAGGCATTGATTCTTTCTAAGTACAAACAGGGGAGGGCCACAAGGCAGACAGGTGTGGCTACTGTAAGCACAGGTGAGTTTTTTTAGAGGAGTTTTCCACATAGTGTAAGGATGAAGCTGAGCCCCACTGTCCCAAGTCCCAGTCCTGCACAGCCAGAGGCACCAGATGAACAAACCATGGACTGAATAAGCAAATTTCTCAGGTGTGTGGGGTCACTCCCTTACTGGGCTAGAATGAGAATGTGACACTGTTCTGCTCAAAAACAAGTGAAGGCTGAATTGCAGAAGAGCATGAAGTCAGAGTCCATTTACAGTGAAAGACTTCCCAGCTGGCTTTGTGATTGTAAATTTGAGAAGAAAACCAGTTTGTTCACATTAATATATAGAGAGTTCACAAATCAAGGGACTTTTCATGTTGAGGCTTATCACTAAAATTTGTTGCAGGAATAACACAAGAGAAGTCTAAAAATCTAGAAAATGAATCATGAACAAATGCTACAACATAACATTGGCTAAACCAGTCTTTCTTCTTGGCAGGACCCCTTCTTCGTTAAAATAGGAAATAGATTATTTGCATAGCTAGTTACTGAACAGTGACTCTTTTCAGAAAATCTTTATTTTTACTTCCTTGAAGTGACTGAAAGGACACAGCCAAATGTATCCATAGTCATCAAGTGTTGTAACAAAGAAATTTGAATTGGGCAAACATAAAGAACAGGAGAAGCAAAATCAGGGGAACAAGAAATTGCAGAATAAAGGGGAGAAAACTTTGGATGATACAAATGAAATTTAAAAAACTTTAATAGAATATAAAAAAACAAGGATTTCATGTTCTTCCATTTTTTCAAAGAATGAGAAAAAAACCCCAACAAAACTCTTTAATGGAAAATACCTTAAAGGAAAACTGAAGTCTCTGGAGAAGCTGGGTAGGATCACCAGTAAATGTGAGTTTGAAGCCATAAGTATTTTAGCTTAGAAAATGTGAAATGGTGGAATGGATTAGAAAAAAACCTGTCTGCATTAGGAAAAACCCAAAATATTAGACTTAATAAGCTTGTTCAAAAAATTGACTAACACTACATTCACAAATTATTTACAGAGAATCACATGGATTAAGCAAAATCTCTACTAACTGCAAATTATTTTCTAAAAAGGGTTTGGACTTTTTCTGCAGTAAAAAGCAGAATATTCTAACAACAGGATATGTGGGTGGGTTATGAAAGAACACTGGGTACACTGTCAGAAAAATAACATAGCTTTAATTCTCTTGGAAGAAATATTATATGCAAATTCTATGCAGAAACATATATCTTGCATATTTTAGTTATGAAATTTGTATTAGTCAGTCTGGACCTGACCAACCTCAGACTGTTCTTTGAACATCTGTATTTTAAGCCAATGGGTATTGTATCTTTCTGGGCAAAATACAAAACATGCTATTTAAAAAAGGTTGTATGCTTGCAAAAATGTAGTCTATTCAAAGGAAACAGAGGTGGTTCAGAATCTGTAATCCTGACATACTAATGGCATGGAAATATGAGGTTAGAGAGAGCAGGTAGGAGCATCCTGCACTCACAGAGCATTTTCCATTGGTGGTGGCACACTTCTTACCTTTCTGCTTTGAAGAAATAAGAACATGCCCTGCTATAATTCATTAACAGACCCCATCTCACAAACAGGTTTGTCACAAACACATCTGTACCCTCAGCTGAGGTGTAGAAGGTTTTTATGGTAAAAACCTTGATAATTACTGTAACTATCTCAAGAAAACAGAACCTTTGTTTCTCAGCAGCAAGCCAATGTATTTCAGCTGATCATTTCAGAAAAGTTGTCAAAGAGATCTGCATGCTATTTATTCTCTTGTCACATAAAGCACCAGCCAAACATACATTTTGGCAAGACAGTTATAAGTCAGGACTTTTAGGTAACCAATGGTGTTTTGAATTTACGAGGTGATATGGGTTAGACGGCACAGATTCTCTAAAACCACAACAGTAACTTCAAACAGCTGAATCATACTTCTTTTTACAAAAGCAACGACAGCATTTCTACATTAGAGAGACTCCAAATCAAAATTTATAATATAAATTTTGATTTGTATGTCATGTACATTAGGGTGGTCGCTAATGTGCTGAACACATTTGTCCTGGAACCACGTTACAGAATGGCTACTATAGAAAGAAATTATCAACTATCATTCAGAATTTCAACATTCTCTACAGAACAAAAAAAAAGAAAAAAATGGGGAGGGAGGGGGAAAAAATCTGAATGGAAAAGATCCTCCGCTGTAGAATTGTAAATATTTTACAAATAACCAGTCAATTCAAAACCCAGCAGAAAGGGACATAATGCGGAATTGTTCTGATAAAAGCACAAATGGCAGAACTACTCCTTAACACTAATTCCCCCCAGCATTCTACAAACACACTGTGCATATCTTGGCAAAATGAGAGTTGCATGGTACACTGAAAGCTACATAACACTTTGCATGGCTAAGAAAAACTTCTGTGCTTGACATGAAAGATAATATTTTCTGGTTTTCACAGTGCTTTTTTTTTCTTCACAACACACAAAATCTACAAAACAAATAGTTTTAAGCTCAGGAGCACATGCAATACATTTTTCCTTTTAAACAAAAGAATACCTTTTTTTCTAAGTTAGAATTTGCAGGTTAAATAAATATTTTAGTGTTCAGTTACCTAAATTTTCAGTTCTGCCTTTAACATAATGGATTGTTAAATGAAGATACCCCTTCCATTGTTAAAGAATCAGCAGAAAAACCATTCTTACCTTTTTAAGGTGGGGTGTGGGATTTCCTACTTCCACACAGTCTTGCACTCTCTCTGAAATGGATGTTTTTCTTTAATGTAAATTATCAGAAGCCAGGATATGCTGCTAGGGACCAGTGGTTAATATTCTCCTCCCAGACTGCCTAGGTATAAGTGGAAAAGAAAGAAATTTAGTACAACTTTTCTAGGCAAACCTAAGAGTGAGGGTTTTTTCTTTTCACTCTTCTGAAGGGTTCTTATAAGCTGAGCAATTCCAGCCTGCCACATCTCTTGTAATGGTTTGAGAAGTCTGCAGTCTAAAGAAAAAACAAAAAAAGAAAGAAAGAAAAAAAAAAGATACTGCAACCTGAGAAATTTTTCACTAACTTCGGATTTCCCTCTGAGACTTTCCTACAAAATGGTCTTTCTTTCCTCTTTCTAACTAGTGAAATGGCAGCACTTTTTTATTTTTCCTTCCAATCACATCCTGAAGTTCTAAGTGAATTATATCTCAATAAAAATATGTCACTGGTGTAATTGCAGTTTGGCTGAAATAAAAATTCTGTATACTACTCTACTTTCTTAAAAGGAAAAACTGATAACTTTTAAAAACTAAAATATGAGCTTATAATGTCTTTGGTTTTTCCTCTACTAGAGTATGGAGAAACAAGTTTTAACTATTTTTCTGGCAAAAATAAGTAAATACCTTTTTTAATTAAAAGCATATCTACTACAAAAAAACTTAAAGTACTCTATTTAAGTACACTAAAAAACAGAAAAAAATTAAACAGGCGAAAACAACCGGCAAAATCGAACAAAGCAGCTACTTTGTTAACAGATTTTTTTTCTTCTGGTTTCACTGGTTTCTAGTTCTACTTTGAAAAATCTAACTGTAATTTTGTGATTTTGACCTTGTATTATTCAAAAATTTCCTCAAAAATTTTTACTCTCTTCAGGAATTTTTATGTTTTCTTTTACATGTAGCTAGAAGGATCAGACAGGGATCAGACAGTAGCAACTATCCTATTCCCATACTCTATCAGTAATTAAATAGTATTTGCTATATTCATTCATCCTTATATCCTTAGGCAGCCACAAATAAGAGTATTTTGTAACAATGTAATTGCTGTATAGGCTAAATCATGCCCAATTTGACAAGGCAAGGATAAGTGTACATTTGGTTCTTGGCAATCAAATTGAGCTGCTTGCAAGTATTACATTATTACTGCTGAAGTTCAAGGACTAAGTGTTGGTGGGTGGTCTCAGGCTGCCAGCACAGATGATCTAGAACTGTACTTTTGCTAGCAAAGGCATCTGAACAAAGCACTCTGTTTAAGCCAAGAAATGAGAAATTAGCACTCAGTTGAGTCTGCAGCAGTCATAATATTCAGAATGTCTTGAAGGTGTGAATGAGAGATGAAAAAGCAATATGAAAAAAATCCTGAGCTTGTCAGGTCAATTCTTAAAAAAAAAAAAAAAAATTAAAAAAAGAAGTTACTACTCCTAATGCATATGACAAAATATGAAGGTCACAAACTGGTGCTTGTGTGCAATTGGGAACTTCAGATGTTAAAATCTGATATATGCACATCAAGCTCTAATCTAATTTTCACATGCAGACTCAGCACTACCCTCCTGTTTCTGGGCACAAGATGCAGCATTGACAGCAGCATGTGCAATGGTCTGAGCATGGAAAGCTTGTGGCCTGCATCAGGTCAGTGTGGTTCTGGCAAAACATGTAGGAATGTATTTCCTTAGTCACCGGAAAGCACCCCCCAGTAATCAATTGCCAGTGCAAAGACCTCTGTAAATTCACAGCTTTAAATCCTGCATGCATCCAGAATGCTTCTCTGGCATCCCTGCCCTGCAGACTGAGGTTAAACTGGCAGAGCAGAGAACATCTCTCAGTGCTAATTTCAAGTTTCCCTGCCCTTTCTGCACCTCAGTGACTTATGGCTATGGCATTGCAGGAACCAGGAGTTCAGTGCACCTGCCACAAGGAGCCTGCTGTAGCTGAGAGACTTCAGGTCTGTCACCTTGCCTGCACCCCAAGGGAACCAGGAGACCAACCAATGCATTATAGAGAGTCAATTTTTGTTCTTCTGGGTAAGGTTTGGAAGCATGGGAGCAATGGGACAACTTCTGAATTAGTTGATTGTTCTCAAAAATGAGAATTTGAAGCACTTTGAACTCATTGTTCAAGGTGCAAGAAAAAGAAATTTAAAGCACAGTGTAAGCCACTAAGCTCAAGATGCATTCAAGGTCATGCCCTGGCAGTAACAGACAGACAGATAAGGTCTTCCTTCTATTTACTGACACTTTTTTAATTCTCAGAGGAACACATGAAGACAGATGGACTGGTAAACATTTCAGGAAAAAGGGAAATTCCTGAAGACAGGCCAGCATGGAATATTTGGATCCTGAAAGAGTATTTCAGGAAACTATTCTGTACGGTCCTTTTCCAACACAGCTGTAAAATTGAATGCGAAATTAGAAATACATCTTTCCAGCATAGAAAGCTAAGCAAATGCACATTCTGCATACACTTAGGGAAAATTACTATATCCCGCAGTAATAAGTAGCTGATAGAAGCAATGATGCCAGACCCATGAAATTCTGAGCAGAATAGAGAGCAGGAAATAAAAAGCAGCCTCAGATTTTGTTTGAGAACACAGACCTCTCCATTGTGCATTTTATCTTTTCACAATCTATCCTTTGCCTCAACACATAATAATAGTACAAAACTTTAGAACAGAGAAAGACCATTATAAAGCAAGTCTCTGAAAATACCTACTGTAAGGCTAGAGTTACAAGAGGTAAATTGATCAACTGGTCTATTTTCAGTATTTCAGACAGTAGTTTTTCTTGTACCTAGTCCACATGGTTGTTATTTCACCACAAAACACAAGACTAGTAGACAATTAAGCATGGAAAACCATCAATTATTTGTCCACTAAAGGACCCCACTATATATTTTCTCTCTGCTTATTAAGTCCCTATTCTTCTAAAAATGCGTTTCAACTTCTCAGGATAACTGAGTAACAGTCCAAAGGGAAATATGTTCAGTGTATCACAGGTAAATATAATCAATATTACTCACAGAATATTTATTTTAATGGAAAAGAAACTTCTGATTTAAAGAAAAAAAATTATCAATCAGACTGAGAAAACCAGCAGCAACTCCTGAAAATAGCAGAGGAGTGTAGAGATACCTGCCCACTAAAATGCTGAAAACTATGACTCAGTGATTCATATTATAGATAAGAAGAGCCCTCAATGACTTAAATGGTTTGTTTAGAACATGATAGATCACTCTGCACTAGAAACAGGGTCAATACATTTTAAAATTTGATTCCTCAAATTAATTTTAATAACACCTAAAATGAATGCATTTAGCACACAGTTAAAAGATGTGGAATGTCGGTTAAAATATACATCTTTTCCAGACTACTTAGTGATAAAAGCTTACAGTTAGCTATGAATCCTAAAACTTTATCATTTATGGTTTGGATTAGAAGGGATCAAAGATCATTGAGTTCCAACCCCCTGCCATGGGCAGTGACACCTTCCACTAGGTCAGGTTGCTCAGAGCCCCATCCAACCTGGACATGAACACTCCCAGGGATGGGACATCCACAAGTTCTCTAGGTAACTTTTTTCTGTGCCTCACGACCTTCACAGTGAAAACTTTCTTTCTAATATCTCTCTAATATCTCATCTAATCCTCCCTCTTTTCCTTAAAGCCATTCCCCCTTGTCCTGTCACTATATACCCTTGCAAAAAGTCCCTCTCCAGCTCTCTTGTAGGCTGCCTTTAGGTACTGGGAGGTGCTCTAAAGTCTCTCTGGAGCCTTCTCTTTCCAGGCTTAACAGCCCCAACTCCCTCAGCCTGTCCCCAGAGGAGAGGTGCTCCAATAAGTAGGAAAAGTAATACAATTCAGTAAAACACTTTCAGCATGGTCAGGCGTAGGAAAGCAGTAAGCTGTTTTAACTAGCAAGTTATCTTTTGACATCAAGGTTTAGCTTTAATTTAAACCCAAAACCAAAAGAATGCTCATGCACTCCTTTGGAGGCCACTAAAACCTTTCTCTGTACCAGATACTGAGCTTGTTCTGTGTTACACATGGTACAAATCCATTACTTTGGATTGTTGTCTTTGATAATGCCTCATTAGTAACCACAACTGCTCAAAGCTGAGAAAATAAACTCCAGAGATCACCATAGATCAGATTAACATTTAATTGTGGCACCAAACTTGTGTTTGACTCTCCAGCCCCTGCAAAATTCCAAACACACATGTGTACACACACAGAGAGCTTTGGAATGGCTGAGTAAATTTTTTACTTACATTGTTACCTCCTTCCCAAAATTTTGGCTTGGACTGTTCAAGGGGAATGAATCCCTTCACTGAAAATACCAAAATGCCAGCAGTTATGATCTGGCATGCTCTTTCCTAGGTTTTCCTAAGTGCAAGTTACACATTTTTTAACCAAAGCATATATAGGAGTCAAAAGGGGCTATCAGGATACCATCAAGTGTACCTTCCCTATCCATCCCTCCAAATATAGTAGCAAATTATGTTTTTACTCTATATGCAAAAAAAACTTCCCAAACATGGTGGGCAAAATGGGTGCTCACTTCTCAGCCAAAATTAAACTCACATGTATTCATGAGAGATAAGTAAGAAGCCAAACACCGTAACTAGCAATTAAAAGAACTGCAAATAACAGAAAATATAAAAATCATGTTTAGTAAATAATATCTCGAAAAGGAGCACATGAATTCTGGGATAAAAAGAGTTTTGGTAACTTAGCATACCTATTATGATTGACATGCATTGTGTTCTGGAGCTCCACGGTATCACAAAATGTCCTTTAATTCATACAGCTGCTTGATGGAAAAACAAGTAGCAAAAATGTTCTCCCAATTTTCAATAGAGGTAGGAGTGGCAGAGGTGGGAGTAGAGAATTCTCCCAGATCTCTTTACACTGTTATTTTCAGTCATGCATTGCAAGGAATCCTCTTCTGAGCTGCAAACCCAAGGAAGAAAATTAAGAAGAAAAAAAATGACCAAAAACCTCTGAAAAATATTTAAGCTGGTTATCACCAGTATTCTGCAAGCCTGTATGTCTGAACAATACATGCAAGGGCAATAAGGAAGAAAGATGTAAAGGATGCAAGGAAGACGTCGTTCTTCCCAGAGATATCCAGTGACAGCACAAGGGGCACTGGGCAGAAACTGAAATATATGAGGTGTCTCTGAACATCAGGAAACAATTTTTTCTCTGATCAATCAGGAAACTGTTGGTGACCAAGCACTGGCACAGGTAGCCCAGAGAGGCTGTGCAATCTCCATCCTTTGGAGACGTTCACAAGCCAACGGGACAGGGTCCTGGACAACAAGCTCCAGCTGATCCTGCTTGAGAGGTGGGTTGGATCAGATGGCTTCCAGAGGTGCCTGGCAAACTCAGACAACCTGTGATTCTGTGAAAATGGTAGGGAAGACACCAGGAAAGTAATTCTCACAATTAGGAAACAAGTAATTTAAAATTTCCCTGGTTTTTTAAAGTACAACCCTGTTTATCACAAGCCAAACAACAACATGTGTAAATAGGATGAAACTGGATTAACAGACCTGCAGAAGAATTGCTGTTGACATTGTCATTTCCCTGGGTCATGCTGATACCATTAAAAGTCATCTATCCAGTCAATGTTATAGAGATAAAATCCAAATGCAAGCAAAAGACTGAGTAAAAAGGAAGCTTTGATCTCCCAAACTACAGGGTAGGAATAGCTTTGTCAGAAAAACTTGACAAATCCTAATATGAAAAATGCAGATTTTGCAGGGCTGACCACCCCTTGTGTGCCCTGTTCACCTCTGTGCTCTCTCTCTTCTCTCCAGCACAACCAGGGGCAGGGAAGGTTAATTATATTTGCACAGGTCAGCCTCAAAGCTGCATCAAAGACACTGGGAGACATCCAGATGGGTAAATGAGGCTGTTTGACCTGCATGATATCACTGCTGATAAGGCATGGAACAGGGAAAACTCTCTTGGGCTTAGGGGAGCTTCATGGCACTGCAGTAGGAAGGTGGGTGCATCTCTGCAGTGACTAATGCACCCCAGTCCTGCAGCACAGCCAGGGCACACTGTGGTTTTTCCTTCTCTGATGCTGAAAAACAACTAAACCAAATTAAAGCTGTAGCTATGCCTGTGGTGTAGGGTGTTAGAAGTTGTCTCTAACTTATCAGACTGTCCCATCCCTGCTCTCTGCTCATGCTTGGCTAACCTCAATCTGCCCCTAGCCTTGGGAGCTTGCACAAGTGTGAATCGAAGTACACTTTATTGCAGCACTAGTTAGACTTACCCTGGCAGAATTTAAGTGTGAATTGCCAAGGAATAAATGGAAGCCCAGCCTGTCCTCGTGCCTTGGTTTCTTTTCTGCACACTTTATATGCACCACTGCCTCAAGAAGACATAGCTTTTTATTTTTAAAAACAGTAAACACAATAGATCACGTTCTTTCTCAAGTACCACAAACACTTTAATTAGAAATGCTCCTAATACACTCTGAAAGACAAAAACATCAAATATTACCATGTCTTTGTTTCACTAACAAGATCTACGATTTTCCTTCTCTGTTTATTGTGCCAAGTAAAACCTCTAAATCTTAGGGAAAAAAATCATTGCCTCGTTCTTTTCAGTACCTTAAATGATAGTACAGGACACGAAACACTGCAAGATTAATTTATGATGGCAAAATTCTCTGGTTACTTTTTGTCCTCTAAATGTGTAATTCAAAACACTGTTTTATGGTTATGTGTCATTCCTGACTATATAATCGCACTGTTTCCAGACATGGCTAGAAAAATTATTTCAATATTGTGTGACCAGTTTCCACTCCCTTTATTTGATATAAATTGAATTCTGTGCTACAGGCTGACTTAAACGAGGCCCTAAACTTGTTTGTGGAATCGAATCCTGCTCTACCATAGTAGAAGATTTTCAAAAAGAAAAAAAAAAATACCCTCAGTCAAATGAGCCTGAAAGAAAAAGAGAATGAAAAACCCAAAGTGATTCCTGTTTGGGGAATATCATGTCACAAAGTGCACAGGCAGCAAATGCCTCGTGGAGTAATAATGCCTAACCCTAGTGTGCATCCAAGAATATAGATAAAAGGGAATTTTCTTGTACCAGGTCCTGAGTCTGTGGAGAAATCACTAACAGTTTGTTTCAGGCACTCACTCATGCAGACATAAACTTGCCAGCTGCCTTGGAAGCTCTCTGAAGAAAGGCACTATATAATCATAAATCATTAATGAACCAAGTGACCTCATCCTTGGGTAACTAAAGAAACTTAAACCCAACACACTGTATAGGTAGAAAGTCTTCCAGTCAGCAGCGCCACGCACCAGTGGGCAGTAAACACAAGAGTATCCATCCTGATGTCATTGCAGATTCCTCTTGACAGGCTTTGTGTTTTTGTCTCAACCACTACAGGTCATGGGTGGCAAAAAGCAGAAGATTCTGAGGACAAATGAGGTCACAGTTCAATAATTAAGAGCAGGAACCCTGCCTGATCTCTTTGTTTCATTCTGTGAAGTGAAGCATTTAACGGATGCAAAAAAATCTTGCTAACTTTAGGAACACAAAAATAGCAATAGTGTCTAATCTGATAAATGATGCAAAGCTGTTAATAGAGGCCACCAAGGTCCTACCTGTGGCATGCAGCACCATCCCAGGGAAGATGGGGCCAAACATACCAACAGAAACTGCTTCAGAAAGACCCAGTCCACCCCAGCCCACTGAGGGATGGACACTGCCCCCCGCACAGTGCTATGGGAGGAGTCCAGCTTTTTGGGGCTCTGTCTTTTTAGCCCTCATCCCTCCCCTTTCCCTCCCCTTCCAACACCTGTGGCTGCAGCTGCTCCAGCCAAACATGCTCCCTGGCCCATTCACATGGAAGACACAGGAGGCAAAGGCTGCCAGCAAAAGCCAGGAAGAAGGGGCAACTGCTGACATTTTCAGACAAGGAAAATGCCTCTTGCACAGAGGTAAAGCTGCTGCTACACGAAATAAGGATCACAGATCCAAAGTACCAAATCCAGGTCCTGTGAGACCAAGGTTATGGCATTGGACAGAGACATTTGCAGTGCCTAGAACAAAAAATTCAGTCACTCCAGATTTTCCAGTAACTACAGGTATCATAATGTCCTCATGGGGAGAACAGTCCTTTGAAGATAATTTAAATGAGACAGGATGGTGGCTGCAAGATCTCCCAATGAGGTTGTTCAACACATAAACATCACCTCTGAGGGGAAAACAAATACAAAGGCAAAGATTTCTTTGGGGAAAACAATGAGGTTTGTCCTCAGGCAGAGCAGAAGAGATGTTGTGTCTGGCAAAGTTAGACAAATGAACCCATGCTTGACAATTCTTTGGGGCCAGAAGTTCTGGGACTGATATGCTACATCTTTTCCTCTCTGCAGGGAGAAATTACAGAGGGAGCATTTCACTGTTGTCTTCATCATGCTTACAAAGGAAAAGAACTCAGCTGAGTGTCATTCCAGCTGCATGCAATGATTTCACCTGACAAATGGCCTAAGCTATCTTTACTGTACTTGTAATAACTTGTTTTCCACTAGCTATACAAGCAACTGAAGTATTGTATTTTTCCAGCTTGTTCAGCTAGTTTTTCAGTCTGTCCTAATATGACAATTTGCCTCTGAAATTGTGGCTGATGGTTACTGGCAGCCCAGTATCTCATCCTGACAGGAGTTTCAGTTGTTGTCACATGAAGTTCACATTTACTTCTCTCATACTGATGTATCATTGCTTAGGCACAGAGGGGTCTGTGCTTCTCTCCTCTCTTGTAGTCCTGTTATCTAGAAATCAAGAAGTGAGATTGCACAGACACTTGGCACTCTTTCCCTGCAAGAAATCTGTATGCAAAAAGCTATTTTGTCTAGATGAGATAAATATCACTTAGTGATGAATCAATAGTTCCATTCCTGAAGAGCTTGTAACCTTCTATATTTTCTCCCTCACAGATAAAAAGAGAGAAGGTAGAAAGTGAAGTGCTGAGTACCAATAGTTTCCCTAATTGTTTCTGGTTATCCTAAGGATATAAAATATGAGATGTTCTCATTTCAAGATATGGGAAGGGATAAGGAGAGGAAATAATTTTCTGTACTAAAGTTTGACAGTCTTCTATGAAATATAAGGATATATCATTTTAGGACTTTTAGTGTTTGTTGTGTTCATTTAATAAAGCACTGGATGCAGTGAAAGAGAAATTGCATGGCTGTTTGTGAAAAAACAGTTCTGTAAAACTGTAACAAGATCAAACTACTCAAAGGAGGTAAAAAAAAAAATCACTGAAATCATCACTCCCTAGTTTATTCTCCTCTTGAAATAACCCACACTAAATACCATGGAATAATATTTCTTTCAATTCTGTGACACTTCCGTGTATAAAATATATAACTTTTCCAGAAAGCACATTCATATGTCTCTACTTGACAATGAGAACTACTCCTTATCAGCAGCAAAATTTCTAAACCTTTTACTACTGGCAATAAGTAATACCTGCCATAAAACATATATGAATGCAAAAATACATCTATTCACCTCCTCAGGCAAATACACACAACCAGTCTTCAGGTTTTTATAGCACATTAAAGAAAGCTTCAAACATCAAAGTTTTTTTTTCCCTTGCATTTCACAATGCAGTCTTACCAGAATATAGATAAAAACTCCCCAACTTTAGTCAGCAGAATTAAATAAAACAGTTAATTGGGCAAGAGTCCTTTCACACAGCTTAATACTAATTAATATCTATTTAAATATCAAATATTGACTTGAAAGAAATGGCAGGTCTGCTAGAATTTCTGTCTATTTTTTCCCACATCTTCTATTCAGGGGCATATCTGGGAACACATTTGAAAAATGCCAGATTGACATTTGTGCTTTTGTTGAATTACAGAACAGAATAAATTAGAAATAATTTTAAAAGTGTCTTCCTCCTCCCCAAACTTTAAGGCCTTACTGCTACATCTCTCTTAATCTCAAGAAAATGCAAGTAGAATTTTATATACAGTAATTTCACCACCATAAGGCGTACCGGACTATAAGGCGCACCCCCGGGAGTCGGCAAAATTCGCAACTTTGTAGATCAGATAAGGTACACAGGACTATAGGGCACACTTTGTTTTTGCAGCGAGGCTCCGCCCCCAGCTCCCCCCACACGGTTGCTGGCCGAGGCCCCGCCTCAACCCGGCAGCCATTGGCCCCCAGGCCCGCCTGTACCTGGCGGGAGCGGTGCCTCGGGCCCCCAGGCCCGCCTGTACCCGGTGGGGCTGGGGCATGCCCGACGTTGCTCCGTGTCGCCTCCCTGGGGCCGGGCTGTGTCCGCCGCCCCTCCATGCCTCCTGCACGGGGCCAGGCTATGCCTGCCGGGCGCCGCCCCACCTCCACCTGGCAGCCATGGCCCTGCTGGCTCCCCCCATGGCTCACAGCTCTCACTTCCGGGTAGGCAAATTTCTGAACTCTGTCCATCATATAAGGCACACCGGACTATAAGGCGCACTTCCGTGTTTGGGGCAAAATTTTAGTCAAAAGGGTGCACCTTATAGTCGTGAAATTAAAAATTATTTTAAAAAAACGTATTTTGGTAATTGTAGTGGGCTACAACTTCAGTTCCTAGAAAAGATGAATGTGTGCTGCTTACTATTCAGTATCACACTGTTCCTTCACTTAAATAATTCTGTTTCCCAGCAAAGTAAGGCAAGAGATTAATATCTTTACTCTGTTTATTTTCAAATTGGAAAATTCATTTTTTGCAAAAACAATTCTTACACGAAGAAACATATATTAGATGTAAAAGACCTTTTAAAAAGCAACCAATTGTAAAATGAGCTCTTTATTTTAATAGGAACTTATTAATAGGATGTATATCACAGCATTTAAAGGATTCTTATTGGATGCTTTTCCTAATCACAAATTATCAGGAAAATAGCCAGGATTAAGTTTGCTGTGAATATCACACATTCTATTAAGTCAGTGACATTATAAAGCAGCTCAGATATCCTTTGTCAGGTGTAGCTGGCTGTGCCATCAGCGCCTCCAGTGTGACAGACAAAAAATGTATGAGCTGAAAGAAAGGTAGCTGTGAAAGTACAGCACAACAGCAGTGTGCATTTCTCTTTGTTTTTTGCATTTTTGGGACACTGAATAAGGGCTCACTCCTGCAGATATTTTCACTCACCTGGAAACCTTCTCTCTCCATGTGAAGAGATGGATGAATTAGGAAGTTTCCTTTTAATTTTCTAGTTTGTTGTTGCTCTAATGATGTGTTTTGCATACTCTTCTGGATAAGCATTAAGCCTTTGTCTGAGTTTGAGAAGCATCCAACATGTTTTTGGAACTGCTATCCCAGCAGTAAGAAGCCTGTGGATTGGCATGATGTTTTTTCATCCTTTTCATCAACATTCTTAAAAGGGCACCTCTACCAAGGAGATGGTAGAAGGTAAATATGTCAACTGCCAGTAGCAGAGACACTTAAATCTGCTCACCTTCTCTTCATGAGAAAGTGGTGAGAGTAGGCAAATGGACAGAAATTTGGAAGAAAACCCATTCAAGTAGCATTCCCTGGAGGGAGAGGAATGGAGACGGAAACTAAGACTGTGTGGTATTTCCATGGACATGTGTGCTCTACCAGGCATTTCCAGCAACCCAACAAACCAAGACCACAGCTTCTCTGGAGGAGCAGGTTCTCCTGGTAGAGCTCAGAGAACCTGGAAAAATCCACCTTCAGCTCAGGTGCGGGCTCCACCACTACATAGCTGGGGCACATTCTGCAGAGCATGCTGTGCAACAAATGCTTATTTTATGGTTATATAAGGATATTTTCTGTGCAATTAGGTATCAAGACAAAAGAAGTGAGTGGTTTGAAATGTGTATTTGATGTTGATGTCTGTCTGTGTATGAGAGGAGCCTAGGAAGAAGGGGGTGGTTTGGGTGGTTTTGTCCTCCCTCTGTCCTGTTGAGAGGGAGGGAGAGAGTAGCTGGGTGGGCAACTGGCTGAGGTCAATCCCCCACATTTTGTTATTGATAGGCAAAAGGTTCTTCACCACAAAGGAATCATTCCAAGTGTAGATTCATTTTTAGTTGTGCCCTTTTAAACCCAGAGATTCCAACTCTCATAAGAGTTTCAGCACACTGACCTTGTATATTTTTTCTCTTCATTTTCCCCCTTTTCTGAGAGCTAGGTAACTATGGCCAAATGGAAGCGATATTGAGCACTAAAAAGGACCCCATTACAAACCAATTTTCCAGATGTTTAGAAAATTTGGTATTTGTGATAGTGGTATGTTGTGACATCAGAAAGTAAAAACTGTTTCAATTACTTCCTGCATTCTTTCACTTGAGTATTGTATTTCAGATATTGCCCAGTGATAAATAAATAATTTCTCAATGGTGCTGGAATGACCATGACACTCACTAGGAATTAAGAAATATAGCTGCTGTGAGTAGTCATATTGGAGAGAACTCTATAGGAAGTACAAACAAGTGAGCTGGGAGGAAAAACTAAAGTGACCTGAATGCCAACTACCAGCAGCAGGGAACATGGGGATCTGCTATGGCAACAAAAGCAGGTGAGCAGATAGAACACCAGTGCTGATAACCCACTGCCAGCAGATGAATCATTTGGCTAAAATTGGGAGTGTTGTTTTCAACAGCTATTTTTAAATAAAATGTCTAAGAAGCTTTCACAAGATTTTGCATGCTCTATTTCAGTTTCCAAGAAGTACCAAAATACTACCAGAAATTTTGGTCCCAAAATACTGCTGCCAGGATCTCAGAATAGAATGAAAATTTCCATAAAAGCATGGAGTGAATGTTTCCAGCTTGTTCCATCTTTGATCTAGGTTCAATGAGCCTAAATAACCAGTCTAGAATGCATGCCTAAGGCAAATACAACTTCAAATCTTTGATAAGTCCATCTGCCCTTGATATTAAAAAAATTATTCCCTATGCTAGAAGGAGTGAATGTTGGAAAATACTCAAAATGTTATGAGAAGATAGCTTGAGACGGACAAAAGTTCATTTGTTTGAAACAAACAAACAAACAAATATGAAAAATTGTAAGTTTCAATAACAACAGAGGCAGCTTAAAGAACAGAATTGATTACAATTAACAAAAATGTTTTTTTCCCATCAGTGCATCCATTTACCACTTAGTAGTAAAAGCCTAAGAATTGGTCCACAGCTTACTGTACACTAAACCAGATAATACTCTTTGAAAAAGAAAAAAAAAAAAAAGAAAAGAAAGGAAATGAAAGGAAATAAGTAGGAAAAAAAGTTAAATTCTTCGTTTATATAAAAAGCTTTACACGTTCCTTCTGACAAATGCTATAGCCTGGGTCACATCAAAACTAAATATTACAGAATTGTATTCATCAACATATTCTACTGCATTAATTTTCTTTTGAGCCAAAATACTTCACATTAAACTGTGCTACAATCTGTAAAATTGTAAAAAATATCTCCCTGGTTTGGTTTGAGAGGAATCAGTGGTTTGCTTCAGCGTGATAGTCATGGGCAGAAAAGGCCCTCCTGGTTTTCTCAATTGAAACAAAATCATCACAATTCCTTCTATCCAAATTGACAGCACTGACCTTCTCCATATTATTAAAAACACAGATCTAGAAGGCTTGAAAGCTCTTTTTTCACAAAATGAGCATGACATAGGTAATGGCAGCAGGATCTGCCCTATACTGAAGACGTCTGGGACTTCTCCATTTGTTATAGCAACTCGTTTCAAAATTCCTAGGTGACCTTCCTTCTGGACATCCTTGTGAGTACTCCAAAAGCTATGATATGTCAACACTTGTCTTCCAAGACCCTAACATAACCAACAAATCATGTCACACTGACTGAGTACATTATTTTATCAAAAATGCTGGGATGGAACTCTTCCAGGTTAGTATCAGCATATTCCTTGTAGACTTCTTAGGCTTTTCTGTTGTACTTTAATAGGTAAATATCTAGAATACAAGGAATTGTAAGAGAGTACCAGACTTACTTAAATTTAGCAGCTCTTAGAGTAGCTGGTACAGAAGTTTAGTACATTTCTACAGACATCTGTTTCATGCTATTAAATTAATAGATTTCTTTTCCTAGAAAAGGAGGACACTTCACTTAATTACATTTTAATTAAGAAAATGACAGATTTTTCAAATCATATTACAAAGACAAAACTTTATTGCCAGCTAATCAGTCACACAGGGTTCTAGCTGAAGGCCTGTCTCTAGCAGTGTTCCCCAAGCTATCCATCAATGACTTGGATGAAGAGGCAGAGACATCCTCAGCAAGTTCACTGATGACACAAAGCTGGAGGAGCAGCCGATACCCCAGAGTGCTGTGCTGCCCTTCAGAAGGGCTCAGCAGGCTGCAGAGATGGGCAGAAAGGAAATTCAATGAAGGCAAGAGCAAGGTCCTGCACCTGGGAAGGAGTAACCCCATGCACGAGCACGGGGGACTGACCTGCTGGAAAGCAGCTGTACAGGGAAAGACCTTGGGGTTCTGGTGGACACCAAACTGTCCATGAGCCAGCCATGTGCCCATGTGGATGAGAAAACCAGTGGTGTCGTGGGGCACATTGGGAAGGGCATTGCTGGGAGGCTGAGGGAGGTGATCCTGCCCCTCTGTTCAACCCTGGTGAGGCACATCAGGAGTGCTGTGTCCAGTTCTGGGCTCCTCAGGACAAGAGAGACATGGAGCTCCTGGAGCAGGTCCAGTGGAGGGCAACAAAGATGATTTAGGGACTGGAGCAGCTCTGTTGTGAGGAAGGGCTGAGGGAGCTGGGTCAGTTCAGCATTGAGAAGGAGATGACTGAGAAGGAAATCCATCAATGTCTATAAGTGTCTGAAGGGAGGGTATCAGAGGATGGATCCAGGCTCTTCCCAGTGCTGCCAAGCAATAGGGAAGAGGCAATGGGCAGAAAGTGATGCACAGGAAATTCTACCTGAAGAGGAAGAAGTTCTTTACAGTGTGGGTGACCGAGCACTGGAACAGGTTCCCAGAGAGGCTGTGGGGTCTCCCTCACTGCAGATACTCAGGAACCATCTGGACACAATCCTGTGCCTTGTGCTCTAGGATGACCCTGCTTGAGCAAGGGGGGGTTGGACCACAGAACACACTGTGGTGATTTCTTCCCACCTAACGCATTCTGTGATTTTATAAGTGAAGTTTCTTCCTACAGAGGTCAAGAGTTTTATTTCAGTCAAAGCCAATCACCACTGAATGAATACTTTGCTCTAAATTTATCTTCAGTATTTGATTAAGGTTTTAAATTCCTCACAGGGACAGAACCTGCCATGGTTTAAGTATACCTGGAAAAAGAGGGATTTATTGATAGCATAAAAAGGCAAAACATCACAAACGTATGATGAACCTGGAGTATATTAAGACTTCTAATTTGAAGAAAAATGGCGAAATAGCATGAGTTCTGGTGACAGGCAGATCCTCAAGTGACAAATCCTACTCTCCACCCTGCAGCCCTGAAAGCTAGACCTTGCTAATTATAGCAGCACAAAAAAAATCCCTCTCTGAAATTCTCAGGGTCTGTACTCAAATTACAAGTTTACCCTAATAACTCAACCTGTATCAAAAGAAAAGAGGAAGAAATGCAAAGAAGAAATGCAAAGATGTATGTACTCACATAGTCCAGTAGGGGCTGGGTTGAGCAAGTCCATTGCAGTAGTTAATTTGTGAGAGCTATATTTACACCTTAATAACATGAGTGATTAGTTTAAGCCTTTTGTTGGTTAAAAAACCTAAAAAACAATCTCTCAAATGCTTCCAGAAATTGTTATAAAAGAGAAATCAATCAAAATGTTCACGTAAGCAAGGTTCACAGTTGTAGCTTTTAACTGAATGAGAAACTGTTCCCTTAGGTGTCTTTAATTTATAAATTGCACCTTCCTACTTGTATGGAATGTCTTCTCTAGGCATGAAGTTATTAATGGAGACAGAACTTTGAAGAAGTGCTTTAGAAAGCTTTCTTGCCCCTGGAGACTTGTCCCAAGGGATTACACCAACCAAATGCATTAAGGAAGCAGTCAAGTACTCTCCAAATGCAACCTGCATATTTCCAAAGAATTCAGTTGTAGCCAGATTATTTTAGCTCAAGTCATTGTGCCAGTAAAGCTTTGTCTCCTTGCCAGAATTAGGCACCTAATTTTGGAAAGTTCACCACGCAAACAAAGGGAATGTGTGAAACTGCAAAGGAGGTGTTATCACCTCTATTCAACAATAACAGGCTGTGATAGATCCTTTCTCACCAAATTACTGTAGTTTTGCACAGAATTTTAATTTGGAAGCAGCTATTTGGATCCTATGGGCAAGTAGAATTTAGAATTGTAAATCCACGAAACCCTGAACAAATCTCAGGTGTCGGCAAGCTACAAGGAAATGGTTTCTCTTGTCTAAGACTAGCCTTGTTGGATATTTTTTTGTTTTACCTTGTTAAAATACAAATTATAGATGCCTTCTGCATTGCAATGAAATAACTGTGATTGAGGGTAGTAACATACAAGCAAATAGTTGTGACTCCTAAACCTAAGTCATTATAATGTGAGACAATTATTGCCTATTTTGACAAATGTTGATTATTTAATCTTCTTTCCTTCACTGATTGAGTTCCATTCTCTTCTCCCTCACCAGCTGCTCACTTCAAACTGGCAGACTCGATGCCTCCCCTTCACTGAGTATGATCCAAAGGGTAGGCAACCTTCAGCACAGAGACGGCAACAAGCCATGGGACAAGAAGGGTGGAGCCCAGAGAGGAAACCAATAACATTCTACTTTTTTAAATGTTTCCCTGCCTTGCCTCCAAATCAGAAATCATAGAGCACACAAAGCAAATAAAAAACCCTTATTTAATTCTGGATTGCACTACTCTTTCTTAACAGAAAAGCGAGGCAAAGAAATGAGCTGTTCCATGGACTTGGTGAAGGGAACACAACAAGGATGTGCAGGTCAGGAGTTGTGTTTGAAAAGAACAGAAAGGAGCCTTACATCTAGGCAGTGAAAATGTCTATGGAGGAGCAGTACTGTCCAGAGCTACATCACACAAATCCCTAGTGATCTGAGTAAAGTAGGACTCTAGCATCAAGAGCACAGTAATTTCACAATGATAAACCGCACCTGATTATAAGCCGCACGTTACAATACAGTGTGATAAAAGGTATCTATTCTATCACCACCCGTTGAGGGTGGGGGCACTGATCCTTATCTCAACAGCAGATATTCTGCTAATGGGCCATCCATTGAAACCAGGCAGGGCATTGTTCTTTATCTTTTCACAACCCATCCTTCCTCCAAGAGTCATTTTCTGCTAATAGCCCATTGAGTCCCACTGTGTGACTGATAAAATTACTTCATCCCATTGGAAGTTGCTCCAGGGGGAAGAGCCCAGCATTTCTTACCAAGATAAAAACAGAGGTTTTGGAACGCTAAGTTAGCCCCTTTCTCCACTGGACTCCGGATTTCTCCACATCACCACTGGAGCTCCGGAGGGAAACTGCACCTTGTACAGGAGCACTGCTCCAACTGAATCACATCTGTCACTGCAGGAGGATGCAGCCACCATTTAATGGGACTGCTACCAACACCCTGCCTGACGGGGTGTCAGGTTGTACTCTGTCAGGGTTTGGAGTTTGTTTCTTTGTAGTACTGTATTTCTATTTTAATTTCCCTAGAAAAGAACTGTTATTCCTAATTCCCATATTTTTGCCTGAGAGTCCCTTGATTTCAAAATTATAATAATTTGGAGGGAGGGGGTTTACATTCTCCATTTCAAAAGTTCCTGCCTTTCTCAGCAGACATCTGTCCTCCAAACTAAAACAGCAACTTTTCATTCTTTGTCCATATATAAGCCACACCTGATTATAAGCCGCACTTTGAGTTCGGACCAAAATTTTAGTCAAAATGGTGCGGCTTATAATAGTGAAATTACTGTAAAAGTTCTTTTTAGAAAGTGTTCATTTTTTCTTCATTATTCATCATGCTACCTGTGCATCACTTACTACACAGACTCCACTCTGGAGAGAATTATTACATTTTCCAGATCTGCTTGTTCTGAGTGTTTGTTTGCCTGCAAACCTGTCCTCACAAAAACCATTATTCTCGAACAGTTATATGAGAACAACATTTTAACTATGGTCTTGGTAGCAAAACACCATTAAAATATTTTACATATTAACTACAGTCTGTAAAAGGTCTGGATGATGTAGGAAGCACATCTGAATGCCAGAGCATAGAGCAATATTGGGAGAAAGCTCTGCTGAGATCTGCTCTAGTGTAGCACATGCACAGATCCACTTACACATTAAGACCGGTTTGAGGAGGCAACTGCTGATGTTCTCTCTGGAGAATATCACAAGCTGTATCTAGTAAACCTTAAATGAATGTTCAAAACTGTGGTCTCCAGATACGGAAAGGGAAGCAGACTTTAGCTATTTCTTTTGTGAAGGCAGTAGAAAGAGCCATGGCATCATGTCATGCCTCTTACATTTGAAATCTGGACTCCAGAGCAAGTAGACTTTTCATTTCTCCAGCATTTAAAAAAGGGAGAAACCTCTTCGCTGTTGCCCAGATTTAATTCCCCATGAGAGAGAAGTCAGTTTCTTCTGAAACAGTTCAAAATAATCCTCAGGACAGAACAGGTTGAGAGAAAAGGTCAACCAGGACAAGCAAAATTGTACAAAACCTTATTGCCAAGACAATTTGTGCAAAAATTAACTACAGACCTATCAGGACAGAAACAGCCAGACTTCCAGGAGGAAACAAAACCTGTTTGAGACTTGCACCCAGTGTTCAGACACAGTTCAGTTATGATAACCAAGTTCTACACTGGCTCTTCTTTATTCTGAGACTAAGAAGAGCTAATGTTAGGATAGGTTTTTTATTTTCTGTGTTTGGGAGGTGGAGGTTGTTTGTTTTTAAACCGTCCAACTTTGATCTCTATTACATTCTGAAAACTGACTCCTGAAAACTGGTGGGAAGGAAAGGTCAAGGGCAAGAAATGACATTAGAGGTAAAAGTTTCTGTATCTGTCCATAATAGATGAACCCTTCTCTGCTTTCTGAGCCAAGTTTTTCCCAAAACACTGGTGCTGAAATACCTACCATTCAACTATTTTCATAAGTGTTTTAATTTTGACTTATTTTCAGTTTTAAGAAAGAGTAATTAAATTTTTCATTCAAAACCTTTCCCAAGAGTTTCTGTTGCCTTCATCTCCAGAGATCCCAAGCTCCCCTTGGCAGGCTGGAGATATCAAAGTTGCTTATTTAGGCCAGTAGCAAGATACTTCTGTCACCTCATCCTGAATTAATTTTAGCTGTCATGACAGGGGTACCTGGAAACAGGCAGAAATCCCCAAATGTATTTACAATGGGAAGGATTTAGCACAAGCACGTTCATCTTCTTTACTGGAAACAAAATAGGAATAGCAGCACTTAAAGACAATATGTAAGGGTATTTAAACAAGAATAGCTCCTGAGTGCAATAAATACTTCATGCTCCCATGAGCTACAAATCAGTTTCGGCCCACTGAACCATCTGCTCTCACAGCAGCTTCCAGCCTGCCTCTCTCACTGCAGTGCAGCGTGGGTTGTGCCACTCCCAGAAAGGATTTGGATTGAGCTAGATCAGATAAGGAGAGCCCTAAGTGGCTGGTACATTTTAAACTGTTTTAAATTGCATGTCATATACTTGTCAAATTACCATGTCCTGTAATTGCAATTACTGGAGTGGGAAAGATAGCAGGTAAACGGTTAAGGGTCTATTTGTGGGTTCCTCTAAACCTTACTTATGATAGAGCTCTCCCTGCAACTGAAATAAACTGTCCTACTCTCTTAATTCCTGATGTGATCCTGCACAGCTTGGACAAGAACAGGGTTCTTATTCCATCACATCTGAGATAACACTGCAGGAAATATGGCACAAAAACATCTTTGTGCCAAGCTGACTTGTGTGCTGTGCCAGATGTAGGGAGGACACAGTTGCTTTCAGCTTTCAGGGAGTCTAGCAGAGTGCTCACCAAGCTTTGTGACACTGCAGGGCACTGGCATGCTTTTCCTTGCTTGGTTTTCCTAAGAAGGTCATGGCCAAGAGTTCTCCCCAGATCCTGAAATATGACATTGGCAACTGCTGCAAAATGCTGTTAATAAGTGATAAAATCACCTGGAAAACTGCCAGTGAGAACAGGGTCCAAACTTATGCACCTCTGTGTGGCTCCTCTGGCATGACACTGTCAGTGTGAGATGCTGAACGGTAAGGGCAGGATATGGCAGGACCTGGGGGGATCAGGGTGTCTAACATGACTGAGGCAGGCAGGCAGGACAGCAGTCAAGGCAGCACAAAAAGCAAAGCATGTCGATAAAATTCTTGTGGTCCTTAATATCCAGCTAAGTATAAAAGGAACTTAGGTACTGTCCCAAAACTTTCTTGAGGTCATAAAAGTTCAGGAAATTTATTTCAGATGAGTTTATCTGAACAACTGAAACATCTAAACAACAGCTAAAACATCACAAAAAGTTGTTCAAACCTAATTACAACTTAGACACAATACCAAGAGAGACATTGGCCTCCACTAGATGCTTTGCTGCCTCATAGTGAAGTTGCTAGACTTCTGATGGATATAGACTTCAGCCTGTTATTTCTCTTCTATACTGCAGACACCCTCTGACCCTCTGGTGTCTCCAGGATCCATTATCAAGACAGAATTAGACCAACAAACTTGACCCTTCAACATTAAATATTAAAAGAGTCATGCCACCTTAGATGCCTTCAATGCTATAAATAGATTATTTTGCACAGGAAAGCCTTCACATTTCAACAATAAACCATTTCTGGGGTGTCTATATTTTCTTCTGCCATATTAACTATCACCAAAGACTCAGGACCTCCTCCTAGGTAAAATCAAATATTTTTTATGAGTCAGCAAGCTGCAATTCTAGCAGACCATAATGCAAATAAAACCAGAACAGGTATCATTAATGGCTCCATTTCAATGCATAACAGAGAAAATAGTATTTTGCATCAGGGTGCTATGAAGCTTTCCAGTTCTAAGAAAAATGAATAACATCTATTCTCTAGGCTGTAAAACCATACAGCCAAAGCCTTGTCTCATGGCAGTATTAATTTTGGAGTGAGAGTGGGACAAAAACTCAAGATTTTCACCCAATATTTTAAATCATCGAAATATAGTTTGATATTAGGAAAATAAATGCATTTATCTGTTACTCTGAAAGAGGACTTTAAAGTACCCTGAAGACTAACACCAAAAAACAAACAATTTGAAGATCAGGAAAATAAAATTTCAAGACAGCAAGGTTTTTTAGCAATGTTGAATAGATTCTTGACTGCTTGACCAGAAGACATCAGAAGAAACTACACTTCCATCTTCACAACTTAGAATGATGACAAGGATTTTTGCTTTTTGGTAGACTACTAATTTGGCTGACTCATTAAAATTGGAATCTATCACACCACTTTCTGCAGACAGTAAGGAGAAGAATATGTTTTAGGTGTCATTTTTTTAATACATTATTCTTTTTTTATACCAACACCTAGCAAATGTCAGTACTCACAAACTTATCTTCTCTTGAGTCACTAATATCTTCTTTTTAAAGATAGAACAGTGTTCCCAAATAGCGGTCCCTGAGCAATAAGCTTCTGATGGTATCTGTGTCCAAAGAATATTGATGACAGCAAGTAAAGGAATGTAAAGCATGTTTACCAATACTGAGCTGCTTTGCTTATGAGCCAGTGAACCACAGCACTTTTCTATGTGTGTCAGCACTTCAGACTTTTCAATGAAACAGTTGTTTTTTCACAGTATTACCCATTTTCCCCTGTGTGAACAATTTGAAAAATGAAATGCCCATTACTGTCCTGATTACCTGCCTCATCACAGCCTGCTGGACACAAAGACATACTATTTAACCTTCAACAACAGTACCTTAAAATACTCTATTGATATCTAAAATTCTTTAAAAATATTTCCATAGTAAGTCTTCACAAAACAGCATGTAACTCTGATATGACAGATTTGTGCTCTTCTACATAAAGCAATCAATTTACTGTGCTGCAGAGAAAAAACAAGTCAGACTTTTCTGGGCTACTCAAGCCTTTTGACATCTGAGAGGTTGCTATACTACAGCTGGGCAAATAGCAGCAATGAAACTCTTCATTAAAATTCAGATAAAAAGCTGTGCAATTTTTCTGAGCTGGTTATGAAGGTCTATTTGTTTTCCGTGCATCCAATTCCATTCTCATTTGCACTCTTGAGCAAGTACACTTTGTACATTACCTGTGGTATCTTTAAAGTCTCTGAGCAAACCAAGCTGAACCCATGTCTGGTACGACGAACAACCCTTTAAAAGAATAATGCATTTTCATTTAATCTCAGGATTCTAAATATTGGGAGGTTAGCATATTTGATATATTTCTGCTGCCCCTATGAATAAATCACAGGACATTTTCAGCTATTCAGCTACATCTACTATGGACAGAGGCTGAGCAACCCAAGGAGAGAGGAGGAGTTGAAAAACTGGGATGCAGAAATTGGGGATGAACAAAAACCCTGGATCAAACTTCAACTTGATTTAAACAAGTCCTTTTATTTGAGAGAGTTTTATTTGCTAATCTGTGTTGAAACAGCCATTGACAGGACACCTTCCCAAGTGACAGACACCATATTTTATAAGAGAAAGAAATGAAAACCAAATGCCAGAGGAACAGATTCCTTGTTGAGTGGGTGGCAGCACACAAGCAGCACAAGCCACTGCTTTGGAAGGGAACAGAGTGATCTTGTGGTAGCTAAAGATGTACTGCTTACATATGTTTTCATGAGCAGAGAGAACATACAGGATTTATCTTCAGATTTTGGTGGCACTTCAGCTGCCATGTTTTCCCAGCTCTAAACACATCTGCTGAGCACATCACCCAGGTTAGTGGCAGTCCAGAGTCAGTTATGAAACTCCAACCTGGCCACACCACTAATCCTTAAATTGCAGGAAAGGATTACTAGGCATGATGTGTCTAAGCATTTAAAAGGTGAGGCAGCAAGAAAGGAAGCAAATCTAATCCTCACATTAGAAGCCTAATTATTTTAGGAGGACACATCCTTATGCTGCTGCTGTGTCTCCTGCACGGAGACACCCTCTGCCATCCTACAAGGAGATACATTAGCATGACCATATGTTTTGAGGAAGGCTTGTCAGCTGAGGCACAGAGCTGCTGCTTTGGCTTCTGGAACAGGATACCTCCCTGCCAGCCAAAATCTTTGTGTATGTGTCTGTTCTGCACCACACAGTGGGACAACGGCACAGAAACCCCAGATTCTGCAAAGTGGTAAAACTAAAGCAAACAGGGAATGGCAGGGAGGTTCTAGAAACACATCAGAGAGGTAGAAGCTGTGAGAGAAAAGTTCATTTCAGATAATGGGCAGCTTGAATGAGAACTAGTATGTATCCTTTGATCATGGGGGAAAAGTCAAATCCCCAAAACTTCCTGCCCTCCACCCACACCCACCCCTAAGATATAAAACTGTAAGAATATGGGGAAAAATGCACAATACATGGAAGCAAATATATTTGTAACCTGTTTCAAAACTGAAGCGAGATGAGTTCATGAAAGAAATGCATGTAATAATTGCTCATCACAGGAGTGGACTGCAACTTGAAGGCTAAGGAAGGTAAAATGCCAAATTACTTCTACATAGCATCATGAAAATTGTGTATTGAAAACACATGAAAATTGAAAAAAAAAAAAAAAGAAAAGAAAAAAACCCAAACAAAACAAACCAAGGAATCAGTCAGAAAATACAAGTATAAACACTCTTTAGCAAAGCTGGAATTTGAGCAGCATTCCAAATCAACCTCTGGTAATTCCAACTACATTGAATAAACATGTGTAATTTTCTTGGCAAAAGCTCCAAGACTGGCAAAACAGTGGCTCATGATGACAGTGTTATAGTAAGGCAAAAGGCTGAAACTTCTCTGAATGCAACAACCAAACACCTTTCTGAGAAGGAAGAGAAACCCTCCTGCAGTTGACTTCTCTGTCTTTATTTTACCATTTACTGCTTAACAGTAAAACAATTCATATTCTGCAGGTACTTGCTGCACTGTAGAACTTTTAAGGCTTAGTCTTGTTCTGACACTTATTTTGAACCTTGAAGTAATTTATTCAGACAGTTTTTCTGTTCTTCCATTACCTAGGCTAAGCAGCAGGATTCTTCACTCCTCCTGCAGAACTGGCTCAGGCAAAAGCAGACTCTTACCATCTCCTAGGGCTCTATATCAAGCCAGTATATCATTCCCTATAACACTCTGTTATTTGCTGTAATAACATGAAAGAGAGCAAATCCATGCAGGGGAAAGAATTTCACAAGGTACAGTCATCACATGCAAATTCTATATTCTTCTCCATTTGTTTGAAGGCTAGAAAGGCAAGCTATTTTAAAGTGATAATTGACTTCTATTTCAGCCCTGTAAAGAAAAGAAATGCCATCCACTCTGGGTAATTAATTGCATTACATATTCCCATACACCCACATACATTTGGAGCAGGAAAACACAATTCTCTGACTGCTACCCTGGCCCAAAAAAAATAAAATCCCGACAAAAACATTTAAAGATTTCAGATCATCCAGATGAAACCAGACCTAATTTTTACTGACTAGTACTGAGGGCAGTAACCTTTAACTGACATATTTCTTTCTAGAAATTTGTTGATGGGTACAAACTAGTTTTTGCATCCTCACTTTATAGAGCTCAGTCTTTTGATGTCATTGAGGTCCCCACATTTCAGTTAAGAAGAATATCAGCTGTTCTCTATTTTGGGGGATTACTGTCTCCAATTCACTTGAAAGTGCTGCTCAGAAGCAAATAAAACAGAGTTTTTCACATCCAGAGTAAAGTAGGTCTTAACATTTCATATGGCTAGAAAACAAGGCTTGAAAATAGAAGTATCAGTTAAAACATAAACAAACTACAATGTCAGTTGTTGTTACAAAGCTGAACTGTCATCCCATGTCCTCTTCATTTTCCTTAATTTTTTTGAAGTGGTTAAAATTTGAATATGAAGCAAATTTTAGTAGAAGTAGATGCTGCTTAGGAGTAGATGTTGCAACCTTTTTTCTGTTCTCTGAGTGAAAGGTCAGACTGTTTTTTCTCCTAATTTACCAAGTCCAACTTCCTTTTGAGCCATGACACATTTAGAAAGACATCCTGGCTAAATATAATTTTAAAAGCCAGGCAATTTATCACATTGAAATATAGTAAAAATGTGGGTCTCAAGGCAGCCTGTGGAAAATACATGATCCTCCACTATTGTTGCTATCCTGCCTTCACACAATGATGTTATCCAGTGGAGCCAGCTCCAAAGAGGAGGACTTGGAAAGGCCCAAATAGCCCTGGAAGCACTCACACATGGCAGCCTCTGTCATCCCACTCACTGCTTCCCACTCCCTCCAAGAGCCTTAAGTTCCTGCGAGTGCAAGAATCAGCTCATCTGGCTACTGAGTAGCAAAAGAGCAAAAGGACGTTAAATCCTCCAGCCTGTTTCTTTTTACTCTGTGCACAGACTCAGTCCATGTGTTCTTTTCTTCCTGTAGGGTCAGTGGCAAACAGCTGCAGGTTCTCCCTGACCACAGCTGCAAGCACCCAAAGCATGCTGTAAGACTTACATGGACAAGCAGTACCATCTAAACTTAGCTCTAACACTACTTCTTCTAAATGTTTCCTTCTATAAATCAAGAAAAACTGGGGCTTGTTATTTGAATGAAAATGTTAAAACCAAAAAGCATGCTACAATTTCATACCACAAATCAATCTTTCCTTCAAGAAAAGACATTTATTCTCTAATCTCATCATTTTTGCAGCCAGATCTAAGAGCATATCATGGATACAGATGAAATTCTTCAGTATGGCAGACTTGGGCCACATTCTGGGCAAAACCAGTACAGGACATCAGCGCTGCTGCCCAGCCTCCCTTTCTCTGAACCCCTGGGCTGTGTTTCCCAGGTCAGCGCGGCACAGATCACACTTTCCTTGTCTGCCTAAAGAAGTCTCTCATGCCAGCTAACATGCATAGACAGACCCTCCTCTAATTTTTGGAAGTCTGTACTACATTTGATGAGAATGAAACCAAACATTAGGAATGACATCAAAATCCTGTGTCCCCATATGAGGATGAGGCCTACAGAATTACATTCCCAAATAAGAAATACAGATATATGCTGCTGCTCACAGACATCAGTGCACAAAAGACGCTCAATATTCAACACAGAGGATACAGCACAGTTTAAAACAAGTACCCCAAGAAGCTGGAAAGGAACCTGTCACCAAGACAGGTGCATTTATAAGATGCATTTAGAAAATGCATCTCAGAGAATGATTTATGTAGATCAAAAGTATCCAATTAAAAGTGTCAGATCTGAACAGAAGCCCAACATAAGACTCGAAGCGAGACTTGTTCACTCATCTATGTATTATTTCATATTTGTTGCTACTGAAACAAATTGCTAAGCCTCCACCAGAGCAGAACTGGATGAAAGCTCCAAGGCATTCTAGGACATAATAACAGCACCAAAGCATCACATTTAGAGGTGCAATGACTGTCACTTGTTTAAAATCATCTGCGAGTGTAGCTTTGTGAGCAAACAAATACAGACCATGAAAACAAAACAGAAACAGGGAATGTTTAGGATTCATTTAATTGCTGGCCAAGATTGGTTTAGGATGCCTTTTATACAACGCTATAAATTGTAAGGGCAGAGTTACATGAAGGTAAAACCTTTATTTGTCTATTTCTATTTAAGAAAAAGACACCTATATTTCATTTCTATTTAAATGCCCAGTTAATTATTTTTATACAATGTCCCTAGCCAAATGCACTTTATTTAGATGAAATTTTTGTTGTTGCTGTTGATAATGTTCCTTTTAAGCAGCAATAATTTCCATTTGGTCTTAGCTTAAACAGCTTCTCTGGAAGAGAGCCCAATTAAGCAGATTTTCTTATTAAGCATGCCCCAGTTAAATGATGTATCAGCTCAGTTCCTTTATGATTTTTACATAATGACCAGAGCACAGGGCACATTTTACATTATTTTTGAGCTAGTCTGTCCTTGCACAAAGAAAGTACAGTAATATCACTATTATAAGCCGCACCATTTTGACTAAAATTTTGGTCCGAACCCGGAAGTGCGGCTTATAATCAGGTGCGGCTTATATATGGACAAAGAATGAAAAGTTGCTGTTTTAGTTTGGAGGACAGGTGTCTGCTGAGATAGGCAGGAGCCTGTCTTTGAAATGGAGAATGTAAACCCCCTCCCTCCAAATTCTTATAATTTTGAAATCAAGGGGCTTTCAGGCAAAAATGTGGGAATTAGGAATAACAGATCTTTTCTAGGGAAATTAAAATAGAAATACAGTACTACAAAGAAACAAACTCCAAACCCTGACAAAGTCAGAGTACAACCTGACACCCCGTCAGGCAGGGTGTTGGTAGCAGTCCCATTAAATGGTGATTGCAGTTGTCCTGCAGTGACAGATGTGATTCAGTTGAAGCAGTGCTCCTGTACAAGGTGCAGTTTCCCTCCAGAGGTCCAGTGGTGATGTGGAGGAATCCGGTTTCCCTCTGGAGTCCAGTGGAAAAGGGGCTCCCTTAGTGACCCAAAACCTCTGTTTTTATCTTGGTGAGAAATGTTGGCTCTTCCCCCTGACTGGAGCAACTTCCAATGGGATGCAGTAATTTTATCAGTCCCACAGTGGGACTCAATGGGCCATTAGTAGAAAATTACTCTCTGGAGGAAGGATGGGTTGTGAAAAGATAAGGAACAATGCCCTGCCTGGTTTCAATGGATGGCCCATTAGCAGAACGTCTCCCGTGGAGATAAGGATCACTGCCCCCACACTCAACAGATGGTGATAGAGTAGATACCTTTTATCACACTCTGTATTATAACCCAAGACAGTTGCCGACATCTGGATGTGCATCTTATAATCAGGTGCGGCTTATAATCGTGAAATTACTGTATATGTTTGCATTCATTTTAACAAAACAACATCAAAGGTATGACATCCCGCTTAAGTAGGAAGATTTCTACATAGTCTTGTGGAGTTCTTTTGATGAAACTACCCAATTTCCCTTTTAAGTATTTCACTGGAGGGAGTCTCTGAAGAGAAACTGATTTCTGACACCCTAGCACTGTCAGCAGCACATCTCTATAGAAGGGGCTCTCCTTCCCTGGGCATCTGGAAACCACCTTTATAACTCACTCTGTGCTCCAGCACTACATAAAACTTTTTAATATTTAATTTAATTAAGTTTAATTGCATTAAATTAATTACTTCTCTTTTTTTCCTGTGGGAAAGAGCAATTCAATGACAGCCTCACAGTCATTTCCTAAGGTTATATTTCTGACACTTGGCAAGGAATCTGAAACAAGTGTTGGATGTGTCTTATTTGCACAAGAAGATTACAGTTAAAATCAACAACCCTTGTGCAGTATATTGGATTAGAATACCAGTCCTTCCGCAGTAATGAAATTAAAAATAGATGCTGAAAAAGCAATTTAATTAAAAGCTGTTGCATGCTTTAGAAAGTGTTTAGGTGTGTTCTGAGCATTCCTCAATGCTGACCTAAAGTCCTTATGTGTTGTTTCAGTACCAAATGTGATTTTCTAAATCAACAGTAGTCAAACAACTGGGATCATTTTACTATCCACACATTTTTAATTTGTTTTTAAATGAGTTTTGGAAATACTAAAGAAGTTATGCCATGAAACAATTGTCTAATTTGATTTTTCCATCAACTGCAAATAAAATGCTACCAGGGTAGAAAACCTGACTGTCCCTACGAATTGCTGTTATTTTCTGGAGTGTGTAATAATTTCCCATTTAACATCATTATGTTGCTGTATTAGTGCAGTTCTCTTGTTTTATCATAATAGTTCAACTTTTAATTCCAAACATTATTTTTGAGTTTGAAAAGATGCCGCCCTTGTGCCAAAAAGTAAATGAATTACTTTTGTACGATCAGAGGTTGAAACACAACCATCTGGCCCACCAAAATTGGTCAGAATTTTTCAGTATTCTTTAAATGGCACATGCTGAGAAAAAGCCTGCTCCAACTGAAGTAAGTGGCACAACGCCCACTAATTTATATAAAGCCAGGATTTCTTCCAGCATGTCCTAGTGAGAACATTTTGCTTTTCTGGACTATGCACAGATTTTGTACTGGCTACAACTGTGTTGGTTGGGGGAGATTTTTTTTATTTTTTTTCTCTCCACGGAAACAATAAAATCAATTTGTGAAGAAATATTCAAGGTGGACAGAAACAAGCACTGGCAAAGCAGCGTGTTTTCTTGCTGGTATTTTAATAGCAGGAGGAGGAGGATTATTCCACCAAAGGTACAGGGAAAGAAACACACACTTCTCCATTTTTGTCAAGTTCAAAGTACTGACAAAACACTGAGAAATATATTTTCCTGGTGTAATACAGTAGTTAATGACTGTCAGCAATGTGTGGATTTCAGGTTTCCTGAACTGGACAACTACTGTACCACACCTGTGGCAATATACCTCTTTTAAAATGCACACAGAGAGACCATACCTCACGAAAAGATCACAGTTTATGAGAAAAAACTATATATTCTGCAGTAAGGCAGTGATATTTTCACAAGAAATACTCTGCTAAGTCGTAATACCTGCAGTTGTTTCATGTAATTTAATTCTGGCTTTACTTTATTTACAGAGAAAAGGCTGCAACTAGATAGCAAAAAGGTTAAGCGAGCAATGGTTTTATGTGCAGTGGCACCATTTCCAGAGACTTTATCCCCTGCTTCACAGTCATGGGACAAAGTCAGGCAGCCATACTGGCACAAAAATATTTTGTGGAATCACAATAAATAGACAAGACAGTGACCTGTGATTTCCATGTTCAGTTGTGGTTCATTGCCCAAATATGTAAACTATTTAAAGGTTATTTATTTTACTGAGAATAAGGTAGCAGCTGCTTAGATGTATATAAGCAGGCACACACACATTTTTAGAAGTATATCTACACAAGTTGGATTGCTTTGTAAATAAGGTTACTCTGAATATTTTTAGATGCAAATCAATTCTATTTTCCACTCCAGCAGTAGGATTAAATTTCTGACATTGATGAAATCCAAAGACACTATATTTAACTTGGTGATTCGAGAATGATTCATAATGAAACCCTTCTTTTTCATAGCAGTGGGATGCCACCTATTTTATTCTGCTTTATTCTGGAGACAGACATTAGCGTGTACCCATGATGAGTGGTAATAGCAGTCAGATTTTAGTAAGCCTACCAGATAATGATACTTCAGCCATGTTCTGGGGGAAGTGGAGAGGCAAAAACTTTTAGCCAGAGGGTTCCACATCCATTGAAGAAGTATGATGTAAAAGAGCTTGTTTGTACAAGTGTATCTTTTTGATACTGATAATTTGTAAAGAAACAGATATGGGAATTTTTCAGAAAAGAGAAAAATAAGTATCAGGTCTTTACATATTAAAAAACTACTGAATTTCTTTCAAAGATCAAAAAGGGGAAAAAACCAAAAAACAAAAAACCAGCTGAGTCTTAAGGAGTAATCTGAAGTTTCTTTATAGCACTTTTCTACTTTTTTTCTAATAAATGTTTCTATTCCTGTTATAGGTCCAAAATTCCAAAGATATTTACCACAGTGTCATGAGTCTGTAGGCATTAGTCTCATAATGAATATGCCTACCGCTGCCTAGCAAGTACTGATGTGGAACATCTGTATGTCAGCAAAACCACATAAATTAATTATATTAGTTTTCTGTTATCACATTTTACATCTTTGAATTCAGGGCTTTTTATGCACTAAGATTAAACATTTATTGTAACTTTTATTTCACTGTTAAAGATTAAAACCAAGTGAATTTTCCTCAACAAGACAGAAAGTGTGACTCAAGTTGTTTTCCTCAAGGAAAACAGTTGAAACAGAGTTAAGCAGAGATACTTCCAACAACTTTTTAAAATTAAAATAGACAAGAGTTATTTTTCCTTATAGTTTTACCCTTGAACAACATCATATTTCTCTGCAGACAGTTGACATACAGAATCAGAGCATATGCCTGGAAGGGATCAAATCCAGCTCCTGGCCCTGTTCACATACCTTAGCTGATGTTTATGACACTAGAAAATTCAGCATGGAAATGAATGGTTTCCAGTTCCCCCTCAATTAATTACATCATATAAATAAAATTTATATTAATTTATTACATATATAAATGTATATATATATATTTATATGTATATATATATATATGTGTGTGTATATATATGTGTGTGTGTATGTATCTATATATAGCCCCACTCCTTTCTCAGGAACTAGAATTCTACAAATGGATGCATACTGTATTAGACCAGTTTCCTATGCTTAATCAAGATATACAAGAATATCTTCTCATGTAAAATATATGGCAGTCCTGAATAATTTAAAAAGGCTCAAATACTTCACTCTCTTTGATATCTAAATATCTGCCAGAGGAAGAATATCTCTCCCCCTCTTTGAAATTAAAAAAAAAATCTTTAATGGAGTCTGAATTTTATGTAGACCACACACAAGCAATTTGAGGGAGAGAGGAGAGGGGGAGCTGCTCAGGTGTTTTATGATTATTCCCAGAAAAAACATAATTCTCCCAGAATTTTAAAGTAAGAGAGACCTTTAGTATTGGTCCAGTCATGTTAATAAAAAGATACTGATAATTCTAGCACAAAATGGCAGAGTAGCAGGAAAATTAGGACATATTTAAATTAGTGTATTTTTTGTTACAGTATTGCACAGTATTCCATTCATCTCATGTTTTTCACTTAAATCTCAATTTTCTAGGTTTCCTTCCATCTACTGTCACTATTTCTCATGACTGAAGATCATTAGTATGTTAAATATTAACTATTTGGGATTGTATTACACTTTTAATAGCAATCTGTGAAAAAATTAATGGTGAATAATAATTTATTAAAAGTAATTTATTGAAAGTTGATAACCAATCATCTCCTCACCCAAAAATGTTCAGACCCTAAAGAGACAAGAGCCATTCTAAAAGAAGGGATTTAAGTACAATAATTTCACGAGTATAAGGCACACCAGATTATAAG
This sequence comes from Catharus ustulatus, assembly GCF_009819885.2. Classification (NCBI taxonomy): domain Eukaryota; kingdom Metazoa; phylum Chordata; class Aves; order Passeriformes; family Turdidae; genus Catharus; species Catharus ustulatus. Next base: position 47,339,825 of record NC_046225.1, read on the forward strand.
GTGCACTTCTGGGTGTCGGCAAATTTCCAAACTTTGCCCATAAATAAGGCACACCGGACTACAAGGCGCACTTTTTTTTGCAGCGAGGATCCGTGCACAACAAAGTAACAAATTAGTAATGGAATCACACGATCGTGGGGTTTACTGGCAGGTGCTCAATTTGCAAACATTTTTCACAGATTGGCATAGCCTTTAAACGCAGCCCCCGGCGCCCTCCCCATTCCGTGGGCCCCGGCACTCCTGCCCACCCCTGGCGCCGGCTGGCATGGCTCGCCTTGCGGCTTGGCCGCCGGGCCCACCACACCGCACAGCTTGGCTCGTGGCTTACACTTCCAGGTTGGCAAATTTCTGAACTTTGTCCATGTATAAGGTGCACTGAATTATAAGGTGCACTTCCAGTTTTCGATCAAAATTTTTCAAAAGGGTGCACCTTATAGTCGTGAAAATACTGTAATTTTGAAATGCTGTCACCTTCAAACCCTTTTTATTCCTCTGGGCAGGAACACTTTCCTCTAGACCAAGTTGTTCAAAACCTTGTTCAGCCTGGCCTTGAACACGGATGAGGTATCCACAACTTCTCTGGGCAGCCTGTTCCAGTGCCTCACCACCCTCGCAGTAAAGAATTTCCCCTCCATATCCAATCTAAGCCTACTGTCACCCCAAAGCCATTCCCCCTTGTTCTAACACCACAAGCAGAACCACCACTACATAAAGAACCACCTGTATTATTTATTTATCTAATATGGATTTGTTTAAAAATAATTCAGAGCTTTTATCACTCTCTTGCACTTCAGAGGCTGATGCATACAATTCAAAAATGTTACATAATAAACTAGAATAATCATAAATAAATAGCTATTAAGCGAAACATTTCATTTACAGCTTTAAAAGGAAAAAGAAAAAATATTGTCACTGGCTCTTTATTCCCATTTAAAAAAGCATCAAATTTATTCCCATAATGCTGACAGAATGCTCTGAATTATGAACAGTTTGTTTTGAAACAGGAACTCTAAGCATCTGACATTGAAGGAACATAAAAGTTTAACTTAAGGATGAGAAATTGGGCAAGCATAGTGACAAGGCAAGGCTCAGACAACCTTCAGAACCAATTACACTGTAATCTGCATAAGCCTTTCCATCATTGAATCATCATACTTCTTGTAGAAAAAAAAGGCAAAAACTCCTTCATACACATTCCAGACAGTCAATGGAGCATCTTAAAGAAAAGGAGAAATGTACAGAAAGGAAAAATTACAGATGCCACATGGGTCTGAATCTTCTGGCGGCACATTCTAGTGCTCTCTATATCCATAGCACTTTTAGGATGGGAGGATACCCAAAACCCAGGGCTGTGGTTCTGGTTCATTACTCCTACCAGGGCACTCTGCAACACAAGTCCAGAACATCACCCTGCATCAACAGCACCTGCACATGATGGCAACTCAGCAGCAAAGGGACACAAGACCTCATTTCCATTCAGGCACCAACAGACCTGGTCAAAGGCAGGGTTACTCTTCCAAAAGCAGCTCCAGAATTATGGGAAAAATCCCGCATACAGGCAGGAGCAAAGGTCACTTGTAACTATATTCAGACTAAATATTTTTAAGCATTTCAGCACTAAATATTCCTAAACACACATAGCCTGGACTACTACTGAAATCCTGTGTCTGAGTGGCAGTCCTAAGCTTCCTGCTCATCTCACAGGCTACTGTCTCACCTCCCTCCAGTTTGTAAAATTGTTAAAAATATCCTGACAAACAGATGTGGGAAGGATTCCACAAGTGGCTTAAATTAAAATACTTGAGATCCTAAAAGCTTAAGAAAGCCTTTAATGGAGGGGAAAGTATCAAATAAATGCTTCATACATCTTAAATGTTTTCATGTGCAAATACTAACTTGTCATCTATTAAATTATGTTAAGCCAGTGTAATTGGACAGGGAAGCTGCAGCATAAAAAGATAAACCTATCTTTAATGCAGCAATTACTCTATGTTTATTGATTAGAAACCAGATGCATTCTCATGTTTACTACAAATTACAGGTAAAAATATCTTTTTAGCTATTTGAGCTGGTACCATTTGCCTGTTCCAAGCTGTCATAAATTTTGTCAGTGCTGCTGAAAATAAAAGACCAAAACTCTGTCAGTTCTATGCAAGTAAAAGAGAGCTGACTCCAGTTTCTCATTTTCACCTCCCAGCTGCATCTCATGCCAAATCTATTACCTGCATGGCTACCCTCTTAGAGAGTGTGAACTGGCATTTTTTCCCACATTTCATCTTTTTCTTTCCAAAAAACAAAAAATATCCACATTTTTTTATGTCTGAAAGACAAAGCCAGCAGCTGTTTCTAAGTCAAAATTTCATTAACCATTCTACCTAGAGCAGTAGAAATGGTACCTTGTCTTCAACTGCCATTGTCCTAATTCACTACACACAGAGCTTGAACAGAAATTACTTCCACATCCAGGTTTCTTTTTTGACACTTAATATTTAACTGCAGAAATCTTCAAAACCTACTCTGCCTTTTATTTAAAAAGATGGTCTTAGGAGCACCCTAAAGACTAATACATTTTGGAACTTTGCAAAGCAAGTCTTTAACGGTCTATCTTACAGAATGGCAGATGGAGGGGGACACACTGCCCAAAGATGCTCAGAAGTACAACAGGTCTTGGATGCAATCCTCCAACATAAGAAATCTTCCCCAAGAAGAAGAGAAGAGCTTTTTGACTCCAGCCTTTCAGTTCTAAAAGTCCCACAATCAAAAAGCCACATTAAAGAACACTAAGCTTCCTAAAGTTTACCTGAACAGCTAAATGCAATATAATTACTTAACTCCCAGGACTGCCTGGCAGCTTAACTGAAACAACAAAGTTAATAGCAACAGCTTAGAAGAAGATGCTATGAAAGTTCAAGCTTTTCCTACCCAGACTAACAAAAGTAGTACTTCTCAAGAGGAGATTGTTCTCTGCCTAGTGTTTTGGTCAGCTCAATGCCTATCTTGCCCCAGCAGTGACTCCCAGCACATGGCTGGCATGGCACACCATGCTCTCCTGGACTCCCAGCCATGCTGGTACACAGCTGACCCAAACTGACTCAAGAGACATTCCATACCAAATGATGCCTGCTCAGGTGTAAAAGCTAAGGGACTGGAGGCATTGTTATTTTTATAAAAAGTTTGTCTTTTATACTAAAGCCCTGCTTCCTGGGGAGTGGCTGAACACCTCCTGTTGACGGGAAATAGAGAATAAGTCTCTTGTTTCTCTTTGCTTCCACACACGACCTTTGCTTTATTAAACCTCCCAGGAGCTTTTTTCCATCTCACTTTCTCCTTTTCCTTGTACTGCTGAGGAGGGGACTGATAGAGTAGTTTGGTGGGCACATAGCAGCCAGCCAAGGTCAACCCACCCCTGTACTTTTTGGATCCAGTGTGGGGCACAAGGAATTTGAGATATGGAGTGTAAAGAGTCCTATTCCTGAAGACAAAGGGATGAACAAGTGGCAAAATGAACAAGTGATGAACTGACCTGAGATCCCTTTACATGTTCCCCTGTGCCAGTCTGGAGGGATGGAGGTAGAGAATTCGGGGGAAGAGAGAAACTAAGCCCCAGAAGAATGGAGGGGTGAGGGAAAGGTTTTTTTACATTTAGTTTTCATTTTCTCACTATCCTACTCAGATTTGATTTGAAATAAATTAAATAATTTTTCATAAAGTCAAGGTCTGTTTTGCCCATGACAGTCATTGGTGAGTGATCTCTCTCTGCCCTTTTCTTGACCCACAAGTCTTATATTTTCTCGTCCCTGCCCATATGAGGAGGGGAGTAACTGAGCAGCTTTAATGGGCACCAAGTGTCCACTCAGTGTCCAGTCAGGATCAACCCACTATAGGAGAAGCAATGGAAGCACCTGAACACAGAATATCCTCTTGCACTTCAATGGAAAAATCTGTTTCAATTTATAGGTCAAGTCTGGATGATCCTCATGGCTCTTTGTGAGGAGCTATACTCTCAGCATGCTGCTCCCTGCACAGTGTCCCAGAACACGAGGTAGGGTACCAAGCTGAGAACCTGTGAACAAGAACAGCACAGTGTGCCCTGGAAATACAGGGATTTGGAAAGGGCACCTGCAGATATTTGTGGTACATTTTGTAGGCTGCCTCTTAGCAATGTCCAGCTGCAGGTCAAAATCAGCAAGGATGAACATTTGTCAGTTCACTTCATCCAGAGCCAAGGGCAAATGCAGAGTACATCCATGGCTTGGGCCTGTATTCCAGGAGCTGGATGGTTGACAGGAAAGAGGAGGCCTTCACATATTAAGTATGACAGATAGCCACCAGCAAAAGACAGTCACATTAAACCTAATATTATGACCCCAAAGTGTGGGATATTGTCAGTTCTCTCAGTGACAGAACTCCCCACCAGGAAAAGCTTTCTCTTGGCAAAAAGCATGTAAAGACCTTGTGCTGCTTCCAACAGGAAGCTTTCTACAAGTGACAGCTATTCAAGCTATAATAAATAAAGTATTCTATGTATTAAAACTAAAGGCTAGTCTAGTAGATGGGAGGGAAGGTATTGATAAAAGAACGAAATTTGATCAAAGTGAACTCAAAAAGAGCCAGAAAAACTCATTGAAGTATCTGCTTGTGTTGGGGGTTGGTGGAGTTTTGGAAATTTTTCCCATTATTATGTTAAGCTGGCCAGGGCGGCTCCCCTTTAGCTGTTAAGTGCTCAAGACAAAGGGAAGGTGGGGTGCTGCTTTGTCCTTCGGCAGGTGGGGGGACACTCGCAGCTCGCCGGCCTGAACTCTGGGAGAGAGGTTGCTTTTCTCCGTGGTGGGACCAGGCCCCTGCACTCCAACTGCTAAAGCTTCCTGCTTCTGAGAACAGTGCTGAGAACCAGGATGCCCACAGTGATCAGAGTGTTTTCCTCACCCTTCTCCCACCTGGGATGGTGCTGCCGCCTCGCTCCCCTGCTCCTGCAGCCGCCGTGACTGAGAGGCTGCCTGCCCTGCTCCATCGGGACTGTGCGGAGAAGGGCATCTGTGACTGGAAAAAGGGACTGAGACTGAGTTTCGTTCTGTTCTGTCACTGATTGGTTTTGGTTTTGTTTTTTTTTTTTTTTCATAGCTAATGTTGTTTTTTGTTTGTCTTGTAGATGTATCAGTAAAGAACTGTTATTCCAAACCCATACTTTTTGCCTGAGAGTTCCTGAATTTCCAAATTGTAGTAAACTAGGAGGGAGGGAATTTTTCACTATCCATTTTTTGAAAAAAAAAAAAAAAAACCAAACAAAAAACTCTCGCCTCTTTCTTTTTCCTGGCAATACTGTCCCTTTAAACCAGGACAGCTTGGAATGTCAGAGATAGAGAAAAGTTCAGAGTGGGTTTATTGGCCCCTGACATCCAAGAATGTGCAACCACACCAGATCCTCCTGTTCCACAAAGGATTTCCCTTCCTTGTCAGAGAAACCACTAAGGCAAGCATTGCTTTTTCCTATGTGTTTTCAAGTTACTGAGATCTTAAAACTTTTTCCTTCCATGAAGCATTCCAAACAGACAGATAAATTTCTAAAACCAGTGCCTGACCTACAAAGAGACTCTTAAGACACATATTACAGAAATCTTAAGACCTATGAGATCTTATCATCACCAGAGCACAGAGTCTTTTTGACTTAGGCTGTCAGGAGGTGTTGGAACCACCAGCTCAGAATAAAATCCACAGAAGCTCTCCAGTCTCCAAAGTCCATGTTGGCAGCTGGCTGGCTGTCAGGATCTCTGCCCCCCAGAGCTGTGTCTGCAGACTTGTGAAGGACTTTGTGGGTTATAGGTCCTGTGTCAGCCTGGACCTGTCCCTCTCTACTATCAGTGAGGCCAGCAGCAGGTGGGGGTTCCTGCTGCTCTGGGATGGAAAAGGAAATGAGGGGACCATAGGAAGAATGGCATCCCAGGCATGACTTCCCTGAGAAGTGCATAACTTGGACTCTGCAAGCAGAATTATGATACCATCCAAGCACTGTTACCAAGCAGGATTTGCAGATGAGCTTTTCTAGGGTCTTCAATTAGTCTCCCAACAATGTATTATAATTTGATTAGAGAAGACATTCGGATAGCCCGACTGCACAACTTGGTCAGCTGCACAAACTGCATCTCCCTTTTCAGTCCTCATTCTTTACCCAAAGGCAGATATTTGAAAAAGAAAAAGCAGTATTAACTGTTTGTGAGCATGCAAGCAGCTTTCAAATCTGGACTTTCTATTATGGTCCAATAGGTTGTTTTGTTCACATCCTCCATTTTCTAAAAACAAAAAATAATTCCTTTAAGCTGAATCAGAGTTAACTGATCTTCATGTAACCATAGCTGTTCCGAGACTCTGCTTTCAGAAAAGGGAAACAACACTGCAACTCTAAAGCATTTCAAAGTATAAGCAGATTCCCATCCATTCACTCTAAGAGGACCTCTGAATCACTTAACCCATGAGCTTCGTGTAGACAGAAATAATGACTGCTTTTCCAGTTGCTGTTGTTAATTGAAACTAACAGCCTGATAGTATCGTGTAGCATGACACCCTGTATATATTTATTATTTTGGTGTGGAACCATCACTCTAATAAAGACATTTCACATCTGGGTGAAAAATCAGATATGACTGTTTATGAGATGATAACGACTTCATAATTCTTACAAAGACAAATTTCCCTAATAAACAGAAAATAATCTTCTTTTTCTAATCCAACAGACTAAAGTACAACACAGCATTTGTTTAAATAAAGGATTTCCTACATGGCACTGTTTGTGTGTGCAAGAATATAGTGCAATGATAAAAGGCAAAGGAGAGCCAAGAATAAGATACAATACTTCTGCTGCATGTTTGTTTCCTTTAAGCAAGTTTTAAAGCTTTTATAAATTTTCAGTGGCTTACTGTGCTGGAAGAGCATCATTATGGCACTTTGATTTATAAAATAGGAAAACCCAAAACCACTCCTTTAAGGATTTGTTGAGGTTGTTCCATCATGCTTTCAAAAATCTTTTATATGCACAGATAGTGTTATCCAGAGTTAGTACCTCCTAGCATCTTACAAGCATAAGTAAAAGCAAAAAGTTTTTTCAAGAACAGTTCCAGATTTGGAAATAAACATAATCTAAGTGCAGATACTGCCTCTTAATTAAACTTATGGAAGACTTTATTGAAAATTCTTCCCCAGCAGAGATGTGAACTCTGATGAAAACATCACTGCTTATGGAAAGGGAGGCACAGCAATATGCAACAATATTTAGCAAGGGAATCTGAAAGTATATGAAAAGTGTGGTCTGGAAAAAGACGCTCATAGCCTGATGGAACCACTGGCTGCCTAATGCCTTGTGTGACTCTTATTTTTATGTTATTCTCCCTCATTTTCACTGATAGTTGTGCGGATAAAAGTATTCGTGATGAAATATTCCTACCCACGATAATATATTAAGGACACATTACTTATCACTTACATAACACCAGGATTATTTTTTCAAAAGAGGATTGTGTAATACAAAGGATTACCATTCTTCAAAACACAAAGTATATGCAGAGCAACAGCAGTTAGAGGCAGACATATCAAATGCTCCTTCTGCCTGAAGTACCATTAATATGTCATTTTAACACAGCACTGATTAACCTGGGACTAAAGTACACAAGGCAATTGCTATGAAAGGCTGAAAATCTACTTGTTCTGCTAATAAATGCTTAAATTATATCAATAATAATAAATGAATGAAACATTTAAACTGTTAGAGTCTTTAGAATTGCCATTGATGTCACTCAATATTTTGCTGTGGAAATGCAGTTTGATTAATAAAAAAATATAAATTTACCTCTCCCATAAGATTGTGGGTGGTTATTTCAACATCCTTCCTCTCCTCTGGGGCATTGGCAGCTCTGTGCCCGTGGCTTGCTGGAATTTCAGCAATTTCAGCTGACAGAGAGCGTTACAGTGAACAAGGCTTTATAACCTCTCTGAATTCTTCCACTTTCTAGCAAAAGCTTTGCGCTCACCCACCTTTATTTTTGTCACAGTTGCTAGGATGCCTTGGCGACAGACACCAGAAATATCTATGATTTGGAGACAAAGCTGGAGGCAGGTGTAATCCACACCAGACCAAAAGGAGGGCAGGAGGCTCCTGCCAACAATCACTTCACCAGCAGAGATTCCTTGCAGCAGCAAAAGCCCTACCTGGGATAGAGCAAATCCACTTGCCTCCATCTCAGCCCCTGCATCTCACCTGCCTCACAAGGGACACAAGGAACAGGTCCAGCCTCCCACCACTGGGGAGGAAAGAAAAGTGCCTGTCAACTTGGTCACCCACCTCAGCCAACAGCACTGGATACACCCTGCAGGATTTTCCCCTCCTTGCTCTTGGTCACCCTACTGAAGTAGCAAAAATAGATCCTGGATCTTTATTGCTCAGGGCTGTGCTAGCTTCAACTGCAAAATCTGCCTCCTGCATGAGGTGTTACAAGCAGTCTTTACAGAGGACCAGAGCTGGCCAGAATAGCTTCCAAAGACCCCAGTGATGTTTCCTTTGTGAAGCTCATGCAGATGCTGGCAGAGATTGTGCTAGAAACAAAGCACAAATGATGTATGCACTTGTTTTAAAAGCTCACACAAAGAGTGCTTTTTCTTTTAAATGTTACTCATAGACTTGTGCATTTTAAAAGTCAATCACAATCAGGCAATTATTTAGAATAAAATATATTTTTTTCTGGGTGATAAATGAAAATAGTTTCATTAAGTATTAAGCATCTGTTTTGAAGGAACTGCCCCTTATTTACATAAAATCTGTGTGTCATTCTACAAAATGAATGCTTTCTCTGCTAACAGTGTTGTGGAGGAAGATATTTGTTGCATTGAATTCATACAAACAACCTTACTTTCTTCCCTTTCTCACTGAAAGAAGTTTTATTGCCAGACTGACTGTAGTAGGAAAATTACAATGTAATGCTACACCATAGTTAAAAATCCTTTTGGCCTCTAATGTTAGACAGAAAAATTGTTCTGAGAATAAAAGAACAGATGCTGACAGCCATAGCAATTCTCGATGCTCGTGCCAGGAAGCCATATTTTTTTGAAAAGGCTATTCATAATGTGAATAGTGCTTCATGTGAAGAGAACTCTATTATACAAGACAGTATATATTTCTAGCTAAAGAGATTTCCCCCTCCAACACACCCATTGATTTTTTTCCCTTTATCCAGATTTACTTGTTTTACATCCTCTTTTTGTTACATTAGCTGCTTCAGTGCTCGGAACATTTCTTGTTTACACATTTTGCCTAAAACAACACTAAGCAGTCCTTAATATAAATGGGGAAATGTATTAGCATTGTATAAGAATCAAAAAAAAAAAAAAAAAAAAAAAAAAAAAAGTAGTAAACCTTTAGAAGAAAAAATTCTAATAAATCTGACCTATATATTCTTTTACGAGTTAGTTTTCCCCTAAGGGCATCCACTGTTGCTGACCCCTCCATGCTCTCAAACAGAAGCATCAGTTGTAGTGCTAGTGTAGACAAACCTCTGGAGCCTTGGCATTGTTTTCAATCGTGATGTCCAGACTAGACAGCAATGACAAAAATATCAGATTTTCCCAATCTACAAAAAACCCCAAACATTGCCAGGTACCTTCTCATTAGAAGGAGCATCCTGCACTCTGTGCAAAGTAGGACCTTACTCTATTGCCAAGTTATGCCAGCTGTACCTTGGACACAGAGAGCATTCCTCCTGCCCATGTCAGTGCTGTCTATGCTCCCGCAGCAGAAGCAACCTTTCCAACTTCTGGCACCATCCATACCCTGGCAACAGGCTGCTGCAGGTCAGAGAGCACAGAGGTGGCAGCCCTGTGAAGTTCCCCACCCAGACAGCAGAAGGATGTTCATCACCTTGGTGAAAAGAATAGGGAACATCCTAATTACACTCACGGAAAATACACTCACTGCCACCCTCTATTGCCATCAGCTCCAAAGCAGCTGCAAATGTTTCCCAGAAAACCTTGCAGCTGCACCTGCAAGATTCCACTCCTGTGTGAGAGTGCTGCGGGAGACTCATGACTAAAATAATCACTGAAAGAGTTTCAATGTATAAGGAACAAACAACTTATTAAGGGTTGAATAATGGCAGCTGAGACAGAATTAAAATATGTATTTAAAAGAAAGTAGTGTCATGTTTAGGTGACATTTTCAAAAAGGCTTACATATAGGAACCGAGCTGAACTGTACAGGATATTAAAAATTCACACACAAATTCTCTCTTTCATCTTCTCCAGTAACTCTACATTTCCTTCTTTACTTCCACACAACATTTCTCTCTAGCAGTTACTACAAATCTTTTGACACATATAATGAAAATTATAGGATTAGATTTTACATCACAATATGCAGAAAAGAAAAAACATCTTTAAAACTAAAGTTTGGAACCTAATGTTCTAAATAACCGTTGGTCAACAGGCTGCCGATTTAACCCAAAATGTATCCACACACTGGGTTCATATCTTCTACTTTCTGAGTTTAAAAAATCGTTAGAAAATTTAGAATGCACAGAAAAACCTAACTAAATATTTGTTTCTCTAAATCTGCTGAAGATTTCTATCCTACTCCTTTAAATACACAGAATGACTTATTAGAAGGATTTTCCCTGACAGAAGAAAAGTTCATGAACATTTACCACGCTGAAATCAAGCCAGCAAAAAGCCCAGAAACACATATCTGGTTCATGATAAATGACTTCTGTTTCATACAAGGTGACAATTATACGAAGTGGGCATGAGGACATTCCCTATTCTCTGTCACACAAGCATGCATTTTTTACTAAATTCTGAGACATCATGTTCACTGCAAAACAGACAGCATGCTTTCTTTTTCAAAAGTTCTTTTGTGAAAAAGTAGCCTATTAGTCTGCACTTGAAATGTAGCATTTTACCAGAAAAAAAAAAAAAAGCCCATCAAAAATCATCTCTCATTTATCTGGATAGAAAATTAACAATGTTGGTAAATTGTTGAGTAAGGCTGATAATCTTTTAGAAAGCTCAGGCAAATAAAAGGTTTAAACAACCTAGTTGCCCACCAAGGACAAAAAAATCATTTTTATATGGCACGTTTTTGATGCCTGTACTGATATGCTACCCAAGCCTGCAGTCCATACAAGTGGCATTGTGACTTTGTCCTTGGGGTGACAGAATGCATTTGTTTAGATTCTACCTTGTCCTGCAGCACAGTCTCGTGCCCCAGAATGGCTTGATTTAGTCTGTTTTCTAGCACAGCACAATAGCTGCTTTCAACAACAAAACTGTTTTCTGACATTATATTTTGTTAACTCTGTTTGCAAAGAGCCAACTTGAAATGATTGCTGTGGATGGAAAGCACAAATGGATGGAAAGGGTAAACTGGGTCTGCTTGACAGCCAGCACTCCAAATTTTGTAGTGTGTCACATTTAATCTGTAGTGTGCATAGCAAATCACTTAAACACAAAAAATGTCATCTAAAACCAGTAATGGCCTATGATGCAAGTTACAAAGTGTGCTGGTTGTCCCCACAGTTTTGAAAGCTTTTCAAACCTGAAACAGACAGCTTCTGTGACTTATTTGTCATCTAGCACCATTTTCTTTTCATACCTTTGTCTTATTCATTACATACTTTAGATGGTTGCCTTGGGCATTAAAAAGTAGAAACGGGGTGTTTCAGTAGACCAGCAATGCTGGACACACAGTATCTGTGAAAACATACTCCATAGGACACAGCTTCACTAATCCATTGAACCATTCCAAACCTTTTCAGAGCAGACAGAGATCTTCAGAAATCAAGCTGAAGCATAGATATTTGAATGAATCTTTGAATGCCAGGAAATCTTTGAGTGAAAAATAAATAAATCACTGTTATTACCCATGAGAATCCAATGCAAAGGCTCACTGACCCTTAACATATGGCAGGATACTGTATTGGCAGGAAAATATACCTGACTTGCTATGAAGATACGAAGAGGGGATGTCAGTTTCTGCACAGAAATTACTGAGAGGAATTAATTTTCAAAAATTTTGCTCTCCTGAGTTTAAGGCTTAAAGCTGATGCTCCAAGTTTTCTGCGTTAATCTAGATTTGCTTAGTCAACTCATGAATCCTTTGGCAAGACGAGAACAATTTCTAGGAAATTGGTTTCTTTTTTGCTTCCTCTTCACAGAGACAAAGTCAGCTTAAAGTCAGCATAGCTCAGATGATTTCTTGCTCCCAGGCACATCACTGAGACCTCCTTTTTTGTTTTAGAAAATAAATTTAACATGTGGCTTGGACTGTCATAACTAAGGCATTGCTTCTTGTAAGTCCTAGCAAGGAGCAGATCCCTGTTCGTCTACAAACCCAGAAATGTTGTCTGAGTCTAGCCTTGTTATCTCCTGTACTGACCAGAGAAGGCTGTTGTTTTACTGGTCTGGCCCAGTGCAGTTCCAGGCTCCCTGCTATCACTGGCTGTGCCGGCAGACTGGACACTACCAGAACAAACATGTCATGCGTATAAAACATGGGCATGCACACACACACAAATGTACAGCCTAAGATGAAGAACACCTCCAGGATCCTCTCTGCTTTTATGTATGTCTTCAAGAGAAATTTAACTCCAGTTATACACCACCAACAGATCACTTTGAGGAGCTGAGAAGCACAAAGTCATTAAACAATGTAATCAAATTGCTGAGTTGCCAGATGAGGCAGTACAAATGTTGCTGCATATATTTTCACAGATAATCAAGCAGAAGAACCATTATTAACTGCTTGGTCTAAAACTACACGTGCATAAAAGCCAAAACTACAAAAAAGTCTTTTGACTTTAGCCTGGTTCTGCATTTGCCAGTGCTTGGTCATGACCTGCCTGATATTCCTCATCTGTTGACTTAATACCATGAGTCATTTGCCATCCCCCACTGGGCATTAAATCACTTGTATTACTTTTCTTGAATGTACACATAGATAAGCTTTGTCTGCAAGAGAAGGAAAAAAACAGGATAAATAGTGTATGTACTTTAAATTTTATGCAGCCTAGATCAGTTACAAAACAACTTCAACTATAAAAAAAACCCCAGAAATAAAAAAAATATTCATTATATTTTTCAATTTAATCAGCTTTAAAATACCTTCTCAGATCAAACTGTCACCCTCTTTTCTGAAAGCTTTTTTATGAAACAGGAGAAGGTAGATCTGGGTGAGCATTATTCTTCAGCAATCAGTACGTGCAGAAAAAAAATGCACCATTTGCCTGAAAGAGCAGGCCTATTTCATGTGAAAACCATTTCACTTTTCCTCTTTTTTTTTAATAAGAATTTGGCTTTTGCAAGAAGCCCACTGCTATCCCGCTAATGAGGAAAAAATCAATATAATCTTCCTGGTTACATTAATAGTGAGGAAAAAAGGGTAATGTTCAGAAAATAGCTCTTTATGCCCACACACACATAAGCACAGGAGACTCCAGCACTGGTGAATCCTAGAGTTCCATAATATTCTGTGTTTTCTAATGCATTGGAAACCTCTTTTCTCAATTCCAGATGTCAGCAACCTCCACAATTACTCGTCCTTACTCCAGTACCTTAATCCCAGGCTCTTGTCCGTGGGAGATCTGCCAGCTGAGAGTAAGCAGAGCACTGCCTTCCAAAAGTAAGCAAGGAGAGGAGCATGCCTTTCAGTAATCAGGCACACAGTATGACCAGATCCCACTGCCAATGAGTTGTCCATGGCTTTCAGTCCAGACAGGGCTTGGGGCAAAAAGGACATACGCAGTCCTAAAGTGCTCCTAAAAGTAAATGGTTGGGTTAAGCTTTCCATGCAAGAGGAAGGAATGGCGTTTTGCAATGAATATGAACCTGCATACAAACCTCAAAGCCAACTCCAATAACTCAGAGAGGGCCAGCAGATGAGAAGAGATTGAGACCAGGAAGTTGGAGGGCCTGGCTGCAGGACACAAAGCATCCCTCACACTGCCTCAGATGCCTATCCAGGCATCAGACAAGCAGAGAAAGGTTCTCTGTTTTTGATAGATCAGTACAGTCCATTGTGTTTGCTGTACTTCCTCTGCAGAATAAAGGTCTTCAATCAGAAGTGTTTTAATTGGACAGTGTGAATGGCAGTTCACCCACAGTTTCTCAATGGACCCAACACTTCTGATCATTAGCATCCCTAATTAATTATCATATTCCCTTTGCTAGCAGTGAAAACGTAATTTATATTGTGGGGGAAAATATTTCTATATTGTTTCTTATTTTTCATTATGACAATAACTGGCATGACACTATGGCTATATTCAACTGTTCATAATTAAAAACAGACACAGATGTAGGAAGAAGATGCACAGAGCAAAAAACCATCTGTTACTTTTGAGAAAAAGGGGGTAAAATCTGATTAGGTACAGTCTACTTGATTTTTAATGTAGCTTATCAACCTTGTCAGAAAAGATTTTCTTGTATTAAAAAAGAAAGAGAGCTTTGAGCGACAGATGCACCTAAACAGATGTGTATATATATTTATAAAATATATGTATTTATATATATACACACCCATGTCTTTTACAAGACACAGGAATTATGTAGGTGATCAGGAAAGTATTTGCAGAAAGCAATGTTAACTAGTGCCTTTGTTGGACAGGTCTATTATACCTTATCTTGACAATTGTCTTAGACTACTAAAGCCAAGCCTGTGTCCTAAATACTGTATGTGACCTAAGAATGCTCTTTATGTTCTTCAGCTATGAAAACAATCTGTAAAGAACTCATTGTAAATGGCTTTATGAATGGATCTATAACATCATAGTAAGAAATATTAAGATGTGAATTTAGTAGTCCTTTAACGTACTTTAGAATTTGTAAAGAAAAAATATTATTCTCTATATTCTGTGTTATTTTCTACATATACTCTACACATAGATTTTCTCTATTCTAATGTCTCTCTAGCAGACATTAGAATTTATAGAGAATTTTTTTTTTCTAAAGCAAAATATTCTTCCCTAGCAATCTGCTACCTGATATACTAGTCATATGACATAATAATATCTGATACAATAGTTATCTGATGTAATAATCAAGGTCAGGTTGGACAGGACTATGAGCAGCCTGGTTTAGTGGAAGGTGTCCCTGCCCATGGTGGGGAATTGGATGGATCCTGGATGGCAGGAACTGGATGATCCTCAAGGTCCCTTTCAACCCAAACCATTCTATGATTCTATGATCACAGTGTGCTGGAGTTAGAAGTGTCAAATCATTGTAGCATGTATTAATTACAACTATAATCTGTTTGAATATTAAAAAGTCAGTGTATTAAGTATGGTATTCATGCATTAAGCAATATCTGAGCAAAAATGCAGCAATAGAGAGAAAATCAATGGGGTAGATTTGCCTTAGGCACTACTTTATCACACCCTCTCTCAAAGTGTTTTCACGTGAAGCAAAAGAACAAATAACTTACATAGTGAAAATATTTCATTTCATACCGTGAACCGGTTTTGCATTCCTCCTCTAGATGTGCTACATAGAAAACAAAGAAAAAATATCCCCTTTGTAAAGAGATGTGTATTTCTATTGGCCTTGCTATTTACTGTGAAGTCTGCTGTGAGGCACACTGTTTATTTACACGCTAAAACACTAGGAAAAACCTGAGTTTCACTGTCAGTCCCAGGGTTTCCTCCATTAGAAAATAATTTGGGTTTAGACCAACCCATCTCCCCAGGCACAGAACAGATGTACACATTGTAAATAGAAAATACTAATGAATAAGTTTGGATGGCAGAATTAATGACTGTTGACGAACATTAGTTCTTTAAATATTTAGAAAATTAAGAATATTTTGCAAGGCAAATGAGGGATATTTATTTGTCTCATTCTAAATTAATTTTTTAAAAAAGGTTGACTATTATGACACTGGAATCCCAGGGGAGATGCAAAATATTAGTGCAGCTTGTAGGAGATAAAAGGAAAACAATAATACCAATTATTTTTTGAGAAAAGTTCATGTCAAATAAGACCAAACTGTATGAAAACTTAAAGAATGAGACCATACATATAGCATACTGGTAAGATCTTAGGCATTCCCTCATCAGAAAAAGGGAAAAGAATAAAGTAGGCACAAGTTACAAGAATAACAGCAGCTCAGAAAAAGAACAAAAGTACCATGGTCAGTCAGGTGGAGACAAGTTTGGCTGACAAGGAAGCAAATCTGTGTGCAGCACAGTGCTGCTTCTCCTTTTAATCTTTTACAAACTTACCAGAGCGTTTTGTGGGGAGGACAAAAGCTGCTGACCTGTGGGGCCATCCCAGCAGAGGCATTCCCTCACTGCCTTCTCATCAGCAGGGACCAGGCCACTGGGCCAGCAGATGCCTATGCCAGGACTGGGGGGCTGTGCAAGGACAGAAAGGTGTCCTGTACTTTACATTTTTATCAGAATTGTTGCCATTTAAGAAAGCTGTCATGTCATTTATTGTTCACTTAGTCATTTTGCCCACATGTAAAAGAAATAGACCATTTATCAGGGGAATCCAGATTCAGCAACACAGACCAAGAGCTTACCTCAAGAATTACCTCAAGTGGCAAACTGCTGTTTAAAGACCAGTCTCTGTGCTTTCGTGCTGCTTTCTCCCCAGTCTGACCACACACACCAAATTATATGGCTATCAACTGAATGAAAAGCCAGCATACTTCTTTATCTGTGGGAATGATGAAGGACCAAACAGACACAAAATTTATAGTCTCTTTCTTGTACATCACCTTGTGCAAGTGAGGTTGTCTTGCCTATTTTTTAAACCTACTAAGCAGCTGCAAGTTAATCTATTTGCTTCTGACATTATTTTAATATCACTGATCAAGCAGCCTTCCGGATCTTGGCAGCGGTTAAAAAGCCCAACAAAAAATACCTAGGAGCCAGACCTCTGTCCAAGCACAAAATCTCTCTCTAACTAGTTCATGGGCTCTTGACAAGGATTAAAATGAAGGGACAAAGTTACTGCCACCTTCACCCACATCTAGGATCCACAAATGGAAGCTGTTGTACTTCACACCAGTAACAGCCCTGGTAGAAGATTTATGCAAAAGTAACAAAGAGTAAGACACTACACTTTCCTGAAGCTCAAAGCCATAAGATATTCATTTTTCTACTAAATCTGAAAACTCACAAAATGCAGTTGCTTAAACCTATGGATTCATCACCTATGGATTCACCACGTAAGTATTTCACTGTATTGGAGACATTTCACTCCTGTTCTAAAAACCTTCATCAAGAGCTGACTACCACACACCTGCAGCTGTTTGCAGCTATCTGTATCTGCTTCCTGCTTCACAGGGGATCTCTGGTAGTGTTTAACAGAAATAGCAAAGGTAAACATCTCTGGAATGTTTTTGAGGGCAATCTTTGAACAGTAAAAGAGGAAAAGAACTCACTTTCTTCAGTTACCAGTTCCAGAAGATTACAGAGTGCCAGCACATGGCATAATCAGCCTGTATTTTCCTGATTTAAATGACCCAATGAAAAGCCTGGGAACAGCTACTGAGGTTTTAATGCCTCTCCTTTTTTACTGAAACAGACTTCTTCCCATCCCCATATACCAAGAGGTCAAAAAAAATTAGATGTTTCTTGAAGAAATTAATGTCTTCTTACCTCTCTAGGAAAAGTCTGACATTAGTTACCTTCTTACCCATCTCATGGTAACCACTACATGATTCTGATCAATGTAGCTTATTACTTACCATGCAGCACCACTAAGTATTTTTTATTTATTTTTCATATTATAAATTATTGCAAGTTTAAGGCTTACTTATTGACATTTTATAAGTTGCTTATTAAAATTTGATAACTCATTATAACAATGAGCTTTTTCTGCAACTTTGTAATTTAGTTTAGAAAAAAAGAACAAGCTGCCTTTTTTCCTGCTGATTGAGACCAAGAATGCAAGGTCCTACAAATGTAACTAATGAGGCCTTAAAAAAACTACGGTTGCACTCAGGAAAGGGCATAAAACAGGTATCCAAATGTCATCACTGTTTGCAGACTGATAGGTTAGCAACAACTTCCGAGCTTCAAATCACAGGAGAGAGCTGAAGCTTGTAAGTGACAGGAGAACAAAGAGTAATTGCAATTAATCGTGAGCAGAGCAAAGCTGGCAGCCCGGTCCCCGCAGGCAGGGGGAGCAGAGGCAGAATTCAGCACGAGCTCCAGCCATGGAGCACAGAAACCAGGGCAAACACACACAAAGTAGCACATGTGAAGGTCACCAGATAACAGTCTGATTAAACACAGCCAGAGCCCTGCCCAGCACGAGCCCCCAAGCAGCCTTGTCTTGCCACCATTTGTAGGTTTGCTTGTGATGGCACTGCTGTTTATTCCTTTAAATTTTGACACCAGCCACCTTCCCTGCTGGATCAAATCTCTCAGATGTGATACCACCAATGCTCAAGACACAACAATGAACATGTACATAGAAGAGTAACTCATGTTCCCCAGGGGCCGAGCTGACTCCAGCACCTCCTCACAGACCTCACTTTTGAGGTGTGTAATAGAAACACACACTCCTCCTGCCTTTTTCCTCAAGCAAATCTGGCACCTCTCCAGTGAGCATGCAGTGAAACCTTGCATACACTGCTTCTGCTCCCATGCTGGCATGCACTTCTCCCTGCTGAAATCCCTTCTCCCAGCACTGGCAGTGCAGTGAGGTTGCTCTTTAAGCAGGTGCTGAAAGGCTGATATTTACACAAGGACTGTAGAAATGAGATTAAGCAGGCTAGTGCTGGTCTATAAAATTATGACGCATTAAGTGGTTTCCCTAATCTGTTGTTTGGGAATAAAAATTACAGTAATTTCATGACTATAAGGCACACCCTTTTGACTAAAATGTTGATCAAAACCCAGAAGTGTGCCTTATAATCCAGTGGGCCTTACAGTCGTGAAATTACTGTAATTCTATTACATGTTACATTCTATTCAACAACATACTCGTGAATTTATGTATACATTCATCTTTACTGTGTTACATTTTAATAAATGCATTATTCTATAATTCAGTATCTTCTAACAGTTAGAACTGCAGATGTAGAACCAACTTTTACAAAACTACTCTTAGTGCCAGAATTCTGTCTGCACTTGTATCTTTTTTTAAGATAAAAAGAAAGAAAAACAAAAAAGCAGTATTCTTAGGGAGTGGGAGTTATTGTTCATTTGGAAGGGAGGATTGAAGGGAATTAAGATGATTCACAAAATGACAAAAAATAAAGCCAAGACAAAGCATTTCCTAAAGTGTTTCCCCTATTATCCCCATTTTCCTTCTGTTTCGTTGTGAATCAAGCAATTTCATTGTCTGAAAATGCTGAATTTATAGAACTCTAAAGCTTTAAATTGCAAACTCAATATCTTATCCTAAACCATACAGCACTGCAAAGGTGAAATGAAGAGATTCCCTCATATTCACTTAGAGTTACCTAGTTATTTTTCAAAGAAACCCCTTATTTTAACATTTTGTTTTAAGAAAAGATCCTAAATGTCTCAGTTTAGGTATTTAGAGCATCAACTGCCTTTCAAAAGTAAGAATATTCATTATTTGGCTAACTCATTCTGAGTTTTGAAGTCTTTTGACAGGACAAGAGGACACATCCTTAAGCCATGCAAGGTTGGATATCGGTAAGAATTTTTTCTCTCAAACAGTCATCAAGGATTAGAATGGGCTGCCCAGGGAGGAAGTGGAGTCACTGTCCCTGGAAGTGTTCAACATACAACTGAACGTGACACTTAGTGGCACAATGTAGTTGACAAGCCAGTCAGCTTGGGTGTTCGGTGAAAGGTTGGACTCAAGGTCATTTCCAACTTTAATAATTCTATGATTCTGTGGCCCAAATAAAGCAAATTCGTTAGAGGAAGAGTAAAGTGAATTATAGGCAGCAGCTATAAGACATCTTTTTTGCATGCTCTGCCCAAAAAAAGCAAAACACTGCACAAATGTATCCAATGGCATACAAGCATACACAATATTGCACTCAAAACATAAATTATTATTATTATTATTATTATTATTATTATTATTATTATTATTATTATTAATGAGATAAGAATGAACAGGTTAGAGAACTGAATAACTGAAGCTGACTTAATGGGCAGTTAGGCAACATTTTTTCTTCTTTTTTAGAAACAAAGGCTTGATTTACTGCAGCCATGCTCTGCTCTGCAGACCAAATGATTCATTTCCGAATAAACCTTTCTGGTGCAGTCAGTATTGTATCATCAGAACGCCACAGGCAGACTCTAGCCATGCAGATCTAGTCACAGTCCTACAGTATAAAAATACTTTGAATTTATGGAACATATCTTCCTCTCTATAGGAAACAAATATTAAATTATGCTAATTATTAAAGCTCTCCAACTAAAGCAGGGTCAAACTTGAGAATAACACCTTCTAACAGCTACATAACATGAAAAGGCAACAGTGCTACTAGTGTAGGGAACTTGCATTAGTAGTTTACACATGGTAAAAGTAATGAATGAAAATTTGTTAAAACTGCACCATAGTCACAATCATAATCAACAGCAGTCCATAGCACCATCTGTAAAGAACTGATTGAAAATACATAACAGTTGTTGCTTGGGCTTTGGTGGGTTTACTGCTGGATACCTGGGACTCTGTGATGCATTAGAGAGTTCTGCTTTTCTTGCCATGGGCAATAAAGTTTTGCATAAACAAATGCACATGACAAATTTGATATGCAGTTTAGTTGTGTGCCTGGGCAAAACTGAGTCTGGTCCCAGGGAGAAATGGGGTTAGACACCTGTGGTCAGTTGTGCCCATGCCACAAATGAGTGGCAACACAAGAGTGTAAATCTTAGAGTGTCAATGATTCCCAAAGTCCAAAATTGGTCAGTGAGACAGACTGGGCATGGGGCCAAAAAAACCTCAAAGGGAAAGGTTAACACTGCAGAGCACACTGGAGACAAGGAGGATGTTTTTGACCCACTGGACAAAAGTAAAGCCACATAGGAGATTATAGCAAAAATATGGTCACTAATATTTAGTGTCCAATTTAAAATATCTATTGCTTTTTTGAGACTACTTAATGCTATGTAGTTATTGACACAAAACAAAACTGTTAACTGCAGTCAGTTATGATGTTCAGTGATTCTATTAATTGGATTCTATTAAAATTAGCTAAATGAGGCACATATGAAGTGAAGGACATAGAATTTAGGACCGTGTGAACAGGTTAGTTCAAGGGATGCAGGGGTCCACAGAAAATCCATGGAGATGGAAAGTCACTCCAGCAACAGCTGGAGCTTTCTTCAAGGTATATAGCCTCATATGCATATTCATGTATATATCAGAGACTCATAGAATGGCTTGGGTAGAAAAGGACATTACAGATAATTTATTTCCAGCCCCTCTGCCATGGGCAGAGGCCTTTCACCAGACCAGGTTGCTCAGAGACCCATCCAAACTGACCTCGAACGCCTCCAGGGAAGGGGCATCCACAGATTCTCTGGGCAACCTGTCCCAATGCCTCACCATCCTCATAGTAAAGATTGTTTTTCTAATATCTAATTTAAACATGCTCTCGGTTTGAAGCTATTCCCCTTTTTCCTATTACTACATGTTCTTGTAAGAAGTCCGTCTCCATCTTTCTTGTAGGCTTCCTTCAGGTGGTGGAAAGCCACACTTAGCTCTCCCCAAAGCCACCTCTTCTCCAGGATGAACAATCTCAATTCTCTCAGCCTTTCCTTCCTGAGGTGCTCCCTCCCTTTACTCATCTTGGTGGCCCTCCTCTAACAGGTCCATGTCCTTCCTGTGCTTGGGGACCCCAGAGCTGGATGCTCCAGCTCCAGTGTTCCCGCTGGGGTCTCACCAAAACAGAGCAGAGGGGCAGAATCTCCTCCCCCTGCTGCTGCCCAAACTGCTCTGGACGCAGCCCAGGACACATTTGGCTTTCTGGGCTGTGACTGCACATGGCTGGGCCATGTCCAACCTCTCCTCCACCAATACACCCCTAAGTCCCTGCTTTTGGTCTGTTCATCCACAGTCTGTGTTGATACCCAGGGGTTTTGCTGACCCAGGTGCAGCACCTTGCACTTGGGTGTGTTAAATTGCATGAGATTCCCATCAGACCCCTTGGAATGTCCTGGTGCCTTTGGATTGCATCGTATCCTCCAGGCGTGTCAACAACACCACTAAGCTTGGTGTCGTTTGCTAACTTGCTGAGACTGCATTCAATCCTATTGTCTCTATCATTAATGAAGACAATAAATAGCTCTGGTTCCAGTATGGACCGCTGAGGGTCACCACTGGTCACTGATGTCCATCAGTGGATGAAATAGTCCAACACATTCCTTATTCATCTGGCACTCCCCCCATCAAATCCATCTCTTCCCAGTCTAGTTCATGTTGTGAGGGATCATGTCAAAGTCTTTACAGAAGTCCAGATATGTAAACAAACCTTTCAGCAAAAAAACCCCTTTGACTGCAGTAGAAGTGAAGGTTGTAGGAGACCAGAGGAATGACTGACTGGCTCAAAACAGCTGGGAAGTGCTGGAGGGACAGGGTGAGTTCTGTGTATGTGGAACCATGTGCTGCTCCACACCCCGACCCCACTGAGCCTTAGTCAGCCTCTGATCTGGTCCCAAATAGAACCTGACCTCATGATCTCTGGTGAGCCCCAAAATGATGCCAGCCACCTCCAGGAAACACTACAGCACAGGCCTAGGGGAAGTCTAGTGTGTCAGAGCAGAAAAAAGGACAGAAACACCTGTGATGAGTTGGCACACTCCACTGGATCCTAGGGCAGTGATTATATACTTCTTTTATTTCTTCTAAAAATATACTGGAAACCAGACTAAAAAATTCCAGTCAATGCCTTAGTAAGTGCCTTGTTGTGTCTGGATAAGTCATAATTCACCAAGTTAAAATTTGCTAAGTGTGTAAAGTGCCTTACTTTGTCTGCATGTTGTTTTAAAATTTGCCAAGTACATTATTCTACCCGCAAGTTCTAAAATTTGCAAGTAAAAATATGTTGTCAAATTCCCTGGGAATTTTGCGCTTTCTCCCATGAGTGAATCAAACTACCTTCCACAAAACCTGCTGAGTGGGCCAGGGCATTACAAAGGTGTTTCCTCAAACCAGACAAGCTGCAATTTGTAAATAAGCACGCTGCAGATAAAACGCAATCTAGCAGCTAAGGCCACTGTCACAGTTCTGCTTGGCATACAGAAGGATTCAACACCTTGTCAGAGTTACAAACGGGTCTTCAGCTTCTCTTTCACTCTGACAATGTAGAGTAGTCCCACAAAAACACCTGGGCTGAGGAAGAATTTCTTCAGTGACCCTTCTGGCTCACAGCCCATCTGCCTCTGATGTAACCTCTGTCTGGAAAGGCTCCTGAAGTGTGCCAGGAATGGGGAACTTTAAGGCATTGGGAATCTATCCTTTAACTGCTGGAAAGGGTGTTCCAGCAGGCAGGTGTGTGAGGGGATGTAAAGAATGGAGCCTTCACTTCACATCTGAAGTGCTCCAAATCTTACTTACATTGTTTTTTTTCCTGGCCTCCCATCCAAGGAAACACAATAACCCAAAGCATACGGTTTGTCAGATATCAGGTGTTGGTATCAGGCTACCAGATCCCAGTAACTCGTGACAGTGTTCAGCAGGCTGTGTGGGTGGCTGAAAGATTAATCTACTTGCCAGAAAAAACACAGCAGGGCTCTTTAGTACAGCCCACCCTTGTGCTGTCAACAGGGGATGTTGGAACAGGGTGCTTGGGAAGAACATCAAAACCCACATGTATGAGCTGAGGGTGTCTGTCCTTCCTCCAAACATGAGCAGCAGATGAAGCAGTGACTGCCAAAGCTTCAGGGCTGAGAGCAGTATGGCACTGCTCATCATCCCAGCCCCCAGATGGGCCAGCGTAGGCTACTGCAAAATATCTACCAAGCTTGGAACAGGATGCGGAAAGGACAAAAAATTCAGCTTGCTTTTTTCTTTTTTTTTTTCAGCAACTTACAACTCAGACAGCTCTGTGAAGTTCTAGCATTTCCTTTATTTCACTTGCAAATTTGTCAATCTCAAAAAAAAAAAAAACAAACAAAAAACCAAGTAAACCAAAATAAATTGAAAAATCCTTCTTTTGCATCTTTTGTTTTGCTCACCCACGTAAGACCAGTATGGTCCAGAATAGTCTCCCTATTCCCAGAACTGCTCTTTGGAGTAACAGGTGGTCATTTCCCATTCGAAAGGATAAGGAATCATTTATGATGGGTCTCCAAAATCACGAATGCTAGGATAGAATTTTGGCCTCCCAGCTAAGATTTAGAAGACAATGTAATCTTAAGAAGAAAGACTCTGCAATTTTCTTCCAGTTTTTAATTATTTCTGTCCCATAGTCTCCAACATAACTTTCTCAGTCATTAATTTCATCTCCTTTGGTTATTTGTTGTCTTCTTACTTTGTCAATCCCACTTTTCAATTGACAAGACTTCTGGTATACTGGAGTCTCTGCCAGTAACCCAACTTCTCACCTACTTGTTCACTCTGTACCCTACTCTTTCCCAAGTCCCAGTCATCTGTCTCCCCTTCACATTAATCATGTCCCATGCTCATGTACTGTCCTGCCAGCCCAGTTCCTTGTGAAATCTCTACCTGTGCTCTCCAAACCTGCTCTTCCCTATGTCAGCTGGGATCATTCACTCATAAGCCAAATATTCTCAAACTTTTAGTTGTTTTCATTCCACTCCTCTGGATACTCTCCAATTCATACACATTTTTGTTGAAGTGTGTAGCCTCCCTGGACACGGTGTTACAATTGAGGAGGACTTCTGTCTTCCAGGCTGTTGCCCTGTCTTATGTATCACCATACAATGTTTGTTTTTATTGCTGCAGCAACTTGAGTAATCTACCATAAATCACAGCTCTTCCAAAGAATTACTGCCCAATCCCTTCCTTATACAGTTCATAACTACAACGTCTTTGTCCTGTTGAAAATCTTTATATTAATTCTGTCTCCAGCATAGTTACAGTCCCACTTCAATTGCTACTGTGGATATAGCAAGTACCCTGAGGTCGCTGTTGAAAATACTCTGTAGCACTGGGTGTTCAATAAACATGTAATCTCTCATTTTATTTGCTAAAATTCTCACAGGTATGTGAAAACTACAGTGTTGGCAGTGTATGAAAACAACAATATTTTGTAGACTTTCTATTTTAACTTTATTTGTAGACTAGTATTTTGTAGACTTAGGACAGAAAATTTGGGCAGACTGTCATGAAGACAGTAAAAATGAAGGTTGGACAAAAGGACACTGCTTTAGCAGGATCTGGAGCCTAGCTAAGAAACAGAACAGTGCCGTGTTTCTGAACTATCTTAGGATATTTTCGCAAGGCAAAACAACTCGTCTAATTCTCAACTAATTAATTAAAATAAAAATTAACATGAGTCACAAACACGTGTGATGAGCTGCAGACCACATGGCTAAAATTTGCCAAAGTTATAAGCAACAGGAAAGAGGTTCTACAGCATGGAAGGCAGTTCAGTTTTGTTGGCAGATGAATCCACTCAACCCAACTCTCTCACACATGTGCCAGCAGATACCCAAAACTCATACAGATTCACAGGGCTTTCCATCACTATTTTTTTCATCTGGTCCAAACTGTTCCACAGATCACTGTAATTGTACCTTTTTCCTTTTTTTTTTTCCTGTGCTGAAGTTTCAAATGCCGCTTTCTTAAAAGCCACAGAGAAAGACAGCATGTTACTTTGAAGAAAATCAACTTTCTTTGAAGAGCAACATGAAAGTCAGAATTTTGTACGGTTCATTTCACTTCAATTCTTTTCATCACACTCCCTCCACATTTCAGCTTAACAGTAAACATAATCTTTAACGTGCAGCATCCTCCTACAGAAGCCTTACCACGAGTCACTAGACTGAACTGCTTCATGAAACTGCCCAAGTCTGACAGTTGACGTTCAAAACGTGCTGAGTAATGAAAGAGATGGTCAAGCATGCCAGCAAAATGCACAGCACTTTGTACTCCCAAACACTACAATGTGAGGAAAGTTTTTACTTATTTCGATAATTTTCTTACTGCTTTTCTTAAGGCAATAATGGAGAAGAAAATAAAGCTTTCACATGTGTTAGCATTAAAACAATAAGCCGTTTCAAAGCACTGTTGGGATGTGAATTACAGTAATTTCACGATTATAAGCCGCACTGAGTATAAGCCGCACTTCTGGGTTTCAGCAACTTTTTGGTTTTTTGTCCATATATAAGCCACACCTGATTATAAGCCGCACGTTACAATACAGAGTGTGATAAAAGGTATCTATTCTATCACCATCTGTTGAGGGTGGGGAGAGTGATTCTTATCTCAATGGCAGATAATCTGCTAATGGGCCATCCATTGAAACCAGGCAGGGCATTGTTCTTTATCTTTTCACAACCCATCCTTCCTCCAGCGAGTCATTTTCTGCTCATGGCCCATTGAGTCCCACTGTGTGACTGATAAAATTACTGCATCCCATTGGAAGTTGCTCCAGCCAGGGGAAAGAGCCCAACATTTCTTACCAAGATAAAAACAGAGGCTTTGGGACACTAAGGGAGCCCCTTTCTCCACTGGACTCCAGTGGAAAACCGGATTTCTCCACATCACCACTGGACCTCTGGAGGGAAACTGCACCTTGTACAGGAGCACTGCTCCAGCTGAGCCACATCTGTCACTGCAGGAGGATGCAGCCACCATGGAATGGGACTGCTGCCAACACCATGCCTGACAGGGTGTCAGGTTGTACTCTGACTTTGTCAGGGTTTGGAGTTTGTTTCTTTGGAGTACTGTATTTCTATTTTGATTTCCCTAGGAAAGAACTCTTATTCCTAATTCCCATATTTTTGCCTGAAAGCCCCTTGATTTCCAAATTATGATAATTTGGAGAGAGGAGGTTTATATTCTCCATTTAAAAGAGAAGCTCCTGCCTTTCTCAGCAGACACTTGTCCTCCAAACTAAAACAGCAACTTTTTGTTCTTTGTCCATATATAAGCCGCACCTGATTATAAGCCGCACTTTGGGTTCAGACCAAAATTTTAGTCAAAATGGTGCGGCTTATAATAGTGAAATTACTGTAAATGAACTAAAATAATATGCATGTGATAGTATTTTCTTAAATGGCTTCGTTAGAGTCATTAAACTTGTACTCCTGTAATTTGGTACACAGCACACATATACAGAGAAGAAACTGAACTATATTTAAAAATGTATTGATGTACTTTACACATTTGTAGTGGCATCTGAATCAGTTTCTCTCAATGTGTGGCAAAACAGCACTGTAAGCCACTTAGCCAGGATAATATGCAGCAAGATCTCTACATTTTTCTTCCCACCAAACTTAATTACCAAATCACTGTGATTTGGCTCATGTGATGCACCAGTCTTGAACAGCATTAATTAAAAAGTATTTGTTACAAGTAAATTTTATTTCTTTGTAAGGTTTCACCAATATAAGTGAAAATGCTGAATGTGAAGCAAGGGTAAATGCTGTATGCTTCTGACAAAATGTATTTTAGCTCTTAAAGAGAGAAGTAGTGTGATGCAGAGAATCAAAAGGAGTGAAAGCTCCTTCAAGAAATGATAGGAAACAGTAAGTGTAAGATCTACAATTCAACTGATTGTTCCCTAAAGGCAAAACTCATGGAGTCTCCACGGAAACAAACACAATTTTTATCCATCACTAGCTAATTTAAATAACAGATAAGAAAAGAAATTTGGCCCCTTCAGTAGAAGCAGTAAAGTAATCAAAGTTAGCCCTATAACTTTAGGTTGCCTTCTATCATACTACTTAACACCAATTAATTCTATTTTACAGTGCACTTTATACAGCCTTATTATATCTTGTCAATTTATTATATCAATTCAAATAATGGGCTCAATGACAACATGCAGATGTTTAGAGCATCTCAACATTTAGAGCATCTCAATATTTACATCATGTTGATGGCAGCTATTATGCAACTATATTTCCCTGAGTTTGTTGCTTCCAAAGAAATTGACTGTACTTTTCCAACAAGCCAATAGTAGGCTTGATCATTTTTGCCATGATTCTCTTATTTGGGCCTTTATGGAATAAAGACTGCATTGATTTTATCGAAAGGGAAAAACACTCCCTCTCAATCAGAGTCTGCAATTTTCAAATATGAATAATTCAGAATATGAAAACAAAATCTTGTCTCTTGGCTTGTGAGGACAAAAAGTCAAAACATAGTCATTCAACCTTACACTGTTTATGAAGAATTCTGTTTGTGTTGGATTTCATTCTAAAACAACAACCAAATATTCATATTCATAAATTCATCATCACATTTCATTCAACACTTATTATGCCATGTATTTCTTATTTAAAAAGAGCTTACCTGACACATCTATAACAGAAATCTTGAAATAACTCTAAACTACATTAGTCACAGACAAATCCATTTTCAGTGACTGAGATACCTGGCAAAACGCTATTCAGAGTGACTAAGAGCCAAAGCAGAAGAAACAGCAAAAGTTATTTTTATTGCTGTAATCAGAAGTGTGAAATCAAAACGGTTGCTTTTTATATCTATATTTAAAGTTAAATACTATTGCCAAACAATATTTTAATAATCAATAAATTTTGTTAAGGTTTTAAGGAACTGTATGTTAAAAAAAGAAAAAAAAGAAAAAAAATTTTACCAAATGTCTTTCCATTTCACATGGGCTACTACCTGCATAACTTCACAAAACAACAGACCAAAATAAGGAACAAACTAAGGACAGGAAAAGAAAAAGTCAATGTCTTAGCACAGGACCCAGCAAGCCATTCATACTTCAGACCAACTGTGTTTGCTACCAGTGCTCTTCAAAAAATTCTGTTATGTAGTATATAAATAAAAAATAATATTTGCTTGTAAGTGTGAAATGATTCTCTCTAAAATGCAGGGTGACCCAAATGGGTATTTGAAAATGCCCCTTAATTCTAGAACAGGGTGCACTAGACAAATTTTCCCATTTTTGGAGAGAAATAGATTAATACCAACCAGCAGAAACCTCTTTGCTATGTACTACATTTACCAATAAATATTTCCAATGTAATTCTTGCAATTATCCAACTGAAGCACAAATAAATACACAAATCACTTTCATATAAAATTTCCATACACTTCATAGTGTTCAATTCAAGCTAATTGTTGCAATGAACTATTCAAATGCAAACACAACCTCGGATCTGATAAACTCAAAGCAGCCAAGAAAGAGTTTAATTTGTCTGTTTGATGGATTTCTGACCTGGATTCAAACCAGCCAAAGTAAGTAAGAACTGCTAACTACTGTAGCATCAATGGCTTTTTTAAAGAAACTCGTGATAACATTTACGCCCATTGATTAATGTTTTGGTGTAGTTACAAAACTTAGCTGTCTGTGCAAGGCGCAATTAGATTTATTTCAGTGATGGGAATTTACTGAGCATGCATTACTAAATACCAAATAAAAGTTAGTTCTGGCTCGAATTTATCATCTTTAATCTGCTAAAACAAGTTACTGCTATCAGCTATCTTAAATAACCCAGAGTCTAAGAAAAGAGCTCTTTTCATACAATGCCGTTTAAGGTATGTACAGAAAATGTGCTTGGGAGGGTAACAAATTATATTATCTATGTATCTATTATCGACAGAATATCTATTATAAGGCCTGTGGTTGCAAATTACTGTTCCCTTTCTCCATGGTCCCATCCCCCCAACAGCAGATCATTTTCAGTGCCATTATTGTCAAGCATATTAAATTTTCAGGATGCACAGTTGTGGTTTCCAGGTCTCTATTTACTCCTTGAACTGTGTTTTAACTGGGCATTTTTACACCCCAAATGGCAGAGCAGAGGCATAATAGCATTTTACATTCTACAGCTACAGAGAACCAGATTTGTGACAGAGGCAATACCAGCAAAATTAATTAAAACCCCCCAAACCGCCATTCACTAAAAATCAGGCGGTGACACAGAAAAGATGCGCGTTACACACATTTCTGTCGCTGATACAGACGTTTCCTAGCTGAGGTGATGGCGTGACTGAGGAGCTGGATTTCCCATGTGAAATGGTGTTTGTTACCCCTGGCTTACCTGCTCCAGCAGCTGGGAAAGGCTGAGACAGAGAGAGCGCAGCCCGCTCCTTACGGCGGCACTCCGTGACAAATGGCTCACGGGAGCCTGAACAAAGCGATGCTGCTCTAGAGAGGCATCGCAGGGAACAAAGTCATCTCTTTGACAGATCCTGCTTTTTTTCAGTGAAGCTGAAACAATACAGGACTCCCCGGGAAAACGCTAACAAAGGGGAACCAAGAAGGAATCGGAGAGAGCCAGCCCAGCCATTGAATTCCGCGGCAGCGGTGAAGTGACACCTTCTGAAAATCACCCGCACGCCTCCTTACACCTTCCACCGAACAAAGGCAGC
Organism: Catharus ustulatus; assembly: GCF_009819885.2. Lineage (NCBI taxonomy): Eukaryota > Metazoa > Chordata > Aves > Passeriformes > Turdidae > Catharus > Catharus ustulatus. The sequence continues at coordinate 47,370,272 of NC_046225.1, forward strand.
CCAGCAGCAGCAGGGAGCTACTTACGGGGGGTGTTTCTGGCCGTCCTCCCGGCGCAGCTCCGGCCCCTGGGCTGCTCGCCGCTGGAGTCGCCGAGCCACAGGGCACATGTGGCACAGCCCGGGCAGCACAAAGCGGCGGGGACAGCCCCGCACGGCCCCGCAGAGAGTGCTCCCGGAGCGGTGGGGCCGGGATGCGGAGCCCCGCGGGAGGCAGCGGAGCTCCGGTCTGCGGCGAGGCTCCCTCCCGCTGCCGGCACCGCAGCGGCCCTGGCGCGGGGGAAAGGGGTGCGGCGCCGGGTCCTACCTGCGCTCCCTCTCCCTGCTGCCAGAAGGAAGCGCTGGTGGCTGCTGCGGGCGCGGTGCCGCCCAGCCCAGCCCGTCGGATGCCGCCCCACGGCAGCGCGGCCGCCGCCGCTCACGGGCGCCCCGCAGCGCTGCGCCCGCATCCCTGCCCGCATCCCTGCCTGCATCCCTGCCCGCATCCCTGCTCGCATCCTTGCCTGTATCCCTGCCCGCACCACTTCCCGCATCCCTTACCGCATCCCTGCCTGCATCCCTTCCCGCATCCCTTCCCGCATCCCTGCCCGCATCCCTGCCTGCATCCCTGCCTGCGCCCCGTGGTGAGCGGCGCTGGGCCCCTGGCGTTGGCAAGCACGGGGTAAAGCTGCGTTTATCTGCACTCACCTGACCCAGCGCCGTTGCACTGCCCGAGGAGAGGTCCGCAGCTCCAGACACAGCGTGCTCTGAACTCCCTTTTGTTCTCTTCTGAAGTCTGAACCCAGCACCCAGCCCGTGCTATAGCTAGGCAAATACTTATCCCCATAATTTACTAAAAAATAGGAGGAACTGCAAGAAACAAAACCAAAACCAACTGTGCCCCAATACAGAAGCTCAGATATCAGCTTCTCTTCTTTCTCATAGCCTTAAATTCGATGCTTGTATCTACTCTTCTGGGGCCCCACTCTTCCAATTCAGCTGTCTACTGGAAGATTTTACCAGTGCTGGACACCTGATTCCTGAGTTTCCCAGGGAGAACATGGTAAAAGCACATGCTGCACTTAGTTCTATCCAGACTCTTCCACTTTTGGAACCAAAATTGATCAGTCATTCATGATCCTCCACACTGATAAAGATGTGTTTTGTCAGCCAGATTCAGATGGTACCTGGAGAAAAAGGCCTTGCAAATTTAGATTTTGTCTGCTCCTTAATCTTTTGGCCCAGTCAGAAGTGGTCCTTCTGATACTCTAAAAAGGAAATGGATCTGTAAGACCCATGCTGGGCTGGACCAAAGAGCTATCTTACCAGGTATTTTTTGTCTCTAACTGTGCCCAATACCAGAGGTTTTAAAGGAGGAATACAAGTTTAGGTGGGCATTAACAGATATTCTCCCACTCCTTAGTGAGCTCAGTGAATTCCTGTGTCAAAGTGATATTTGTGAAAAAAACTAGTCTGTGACTCTGAAATAAACACTAATTGCTAGAAATCACTTTTTCACCTGCCATCTTCTAGAGATGACTAGCACAAGCCCTGGCAGGTGCAATCTCTTCCCTGTTCAGTACCATTACAACTAAAGCCACAGTCTACAGGGCAGTGATAATTTAGAAGTTTAAGCTCAGACACCAGGTCTATTTAGGTGGTTGTTAAGTACGTTGACTGCTACCTTTAACATTAGGTATTGCATATATACATATGAATTTATATCCAAATTATACAGATACAAAGCGCCTTGGTTACCAGAGCTGAATTTTGTATCACTCCTCCAAAAGATTCAGGGGTTTTGCTGTGTTTGGCTTTATTGCTCTCTGCAGCACTTACACGTTTTTAAGAGGTAAAATTGGGTAATAGAGATTGAAAACTTCAAAAGTAGCCACCAGGAAAGAGGTGAATCCAGCTTTTGCCAGTTCCTTCAGATTGCTCAAATTGCTCAGACTTTTGTTGGCAAAATACAAGCTTTTCACTTTCCTGGAGCAAGAAATAAGTAAAAATGTTTTGGGTTTTTTTTCTCAAGAACCGATAATTTCTGGAAAGCGATGCAATCACAGATCTCAGCAGCAAAATGATGAATGAGCTTCAGGCATGCATAGCTTTATTAGCAAGTATTTTACTTTGAGTTTAGTGTATCTAATTATAGAAATACTAAAAATCTAGAATTTCTGTGGAGAAACCTGAACCTTTCCAGGACCTGCCATGGTAGCTGGGAAAGACCCAGGTCCACTAGGTGGCACAAAGACACCATGTAAAAGCCAGCAAAAAGCTGGGAGCGCCTTCACTTCCATTACACATCTTTATGTATTTATGCAAAGTAAGTGGGTACAGATAAATTGCAGACATATCTATAGTCCAGCAACCCACACATGTCTTTTCAAATAAAAACAAGTTCAAATGTCAGCATGCTCCTTTGGACTAGAAACTCAGTGAAAATCTCTCTGAAGAGCAGTATCTGCTCCTGCAGACCTTGACTGACTCACAGCTGAGCAACCATGCTGAAACTCCTTTCTGTGTTTGCATTCAGGAAAGTACAGCCATCCCTGCCCAGGAGTATTTAAACAGAGAAGCTACTGATAATCTAATTTTCCTCCCCTTTCCTCCACTTGCCATCATGCCATTCTAAGTTTAATTTAATTTAATTCCTGTGTCATCACCTTGAAATGGTAAAGGACACACCACTGACAACACCGGTGGGGCAGCTCTGCTTGCATGATGTTGAGCTTGCAGCACACAGGTGGGAGAAGCAACCACCATGATAAATTCCAAAACTCACTCAAGCTCTAACATAGATATAACTAATATCAAGACAAAACAATGGCAATTATTTTTGTACTTGCAATTTTTAAAATGTCAGTGATAATTAGGGTCAATGTCACCACAGCTGGATAAGCACTGATCACACTGTGGGGAATTGTAGGAAAGTTTCCCACAGCCTCAGGACTGTTGCCCTTTTGAAGGCCGCTAGTCCTACAAACCCTTGCTCAAAACAGGGTCACCTAGAGGAGGCTGTCCAGGACTGTTCCCAAGTGGGTTTTGAATACCTCTGGGGAGGAGACTCCGCAACTTCACTAGGTATCCTGTTGCACTGTTTGATCACCCTCATGGGGAAAAAAGATCTTATGTTTCAGTTGAATTCCCTGTATTTCAGTTGGTGCTCACTGTCTTGTACCTCCCCTGGATACAACCAAGAGGAGATTGTCTCAGAAGTTTTACTCCCACTCCCACCCACAGTTACACATGGAAATGCTCCCCCCTCTTGAGCCTCTCTTCTCAAGGCTCAACACCCCCAGCTTGCTCAGACTGTCCTCATGTGAGATGCTCCGATCTCTTAATGATCTTTGGGCTCTTTGCTGCACTTTCCAAGAATGTCCATGTCTGTGCTGTCTTGGGAGCCTTATGGAAGGCTCTGGATGCTGGGGTTGGTTACCTTGGGCAAGCCATGCCTGCAGCCCCTATGTGGGCAGGGACTGCCACTGTGCAGGGAACCTGCTGGAGCCCCCCGTGCCAGCTCTGCTGCTGCGTTGTGGCAGAGATAACCCTGCAGCCTGACAGGAGATGGATGGGCTGGTTTTTTGCCTCTGTGGCTAAAGCCTTGCAGCAACACAGCAGCCACTGACACCGTTCAGCTATTGCTGATCACTGCTTGCACAGTAGCAAGGTTTTCTCTCCATTTCACACCATTTATACTGCAGGGTGAACGCTAAGGCTTTAGGTCCAGGAATTAATGTTGCTGCAGCTACTATGATCTTTGTGTGGCCTATGAAGTGTCAGAGGATGAAATGAAACTGGAATATCTTTTTATATAAAGTTGCAAGACTAGGCTACCAAAACCACACACTCCTGGTTTCTTACACTGCTAGCAAAGACAAAGAAGTATAAAGTTCTCGCCCAATGAATGATTTGAACACCCCCAAAATCTGCAGATTTCATTAAGGAATAACAGCATTTGTCTAGGTCAGGCTGCCATATATACATCCATTTCTGAATAAAATATTTTAAATTGTAAGACTGAATCTCCCATCTTAACTTTTTTCTTAAAATTGACATCACAGAGGAATGTCAATGTTTCTCAGATTGTTTCTCAGATTGAGGGTAACAAAAAAAGAACAAATTGGGCTTTCCAACTAGAATTGCTTACTTATCTTTAGGTTAATTATCTAAATTTTAGGGACATAATATAAGACACAAAAACCCCAAAACTAACTAATCCTAAGAATTTCTCAAAAACACATTATGATGTCTAATTGAGAAATTTAGGTTTTAAGAAACTGAAAACATCTGTCCTTTTATTACCTCTAGTTTCCCCTGCTTCTGATGCTAGACTTTCACTGTTTTATGAAAAAACATTCCTAACGATTATTGCTTCTCCTTTATTTCTCTAAAACTATTTCTCCCCCCTCCCAAATTGCAGACAATAAGACAGACAACTTGAGTACATGGAGTTTTATGATGATTTCATGTCTGCCACACTCCCCCTGCAACTCACCCCAGCTGAGGACTACACACAACAGCCAAGGGTGCTTTTGATCTCCCAGAAGCCAAGAACAGCATGGAAGCCTCTTGGAGCAGAGGCTTGTTGTCTTGCCCACATAAGGCTTGTTATGTACATGGCATGTGCAGTAGTCCACAGATTTAAATCTTCCACAAATCAGTGCTTGTCTTCTACTCCATTAATTGAAATACTTCATTTAAAACCAAAGTTGTTTAAAAATTACTTTTGTTTTGCTCTAGTTGCTTACTAAAATGTATATAAAATAATAGTAGCAAGAAGGCAAATTGTCAGTTATACTGCAGTCTGAATATTAGTACTGTTTTAATACTAGAAATCTGCACAGGCTTTGGTAACCCAAAATAATATCAATTTTATTATAACACCTGTGTTTAATGAGATCCTAATTATTTGTAATTGATATATCCATTAGGAATAGGAGGAATTACTATTAATTGAAGTGTCATGGTTTGAATTGTAATGCCAGAATATGCATTTTTCAATAAGATGACATATACTGTTTTCAATAAAGTGGAATAAAGTGGAATAAAGTGGAAACACTAGCTTTTAAAAAAATAATTCCAATTTAAAAGAGCTTATTTACAAACTAGGATGTTTAAAAGTCACCACTGAAGACATCAAGAGGAGGACATGAGTTTTCTCCTTCTTACTAAATCAACCTGAATAATTAAGACCAATTAGCATCAGTGGAAATTACTGACTTAATTACAAACAGTATTAATCGGTAAGTAGCAGTTAGAGACAACAACCTCTTCATTCCTGTAACTGGCAAATGAAAGACCTAGAAAGTAATATGTATAAGATGCACCCACCATGAATACACAGTTCCCTACATGGCTGAGAGACCTAAAGTGACATAAGTATTTTCAGGTACAGTAATTTCACGACCATAAGGCACACTGGATTATAAGGCACTCCTCCAGGAGTCGGCAAATTTCGCAACTTTGTACATCATATAAGGCGCACCGGACTATAAAGCGCACTGTTTTTGCAGCGAGGAGCTGTGCTGCACGTAGCAAAGTAACGAATTACTGGCAGGTGCTCAATTTGCAAACATTTTTCACAGATTGGTGTAGCCTTTAAAAGCAGCCCCAGGCGCCCTCCCCGTGCCATGGGCCTCAGCACTTCTGCCCGCCCTCGGTGCTGGCTGGCGAGGCGCAGCTTGGAGTAGCCGTGGCTCGCAGCGGTTCAGGGCAAGTGGTTCCCTCCCTCCCCGTGTGGCTTGTGCCGGGCCGGGGCCAGTGGTGGCTCCTTCCCTCCTTCTCTGCGCGGCTCGTGCCAGGTCGAGGTCAGCTCCCTCCCTCCCTCCCTCCCTGCGCGACTTGTGCCGAGCTGGGGCCGGGATCAGCTTCTTCTTCCCCCCGCGCCCGGGCTGGGGCCAGTGGCAGCTTCTTCTGACCCCCACGCCCAGGCCGGGGCTGTTGCTGGCTCCCTCCCTCCCCGCGCAGTTGTTGGGGCCGGCAGCAGCTCCCTCCCTCCCTGCGCAGCTCCTGCTGGCTGCAGCTGCCCAATCCCGCCCCCACATTGCAGCTCACACTTCCGGTTTGGCAAATTTCCGAACTTTGTCCATCATATAAGGCGCACCGGACTATAAGGTGCACTTCCGGGTTTGGGCCAAAATTTTAGTCAAAAGGGTGCGCCTTATAATCGTGAAATTATTGTACTTCTGAATTGGTGTTCTGAGCTGGTTTACATCATTAAAATTTAATTAACTACAGTAATTTCACGACTATAAGGCGCACCCTTTTGACTAAAATTTCCCCCCAAACCCGGAAGTGCGCCTTATAGTCCGGTGCGTCTTATATGATGGACAAAGTTCGGAAATTTGCCTACCTGGAAGTGAGAGCTGCAAGCTGTGGGGGGAGCTGGCAGGGCCATGGCTGCCAGGTGGAGGTGGGGCAGCGACCCGGCAGGCATAGCTTGGCCCCATGGAGGCGGCACGGAGGGGCGGTGGCCACAGCCTGGCCCCAGGGCGCTGCACAGAGGGGCGGCGGGCACAGCCCGGCCCCGGAGATGCTGCACAGAGGGGTGGAGGGCACAGCCCGGCCCCAGGGAGGGGGCATGGAGCAACATCGGGCATGCCCCGGCCCTGCAGGGTACAGGTGGGCCTGGGGGCCCGAGGTACCGCTCCTGCCAGGTACAGGCAGGCCCAGGGACCCATGGCTGGCGGGTTGAGGCAGGGCCTCGGCCAGCAACTGCGCAGGGGGAGCTAGGGGCAGAGCCTCGCTGAAAAAAAAAAAAGTGCGCCTTATAGTCCAGTGCGCCTTATATGATCTGCAAAGTTGCGAAATTTGCCGACTCCCAGTGAGTGCGCCTTATAGTCCGGTGTGCCTTATGGTCGTGAAATTACTGTAATACATGATACAATATTTCCAGTTAACACAATATTCTTCACAATTTTTAAGTGGAACAAACTAGATAAAATCTAAGAGCAAAAAAAAGAAGATTTTTTTCCCCCATGTTATTTAATTTGCTGCTTGCACTTTAGAGATGCATGTAATGTTAGGCAATCACAGTTTTTTTTCTGGATTAGGCAAGCAGAACAGGACCTTCTGGCCACTGCAAGGATGTGCAGCAATGCATCCTCCCATTTCTAGTGCTCTGTATAGTTCTTATGAATACACATCATGTCATCCTGCTGGTGTGTAATTATTAGAAGACTCTATGTTCCTAATTGCATCTTACTTCAAAGCCTAAGTTTGAAATGCTCCTCTACTTAATACACCAGGTATTTTCAACAACAGTTCTCACTTCATTTACCTATTAGTTCTCACTTCATTTACCTAACATTTATGTCACAGCATAAAGTCCTGTGTCACCTCTCCAACAGCTTGAGCTTAACTGTGTGAATGATTCCAGGTGTTGCTCTGAACTTTTAAAACAAAAATTGGAAAACATCTCCAGATATGATTCAAAAGATTGAATATAAAACACTTTGAGAATTTTTAAATATTTGAAGTATTTCAATACATCTTTTAAAATTTTTCACTTCATTTTTTATTAAATAGAGGATATTTAAAATGCAATTTCACACAAAGGTTAAACAAAAGGAGATTGACAGAAACAGTAATAAAAAATAACTGATAAATATTTTTATTAAGAAAAGGTACAGTAAACAAAATGCATTCACAAAATAGATAATACTTTTAAATACCATAAAGAATAACCTGAAAACAGAAAACACTTATTAGAAGCACAAACATAGGAATCATCATGAGTAGAAAACATACACTGGCTCAGCATTTTTAAGTTTGGGATGGTATTCTATGTTAGCTCAAATTAAGATGAACAAACTTCTCCAATCATACAAGATCAGCAAACAAATAAAACAGTAAAATGAAAATAAGAGATTGTCAAATCAAGTATTCATTTCCTTCTTATAATAACTATGTTTCCAAAGCAGTAACAAAACTTAGCCAGGTTTGATATAAAACCTAGCAAACAGTCAGTGAAAAGTCAGTCACTCCTGCCAATTGGGAAAGCAGAATTTTGCAAAGTTGATCACTTCACCTGTTCTCAGAGGTTTCAAAGGTAATCAGTGATTTGAAGAAAACAGAGGTAAAATACAAGATAGTATTAATAATTTATAAAAATAGTCCTTGTGACAAGGTAATCCTTCAGTCACTCAAGTACTGGTTACTCCTTGAAGGTCACATCTCTGTGGAGAAAGAAAAGATGTCAAAAGAAAGGTAACTATTATATTTTTTACTAATTAATATTAGGATAAAAAGTAGCTTAGCCTCCTCAGATGCTCTTCTATTATTCCCAAATATCAACTATTGGCATATTACTTAAAACTCTACACCATTAACCCATTGCTAAAATGACTTATGTGAAACGAAGAGAAAGATAAAATTTCTTGAGATTAAATCAGACTAGAAAGAGACAGCTATAACACCACAGAACAGTAATTACAGAGTACACTTTACTCTGGTAAGCTCCCAAGAAGGACTAAACAAGGATGAAAGATGGTAACAGCACTGCTGAGATCACTCTACTATAACTGCTGTGTTTAAAAGGCAAGATATGCATAACAAGATATGCATAACAACTGCATGTGAATTCAGCTGTTAAAAACCACCTTCTTAAAAATACACACCTCATGAAAATGGGGTATTTTCTGGTAAGATATGGTACAGAGTTGACATTGTTAAAACTAAGGATACAAATATTAGATAAAATAGTGCACTACATGGTATCCTCCAAGCACAGCAACTGGACTTTTTATTGCTCTCAGGACTCACTGTAAAGCAAGGAAGACTGGAGACATGATGATACTCATTCTCAGAAATATATTATCTGTCATCATCTCAGTCAAAACATGGTTTTGCAACAAAACACAGGTTCATCAGTAAAGCAAAAGGCATATCTGCTGTTTCATTCCCACTGTCAGTATCTCACTTGCTACAGTTTCCACTTTTTGCTTGCCCAAAAATTCCCAGAAGAGAAAAATTGCTGACAATGGGGGTTCATGCCCGGCTGAGTTCAGTTCTCAAGAAACCTTTGGTTTTTTAACAAAAGTAAGCTTAAAACAAGCCACATGTATTTACCAGCAAAAATAAACTTTAAAATCTGTTAGTTGATTAATGAGCTGTCACACCACACGTATTTTCCTACACAATCACTCTTCATCTCTCCCCGTCCTTTCCCTTTTCACTACAATTTATTATTCAATATAGGACAGATGGGATATACAGTCAATAATCAGGGTGGTAACACATAACTGGCATAAACTAAAACAAAAATGATCTCTAAAAGAACAAAAATAATAGTGAAAATGAACAGGTAAGAGGCTGATTTTGATTTCTTTTTTTATGGACTATAGTGAACATGATCACTATATAGCGATCACATGATCACTATAGTCCATACACTCATACATTCAAGCACTAACAGTGAAAAATATATTAATTGTTTTTATGCATTTGTTTTGAAGATAGTTTAATCTAGTGTAAGTTCAAATGCATTTTAGTCCACTCTTCTGTGGAGTGTCTTTCCTTTACTGCTGTACTCAGGAGAATTTAAAGGCATTCCTCTTAATATGAACCATATTTGAAGATAACTATTAACAATAATAAATCAGTAAAGTATATTTGGATATAATTAATGGTAGCAATATGCAGGCAACATATATTTGAAAGTTGTCAGGTGGTGCAAGACCACAAAGAAAAAGAGGAATGAGAATCCATTATATTATATCATCTTTGGAGAGCACTTTGCATTTATGGGTTGCAATCAATATTTTATAGTAGGAGAGACAGCGAAAGCAGAACTTAGAAACATCCGAAGTGTGTAACAATTTCATATAATCACAAAGGTATTATTTAGAAACAGTTTCAACCTCACTCTTGAAGAGAAACGATCTGCTAAAGTCAAACCACTTACTTTTCAGCTGCTGCTTGATCAGCTGTCCTCCCAGCGCTGCGCTCTGGAGAAAGGGAGGGAGACCTCCGCGTGGAGGTGAGCGGAGGCGATGCCCGGAGCGAGGACGTGGAGAGGCCGTGGCGCCGCATCTCCTGAACCGCCCGCTCTCTGCCACAAACAGCAACAACACTCAGTTACACAACACCTGGGCACTGTGCGACGCTAAAGGGACAACACACAACTTTGCAAAAATCTCACTTCCTTGTAGTCACTCAATTCTATTTCTATATTCATGAGGCGGGGGTTTTTTTATTTTTAGAGGCAGTGGTAAACTCATAAAACTTACAAAGAAATTCAGAAACTGTATAAGATTTTTAAATTTTTTAATTAAGTAGTCTTCAAGATGAAAATATTAGATTTTGCATGACAAGAGGAACTGAGTTTTCCATAAAAGTGCCTCACAATTGAAAAAAGCAACAGTTTTAAAAGTGAGAAAGAAGAAATAAGGAGGGAGAGTCAATTCATTGAAAAATGGGCATCTTACCGTTCAAATCTCTCAGTTGTCAGCTTCCTTTTTAAAACATCACACTCAGTCTGCACCTGTGCAACTTTACTTCGAAGCATGGAAAACTCTCTATTATTGCTGCTTCTAAAAAAAATCATGAGAAGCAACAAAGTTTTCTTTGAACAATGTCCACTAGGAGCGTAGAGAAGTTAGAGCAAGATAAAACAAAACCAGATACTGAACATGTGGTTTCACAGACTAAATCAAAGACAAATTAGAAGCAGCAAGAACCAAATGAATGCAACAGAATGTTTCTGAAAGAATCTAAGGTGAGAATGAAGCAAGAAGTTGCCAAGCCTCTCACTACATCCTGACTACATCATGCTCTTTCCCAGAAAAAGGTAAACACGAATATGTTCGATAAAAACAGACAAAACAATTAAAACATTAGTTTATTGCTTTTACTGTCCTCTGTCACAATTTGAGATGGTCTTTATGTCAAAAAAGAAGAAAAAAGCAGTGAATATCCAAAGAAATTACAAACTTAACAGGTATGGTTTCAGTAAAAATTTTATCAAGCAGGCTGGAACTACCTGGCTAGCCAACTGAATCAAATCTAAGTAAAAATTGTATTAAAGCAAATACCAGACCAGCAAAACCCAGAGCCTGAAAGCTTGTTAACTACACCCTTGGTATTTGGGCTCAACTGTTTCAATTGCAGAATTAAAAGAAGCCTTGAAAATCTTAAGAAACATGATCAATATACTTCTTAGTAAATCATCACCTTGGCCAGTTCACTGCTTGGTTGCAAAATACCATCAGTTACACTATAAAGGAAGAAAAGTAAATCATTGCATGTAAAAGAAGTTGTCTAAACAAGAATCTAGACAGCTGTGTCATTCCATACAGTCTTCAAAGCCACTGTGAGGTGGAGTGCTCAAAAGTCACTTCTGGAGAAGTAAAGTTGTACTAGTTTATTGCTAAAGCACTGGATTGGAATTCTGAAAAATGAGCTCCACTCAGTCACAGACTTCCCGTCTGGCACCTGTTGGTCTTTGACTCCAGGAAGACGAAAACTACTCAAGAGATTTGTTCCAAATAGAACTGCAGAATATTTTTTCCTGTGTTCCCTATTCATCAGTAAAATTCCTAGAATGGTATCTTCATCCAGTATGTTGAGAACAGATGCAGAAGACAAGACATCTTGATGATATTTTATAAGTCCTTCAAAGACAGGCATATTCTTTCAGGATGGAAGTAAGAATTCAATATCATTATTGTAAAATAAAGAAAGAAAGCAAACAGTTTGTGAGTTCTGAGGTTTTTCCATGTCAATGACATTTAAACAAAATTAAGAGCATTAAGTAAATCACTCCTAAGTTTAGAAATATTTTGAAACCCTTTATGCACAGTAATCATCATGTAAGTTAACATGATGATATACAATTTTCAGAGGACATGTTTCTTTCACAGTAGATACAGATAGCTCTCAACAAGTAGTTTAGATATTCCATGTCCTCTGTTTACTTATTTAATTTTAACATTGTATTTAATTTATTTAATTTTAATAATGTTTATTTATTTAATCACTCTAGAGCATTAAGAACTCATTTACTGTACTATCACCCATGTAGTACTCAAAGTAACAAAACTACTTACTCTTTACACAACTCAGAATTACAGTACTGGAGAACTTCACAAGTTAAACTTAATTCTGAGAATCCTTCTAAAGTCAGAGGTTGTATCAGTGCAATTTTCTAAATAAAGTGGAAGGACAGGTACTATAAAGCCAAAATTTTAAATAATGTTCAAAAATATTGGCACACGATTTTTGTCAGTTAGAGCTGAAATTCTGCCAAGTCAAATGAATTTCTGTATTTTGGAAGACACAAACATAATTGCTGCATACTTCAGTCACAGCTGTGAGCATTTAAAGTTTCTGCTCTTTAGACTGCAACTACCACAAACCAAACAGTAGAAAACAAGGTATGTACAACTAGTTCTCACACCTGAGCACTTGCCTAGGTACATGCAGAACCTTTGAGATAAACAGTGGAAAGCAACCCAACAGAATGGCCACTCTTCCTCCAAGTAACCATTTTCCTTCTTCCTGCAATATTCTGCCTTATTAACACTGAAAGTATTGACATTTACAAAAAATGGTTGGTTTGTGTTTTTTCTAACTTTACACTGAACTTCATAATTAGGGCATTCTATTAGCTTATATTCATTGTACATTCAATCAACATTTTTTCCCCAAGTAAACAAAAGTCAACAATACCAAAACATGAAGCAATTAGCTGTGCAGGGGCAATTAATAATGTCATCATCTCCAGATTCACTGAGATCACTGCTACTTGAGGTGGACCACCATAAGCCACAAGTAGTAACCTCTACATAAATCAACCAAAAGCATATTTCTTGCACATCTGTGTCACCAAGTTCCACACAGTTTAAGTGGCCAATATTCTATATTTCATATGGAGTATTACCTGTTCCTCTGCCTAGGTTAGGGTTTACTAAATGGGTGTATCTCTAACCCTGAAATTCTGCTTTGACTTTACTCTTCACCACCATCTGCATTCAGCTGCTACTCCTTTTTCTAGCTATTTAATGCAGAGCTACTATCACTCCCTGCTAATACCTTTAGGAGAATTACCATGTCATGATACTTGCAGGCTTTGTTTAATAGCTTGATTTGATGAACTTAAAGGTCTGTTTCAACCCAAATAATCCTAAGATGACACATCATGAAACTTCAAATTCCCTGCTCCAAAACATGAAGAGAAATTTTTAAATCTCCCAATTAATTTGTACTTGAATTTCACAGATATAAAATACCTCCCCTCTTAATTGCTCCAAACAGATTAGTCTTATACAAGCATTGCTAAAAGTTATTGCTTCTTTAGGCAGATCCACAGCAGAAGTTACTGGCCACATTTAGTGTAGGTGTCAGGTTTAGTTCTGTTATTATTTCAAAGGAATAATAAGTGATACAGGACTTTTTCCTTAACACTTAATATCAACAGCAGCAAAAGTACTTCTGTTTTTTTAAAGCATTGTGACTTAACTATTTATTCTGTAAGTGATTCTTTAATCAAAGGAAGGACAATAGGCATCTTCAGTAGATAAGAAATTGACATTTACCATGAATTTAATATAATAGTGGGGTTTTTTTGAGCAGTAAACACATGTTAAAATTTTACGTAGAGAATGTTTCCTTTGGAACTCCTGTTTAAGTTTACTGCTTGCACTAAACTATGTCCACCAAAGTGCTGATTAGTTGAAAGTGACATGAAAGATCTGAAAAGAAACTTTAAATAAATGATGCCATGAAAGGTCAAAAGACATTGCTGCAAAAATCTGCTCAACCATACAGAACAGGCAGACTTCGTGAAAAAGCATTGTCACGTAGAAGTAGTTCTTTTGCAAACCACATAATACTCACATATTTGTAAAAACTTACAGTTTGCTCTCAGCCAGTGTTAGCTTGTCTTTCAGTAACTGAATTTCGGTATCTTTGTCTTGGGATGTTAGTTGATTCTGAAATTCTTTGTCTCTACTAGTAGACAATAACGTTTCAAGATTCTGAACTGTAAGTCTCTCACTGGATAGCTGCTTTTTCAGTAACTCTACTTCTGATTTCATATCTTCTAATTCTCCTAGAACCTAAGGCACAAATTTTGTATGTTAATAATACATTAATTTACAAACATTGAGAATTTTATTTTGTGAAGAGCTGTTACAAAAACTGAAATGATCAAAAGTTTAATAAAAAAGAATAGGAAACTGAGCTAACAAAATAATGTAAAGCCTACAGTTGTTTTAAACTACACATAATTTAAAATTATTCAAGCTATACATCTATCAAATGTTTACTGGGAGCTGCATTACTGAGTGCTGGAAACGTTTAAGTAAGTACCTGGAACACAAATTGGCTTTTAACAGTAGAACTCTGCAGAAGTACAAAAATAATATTACTATTACTTCATTCTATTTGACTAAGCTCACAGTTAGCCTCTTGGCTTTTGCTGAAAATGTAGGAATACTTGTTTTCCTCCTCAGTTCTGTGAATATAAACAAATTTTACTGTTCTCAAGGTCTTGAATATTACAGTCCCAGAAAAACTGTCCAAGTCACTAAATGAAGACAAAATCAGTAGTAAAGAAAAATGTTCAGAACATATGAATATTTAGAACTGCTTAAACTATTTCAAAATATTCAATGAATTCCAGCCATATCTAAATTTCTTAATTGAAAAGAAGCTGTTAGGGTAAAGCCTTTACGATCTAAATAAGAAGTGTAGTATTTGCTTTTTATAAAGTTTGAGTAAATTAAAAAACAAAAAGAAATATATATGATCTGTCTGTGGTACAGCTAAAACTACACCTGCAACATTTTGCGGTGAAAATGAATCAAAGAAACTCCCTCTTTGTACAAAACCCACAGCTACAGATCTGTATATTGCAAAATTTATAATTTATATAAAACCACAAAACTAGTGATGTAAATTAACTTACCTTGCTCTCAGAAGTAATTATTTTCTCAAAAAACTATTAAAAGCAAAGGAAGTTACTTTGTTATAGTAAATCAAAATTGTCTTTGCTGCTTACCCTTTCATAATCCATGCTTTTGGATGTCAGTTGTCGAGCTAAATGGTCTTTGCCAGCCTCAAGTTTCACACAGAGTTCTCTCACAGAAGTGAGGTCTGCCAACACACAAGCCTTATCCTGATTTTCACGTTTAAGATCCTCTTCCAATCTGGACATATTTTTTGTTATGGAGGAGATCTGAGATTCATATACTTGATGTGCAACAATATGCTAAATGAAACCAAATATGGATACATTTTCAGCGTTAAATTTAAGAGTTTCCTGTTGAATAAATTGGGCTTTTTAACACTTTATTTTCCCTTCAAAGTTAATTTCCTCCATAGAATTAACTTAATATTCCTTCCCTCTCCCTAAAACATAGCTAAGAGCATCTAATAAACCATCTCTGCAATTTTTAATCACCAACTTGAATAATTATAGGAGTACTATAAAAGAGTGGAACAAGAATTAACAAGCTTAAACCCCGAACATACAACTTATTTTTAATATAGTTTCTAACTCTTTCTGGCTAATTAAAAGTATGGGACAAAATGTAGCCAATCCACCACAATTATGCTCTAGAACTTCTCTATGAACTTATTGCTTCTAAAATATTAACCTCATTATGTTCTATGATATTGGTCTAGAATTCAGTATTATGGAAGCCTGATTCTGAATTTGGATGTCTACCAGTTTTTTGCCTCAACTCCAGCCACCAATGCTTCAAATACTTAATTGAAAGCTTCAAAGAAATGTAAGAACTAAGCTTGCAAAATACTCATAAAGCTATATGCAAATATTCTGAAGCAGCTAAACAAAAGTTTCTTACAATGACATAGTAACAGTGATAACCCAACAGAAGAGATCTAAAACTATGAAAATATATGCCATGATTCTAATTTTGGGCAAGCAGGGGTGAAGGAAAGCCAATCTAAACAAAATCAGTTACTGTTTCAAAAACTCCAGTGTTCATATTTGAAACATTCACATACACAAATTGTTTTCCATAAAGGTGCTAAAAATCGCACATTATTAAAAAGTTCTTGGATGTATCCCACTTTCCTAGATGGAATTTCATTGCACAAGTTATTACCCCTTGAATCTCTTTTTCCAGAAATTCTACTCTCTCTCGAAGATGTCTCCGATCTGTATCTACTGAAAGGAGCTCCAGTCGTACTGAGCTGCTTTCTCCTTCCGCTTGATGAGCCTTCATTTCCCAGTCTTCAGCTTGTGTATGGAGCATCCGGAACTTCTCTAACAATTCTTGGTTTTCTTTTTCCTAGTGAAACAGTAAGTTGCTCTGCAATGATCAACATACCCTCAAGTTGTTTGATCTAATTTCATGCCTACTCCTTACAATATTTTTTTTTTGTTTCCTCCAGAAAGTAGAACATCCTTTATTTTCTTAGTCCCATTATCTGCCAAGTGCTAAAGGGCATCATCCCTTTTCCAAGTCTAAATAGCAAATAAATACAGTGATGGGATTCAGTTTTATTAAAATGGAAGTACTTACACTTAGAAGTTGTTAATGAGTTTTAAGGTTTCCAGGAGAGGCATCATTTTGGATCTCCCTGCATTGTCAAGGGTCATGTTACTGAGATGCATTGCAAGCTGCCCTTTCCAAGAAATTCCATTTTCAGCTCTTTTCCTTACTGTACTTTTATAAATATTTGTACTAGAGCAGTGCCTGAAACACTGGTAATCTATTAGAGCATATACACCTAAGCAGTCTATCACCAACGTACAAAAATGCAAGCTTTGATGTTCACCATTTGTGCAGTGATAGAATAAATGTTGTTTGTGAATTCTACTTTGGTCAAGTGCCTATTATAAGGCAGTGATAAATTTTTCTTATTTACCTCCATTCCCTGCTCATGTAATGTTGATAGTATAAATGAGATTTATCTAATGAGAAAGGTTACTGTTTCTGAAATTACTTCTGTGAATCCTGCAGAATTTGGAAAGTGCAGACAAGATCAGGTGGAGCATTAGGAAATATAAACTTGTGATTTAGCAAGTGAACACTTTGCAGAAAAGTAAATCCTTGTTTCCACAGGCATTAGCCTGATATAATATTAGAAAAATCCCTGAAATCAGGCATTCATAATTGGTTGCTGGCTGTGTATTCTATAGCTTCCTGGTACCTGACTTGAATAAATGGATTATCATTTGCCAAAGATGTAGCCACGTCTTGGACACATGATCTATTGTAAAATTCTCAAAAAAGAAACTTCAAGGATTTTAGATTGATAGTTCTAAACTAACCTACTACTGGCCTTAATTTTTGATCCATCCTTCAGTTTCTACTTGTAAAAATGTGGTTGAATTTACATGCATTCATTTGGACATGCAAGTTGAAGTCAGACCAAAACTCATTCTTCCCAACTCAAAGCCACATAATAAATTTGCCAGTTCAGGTCGTCTTGACACAAATCCTATTAGTTTTAATTGATTTTAAGTTTTAATTCATGTATATCACACTTTTGAATCCAAGTATCAGGATAAAGGACATTTAACCAAAGAACTATTTTAACAGTACTATTTTTACATTTTCATGCAGAACAGCAGATATTTTTTTTTCTTTTCCAAAAGGGTAAAATATTTAAAATCATTGTATAAGCTGTTTGCTGCCTACAATACTGAAACAGTACCTGTTATTTTACTGACTATCTGGTCAAAAACCCAAAAAGCAAAACAACATTCAAACATGACATGCTTGTCATTCTCCAGCATTGTGGTCAACTGAAACATGATTGATGAAATTGTGATGTGCTAGAATTAATCAGTGCTTCAGATCTAACAAGGTGTTACATGATTCCCCAACTAGCAGCTTGAAACACTGCAGAGAAAAGAAGGAAAAATTCAAGAAGGAAATGGGACAGGCAGGGAGAACAGCACCCAAACCATGCAATTCTTACTCTGTTTTACTGAATGCAGTAATGACTGCCTACAGATTATACTTTTACCTTTGAAGCTATCAAGGTCTCAAATCTGGAGACTTCAGTTATATAACTATGAACCCTGGTTTTCATTTCTTCTTTTTCACGTATTGCATCTTCAAGCTCGGTACTGATAGTCTAAAGAGATTGCATAAAGTCAAAATTGTGCTTTGCAGTAAATTAACCACTATATAATACTCCATCAGATTAAATAAAAGTAATTGCATATGTCCTAGATTTTTTTTCTATTCTACTTACAAAGCTCTTTTGGGATTTGTAGAGTTCAGAAACATCCCCTGTTACCTTAGAAACACCAAAGAGTTTCCAGGCAAGAATAATCACAAAAAACAATGACTATCTCATCAGTTCATGAAACATGCAGCTTTCCTGATGACACACCCTACTGATATCTGGAAAATCTGACATACTGATATTTGGAAACTGGAATTTTTATAGCATTAAGATTCACTATTCCTGAGTAAAGGAAAGTTTTAGATCAACAGAAAGCCAACTTTATAGCAAAACAGCATTTATTTTAAAGTTAAATAAGATAACTAATTGCACTACTAAGATGATATTTAAACATCTAAAATGCACCATGGAATTTGTTTGAGATATTTGAACTGCTAATTCTGTTCCTCAAAGGTTCAGCCCTCATCTCCCTCTGAGACCTGTGGCCCAGAGAGCCAAAACTGCAAGTATCTTTTTCTATCTCCATGATCAAATGTGGGGAAAGTAAAGGATGGTGCCTTATTTCTTCCCCTCCTTTTCGTGGTACATTACTATTCATTAGCCTTTTTACTGTATGCCTTAGTTAACCTATGATAAAATTAGTCTGCTTGTCTCTATGGTAGCTTCCCAAACACTGGGAAAACTTCTGTTACCATGTTCTGAAAATATTCAATATTTCATCTTTTTAGACACCTTTGAAGAGTAGGTCTAATTTCAATAAAACATCCACATATTTATATATTGCACTATCAGTTTTGCATGAACTGCTCAAGGTCCTATATTACTTCCTTGAAACATGCTGTTGTATTATACTTTCTGGCATCAGACTCAACCAGGTTGGCTGAGGGAAACTGAAATAAATGGTTTAGTTAAGAATGCCCTCATTGTTTTTGGTGTTGGCACTTACAGTGAATTCAAACAAACATTTGTATCTCCGGATCAAAACTGTAAAAGGCATTTGAGTCTCATGAGGAGTTGCAATAGCTGTATTTGCTAGACAAATTGAATGTAATGAGTTGCAACAAAATTCCAGGTTCATTCTTAAGATAACTCTCACTTACCCTCTACATAGACTTTCTAATGCTCAGCCCAATAAAAGATG
The DNA here is from genome assembly GCF_009819885.2 of Catharus ustulatus. Lineage (NCBI taxonomy): Eukaryota > Metazoa > Chordata > Aves > Passeriformes > Turdidae > Catharus > Catharus ustulatus. Next base: position 47,389,503 of record NC_046225.1, read on the forward strand.
TTACTTGCCCTGTAACACTGGTCATTTGTGCTATGTATTGTCCATATAGACATTCTATACTACAGGCACATCCATGTCATGCACTTGGAGCTGGGAGGCTTTTGGTCAGCAATATCCAGCTGGTGCACAAAACCAATTCATTATTTCTCCAACACCCTGATCTCCAAAACACCCTAACCTCAAATACGGCACACCTCACTCAATAAATCCAATGCTTCATGGAAACTAGATGGATGAAATTAATGAATCACTGCACCAGTACAAATTCATATGTGCTACCAATCCCCTTTCTCTTCCTCGCACCTGATAATCTGATGTCTGCTTTTGGAGTTTCTTTCTCTCAATTATAATTTCCACAGATAATAAAACCCAGTCTTTAACAGTTAAACACCATTTGCCAAGTGATACAACCAATTAACCTATTTTTTTTTTATTATAAAGTCCTAGATTTATTTTATTTACAGTAATTTCACGACCATAAGGCACACCGGACTATAAGGCGCACCCCCCGGAAGTCGGCAAATTTTGCAACTTTGTAGATCAGATAAGGCGCACTGGACTATAAGGTGCACTTTTTTTTTTTTTTTTGCAGCGAAGCTCCACCCGCAGCTTCCCCCGTGCAGTTGCTAGCCGAGGCCCTGACCCAACCCAGCAGCCATGGGCCCCTGGACCCACCTGTATCCGCTGCTTTGTGCAGCATCCCCAGGGCCGGGGCATGCCCGCCACTGCTCCGTGTGGCGCCTCCGGGGCCCCGCTGCTCCAGGAGTTCCCTGGCACTCCGGGTGCCTCGATGCTGGCGGGCTCGCCCCGTGGAGCCCCTCCCCCCTCACATCCTGACGCTGCTGCGGGGCCACTCCTCACTCACAGCCAGGCACAGCCCCTCGGGGCCACTCCCCCTCACAGCCAGGCACTGCCCCGTGGGGGCACTCCCTCCTCACAGCCAGGCACTGCCCCGTGCGGGCACTCCCTCCTCACAGTCCGGCACAGCCCCGCAGAACACCTCTCCCCTCACAGCCTGGCACAGCCCCGCGGGGGCACTCCCTCCTCATAGCCTGGCACAGCCCCGCAGGGCCACTCCCCCCTCACAGCCTGGCACAGCCCCGTGGGGGCACTCCCTCCTCACAGCCTGGCACAGCCCCGCGGGGGCACTCCCTCCTCATAGCCTGGCACAGCCCCGCAGGGCCACTCCCCCCTCACAGCCTGGCACAGCCCTGCGGGGGCACTCCCTCCTCACAGCCTGGCATAGCCCCGCTGCCGTTCCCCCCTCACAGCCTGGCACAGCCCCGCAGGGGCACTCCCTCCTCACAGCCCGGCATAGCCCCGCAGGGGCACTCTCCCCTCACAGCCTGGCACAGCCCCGCAGGGGCACTCCCTCCTCACAGCCCGGCATAGCCCCGCAGGGGCACTCTCCCCTCACAGCCTGGCACAGCCCCGCAGGGGCACTCCCTCCTCACAGCCCGGCATAGCCCCGCAGGGGCACTCTCCCCTCACAGCCAGGCACAGCCCCACGGGGGCACTCCCTCCTCACAGCCCGGCAGAGCCCTGCTGCCGTTCCCCCCTCACAGCCCGGCCCTGCTGCGGGGCCACGCCCCCTCGTGGCTCGCACTTCCGGGTTGGCAAATTTTGCCACTTTGTCCATCAGACAAGGCGCACCGGACTATAAGGCGCACTTCTGGTTTCGGGGGAATATTTTAGTCAAAAGGGTGCACCTTATAGTCATGAAATTACTGTAGATTTCTTTTTTAATCTGAGGAAGGGTTACTAAATTGAAAGCTTGTCTATTTCTCCCTCACTGCATTGACTACCCTTAATTATCTGAAGTATTGCTTTTACAATTTCTGCCCAGTGATTTTCAATATCCCAGTGCTCAAGAAATACCAATAATTAAACACATCAATTAAAACTGAGGACATAGTTTTGACGCAAGCAAGCAACAAATGGTTTGATACATCAGTATCATGTATTGTCTTCATACCTGGTTTTCTCTGGCCATTGTAGCCAGGTCATCTTGCAGTCGTCTGTTTTCCTTCAGAGCCATTTCCTTTACTCTCCCCATTTCTGCAAGCTCCACCTGGGATGTATCAAGCTGGCGATGTAAGCTGGATATCTCACGGTCTCTGCTTCTCAGGATGTCCTGCATCTGGCTATCAAGTGAAAATATTATTAAAGTTGTCCCTTCTTGTGCTATACCAGGTACTGCTGAAAATAATCAGAATTCTTTCTCTCTGATGACAAACTGAGTCTAAATACAATGTCAAACAAGTATGCAAAATGTCAATACGCAGAAATAAGATGGATTTAATTTTCAGTTTTGAAGATGTATCTGGTGAGATGTATCTTATTAGACCAAGAGCAATTACATACATCTATGATTCTGTGCTCAGTAGTGATTATAGTAATTGCATATTTTATAAGCCATAAAGAAAGAAGACAAATAATTTACACTTGAAGGACAATTATCAAGAGAGTAATGAAAAGATTAAACAAAAATTAGAAATACAAATATCCATAAATTTAAGTAAACTTTTGTGTTATTTTTTGTCACATATAGTTCATGCATCGATGTAGCAAATATTCAATTACATTGGTTTTCAAATATTTAAATACTGGTGTTTAAATCTTTGCTTTTAAGATGCTATAGTTTAAAAAATCATGGAAAGAGGAAAGAATGCAAAGAAAGAATGAAAGATCAGAGGAAGCCCAGCTAAAAACTACATAAATACACTTTAATTAAGACTGTACTGGTATCTTAAGGTAGAAGAATTAGATTGCTGGCATTAAGAATTCACCTCTGAATCTTATCAGGTCAATCTCATATCTAATGGAGTGCTAGAAAACAACTTCTTGACCAAGAGTTAGGAAATGTTACCAGTTTGGGAAATGAATACAGACAAGCAATTATTAATGATCATTGTAACAGTTTCTTAGCAGCCTGCAATATTGCAGAGGCAGTGTCCTCCAAATTTGTGTATATCTTCCTCCACAGCATACTCCTCTACTTGACTCAAATGGAATTAATTCAATTTCATCAAAATAACTGAAATAGCCATCTACTTTCCCTTTGAAACTACTACATAAAACAAAACCTCCAAAGAAGGCATCCTACTCTTTACTTACTCTGTTGAGGACTCCAGTTCAGATAGAGTTAAACGTAAATGAGCAATTGTTTTTTCCTATGGAAAAAAAAAAATCAAAAGTTGTGTTAGGTATTACTATATTGCAACGTAAGAGGATACTTCAAGTTAAAGAACTTGTAGTGTAAACCTTTATTTTAATTCCTCACCAATAAGTAATGCCCAAGTTTCTTTCCTTTACCGAGAAAGGATTGTCTTGTCATTGAAACAGATGGAAGCCAGCTATAGATTTTGTCACCTCAGGCTAGTACTTTGTATCTCAATAAATACCTCCACATGCAAAATGCAAACAAACAATTCTTTATTTTCTTGGAGTACTTGGGGAATAGAGTCACATTTAAAGTTCTATTGAGTTGGGAAATGACTCTGCATTGGGTCCAAGGATAGTGTTTATGTGCTCTGCACAGACTTTGTCATCAAGGTAAAATGTGTCCCTAAAATGTAACTGCTTTAAAAATCCCCAGGAGGAATGCAAACTAGTGCTTTTACTGGACATACCCTGTTAGCTAAGTTGTCATCTAAGCATGCAATTCTTTCAGTTTTTTCATCAACGGTTTCTTGAAGACTGTCCTTTTCTTTATCCAAAACACTAATTGTACTTCTCAGCACACTGACTGCTTCATCCTGTGAAGTGCTCCGCTGGTTTAACCTATCTAAAAACATAAGAGTAAGTGTTTTCTTTTTTTAAAAAAGGAAATAAGCACAAAAGTAGTTACAGAGTACCTATTATCTCCTTCTGCTTTATAATTTCTTCATGAGCTGTCTGCAGTTCATCCTTTTTGATGGACAGTCTGTGCTGTAAATCTTCAATAGACTTCTGGAGTTGGTCATTTAAGAGCCTGGAAAATCATTGTACAGTTGAAAGAATTTTGGGATCTATTCTGGGTCTTCAACTTCTGCTCTTAAGCTGCTTCAAGTGCTGGAACAGCTCCAGCATAACCTCCTGAGAGGTCTGTATCACCAATCAGTAGCATGGGTGTTCCACACTAACCATACTCTCTCCCTTGAGGTGAGGAAAGACTTAAAGATAGCTGAGGCCAACACCACTTGGTTGATCTGGACTCTTGAGATGGCTGCAAGCGCACCTCAACATCAGTGCAAAATGGAGTAATGGAACCTTGGTGGAGCAACCATATTAACCTGAAACATTCACCTCCTCTGATTTCTGTTACTCTTTATAATGTTATATGTATCTTGATGCTTGCTTTATAAAGCTTTTGATATGTTTTATAATAGCAGTGATTATCAGCCACACCACATTTTAAGAAGCAACCACATTTCTGATCCTTGTTTTTAAAAATAAAGAGCCTGGCAGATATTTGAAATCATCTACCTACATAGTAGTTTTTCTTGGAAAGAAATATCAAAGTGACTTGGGAAAAAAAACAAAACCAAATTCTACAGTAAATAAATTGATTATTTATGAAACGGGTCAATAAAAAATCCCTCTCAAGTGAGATCCCACAAAAGCTAGAGAAGGTCTTCATTCCTAAAAAATCTCACCATTGCAGAATACTGCACGTCTCTCAATAAAGATCGCTTTCATCCAGTTCAAAGTGAAACTTTAGAGGCGGGGAAAAAAGGGCAGGAGGGCAAACACGGCATTTCTACCATGCACAAAATAAAACCAAATGCTAAAATGACTGTAGCCCTAGTCCTCAGCTTCTTCTTTTAGCAATATCAATGCTTTACACCAAAATTATAGGAACTGAACAAGATTTTTAATTTTTATGATTGTTGTCACAATTTTACCAACAAATACACAAATTGTTTTACTAAGAGTCCTCTTTTTGCATTAGATGAACTGCAAGGCCTGTTGCTCAGCTTCAGTTCTTCCTAGTAATCTCCCAGGTGCTGTGTTGTTACAGAGTGGAGTGTGGTGCTGCTCAGGTGGGGAATGGGGGTTACCACACAGACTCTGGTTTCCCTTGTAAAACATCCAGAAGGTGTCATCTACAGCATTACCTCTCCTGTAATGATCTGTTACATCAGTGGTTCTCATTTCCACCCCTGTTTCCACATTTCTGCCCAAATTTATTCAATACTGTTTTCACTTTCTCTAAGCCTTATTCTTGTTCTATGACATTTAGACAGCTGATGGGAGCTCTTTATTAAAACAAGTTTAAAAAAGCACAATGATCCTGCAAGTTTAAATAGGCCTTCCAAATACATGAGGATACTTGAAGCCTCCAGTTCTAAGCAGGCTGGTCAAATCCCCACAGACTGTGTCTATGGATCATAAGGTATCAGTTCTCAAAACTGTAGGTCCCACTGCTGCAGTTTGCAAAGGCATCTGTCTTCTTTTTAACAAACAGCATTTGGGAATTGTGAGGAAAAGCAAGTGACCTTTTTGTTCACTGTTGGAGAAGAATGTGTAAACAAGTGATCGCCCTAGCCATATCCTTGCATTCCCCAACTATATCCTTGCATTTTTGCCTTGCTTGTGAAACTGCAAAGAACAGAAACTGCTATGCTTGCGTGATAACGAATGCTTGTAGATATTGCAGCACCAAGGTTACAGAGAGAACACTGAAAAAGAATGTCGTGAACCTTCGTCAGCGACCACCAAGAGACAGAAAAAAAAGTTACCGGAAGGGGGACTCAACGGGAAGACGAGAGACTTAAAAGAGGCATCTGAGCTGCAAGCGGTGCGGCAGTTGGAAGAGCAGTGACTCCCCTGTCGCCCAGCGCTGATACTTTGCTTTCTCTTTTCTGTACTAATAAATTGGCTATATAATTGACTTAAATAGCCCATTGTGCTCATTTATAACAGGAATAGTTTCAGAAATTTTCAGTTCTGCTACATTCATAAGCAGAAAATATGGTTATTAGAGGAAACAATCCTAGAATGAACCATAAAAATTATCAGTATATCTGGTCATGAAGTAAGTCCAGGAAAAGCTTGCTGTGAAAAGCTACCACAGCACTTTCCTTACTTAGACCTCCTTCTCCTTAACATACAAGCTGTACCAAATTATTTTAAAAATATTTATAATTATAGTCTTTCCCAGGAACTCAACTCTGCTATACAGTCATAGAAAAAACAAAATTATTCTAGCATCTGTGAAAGACCACCACATTTTGTATTAGACTTACTGAAGTGAGCAGATCTCAGCTTTAAATTGAGAAGAATCATCAGAAGTCTGGGCAAGTTTACTTGACTTCAGTTTTAATTCATTTTCCAAACAGTTTATTCTTTCTTTCAGGATCGAGACTGTAGTCCTTAGTTCACACTTTTCAATCTGAAGCTGAAATTTAAAATAAATAATGAAATGGTATTATTACAGAAAGCTATCACAACTTGGCTTTTAAATTTGAAAGTAGATATTAAAATTAATTTCTGGAACAGTCTACCCTATTTGAAAAATAATAAAACCTTAGTTCCTAAAAAAGCACTTACTCCTTGAATAGTATTCTCCAACTCTGAAATATCATGCTGCAGCTTTGATTTTTCATGGTTTGCTGCTTCTTGCTGCATCTGAGAAATAGAAAATTACATGTAACAAGACAGACTTAGATTTAATCAGAGAAATTTAAGCTTCATGTCTCAGAAAACACCATTTTATATTCTTAGATGAATGACCAAATGACCACTCCATAGAACTACAGAATATTTGATGAAAACACATTACGGTAGTTTAATTAGTTTAATATAACCACTGATTTTGGGTTTGGTTCTTGGATTAGATTTTTAAAAATAGAATATTTATATTTCATCCTAACTAAATAAATATTTGTGAGTTGTTGTAGAGTTTACTGAGCTACATGAAGTTGCATGCATGCATAACTTAGTGCCTAAGACATTTTAAATAAATTTATTCAAATATTGTTAATTACAACATGTAAGGCACACTACAAAGCTAACTGGCCTTTTCCTAAATCTATAAAGAAACTTTTAAAGATTACTTATCTGTTCCCTGATTTCTGTGCATCACTGCAGTGAAACAAACTCCCAAACTTCCTAGACATGCCTTAGATTAGTGTGTTTGTAAAGGTATTTCAAAGTGGCACACATATAAAACATTGGCAATCACCTACAAGAAGAAAGAATGGAGTTGCAAACACATCTCTACTAGCGCATGCACATGCTTTATGCAAAGAGGTCAGATTTACTGCCACTGCATACAGATACACAACAGGTCTTTATTTTTGTGGTGGTAAAATCAAACTTTGAAGCATTCATCATACAGTCACTAGTGACGTATGTTGTCTTGGGATAAGTTCATTAAAATGATATTTTAAATTTCTGAATTTTCAAAAAGTTTTGAAACATTATATTAATGACCAATAAAGAAGTCAGGGAAACAAATCCCCTGAAATTATACGCTCTTGACTACAACCAAATAAGATATTAATGCACATTAATACCAGACATCACATGGTCGTATAATCATAGAATCATTTAAGTTGGAAAAGACCTCTAATTAAGTCCAACTATTAACCCAGCACTGCCAGGTTCAGCACTAAACCACATCCCTAAGTGCCATATCCACATGTTTTTTAATATTGCCAGTGTTGGTGATTCCACCACATTCCTGAGCTGCCTGTCAAGGTCAGAGTAACAGGAAAATAATTTCATTAACAAACTTTTTTTTTAAAGGTCAAAACAACTGAAACTTGGATTGCAATGAATTTATGTTTCATAGTTCAGTCATGTGTCATTTAAAATATTCTCTGCTACAAAATGCAATAGCAACTAAAGATTAGCAAAAATTAAAAAGCTTATATAGTCCCCAGTTTGTAGGATAAGAACCATATGTGACTGTGACACACCCCACCCCCCGTCCTTTTTTTTTTTTTTGTTACGTAGTAGTCACTAGTGGCCCTCCTGATAGCTGCATCCAGCTTATGGAGGACTCTGAGATGACAGGTAACAGCACACAGCTAAGGGCTCTAAGTCTTGCTCGACAGCAGCTGGGGGCCAGTCAAGCATTATAATCCATGAGTAGTGGATGGCCCAAGGCCCACTGAGCTCTCCTGCATGGCAGCAGGCTGCACACCAGGATTTCCCTTTGAGCTGGGAAGCTTCTGAAAGTTACTTGTTAAGGCAAAGAGAATCCTTACTGCACCTCACACTCAGCAAATGAGTTGGGAATGAGAGCACTAAAATGTTGAAATGTTAGCTAAGTGACATAATTGACAGATTGCTATAATCCTTTAGACACAAACTATTGACCAAGTATGGATCCAGTCACACTCCTCTGAGGAGTCTGGAAGGCAAAGAAGACCCTTCTGAACCTCATGACTCAATGGGAGGGTCTCTTTGACAGTTTTTTCTGACCTTGGCCTCTCTGCAGCAAATACTCAAATGTACCTTACCATCAAGTCTTGTCAAACCACTATTGCATTTACCAGTGAATTTTTGAAACTCATTGCCTTAAGTGAATAAAATATATTGCTGCTTCTCTCTTGTGAGTGAAGTGCATGATTTCTTCCACAACAATGACACCCAAGCATCTTCCAAGTAGTGCCTACACAAAAAGTATTCTGTGGCTGGGACACATATCTAGGTCTCCCAAACAAGGTGATGATATGTTTGCCCTTAAATATTTTTAAGGCATGTTCCTCTACCCCTGCTCCCAGCTTGGGACTGTGTTTACAGGAAAACTTGGTATTTCATAAAAGTAACAATACAACAACAATACTACTACTACTTCTACTACTAATAATAATAGATATTCAATAACATTATACATTCATTGAGCTCTCAAGTGAGTTTGAAATCAAAAGTTATTGAAAAGAGGAATTGACAAACAGCCAAACACAAACACAGCTTTATTGTATAAGCCTTCCTTATATGCCAGGTCAATGTAAACAATGAAGCTATAAAAGCTCACCTTTAATTTTTCTCCAAGACTTTCTTTTTCTGCCATTAGTATTCTAAAGTCAGCCAGTGCAATGTCTCTTTCGTCTTCTACCTGACTTTGAGAAACTAAATTGTGTTTTGCTTCTCTTCTCAATCTGTTTAATTCACTCTGGGACTTCAAAAGATTATAGTTTGTTAGCATACATGGACTACGATGCAGTGTACACACTAACAAAATGCTGTAATTACAACAGAAGTCCTATTATAGTCTTATTAACTAAACATATTCCCTATGTCACTCAGTGGCACGACAACTTACACTGTCAAAATAATCATCATTCTTCTATTGTCCCAAGTATAGCCTAAACTGTTCTATTATCAGTTAACTACTCCTTTCTTGCTTCCTAGCTGTATCTTTACACATCTTTCTCATGCATTCTATTGATTTTTTCCTGATGTTGATCATTTTCAAATGCCAGTACAATAACTTTTAACAGCTTTCAAGTTATTAAACTAACTAAAATACATAATTTTATTAACAAGTAATAAAAACAAGTATGTATTTTATTAGTCTGGGTTTATTATTATTTATTAGTCTGGGTGTTCTACTAGGTTTTTAATTTTAAATAACCAACAGTGCAACAAGTGTTAATTGGTTATTTCAATATTAGCTATAAACAATTTCTTCTTACCTGCTCATAAAGAACACTGAATCTATCTCTTTCTGCAGTCAATAACTTGACATTGGACTGAATTTCTAACATGTGTTTTTCAAATTTGTCTAACACAGACCGCAGCTCATCTCTTTCTCTGGTGACTGATTTAAGCTCTTCACTCTGAAAAGTGACCAATAAATTTATGTTAAAATTTGCTAATTAAAACATCTGAAAAAATAATATCAGACAAGAACTCCTCCTATTAATAATATATCAAAAATATATTCAAAACTATTTTAATCACAAGAAAAAGCCTGGCACCGGTGGTGCAATCTAAACAACAAGAACCAGCTGTTGAAAAGAAAAAGCAAAGGAGTTAGCAATAAGATTTCAGCCTTTTTCTGATCATTATCTAGTTCTATTTATTTCAAATAAACTGATCAATAAGCAGTGTTACTGTAAAATGTGACAAACAAAGAAAAAGGCAAGCTCATTGGAGTTTCTCTCAGTTGATGTTTTGCATTAAGAATATAATTTAGAAAACTACTACAATCATTTAATGTCACTGAATTTGAAAATATATTTGATAGCTTCTTAAATATTTCTACAGTATTTTTTTCACTTATCTCGGCAACAAGAACTTCACCTTCTCTGCAGTCCTGCGGCTTGGGCTAGGCCTTAGTTTCATCATTTTCTGAAGATAGTCTAATTCTCGCTTATAGTAGTCTCTGTCATCTTCTAAAGTCTTTACAAATGCATCAAGGCGAGATGGAGATTTGTCTCCTAGGGCAATACCATAGTCCAATCTCATTCTTTCAATTTCTAGGACAAATTCTCGTTCTGGAAGAAAAAAAAAATAAGAAAGATAAATAACTCCATAGGGAAGTCATGAGTTTCCTCAAACACCCTTGCATTTGGGATGGATTAACTCCCACCAACCATCCAGGCAACAATCCTGCTGAAAAGTATGTAAGAGTTCTAAAGGTTAAAGTAGGCTAAACACAAGCAGGCCAAGCATAAGACCAACAGAGGTCTCACAGCACCTTGGGCTGTAACAACAGAGATAGAGACTGAAGGATGTGATTATTCCCCTTTATCTAGCACCCATGAGCTTGCACTTCAAATACTGTTCCAAGGTTTGCCTCTCCTACAAGAAGAAAGATGTGGGTAAATTAAATTAAATCCAAGGCAAGGCCTGCAAGCTCATCAGGGAACAGAATACTTGCTCTGTGGGGAACAGAGTCCCTGTGGGGAACAGCTGAGGCAACTGGGTTTATTCAGCCTGGAGAAGAGCTGGAGAGCCAAGAGGAGACTGACAGTACCAGGAGGGACTTGCAGATAACAAGGAGCCAGTTTCTTCACAGGTATAGTAGGCATACTATTTGCATAGTAGGCAAATAAGGAACAGTGGCAATTACAGTAATTTCACGAATACAAGCCGCACAGACTATAAGCCAAATCTCCGGGTGTTGGTAAACATCTTGTTCTTTGTCCATAAATAAGCCGCACCTGATTATAAGCCGCTCTGTCGTTCGCAGCGAGGACCCGCATGGAACAAATTTGCCAAATAGTAACAGAACCGCGGCATGGCGGGGTTTACTGGCTCGGCTTGGGCTGTGCAGGCTCGGCCCGCTTGGGGCTGCCGACGGGGCCAGGTGGCCCAGCCCGGTGGGGCCGCTCGGGGCTGGCCACCACTGCTGCCGGGCTCGCTCGCCCTGGCCCGGCGCTGCCCTGTGGTGGCAGGCACAGACGGAGCCCACCGGCACCCACGGCAGCGGCGGGCGGGGATGGAGCCCCCCTGCTCCTGCTGCGGTAGGCAGGGGCAGGAGCCCCCCACTTACCCCACGGGCCGCGGGGATGGCAGCACGGAGCCCCCGCCTCCTCCCCGAGCCATGGGGATGTCAGCACAGAGCCCCTCGCCTCTCCCCCGCCAGAAGGAGGGAGCTCCCCTGCCTCCCTCCTCCCCCCACTGCGCGCTGCCAGCACTGAGCTGGCCCCACCCGCCGTGCAACACAGTAACCAATTTGTAACAATCGCGAAATCCTGGGTTTTACTGGCAGTTGCTCAGCTCGGCACCCTGGCTGGCACTTCCGGGGTTGTAAATGTCAGAAAATTATTCACATATTAGCTGCTCCTGAGTGTAAGCCGCATTTCTGGAGTGGGAGCAAAATTTTAGTCAAAATGGTGCGGCTTGTATTCGTGAAATTACTGTAATTGCTACAAGCAATTACACACAATACGGGGAATAAAATTTTACTCTGAGAACTGAAGAACATTAGAGATGTTGTGGAATCCTCACCCCTGAAGGTTTTCAAAATCTAAACGGATAAATCTCTCAAGAAACAGAGACTGAAGAGTTTTGGAAATTACTTTGTAGGAAACTGCCACAGAATTAGGATGTCCTGTAGAATCACAGTAAAAAGCTCAACTTTCAGTTGTCACATACAGAACTAAAATATCTTTCTATGACAAGAGTTTTCACTTCAACTATGACTGAAGACCTACTGTCTTCTTTTAATTTACATTTATTAAGAGTCTTTTAGTACTATTAACTGTATGTTAACTAGGTGGGTATTCTATTTCAAAAATCAGAGAAAGTTAGTTTCCAAGCATCTATGTTTGATGATTTACCTTTTCTTTCTAAGTTCTCCGTTTTTTCTGTCAGCCTTTGCTTCTCTTGTTGAAGCTGGTTTAACAACAGCTCAAGAGTACCTTTTTCACTGGTTTTCCCAAAGAGTTCTTCATTCAGTCTCTCATTCTCCTTCTGAGATGAGGACAACTCCTGAAGTAATAAGTATTATTATTAAAATCAGAAGTGCCAATAGAGACACTTGGGGAAAAAAAATTAACATTTTGTTCAACTTTTGATATACAACACTGTTTACTTCTGGTTGACCTGGATGCTTTATGCTTTAACATTTGTTGCAGGCCATCACTGTATTTATACTACATTTTATTAAACCCAAGTAAGCATTACTTTCTACATGATTTGCAATCACTAACAAGAAAAGCAAACCAACCAGCAGGATAGTGAGATACAAACATGGGGAAAATATTAATGATGAAAGCAAGAAATAATTTTAGCAGCATTTGTAACACTGTTGGTGTTAAAGCACATTACAATACAGCATCTCAGTCAATGCAACTCTGAAGCCAATCAAATCCTATTTGGCATACCTTTCCTATAATCTGATGTCCTGAAAATAAAGTATTTTCATATTTGCATATTCCCTAGATAGAATAAAACAAAACACTGTACTCAGCTAATATACACGTTGCTATATATCCTGGAAAGAGTTTGGTCTTCAAAGAATTGATAATAGGGATGTTTTTCATCTGAGCCCTACACTTTATTTCTGAATGAGCCAAGTATGGGATAATTTTTCACATCCCAATTAAGAGACAAAGTAGTTTCTAAACAATGAAAAATCCTCTTGGATGTTATAACTCATTTGTGGTAAAAATGATTACATCACATGAAAATTATAACTTCAGATAGCAGAAATAAGGAAATGTACAATAAGGACATAGTCAACCATACTGTCTACAGAGATTTCTTTCAGTTTATTTTTGCAACAAGATGATGTAGCTTCTCTAGCTCTTTCGTTTATTAATTAGTGATTTTTACATCAGAGATTAAGGGTATTAAAAATTCTCTTCAGTTAATTGTTAAATTGATTTTTTTGTAATGAATGAAACAATCATGTAAATGACAGCATGCTAAAAATGGTACAAACAAGAACTGAAAATATTTTTACTTACTGATTTAAGCCTTGTTACTGTTTCTTGTAGATCCTGTATTTCACTGACTTTTCTTTCAATTTCTTTCTATCAACCAAAATTAACCTATATGTTAAGAGTTACATATTCAAAATGACAAAAATCCCTTTGTTACAAAAAAAATAAGGAAGCAGACTATTTCAGTAAGAAATGAAGTACAGTTAGTTCCTTGTAAAAAATTAGTAAAGCTCCTACAAATTTAAAGCACAAAAAATTTGTGGTATAAACACCCATGCTCTTTTGGAGCACGATGATTAAATGAATCACTCCATGACTCACAGAAAAAACCCTCTAAATATATGCGCTGCTGTTGCAAATATGCATTAACTAGCAACAGTTTTAAGTACCTCGGCATTTTATTTCATACTAACCTAATAGAAGAAAAAAGACACATTTCCCCTTAACTAAAATCATCTCAGCCTAATACAGTAAAGAGCCAAAATTGTTGTGATTAATCCACTTTAAGTGAGAAATTCAGTGTAATGTTAAGAAAACTGGGAAAAAAATCTTTTTCATCTTCCCTTCACAAGCCAATAAGTCTTTCATTGCAATTAGAGGATACAAAGCCAAGCAAAATGGAGCAGATCCTTCACTCTCTGACACGTTAGTGATTACCTTTGCTTCTCCTATTTCCTTATCTGCAGTCTCAAGCACTATTTCTTTGTGTCTTTCCAACTGCTGTGCCAAATGATCTATTTCATTCAGTTCCTGACACAGTTCTTCATTTTTAGTGCTTAAATCCACTACCTCACTTGTAACATTTTGTTTTGTGTCCAAGAGATCTTGAATGCGATTTTCAAGTTCTTTGTTTCTTTGCTGAAGATACTCAACCTGAAAGACATTTTTCATTAAAATATTAATATGCATTGTTAGTCAGGTGGTAGAAGTTCCTCCCAATCTTCTGAAATACATCATCTCTATATACAAAGTAAAAAAGTGATACCCTGTTAAAAATGACAAGATTTTCTATTTTTAGAACTTAATGCTTATCCAACCTGAAAAAGAAATAGTGTTATGAGCTCTCTCATAGTCATGAAGCTGCTATCTAAAGAGAACCATACATGCATTTATTGCCAAATAAAAGTGCTATATTGGGACCAAGCCTGAGCAAATAATCTTGATGGTGCAAAACCAGCTTCATGCAGCCCTGGACTCACTCCCTTTACAATCAATTTGCATTCATCATGACTTACTAATTCAGGATCACTGAGCACAGCTGTCCTGCTTCCAAGTCATAGTTCATTCTGTATTTTTGCAGCACTGAACCTAAGCTAATAGACTCTTCAACGTGGCTCTCATGCCAGTGTACATCATGCACATCAGTATACAAAACATCTAACCCACGTGAGAAAAACCTCAGAATTGATGGTATAAATCCAAAGATAGACTTTACTTGATTTGTACTCCAGCCCATCTTTAAATTTTCATTTGGAGACCAGTATTGAATGCATGCTAGTACACACAGTAAACACAAACACCTTTATCCTAAGCTTATCCTTTCCTCACAAGTTTGTGTTGGAGTGAAGGTGGAGATCATTTGAAATCCATAAGGAAGATTCCTCACTCTCTCATGAGAATATCATAATTACATATATCATTGTTACTTTCTGAAGCACAAATGGCATGCGTGCAATAACTTTCTAACTAAATAAAAGGATTTTCAAACTTGCTGAAAACAGTGTCATACAAAAATTTGCTGAATACTTTCAGATTAACATACTGTGTACAAATATAAGTTCATTGAATTCTTTACCAAAACCTTTCAGACAGACTTTTAAAACAGAAAATGAAATTTCCTTAGACAAAAATACTGCCACCTAAAAAGAAAGGCAAGTTCCATCAATTGATTTTATATCTGTTGTGACACTTTGAAGAACTAGAAGTTTTGTGGGTTTTTTTTCAGATCGCTATGTTTTAGGTTTGACTAAGCAATTGTAATAAATTAATTACCTGTAAATTCAAGTGGGAAATAAGTTTCTCATTACTTTTACTTCTTGATTCCAGAGAGAGAACCTCATGAGAACGCCCACCATCCAATGCCAGTGTTAAGCGCTCGATTTCTTTGTCTCTTATCTCAACCTTTGAAGGACAAAAAAACGCTCTGGTATCATCATGCACCATTAATAGATCCTTCATTTAAATAAATACACATATAATATTCACTAAAAAGATATGCAACTAAAAATGCAATTTCTATCTGCAATTTTAAAAAAAAATTTCAGTTTTTCTGAAAAAGCTACATCTTTGAAAGAGAAATAAATTAATCAAACACAATTTGTAAGGAAAAACTGAAACCGTTCCTATTAGATTACATTCTTGAAGAAAACCAAGCAAGTTTAATTTAAAGTGAAGATAATGAATGCTATAACTTCACTGAGACTAGCACTTAAAAGTTAGGAAAAACATTTCTAAGTAAGCTCAGTGACTATTCCAGTCACAGGAAAAAAAGGAACTATTGGAAGAGAAAAACCAAGATGTGAAGGAAAAAGAAAGACAACAGTGTCCGCCAATCCCTAGATTTTGAAAGATGCAATGTATGAACATTTGATGTAATTCCATTACTTAAAGATTGTACATATCTCATTAAAACATTGTAAAATCTGTTGTTCATAAATTAACTATCAAAACTTTTAAAAATATAACCAGCCCAAGCAGTGAAAAAATTATCCTAAGATATGTAGATCAAATTACTATTTTGGACAAGTTAACACTTACACACTAAAAAATATAGACAAATTCTATTTATGATTGTCAAGTCTAGCTTATTTAATGTAATTTCAATAGACAAAATTTATCAGCAAAACCACCAGGCAAGTGTTTTGTCACTGCTGCTGTCTCCGAAAGATGAGGAGGGAAACTACTCAACATAGGCAAGTTAGAATTAATTGTATTTCACAGGCCCTACAATGCATTTCCAAGGTTTTTAAGAAACCAAGGTCATTGCCATGACAATGACACCCAAATAATAGCAATAATATTAATATTAATAATAAAACAACAATAGCACTACTACTGATGATATAAACATACCTGTTTGCTATAATTTTTTATTCCCCTTTCAGATGTCTCCAGTTTTTCCTGTAGCTCTCTTACTTCTGACTGCAGCTCTTGAATTCTGAAATGCAGCACTATATTTTTTAATGTGAATTCATGGAAGAATTGTATATACACAATTCAATATTAGCATTTTATCTTTGCTCCTGAACCCAAATATTTCACAGAGAAATAGTTTTGCTCATGCAAAATATTAATGCAGAAGCTCTTGTTTGAGATACTGTATCAGGTTGACTTTGTCTGGCTGCCAGTCCTCCACCCAGAAGCTCTCTTACTTCCCTTCCATAACAGGATGGCAGAGAAAAAATCAAAAAGCTCATGGGTCAAGATAAAGACAGGGAGACCATCTACCAACTGCTGTCACCATGACAGACTCAAGTAGGGGAAGATTAATTTAATTTATCAATTAAAAGGAGTTGGACAGTGAGACACATCTACACTGTGAAGTTAAACAGCTCTTTGGCTCACCGATTATCAGCCACCTGGAGAAGGTCTGCAATGTAAGGGTCCTCTGGCTGAGGCACTGGGTAGGCACTGACACCTGATGGGGGCACAAGCTGGTCGATCTGCATGCGCTGACGCCTGAAGGGAATGCTTTTCTTCTTGCCACCTAAAAGCCCAAGCCACTGACATTACTTGGAGCTAAAGCAAGGGAATCATCTTCTTCAATACCAAATTAATTTTCCTATTTGTTCCACTGCTTCTGAATGGGCACATTTCACCATTTTAATCCTTCTGCCACAATCTGATAAAATTCACATATTCTAGACAATGCCATTCTTGCAGGCTAGTATCAGTTTTGCCAAAGTTCACTATTATAATAAGGAAACACACATGGTTTAGCATAAGTACAGTAATTTCATGATTACAAGTCGCACCGATTATAAGCCACATTTCCGGTGTGTCGGCAAAGTTCATGTCTTTGTCAACATACAAGCCGCACCCAATTATTAGCCGCACTTTCGTTCGCAGTGAACTTTCACAAAGTCGTCGTTTAGTAACAGAATCGCGGGATCGCTGGGGCTTACTGGCAGGTGCCAACCTTGGAAACATTATTTCCAAGTGAAAAATGACACAGACCATAGCTGCGGCAGCGTACTCTGCAAATTTTATTTACAAGCCGAAAAAGACACAAACAATAGTGTGGTCATTTTGCGAGCATTCCCAACGGATTGGTGTTGCCTTTAAACAGCCGCTCAGCCGCACGGGCGGGCAGCTGAGCTCCAAGCGGAGCTGCTCCTCCAGGCCAGCCCAGCTGCCCCCCAATCCGCGCGAGCACGGCCTGGCCCGGCCCCTTCCCTCATCCATGCCAGCCCAGCCCTCCCGCTCATCCGCGCCAGCCCAGCCAACCCCCCATCCGCGCCAGCCCAGCCCCGCCGCTCATCCATGCGAGCACGGCCAGCTGCGCAGCCACACAAGGACAGCCAGCAGCTCAGTTGCACAAGACTGAAAACACTTAAAAAAGTACAGAGAAATATCACACACTTTTATCAAACTGCCGAGGTAACTTTCCCCAATAACACCCCCCGCCTCTCAGTAACGCCACCATCCAAAGGCAGGCAATAAGCTGTTCTCTGATTGGTTCATTGTCGGAACAACGGGAAACCATGGATTTCAAACCATTTTTGCTCGGGACAGGACCGGCACGGTACCAGGTAAGGGCAGATACCACATTTTTGTTAATATATTAACCACCTCGGATTACTAGTCGCAGTTCCTGGTTTCCACCAAAACTTTGGTCAAAACGGCGCAGCCTGTAATTGTGAAATTACTGTAATTTTCCCCAGTGTTTAGGATCCCAAATATTCTATAGCTTGAACTTGTTGAAGCAGTTACTGATTTAGTTCACCAAAACAGTTGAGTCAAAACATCATAAAAGGCATTTGGTTTTTGCATTTAAGAACTGTTTTATGACTGAACTAACCTTTGCATTGTATAGTAATATTTTTATTCCTTCTACTCTGTGTTCATTTCAGTGAATATCATATCCTACTGTTTATCAAACAGAGTATGCTATTAGCTTAATTAGAATGACAACACATTTAGGAAAAAGCAAAACATAGTATTATTTCCAGACAGAACATTTCTTCTTCAACATACGATTAAATAAGAACATGCAATATTGGATAATATAGTATAGAAAAATCCTAGAAGACTGGTGACCAAGGGGTGAGTATGCAGAAAGACAGACAAAAGCCTAATGTCATCATTGAAACAAAGGACATGAAGTGCAGAAATGTATAGAAAAAGGAAGAGGAAATTTAATTTTCCCTAGCTATCTACTGATTTTCCTCAAATGCCAAAAATGCATACATAATTCAATGATTTGGAAAAAAAAGGACATTTTCAAAATTTCACAAAATAATCCTGTATCTCTTAGCTTCAAAAACATTAAGAAAAAGGAAACCCTGGAGACAGAAATTAACCTGACAGTAACATCTAGAACATTTTAAGTTATCAAAAGATCCTTTAAATATAGTAAGCTTATAGAAGATTGGAATATTTGTAGACATATTTTGCATCTTGCTATATATAGATCTTGCTTCCAAAAATCTGAATTTGTCACTTACACATCAATTACCTGTCAAAAATAAGCAAGTGTCAAACAATCTGCCTCTTAATTAGGTGCAACAATAAAAGAAATAGCCTGATTAATATTGGATTAATAGTGCCTTCTAGTCATATTTTAACTTAATAATCTTCTGCTGAATCTAAGTTTGCATTCAAATTTCTCCCTAACACAAGTGATGACCTAATAAAACTTCATACAGAGAAATGACAGAATTCAGAGCCCAAACTTTCAAAGGGTAATGTTACTTTACTGGATATTTTACTACAGTAACTTCTCTTACTAGAGGAAAAGGTACTATGTCCCGAAGATCCAAAAAAGCCCAGAATAAAATTGAAATATCTGTGATTATTTACACTTACCAGGTGTTTGCACCACTGCTTGCAGATTCTTCTCCTGAAGCTGTTGAATTTTTTCAGTCTTGGCTTTGGTCTCTTTTTCCAGCACTTTAATTTTATGTATATACTGGTTATTCAAAAATTTCAAGTCAGATGTTTCATGTTCAATCCTTCTTAAGGAAGCTTTCAAATCTTCAAGAGAAAGAAAAGCAGTATTATCTCTCTTATTGCCTATCATTTTTCATAGCAGCACCAAAAAAGGCATAAAGAAAATCCTATATTCTTCTTCCATAGCATAAAATTATCAAATACACATACATTTGTGCATATTTCTGCAAACGCACAAAAATTTATATTTATCTATGTTTTACAAATAAACAATCAGTGTGGAACAAAGGCACATTTAACAGCTGTATTTTCAATTTTCAATTAAAAGATACCATTTCAAGGCATGAAAATATACATTAAGATTTTTAACATTCTCATATCTAATTAAAACAATAATTTGCAGAACTTGCAAAGTTTTTTGACTGCAGAAGAAATACCTGAGCATGAACCCTAATTCATTGAAGGTATCAAACTCCATGACTACTCACACTCACTTAAAAGATAAAAGAATCTGCAGATCAAGGATTTAGCACCAATTTTATTTTGGCATGGAAGGATTTAAAAAAGAAAAAATCATCATTTGTATATTACCTTTAACACGATGATCAGACAGCTCTTTCAGTTTTAGTATTTCTAAATGCAGATCATTATTTTCCCTGGTAAGTCTGGCATTCTCTATTTTATAAGGTTCCAAAGTAGTATCATAGTTGTGGCATTCTTTCTCAGTTTTTCCAGAAGATAACTTTGCTCTGCGCAAGCTCTCAGTTGTATGAACTAAGTCACTAGGATAAAGGAGCATCGGATGTGTTAGCAATGTTATCAGCCTTCACAATGCAGATGCAAATGTTTATTATGACCTGAGAAACAAAACCCTTTCCCCAAGGGGGGAAACAAATGAATTCAAAGAAAGGCAACAAAAATTCATGGTGTGTAAGAAAAAACTGAAGGATAGGAACCATCTATTTTTAAAAAAGCAGAAAATAGGAAAGAAAGGGACAAAAGAAAAGGACCAAAAAAAGAAAACAAAATAGTTACAAAGCATATCAGGAGTTTACATCTGGTAAGTATCAAAGTTAGTGATGAAGAGAGTAAATCTACCTGGTAGACACAGGAATGACACTTAATGTTGAAGATAGATTACTCCATATTTCCCTATCCATGGTTCTGCATTACATACTAAGAGAGAGTAACAGAACCAGAATAGCCATGTTTGCGTGTTTAGTCAAATATAACCAGATTAACTATGGAAATTACTATGTTCTTCATAATATCAAAGCCAAAAAATGGCAGATGTAATAAGAAGGAAATCTGAACATTTTTGGTTGTTTGCTGCTATGTGTCTTGCAAAAAAGGGCAAAGACAACAAATTTAAAATTCTCTAAATGAGGTCATAATAAATAGAGATGTGAATAGAGAAGCACATATCAATAATGACTATTCTTGGCTCTCTTATGAGGTTAGAAAAGTTGAATTTTCCTATGCCATAGATCCTTAGAAGCAATTTTAGTGAATTAAATTCAATCTTAAGATGTTCCGATCATTTAAGCCAACCCATTTGACTTCATCAGACACTGGAACTTAATGTTAGCTCTGAAATAACACTGCTAGAAAATAATCCTCAGATTAAGCCTTCTTCCTTACATGTCAAAAATCAAACAATACCTACTACACAATAACTATTTTTTAAATGAATTTCCTTTTGAATACCTGAAAAGCTTTTCCACCAAAGGTAAACTGTCCACTCCCAGTGGGTGCCGATAGCCCAGCTGATCCAGACGTTTCCTGAGATTAACAAACCTTCGTTCTGCATTTGCAGTCATTGCAAACACACCTCCAAAGTTGCTTTTGTCACAGTCAAGAAAAACAGGACACCTCCAAAAGATTGTTGGCTACAGCATCTGTCCTTTAGAGAAGAAAAAATACAGAAAAACAGTAATGGAAAAAACCATTTTTATTGTGTAGGAAATACAGTGTATAAACATCTCCTTAAAATGTAAATAAATCAAAAACAGGATTACTGCAACTGTAAAGTTTTAAACATATTTAGATATATCTTTAAAAATAAATATTTGCCTTGGCAGTTAGTTTCCTCGTTGTATTCTGATTTTTTCGAATCATGGTCTTCATTGTCTCTTACACAATACAAACTGACAGATTACTCTGAAAAACTTATATTTTTTTTCATATATAAATCTTACTTCCAAAGTTTACAAGTCAGTACTTCATATAACTTATGCCAACCATTTCTAAAATTGCATAAAATGTGTAAAATGTTAGAAACAGATTAACTTTCAACATCTATATTCTATGATAGAAAATAGGAAAGATAAAAAATACTGGTGTGCTGTAGTCATACTTGCATCGTTTTCTGGAAAATACAGTTCAAGCATCAGAGAGATTTTTTTCAGGGTTTTTTTCAATTGACTGATTAGTTATCTTTTTATTACTAAGCTGATCTAAAGGGGACTGAATCAGCATTAATGCATCTGAATCCAAATGATAATTTGGGTTTTACCAAGTACATTTGAGGGAAGAAGGACTTTTACATCATTATCCTTCTGAATTCAGACATAGAATAAGAAGACAAATCAAGTGCTAAAGCTTATGCTTCTTAATCTGTGACAACAGCTGTTCAATAGTTAGAAATATTTTGAAAAGTAGTTATGTCTGTAAAACATCTTCTCTCACATCTTTTCAGAAGATTCAGTATTAACCTGCTGACTGCAAAGACCTCAGCAGCCAAACTACCCATTCAAGGAGGTGTTGTTTGCATCTCACATAAAAGCAACAAAATATAGAGATCACCCAAACTATGATCACAATCCTCCAGATTTTAAAAAGATATTAAATAAATACATGCAGGTATATGAAAATAAAATTAGTTATTAATAATAAAGTGAGGAAAATGTGCATGTTCCTCTCATATCTAATGCTGGAAAGTTAAGATTTCACCTTATTTTATTAAAACACGACAAAGAAGTTTAGCAACGGACCTGTAGTCGCTGGGCACTGCTCTGTAGATGAGACTCACTAGTCTTACAAGCACTGCATCTGTTCTGGGTACTACCAAAAATATTTGCTTGAAGAGGTTCAGGTTGTTGGGATATTAATTAAGCAATGGCATGGTCAACCATCCCTTACATTCTGTGCTGGGGTGGCTGAAGAAGGCGGCGGCGGTGCACTTTATTTCCACTGGTGTATTAAGATGGCTAGTAAATGTTCTTCATACTCCTCTGAGAGCCAAAGGTTAAAGTAACAAGTTCTTGGTATTTCTGCATTAAAGTTGAAGATTCTGTGTTGAATTCAGGAAAAGTGTGATTGCGTTACTGTCTAGATTGAGTCTCAGGAATGTATTTTATATTACTATAGAAGAAAACTGGTAACTCCTGAGCGCATCTTCTCCTTAAGAAGACTTGTATCAGTTAAAAGCATTAAATTACCTCAAAATAGTTCATCAGCTTTGTTTAAAAGCTTGTGTTTTAGAAAGAGCAAAGATTTTTTTAGTAGTCAAACTGAGAAAGTTTTACAGAAGAAATATCACTAACAAAACCGTGTCATAGCTTGTACAGGAAGAGATTTTTTTCTGCAATAACTGCAAAGAAAAATAAATGGACATATGTTAGCATTTCAGTAACTGTGGCTAGGAGGCACACATATAATCTTACTAAATCTCTGCAATGGGCATTTAAGGTATAGTAACCTAAACATAATCCAATATTGGGAAGTACTGACAAATGTCTGGTTGAATCACTCTCCTTCCTACAAACTGACATTTTTAATTTAACTCATTATTTCCACTGGAATCAATCCAGAAAGGGAATTATCTTATATTCCCTACAACCACATCTGAGCCACAATAAGTCCAGGAAATGAATAGATGTAATACAGGTCCAAAAGGCATCCTGGAATGAATATAAGAATTGGAGTTGTTATATCAGAGAGTTTAACATAGATGTTAAAATGTTCAAAGACAATAATTGTCATACACTCTTTGTTGGAAAGAAATTATGTTCCAGTACAGTAATTTCACGACCAAAAGGCGCACCGGACTATAAGGCGCACCCCTCGGGAGTCGGCAAATTTAGCAACTTTGTAGATCATATAAGGCGCACCGGACTATAAGGCGCACTTTTTTTTTGCTGCAAAGATCCGTGCCGTGTGCAACAAAGTAACTAATTAGTTACGGAATCCTGCAATCATGGAGTTTACTGGCATGTGCTCAATTTGTAAACATTTTTCACAGATTGGTGTAGCCTTTAAACGCAGTCCCAAGCGCCCTCCCCGTGAGTGGGGCCCGGCACTCCCATCCACCCCCGGCTGGCGAGGCGGGGTTCGGGGCGGCCACGGCTCGGGGCGGCCGCGGCTCGGGGCGGCCACAGCTCACACCTTGGGGTTGCTGCGGTTCAGGGCGGCTTGGGGCTGCCACGGCTCGGGACCATTCGCGGTTCAGCGCTGCCTGCTCCCTCTCTCCCTGTGCGGCTCCTGCTGGCCGGGGGCTGCCCGCTCCCTCTCTCCCTGTGCGACTGCTGCTGGCTGGGGACTGGTCGGTGCCACCCAGCCCGCACGGAGGGGGCTGGCCAGTGGCGTCCCCTCTTGCGACTTGGCGGCACCGCCCCCCCATTGAGGCTCGCACTTCCGGGTTGGCAAATGTCGCAACTTTGTACATCACAAAAGGCGCACCGGACTATAAGGCGCACTTCTGGGTTTGGGGGAAAATTTTAGCCAAAAGGGTGCGCCTTATAGTCGTAAAATTACTGTAATTACAGACTTCTGCCATTATAGACTACCATAATTTAAATCTTGTATCCTAAACTTAGTCTATCACTAGTCTTACTCTGACATAAAAAAGTATCTAGTAACTTCTACATGAGGAAAATTTGTTTTTCTGGAAATGTAAAATCAATATATGAAATGCACTGATTCAGTTGAATCCAAGACCCATCTGACACAATATCCTGTGTCTCTTGACAGTTGCCACAGCAAGAATACAAAAACGTAAAAAACACAAGTCAAATCTTACTCCTACTTACATTTTCTTCATGTAAGCCTATAAGGCAAGGTCTTGAAGGGCTTAAAGTTGGACTGAAATTATTATAATAGTAGCTGATAGACCTTTCTCTGAGCAGCCATAGAAACATTTGGCTGTAGTCTTCACTATTCATATTGGTTCCTAACTTACCATTTGCCTTTTTGATCACTCCAAAGCGTTGATTAGATGCATTCACAGCGACACATCTCACTGAGCGTTGTTACCACTTAGAGACCACATGTATCACTTTGCCTTTACTAACACTGCTCCTTAACTCCGGCATCATTACTCAGTCCAGTGAAATTCTTCTGACACCCTTGGACTGCACTTAACATGTCCACATAACAAGCAAATTTTGTCCCCTGCTCTTTAACCCACCCTTTCACATTGTTCAGTGTTTGACATGGCTTAACCCCAGCTTGCAACCAAGCATCACACAAGTTGGTTTGCTTACTCCCCCCACTCCCATAGGGATGAAGAGGAGAATCAGGGTGAAAAAAGGTAAAACTTGATTACCATAGGAACAATTTAATACTTGAAACAAAATATAATCATAATAACAAGAAGAAGAGCAAGAGAAGTTGATAAAACCCAAGAGATGCACAGTGCAATTGCTCACCACCTGATGACTGATGCCCAGCCTGTCCCCGAACCACAATCAGCCCTGCTCTGGGTAACTCCCCCAGTTTATATACTGGGCATGAAGTTCTAGGTTGTGGAATATCCCTTTGGCCAGCTCAGATCATCAGACCTGGCTATGTTCTCTTCTGGCTTTCCATGCAGCTCCTCACTAGCACTGAGAAGTCCTTTGTTGAGAGCAAGTACTACTTAGCAACAACCAAACACCAGAGGGTTATCAACATTATTCCCATGCTGAATCCAAAACACAACATTGCACAGGCTACTAGGAAGGAAACAAACTTTATCCCAGGTGAAAACAGGGTACTTGGTCTTTGTTTGCTCTAAAGCACAATTATATGCATTCACCATGATATCTTTCTGAGCAGTTACTGCCATTTTAGACCACAGCATGTATCACTTTGCCTTTATTAACACTATTCTTTAATTAGTGTTAATACTTTATTACTCAGTCCAGTGAAACTCTTCTGCAATCCTTGAGATTGCACTTAACAGGTCTATAAATTGAACAAATTTTGTCCCGTTTTGTTTAACCCATTCTTTCAGATCACTAATAAGTCTTAAACAGCAATCTGTAAGGTAGTACTTTCTACTCTCTCTTTTAACCACTAGCTTCTTTTCTCCATTTCTGACAGAGACCTGCTTTCTTAAAAAGCATTTGGTAAAGAACTTTCTCAAAAAGCTTTTTGGAAATCCAAGTTTTCTACATTATTTGCATTTAGTCAATTCAATTTAGAATATGCTTTTCTTTAAAGAAGCTTAATAGCCTTATGAATCACAACTGAATCCTAATGAAAGGTATGTCACACCTACTAGATGTCTGCAAGTTTGCAATGTACTTTCCATGAGATAAGCTACATTAGCTGCATAAATAGTTCACATCATTTATCATCTGAATATTTATTGCAATTTAGTGTTGCTGAGAAGAAAATTATATCTCCATTTTCAATGAAAAATAGAAAAGAGAAAATTGAACAGTACTTTAAATCAGTCATTTACTAAATAGCATTTATTAATATGCCTAAGTGACTGCATCTCTCAGTTGCTTGCTGAAGAGTATTCAGATCCAATAGCCTCATTTTTTGTTCCCCCTTTGCTAATGAAGACTGCTGAAGGTGACAATATTCACATGCTTAATTTTATGACATGCCTGGATGGCTGTGAGCAGTCATTTGAAGATATAAATGTTTATGTTACATATTTGTAGCACGTAAGAACTGTTCCCTACTGTTTTAAGTCACCAGTGTCTAAAATTGAACCTTGATGGGAAAGATGGGCAATAATGGAATCTTATATCCAGCTGCTCTAGGCTTTTAAATAGAGAACGAACTGGCATAAAATTATGTGAAAGAAGCAATGTTTATAGGTATTAGATTAGCAGATTGAAGTCCTCCTTCTATTTGGAGAACAACGCAGCAAAATTGATGGTGAGTACAGGTTAAGAACTGTTGCAGATGAAACAGCTGTGTTATCAATAAGAAAATTTAATAATAAAAAAGCAGAGCAAAGGTGGATCTTGGTCATGGAAGAAATAATGCAGCCACTGAGCAATGTGGACTACAAAACGACATTGCTAACAGCTGAACACAAACAAATTGCTATGGACAAAACCAGATTTCTTCGCTGAAGTGTCATGGAATGCCAGAATGGTTAGGGTTGGAAGGCAGCTCTGGAGATCATCCAGCCAAGGCAGGGTCACCTGGAGCAGGTGACAGGAAGGCGTCCAGGTGGGTTTGGAATGTCTCCAGAGAGCAAGACTCCGCCACCTCCCTGGGCAGCCTGTCACCACATCCTGTGAGTTCCCACTGCAGCACAAGAAAACTCTTTCGATTATGAGCCTGCTCATCACCCGTCTCCCTAAACTGGGAGCTTTGCAGACCTTCCAGCAACCCCGATCTGTACCTACAGAGGGGCGGTCTGCCCCTTTCCAAACAGGTGTACGCCACTTTTCCCCCACACTTACCACTAAAAGCAGGCGCCGGCGAGCAGGGCGGCAGCGGAGTGGCCGCGATGTCCCAGCGTTTGAAATCCTTTGAAAATGGCGCGCGGAGCAGCGGCCGCTTCCGGCCCGTCACCGCAGCAACGGGTGGACGCGCCTGGCCCGCCCCGCGCCCGCCTGGGCCCGGCCTGCCAGCCCCTTCCTTGCCCTTCCCTTCCCTTCCCCGCCCCCCTGGGCCCGGCCTGCCAGCCCCTTCCTTTCCCTTCCTTCCCTTCCCCGCCCGGCCTGCCCTGCCTGCCCGCCCGCCCCTTCCCTTCCCAGCCCGGCCTGCCCTGCCCAGCGCCCGCCTGGGCCCGGCCTGCCCGCCCCTTCCTGGCCCGCCCCTTCCCGGCCCGGCCCGCCCCGGCCCGGCAGCCCTCTCGCGGCGGCGGAGCCCTTCCTGCTGCCCTGGGCCGGGCCTCGGGGGTGCGCAGGGCCCCGGTAGAGCCGGGACGAGCGGCTTTCCCCGTGCGGAGACAGAGCGGCCCGCGCCTACAGCCCGGCCCTTAGAGCCTGCGAGAAAGACGGAGAGGAATGTTTTCCATGGGCATGCAGTGACGGGAGAAGGGGCGAAGGATTCGGAGTGAAAGAGAAGCAGGTTTAGGACTGGAGAGGAGGAAGAAGCTCTTTACTGTAAGGGTGGTGAGACGCTGAACAAGTTGCCCAGAGAAGTTGTGGATGCGCTACTCCTGAAAGCATTTAAGGCCAGGCTAAATGGGGTTTTGAGCAGCCTGGTGTACTGGAAAGTGTCCCTGCCCATGGAAGGCGCTTGGAACGAGAAGATCTTTAAGGTCCCTTCCAACACAAGCAATTCTCTGAATCTGTGAAATCCAGGTGTCTCAATGTTCCCGAGTTCCATCTAGCGGATTTGTTACAAAACTCAGAAGAAAAAACTCATATTCATACTGGTTTGTTTTTCTATTCTTGCATTAGCCTTTGAAAAAAACATTTTACCTCTATCTGTATGTTCATTGTACTTTTTTCTATCCTATATACACCCCACCTCTATCCAACAACTTGGCAATTTCACCAAGCTGTACAGAAAACCTAGGTCCTGAATCCCTGAGAGCTGAAGCTCCAGGAGGAGAAAGGGTTTACTTGAGGCTAGAGTATAATGATATTACATCATATTTACTAAAAGGAAGAGAAACAACATGGGTGCAGAAATGGAGCAACTCTTCAGTAGCCAGCAGCAAAACAATGGAATTAACTTCTTCAGGTATATTCACTTTTTTGAATAACTCCACAGAAATAAAGAATATGATGAACATAGTTTAATTAAGAATTATAGCCATAATCACATTACATCTCAGAACATGAATTTAGTCTTCCCACTGCATGAAGTTCTACATGCATATTTCGTAGAACAAGGAAGGGAAAATATCTGATAGTCTTCAATGCTTACATAATTTCTATGATGCAAAATATTAGTGAAAACAGTAGTATTCTTTTGGCATACTATGAAGGTAGTGCTTACTGCTTTTGGCAAGAGAAGGGATTATAAATAAAAACATTTTAATATTAGGGAAAGGGAAAAACTGTATCCAAAGTGTTTCACAGAATTAATACTTTCAAACAGTACTTCAGCCCAGTAGAAGCACAACAAATCCCTGAAGGTTCTCTTTTGCCCTGAAAGGCATTTGAAGCAGGAGTGTTACTCAAGATATACGGGGTTACCTACACACACATGGAAATCCACCTTTAAAAACCCAGTAACATTTATAGTGCTTGATTCCTTTATACACAGGCACACACTTTCCTAGTTTCTCTTTCCCCTTCTAGAACTTAATGAGACTGTGCAATACTGGAGCAGTAGTCTAAAATATCCTGTATAGTGAATTCCATAGTAATTCCTGATCCAGGGTAGCAGCGAGCGATCAGCCCTTCAAAGTGCTTATATTGTCGTATGAATTCATCTTGCATGGAATGCCACACAACCTGCCAAAGAAAGCAAAGTTTAGGAAAAGTCCAACTGGCACAGTACACTACATAGGTGAACTACAAAACATTGGCTCATTAAATGATTCTCAGTTCAGGTGTCATTATACAGTTAAAGATTACTAACAACATTCAATAGATGGAGTTACTGCATTAAAAAGAAGATTGATGCTTTTTACCCATTAAGATCTGTAATGTCGACATGACTTGTAATAAATGTGCAAAGCAGATAATAGTAAAGAAGATAAGGAAGTTTTCCTAATAGAGGTATTGCTTTTCTCTTTCGGAAAACATCCTGAACCAGAAGAGTGCTTATAATCCATGTTTCAGACTTTAAAAAGCTGTTTAAACAAGCTTAACTCAAGCCTATTTATCACTCCAGTGGAAAAGTTTGCAGAGTATAAGAAAAACATCAGATAATACAACTATGAGAAAATACATAATTGAAAGTATTCTGCTATAGTGCACTAGCTAAATTTCACATCAGGATTAATTACCAATTCATTTAAATCTACTCTACTTGCAATATATTTTGCAGAGCAGACATCAACCATTAATGGTCAGCTAGGAAATCATAAGGGAAGTTTCTTTCTGAAAAGAAAACTTTCTTTCACTCAGGTCCAAACCAGTGTTAAACAAATAGAAACAGAGTAGGATTATAAAAAGACCCAAAAGCTGTACTCAAAATTTATGTTCTTAGAGTTATGCTGAACATTCTCACAGAATACATATGCAAAAGCAGCAATAAAAAGCCTCTGTGTAACGTTATAGGGTTTTTGAGACATGATTTAGTTTACCTGAAGTAAGTTTTCTTCTTCACAGAGATGTTTATCTACCTTCTTGTAGAGATTATCTAATCCCTTCTTCACTTCTTTACCAGGATATTCCTTTATAACTTTACGAAGCTCTTGTTTATTAAAAGCCAGCTGATAGCTTACTTCCTCTTCTCGTATACCTTGTGCCACACGAGCTTCAACACCTTCAAAAAAATGCTAACAACAAGTAATAGATTAGTCACTATCACAAATCTGAGCTAATTAACTTAATTTAAAAAGGATATGTGTGGTTAAATCTTGATTCTGCTTCATGACTGGTGTGTTGTCCCAATTTTTGTTTTTTAATTGGGCATGAAGTACAGCTCAGCCATTAAAACACAGCCCAACAATACAGCAGTCCAAGTACTAGCATAAAATTGAAACCAATCATTTCTAGAAGCAGTCGAGCTTTTCTTTGCAAATTTGTAACTAATGACCAATCAGCAATCAAAATCCTCAATTCAGGAGCTCATAGCCAGGGATCCAAATACTGGATCTTCTGGATGAACTCCCTAAGCACCTGACCATCTTTTAAACCGTAACACAAGAGCATATTTGTTCACAATTGCCCTCCCTTCTCACTGCCATTGAACAGTTTTCTCAACATAGTAAATACAAGAGTTTTAGTAAATAGAGGGAAGTACTGCTATGAACATGCAGGTTAAGCTCAACAGTGCATCAGGTCTGGATAGGACAGAGGTAACTTTCTAGTTAACTTTCTTCACAGCAGTCTGTATGGTGCTGTGTTTTGCATTTGTGGCTAAAACTGGGGCTGATAACACAACGTTTTGGTTACTGCTGAACAGGTCAAACCTGACCAAATCATAGCACATAACATCATGTTCAGCTATAAAAATTAAGGTTGGAGGAGGCAGGGTTGGTGTTTGGCTTCAAGGTGGCTGTTGCTCAGAAATTGCTTGGGCATCAGTCTGCTTGTGAGAGGTAGTCAATGACTGCTTTTGGACTTACTTTGTTTTTTCCTCTCTCTTTCCCCTTCTCTGATTAAATTGTCTTTACCCCTGCCCCAAAGATTTTCACTTTTGCTCTTCCTACTGTTTTCCCTGGAGAAGAGGGACTGAGCAACAGTTAGCTACATGGCAGCTTAGGTGTTGGTCAGAGTCAATCCACAAGTGGGAAACAGCAATAAAGCATTTTCATTTTCAGAAAGGGAATACATCTAAAATGTCTATAAAAATGGATGCCTGAAATCCTGTTTATAGAAAAAAGCCATGAGACATTCGAGTGGACAGAACTGAGTCTGAGCCTAAGTCACCACTCAGTTTAACATTTAGTTAAACGTCAGGCATACAAAATTTTCCTTTACCTTTTCTTCTTATTGAACAGCTCAGAAACTACAGCAATTTTTTCTGCAGTTGACATGACGAAGATTATGCCAAAAATCCTGATGACTTTTCCTCTCACTTTCTTCTTTCTCAAAACTATTTGTTTAAGACACTGATGTTTAGTCAGTACTATTAATTGCCATGAAAAATTTGGTTACAGTACAGTAATTTCACGACTATAAGGCGCACCCTTTTGACTAAAATTTTCCCCCGAACCCGGAAGTGTGCCTTATAGTCCAGTGCGCCTTATCTGATGTACAAAGTTCGGAAATTTGCGAACCTGGAAGTGCGATCTGCGAGCTGAGCTGAGACACGCGGGAGCTGCGGCCGTGCGGGGGGAGTTGGGAACTGCGGGAGCCGCGGCCACCGGGCGGGGGAAACCGGGACCCGGCGCGGCTGCCGGCCAGGGAGGAGCAGGGGGAAGCAGCGCGGCTGCGGGGAAGCGCCAAGAAGCATGGCGGGAAAGCGCCCCGGGAAAGCGCTGAGAAGCGGCAAAAAAGCACCGCGGAAAAGCGGCAAAAAAGCGGCGTAAAAGCGCTGCGGGAAAGCGCCCCGGGAAAGCGCTGAGAAGCGGCAAAAAAGCACCGCGGAAAAGCGGCAAAAAAGCGGCGTAAAAGCGCTGTGGGAAAGTGCCGAAAACGCGCCGCGGGAAAGCGCCGAAAAGCAGCAAAAAAGCGCCACAGTAAAGTGCTGAGAAGCGGCGCTGCCGCCGGCGGGGGGAAGCAGGGACGCAGCACGGCCACGTGGTGGGAGCCATGAGCCATGCCAGCTGGTGCCGGAGGTGGGCAGGAGTGCCAAGGCCCGCTCCACGGGGAGGGCACCTTGGGCTGCATTTAAAGGCTACACTGATCTTTGAAAAATGTTTGCAAATTGAGCACCTGCCAGCAATTCATTACTTTGTTGCGCACCGTGCCGCTCCTCACTGCAAAAAAATAGTGCGCCTTATAGTACGGTGCACCTTATATGGTCAACAAAGTTGCAAAAGTTGCCGACTCCCAGGGGGTGTGCCTTATAGTCCTGTGCGCCTTATGGTCGTGAAATTACAGTAATTTCACGATTACAAGCCGCACCTGATTATAAGCCGCACTTCCGGGTGTCGGCAACTTTTCATTCTTTCTCCATATATAAGCAGCACCTGATTATAAGCCGCATGTTACAATACAGAGTGTGATAAAAGGTATCTATTCTATCACCATCTGTTGAGGGTGGGGGCAGTGATCCTTATCTCAACGGCAGATATTCTGCTAATGGGCCATCCATTGAAACCAGGAGGGGCATTGTTCTTTATCTTTTCACAACCCATCCTTCCTCCAGCGAGTAATTTTCTGCTAATGGCCCATTGAGTCCCACTGTGTGACTGATAAAATCACTTCATCCCGTTGGAAGTTGCTCCAGCCAGGGGGAAGAGCCCAACATTTCTTACCAAGATAAAAACAGAGGTTTTGGGACACTAAGGGAGCCCCTTTCTCTGCTGGCCTCCAGAGGAAAACTGGATTTCTCCACATCACCACTTGACCTCCGGAGGGAAACTGCACCTTGTACAGGAGCACTGCTTCAACTGAATCACATCTGTCACTGCAAGAGGACTGCAACCACCATTTAATGGGACTGCTACCAACACCCTGCCTGACAGGGTGTCAGGTTGTACTCTGACTTTGTCAGGGTTTGGAGTTTGTTTCTTTGTAGTACTATATTTCTATTTTAATTTCCCTAGTAAAGAACTGTTATTCCTAATTCCCATATTTTTACCTGAAAGCCCCTTGATTTCAAAATTATAATAATTTGGAGGGAGGGGGTTTACATTCTCCATTTCAAAGAGAAGCTCCTGCCTTTCTCAGCAGACACCTGTCCTCCAAACTAAAACAGCAACTTTTCGCTCTTTGTCCATATATAAGCCACACCTGATTATAAGCCGCACTTTGGGTTTGGACCAAAATTTTAGTCAAAATGGTGCGGCTTATGATCGTGAATTTTCATCCAAGACTGTTACCCTCATGACCACTCTTGCCAGACATGCTCCAGTGCAAAATAATAAAATAAGAGATTATAATAGATGCAGTGATAAAGAGATCAAATAGTGGAAGTAATAAATTAAAAAACTGTCTGGTACCATTTAAAGGAATACTCAAATATACTCACATTTAATTTCTCAAGAGGCTGTCCAAGTGAGTAGATTACATAAGATTGAAGATGATCAGTGTACTTCTGTTTGGCTTCTTTTTTCTCAGCCTCCAGACAAGAAATTTTCAAGCGAGAAAGTGTTGCAAAAATATGATGGAAATTCTCCATCATGACAACATCCCTGGGTGTCTTCTGGCTTTCATTAGCTACTTTCTCAACTAAAAGAAATGAGAAGTAAAATACTAAGAATACCAAAAGGACAAACAAATTCAGAGAAACATAACCAATAACCATAATACTATCAGAAAAGGAATTTTGAATTTCATGTAACTGATTACCATTTGTATGAGTACTTGTCAGAACTGCCACTAAAAAAAACGCTACCTGAAAGCCTTCATAAGAAGCAGCTGATACATACAGGCTTGAAGACAATGAAATTTGTATGGCAAAAAAATCACTTACAAAAATATACAAAATAATGAGTATGTATGGTCTCATTTACAGGTGTGAGAAACAAGTCACATTCTGAGGAGATTTACAAGCATGCTTTCAGTATCCCTAATAAATTGCACATGATAGAACTATTTAAGAGAAGTCACAGCAAAATCAATTCCCATCTTCACTAGGATAAAAATCTCCAATATGGTAGTGGGGTTTTTTTTAAAAGTACTTTTCCAATTTCCATTTTTGTTTCTTAGCTTTATGGTCAAAATTACTGTCACTCCCCAAATTTAATAACAAAAATGGATAAACTTGCACATAGATCTTTTACTTCTCCCTCCCCCTGCAAAAAACCAAGCAGGCAAAAAAAATTCTACCTATCCCTCCCTTACTGCACCTAAAAGCAAGCTGAAAGAGGATGGCTGCAACCAAGAGCATTTGCCTGTTCATCCATTAATAATTTTTCTGAGACTACCAGGATGCCCATCATGAAAGTGATCCAGGGTACCAGAGTATCAGTAATGACCACAGATTTATTTCAGTCAAAACACTGAACTGCTAATTAGGAAAAATCTGCTACTGCCAATTTTTGTTCTTCCTATATGATTTTTTTACAGGGGAAAAAAAAAGACAAGAAAACACTTCATATTGAGCGTGCCAGGTTGCTGCCATCTCCCCTCTCCAGTCTTAACTACTTCCCTCTGTCAAACAACTCAAAGTTACTTGACAGGATGTACAAAGGGAAGTATCTAGAAGTATATTACAGTCAAAAGGATTACACTTGCTCACAATAACAGAGACAACCAAAATTTCAGCACAGTCTTAAAAAAATCGCCTGTTAATTGGGGCAAAATTATATATAAACAGATGGAAACAATTATTTTACTATGACAGCCTTGGAAGACCTACCACTGTCAAAGACAGCTCTAATAAGTTTTATGTAGGCTTTATCTAGATCTCCTCGTCGTTCTGCATTTTTGAAAATTGATTCAGCAAGGGCTGCAAACTCTTCAAATTCAGCAACAAATGGAAGGATCCCAACTTTACTCTTTTTTGAGATTTTTACTTCATCCATCTGCTTCATCTGATTACTCTTTAATTTAAAACAAGAACAAGTGTTAGGCTCCAGATCGTGTAACAACTATTAAAAGAAAAATGCAGACATACTGAAAAACTGACATTTATCCACCAAAGACAGAAATAATTATTTCAATTAGTACATCTATTTAGTCTTTCACACTTTTTACCCTTAAAAATTTAAGTAAAATAATTAGAAAGGAAAAGGAAAGATGTCTTTTATTCCCCTTTATTTACTCAGTATTACAAAAACAAACACCCACCCCAAATTTATGCACCAAAAGCAATTAACAATTTTCATTTTATAATCTAACAAGGAACTTCACTTTTCTGATTCAGCCAAGCTAACAATTCCTTCTGCTGGAAGTTTCTGTAGTCTTCTTTTGAAGAAATTTTGTTTCTGAGTGTAATAAAAAAATCAGTTTCCAAATATTTTAAGTATTAAACTGATCAAGAATGGGCAGTTTTATGTTTGCCTAGAGTCAAACTACATTTATGGCAATAAAACAAAGTTATACCAACAACTCTGTTTACAGTAAACCTGCCATATTTAATATAATGATCATAATTATATGTATAATAAGTACAGTAATTTCACGATTATAAACTGCACCTGATTATAAGCCGCAGCTCCGGGTGTTGGCAACGTTTAGGTCTTTGTCCATATATAAGCCACACCGGATTATAAGCCGCACTGTCGTTCTCAGTGAGGATCCACGTGCAACTTTCACAAAGTTGCCAATTA
Organism: Catharus ustulatus; assembly: GCF_009819885.2. NCBI lineage: Eukaryota > Metazoa > Chordata > Aves > Passeriformes > Turdidae > Catharus > Catharus ustulatus. The sequence goes on from NC_046225.1 coordinate 47,425,074, forward strand.
GTAACGGAATCGCGGGATCGTGGGGTTTACTGGCTCGACACTGCTCGGGGCAGCCGCCAGGGAGCGGGCCCGGCCCCGCTCGTGCTGGGAAGCAAGGGTGTGGCGTCTCCGGCCGGTGCTGCCGGGAAGCAGGGGTGCGGCATCCCCAGCCGGGGAGTGCTGCTGCGCTCCCTGGGGCCAGGCAGCGCCACCATGGTCCCCGGGGCCGGGCAGCGCTGCTGCTGCGCCGCTGCTGCCCCGCTGCCTGGGGCAGGGTGGGCTCTGATTTGGCTCGGGGTTGTTGCGGGCTCGGACTTCTGGGTTGGGAAATTTCCAAAATTTGTTCATGTATAAGCCGCTCCTGAGTGTAAGCTGCACTCCTGGGTTAGGAGCAAAATTTTAGTCAAAATGGTGCGGCTTATAATCGTGAAATTGCTAACTGCATTAGCAAAAGGAATTTTCAGATAGTAGATGTTGCCTCTGCTACTGCCAAAAGAACTCACACCCTCATAAGTCCACACGGTTTGGTTTTGGCAAGTAAAAAAGGCAGAGAGTTATATTTTACTTAATGGACTTCAGTAATCTCAGTAGGAGTACAAGTTTAAACAAACAACTAAGAATGTTAACTAGCTCAGAACTCTGAACAAGTAGTCTTGTTACAAAAAACTACTTATTGAGGAAAACTTGAATGGAGAGGAGAAAAGAAACACAATCACCATTTATTTGAAGGCTTGGCCAGCAGAAAAGCAACAAATTACTAATTTTCACTTCAAATTTAAAGCAAGAATTTAAGTATATAGAAATGTAAAATCAAACTGGGTAGGAATGGGCTTACTATACTATTACAGTTAGCTTAATCACAATAACTAAAGAACTTACAATGCATTTATCAAAGTTCCTTTTGACAGTCACCAAAACATTTCCAAGAGTTGTGCTGAGAAAGGACGCAGGGTCCACATTTTGTGCTGTCCATACATGATGGCTCATCTTAACTAACATATAAAGGGAATTAAAGCTATCAATCTTGTCTCCCAGTGCTATAAGGTTATTCAGCTCAGGTTCAATACAACGAAATATTTTTGTCATCATTTGTCGGATCATGTCCTTCCTATTAAAAATGCATAAGAGGAAAATATTACTCTGACAGTTTACTAGGCTATTTTACATGTTTTTTGATATATTTATTTCATATAGTAGTATCATTTACACTCAACAAGTCTCATGAGTTTCACAAAGTCAGTATCACACAGTAAAAATCAACAGTCACAGGTATACAATATTCCAAAAAGTATTCTCTGTGGAAGCTGCCACACACTCTCAGAACTTTGCTAAGCATGTTTTCTATATTATAGTGCCTAATTTCAATTTGCAAACTATTAAGAGAATTAAACAAGTATATACAGAAACACCCATCCCATATACAAAAAATATTCTTTTTACTGACACATTCAGTGTCTAGGTAAAAATTAAAAGCTCACTATTCACTTTTACTGAAAGGGAATCATTTCTGATTTTAGAGAAAAAAGTTTTATATGTCAAATAAATTCAAACATAGGCTTAGGAATCAATAGCAGCACATACTCAGATGATACTGTTTGTGGAACACCTGAAGTATATGAACGAGATAAAGCTACTCCATCCACTTCCTCCACTTCATTCTGTGAGAACAAGGAATGTATGTAAAGATGTGTCTCCAATTCTATATCAAAGCAGTTACTATATCTGACAAAAGCAATATATAAAATATTATATAATATATATTATAAATATATATAATATTATAAAATATATAAAAGCAGCTCCATACCCCCAGCACCCCCTGCTTCCAGAGGAGAAAACAGAGCAGTTTGCAAGTCTCTGGTAATTTTCCAGTCATGTTCCACCAAATTCAATATTATCCATAACTACTCCCCACTGTCTTCCTACACAGTGTGATGGAGTGTTTGTTGTCATCTTGTGAGGAGACAAAGCCATGGCTAAGGAAACATCTTACTCCTTTTCTCATAAATTTTGTATTGGGCAACCAAAAATAAAGATCCTTCCAGTTAATGAAAAAAAATTAATTACTTATCACCTGGATCACATAATCACTATAAATTTCAAACTTTTCTTTTAAACAGGTCTCTTTTGAGGCCTGGTCAATATTTTTACTTCAGTGACAGAGAATGTAAGTCATACCGTTGTTGTTCCAGAGGTGCTCTGATGTTGCTGTAGTTTGAAAAATTTACTAATGAAGTCCTGTTCTGCCAGACACAGAGGCTCTAGTTCACTTAATACTTGCTCAAAAATCTAAAGAAAGTAAAAATATTTTATCAACACACCAAATACTCTGGATGGTTAGCTATAATAATTTTAATTTTTTTTAGTATATACTTTCTTCTATCTCCACTAAGCTTTAGAAGGCTTACTGCTACTCAACAGAAATGGAAACAGCTTGTACTCAGATCTCTAAAAGTAACAGCTGCATCTTCAACATCATCCTTTCTTATCCATGCAATACTGTGAAGAAAAGAACAATCTGTTTTTCCACAACTAGAAGTTTTCTAGTTGCAGCCTGAGGAAGTACTTTTGTGCTATAATGTGAACACTTGCATTTTAATTGTAAACTCTGGGTTCTGCCACCATCTTTTCTGCCTGAGTTGCTGAGCAGAGGGAGACAAAATTAAAAGCCTTAGGGAAGAAAAACAGGTCAATTGTGGATGACAAAGTTAACTGCTCTGTAGAAAAAGTTGAAAAAGTCTGTACAAAGCTGCTACAGAAACAAGTAAGTCTTGTACTGAATATGCAACACAATTTTTAGATTTAAACTAAAATTAAACACTATTTTGGCAATAAGCAATTACAATAATTTAATTTTCTTAATATAAAATAAGGAAATTCTAAGTCAAATGTTCGGTATATTTCTCTTAGAGTTTTCTCGGAAAGTATTTAAAAATTAAGTCATGCAATAATTTACATAAATTAAACCAATCTAGCCACATAGGAAATCCATGCTGATGAAAATTCCCACAGGAAAAAAAAACCCAACAACCTAGGAGGTCAGCTCAATAGCTTACAACTCTGTGTATACTAAATCCCCATATTCCCAATGGGTATGACATACAAGTGAGAAATTGAAAATAAAAGCACAATAATTGTATAAACCTTTTTTAGCAAGTTAGTCTTTTAATTCTTGAGAAGTTGCTGCTACAAGTTTGTAATAACTTAACAGTTAATATTGTTTCAGGCATGTATTTCCTCCCAGAAAAAGACTGAGCAATGATTTGAAGAGGTCAGAAGAAAAACATTCATCTCCATCATATAATTCAAAAGAACAACAAAATTATCTGTGACTGATAACTACTCATTTTCCTTCCACAGCGCTGAGTTAATTCCACAAGAAATGGTGAGCACTGTCACTTTTAATGGTTCAGGAAAGAAAGTCGACAGATGCTGAGGACAGCAGATTTTAAAACATCATGAGGCCAGTCCAATAATAACTTAGTGCTATTGGTTAAAGTTGAAAACTGGTGATAACTAATGTGAAACCAGTATAAATAAAATTTTAGGGTCATACTCAAGTCCTGGCTAAAATGCTTACCTTCCTTATCTTTCACTTTTGCTTACATACTGGCAAAATCACTGAATGAGTTGAAAAAAATAAAACCAGTAGAAAATTCATCAGTTCCATTCCTATTTGCTCAAAAACCATATATTTGGCTTAAAGACCATTTTGATGCTTGATATTCTTTTAAGACCACACACAGCATATAAAGGATTTAAACAGAACCTTATAATTTGACAATAATACTGTGATCTACAGATTTCTTGGGAACTGCCTTTATTAGATGTATGGTACAAACTTTGAAATTGGCTCGTTTTAGGATTTAAAAAGGAGAGATTTTGGAGCTATACAAGAAGAATATGTAAGATACTTCTAATACAAATTAAGCAGGAAACCTGTGCAATAGTTTGGCTTTACCTTATCAAATTTTGTTCTGTCAGCCACATCCAGATCAGATGCAGACATGTTTCCCATGTCTAACAATGAGGATGACTGAGATCTACGGTTTCCTGAACTCTGAACAGAGAGTTTATTTAGACTAGAAGTAGACCCAGTTAATTTTCCAGAACTTCCATGAAGACCTGTGAAATAAAGACACTATGAAGGAGGAGAGTAAAGGCAGAATAAAATACTGAAGAATAGGTTTGTTACAGAACATACGGGATCAAGAACTGCTAGTAGTCCTATATTAAAATCAAACAACTTTTGTCAAAGCTATAAATGCTTTTGCTGTAAATGTATTCTTTCCTCATTATAAGGCAATTGAGATCCTTCAACAACTTTCAAAGTACAATGTAACTATTTAAATTCCCATAGTAAAGTATGGCAAAAAGGTATAAAAGGAACAAAACTCTAAAATACAGTAACATAGGGATTGAAGATTTGAAAGCTAAGACCAGTTATATTTGTGGATGTATTTTTGACAAAGGCTGCCATAAGCAGAAGAACTGAACCACAGGAAGGAAAAAAATTAAAAAGTTTTATATACACACAGGCACTTTTTAATCTTGAACTTCTTTTTACCTACACAGTTTGTTCCAGCTATTCTGCTGAATCTACAACTCCATAGTAACTCTGCTGCTAATGCTCTCCCCTCCTTTTGATCATAATTACATTCAGTCATTTCTTCATGATATTTCTGAGCCTTCTCCTAGGAGCATGTATTTTGTATTTCTTTTTCCCCAAAATTTTACAGAAATGTTGGACCAGGATAGCTAATAACAAAAAAGACCAAAAAATTATCATTATTTGATCTCCAAGTAAACTTCTCACATCTAAACCACAAAGAACTTAAAAGCAATCCTGCAAGCTTCACTTAGCTGCTGTGCTGGTATGTAGTCTAGGGACACAAGACAAAGTCTATAGATCCAAATTGTCACTTCAGCCTACTGGAGGAATGGAAAACTCTGACAAGCTCAGGCACAAACATATTTTTACTATCAACTAGTAGCATGGGAAAACCAGAAATCTCAAATTCTATGTTGGGACTTAGAGCTGTGCTTCCTTTTTGCCTTGCAAGCCCAATGGTTCTGCTAATGTTTATTTCACTGTGAACAGAGTGCTTCAGTGTTAGGTAGATTCTCCCTGATGCAGCACTACGTCGTAACATCGACACACATGCATTGACAACACCAACTAATGCAACTAGTTATACTCACTCTCAGTTTCCTGTTTGACAGCACTTTCTTTTCGAGGCAGTGTAGCTGGGATGGATTAGGTTGCAAGCATCAAAGACAAAGACAAGTTAAAATGCAGTTTGCACAAACCATGCACAAGATGCAAGTTAAGCTCTAACTGGAAAGAAACATGCAGAGAACTATAAGCAGCAAGTAACTACATTGCAAACACATTTAGTTGGAGAGGTACTATTCTAGAAATTCAGTATCTAAACTATATGGAAAATAGAGGGAGTTTCTAGGTATTGAAATTTGATTTTTATTGTATAGTATGTTTGAAGAATGCTTTTGGTAACACATACTTAAGTTCTCCCAGATTGAGAAGACCATTAAATTATTTGTCAGACTCAGTTTCCATCAAAATAATATCAAAAATTGACATGAATAAATTAAAATGTACTTATGGAATTTTTTTACTGAGTCGGAGATATTGTCCACCTTTTCAATTTAAAACACACACACACAGTTACTGCAAAATAATTTATGTTGACAGTAAGACTGGCTAACCTTTTCTTAGTTGATGCAAATCAGGATGTTTACACAGAGAATACATCTTTTGCATTCATGCTGCACAAAAACAGATGACTGCAAATTTGGAGAGGATAAAAATAATAAAAATATAGTAAAAATTTTACAAAGATGTTTTCATATTTTTCCTTTGGTTTTTTTTTTCAGAATTGAAGTGTCCTCAAGTGGACTTCAATATGAAATTTAAAGTAAATGGGCATTTGTAGAAAATATAGAATCCCTAGAGTAAAAGGCATTTGCATACATACACTAAAAGCAATATGTAGTTTTAAAAAGATCTTGATGAGGATGGATGCTACAAGCCCCCCAAAATAGAGCAGGCAAGCAGAACCTACTGTAATAGAATGAGTAGATACTTCTAAACACCACAAACATGTCTTAAATACCAGATGTTTTCAATAGGCAACACTACTGATAATTGTAACTGCAATCAAATTCAAATTTAATTCCAGCCTAGTTTTTAGATCTTAGGGGTTTTGGCAGATTTTGAATTAAAAAATGTTTAGGCATGATATATTTGGCACGTGCAACTGTCATGCATTTGTCCCACTTCTTCATCGTCCTCAATTTCTAAACACATGGGACTTATTACAGAATGTGAAGAACTACAAAGATCAGGCCCTGCACAATCAGGGGAGCCTTAGTGGTTTTTGACAAGCTACATCATATAAACATATGACAGTAGTAGCACTCTTTCCAACACTGACTTTATGGTATTTAAGTATCAAAGTCTTGGCTTCATCAGAAAAGAAAAAAAAAGAAAAAAGGACTACTTAAGACGAGTGTGAATGCTCATGACCCAGGCTGGCGCTTTTTTTTGCCATAAAAATGCAGACAAAGGACCTTGCGCTAGCACAGAATGCCAGAACTCTCCCAGCATCCCCTCTGCATTTGAGGCATTCAAATAGCAGTGCTATTCCCAAAGCACAAAAAAAGGCAAGAACACACACCAACACAACTTGGAAACAGATAATCTTTAGAATTTGAGTACAACTGGAGCATTATACACCTACACTACTCCTTAAACAAGTTTACTATTAAGAAGTGATGTATTTTGAATAAATGTGCAATTAGTAGTAGTACAATCACTACAATGAACATAGAAGCCTTTGAAATTACACACCCTTAGGAGGTGTAGCAACATAAATAAATTTGTACAAGTACATGACAGAAGTCTTCTCAAGGTGCAGCTTTTACTCTGGTGAATTGAAGGACCTCTTTCTCCAAAATGCCTTATTGCTCCATAATATTTACACAAGTTTGGGAACTGCTACAAAAGCTGTCTTCACAAATACAAATCACAAAACAAGTGTCAAGACAAGGTCTTTAAAATGTTTCAGAAATCAATTTGTATTAGACTAAAGGTATTTTTTTTCTTGCAGTAAGATTGCTTTTCAAGATTTATAAATTAAAATGTTCTAACAATGACACCTTATAGCACCTCTTGCTTTTCATGTCCAACAGCTTGCCAAGACTTATCTTTCCAGTTTTCCCTCTCTCCAACAAGCCTTACCATCTTCCTGCTTTCTTCCTTTCATTACATTTTTCTGGTTTCTACCATCAAACTACAAAGCAGAAATTCAGGACTCAAAAGAGGCTGACAGAGCTTACTACTTACAGCTGCACATAATTTTGGAATTCAGAATTTGCAAACTGGTAATCCATGGCAAATATAAATATTTCAAACAAGCTTTGAAACACTGCACTTCAAAATACAGAGCTGACAACACATAAGTACACCTATACCACTGCTGCTTTTTAAGTATCTGGGTTACTTTTTTTAAAGCTTTACTTCCATATTCACGTTAGACTAATCCAAGCAGGAATACTCCCAATAAATATAAATACCTACTCCTTAACAAATTATGATTTCTAATCTCAGGTTACATAGGTAAATCCCCCTGCAAAAACACATTAAAATATGTAAGTTTTACTAGGAAGAATTAGCATTAAAAGTAGCTTCTTAAAAATCCATCCAAGATTTATTAAAAGCAGAAATAATAGCAGAAGGAACACAATGCTACCCAAACTCCCTTTGATTACAAGAGTAGATTTTTCAAATTTGTTCAGATAATAAAGTGGGATAATTCAAGTAATAAAAAGTGAGTGTAGATTCGAAAACTGAGAGAAATACTGTATTTTATACTTTTATTTTGACCAATTTCCCAATATTTCAGTTGTGCTACTTTGGCCTTGTAAAAGTCAGAAGTTTTACCAATCATATTTTTCATCCAACTTCTTTCATCTTGCCAAAAGTAAAGAATTTTACACCATTACAAAATTAGCCCTAGGTGTCATAGTGAGTGTTTTATATGCAAATAGTAAGATTCAACACAAGATATGTGCCTTCTGGAAGCTTACCAAACTTTTTTCCTTCTCTGGTTGTGCCTGTCATCTTGATCTTGGCAACTTCAAAGAAATCCTTTATTTCCCTTTCATAAAGTCGTGATAAATAATCCATATAATTCTTAAAAGAAAAATGTACATTTAGTTATCAGGTATTCATACTGATTTTCTTCTATTATAGGTAAATAACTCTTAAAACCTCTGCATTTTCAAATCCTATTAAATAAAAAATGGTTTGGACTACAGAAGTATATATGTTTATGCAGCATACAGAAAAATATATTAATGACATTTAAACAGCTCATATTCATTTTCATAGTGAGTTCACTAAGGATTAATCAGAAACTTCTACTTTTCCTTCATAAGGAAAAATATGCACCACAGTACATACAGATAGGATTACTAGTGGTAGAGTATCATAGAATTCAATTCAAGGGTAGAAGAGAGAGAATTCAGCACCATTCTCCTTCTTCTATCAGACTCTGACAGTGCCCACAAAATCATAGGTAAATATGAACAGTAATTTCACGACCATAAGGCACACTGGACTATAAGGTGCACCTCCAGGAGTCAGCAAATTTTGCAACTTTGTACATTATATAAGGCACGCTGGACTATAAGGTGCACTTTTTTTGCAGCGAGGAGCTGTGTCGTGTGCAACAAAATAACGAATTACTGGCAGTTTGCAAACATTTTGCAGACTGGCATAGCCTTTAAACGCAGCCCCAGGGGCCCTCCCTGTGCCGTGGCCCCGGCACTGGCGCGGCTCGCAGCTCCTGGCTACCACCATGCAGCCGCGGGTCCTGGCTCCCCCTGCCCAGCGGCCACAGCTGCCGCGGGCCCAGGCACTCCTGCCCGGCGCTGGCTTGGTGCAGCTCGGCTTGCAGCTAGGCTGCCACGGTCGCTGGTAGCTCCATCCCCCCTCGCCCGGGCTGTGGCCGCTGGTGGCTCCTTCCCCCCGCGCCCAGGCCAGGGCTGGCACCGCCCGGCTTCTTCCTCCCCCCGCGCCTGGGCCAGGGTCGGCAGCAGCTCCCTCCCTCCCCGCGCAGCAGCCAGGGCTGGGCCAGCACTGGCGCAGGCTCCCTCCCTCCCCATGAGGCAGCCGGGGCTGATACTAGTGCTGCCTCCCTCCCTCCCCGCGCGGCGGTCGGGGCCAGAGCTGGGGGCAGCTCCCTCCCTCCCCGCACAGCTCCTGCCGGCTGCAGCTGCCCGCTCCCCCTCGCGACTCGGCGCTCCCGCGGCACCGCCTCCCCAGACTGCCTCACACTTCCGGGTTGGCAAGTTTCACAACTTTGTCCATCATATAAGGCGCACCAGACTATAAGGCACACTTCTGGGTTCAGGGGAAAATTTTAGTCAAAAGGGGCACCTTGTAGTCGTGAAATTACTGTAATTCTCACATTTTTTTATTAGAACATCACAAAGATGCCAACCATTCACTATCTGCTTTATACTGAAGGCAAAGGAATAATTATTCTGAAGCTATTTTCAAAGTCTAATTTAAATCTTCCATTTAAGAATGACAGTACTTTAATTAAAAAAATATTTGTTTTGTAAGGACTAACTTTTCCTTGACTTCTACCTGAACATTTTGTATACTTCTGTATTAATTTTTTTACTCCATGTTAGTTTTAAACAACGTAATTAAAAGTTATATACATACAAGGGGAAAACATTTCTATTTAATCTGTACAAGAGACCCCTGAAATTTTTGACTCTCCTAAGTGAAATGAAGGTCTGTTGAAATAGAGAGGTTACACAGGCAATAAGCACATCAATTCGAAATTAGCTTAATTGTTTTTCTTACTAGGCTGTATAACAGCAAACTTGTTTTACATAAATATTAAGATAAATATGATACTTCAGAACAGAATGTTTGAGGGAAAAAACTAACATAGCAGAAGACTGATTACTAAAAAATGAAGTTTCCTATTCTAAAAAGGAATAAAAAAGAGGAGCAGTGAGTTATACTTAATATACACCAATATTAAAATGACATGTACATGCCAACAGGCAATTCTTTTGACTCTCAAGACTAGCCTATCATGTACATTTGCTAGCATCATGTCATCACTTCACATACCTTTGTTAGCCCTTCATATTTTCCATAATCTGTGTTCTTGAGCCACTCCATCAGTTTAGCATATCGAAGTAAATCTCTGTGAAATGGATGATGATTGGGTAATGTCAATTCAGCAGAGTGCTGGGCAAGAGTGGAACTCTGATCGTGACCCTTGATAAGAAAAAGTATTAAAGTAAATCTGGAAGCACTAGATGTACTAGAAGTTTCCTGAAAAATTTAATATGGAGACAGTATCTCATTCAGACAAACAGAAAGGTATCAAAATACCTTGCATAGAAGCAAGTTCTAGTGATGCAGACTGAAAAATTGACACCTAACGTAATACAGACACCAAGTTATTACAGCCATGGCAGATAATGCATCTTAATAAGTTTTTTCATTTTAAGGCTCTTTGCTTTCAGGGTGAGTCACTCTGGCACTTTTTATAAAAGAATGCAATGTACACCTGAATGAAAATTTAATGACAAGTGTTCAATTGTTCCTGAAAAATGTTAAGATATTATCACATTATGCATCTAAAAAAAATAGCTGCTTCTGTCTGAAGATGTTTTTCCCATACACAATTTTCAAGTCCCCAGTTAACGGGTGACCTGGGTGTTAACGATGAGCTTTACACCTCTCCTCTGAAAACCTGCTCCAATTCAACATACATTAGTCCACTTTGGCCAAGCCTTCCTTGATCAAATCTTAAAAACATCAGTGCACACACCACACACATTCTCTCTCCCTCCACACAAACAGACACACACAACATACTGTCAGTGAACATTTACTGAAGAGTTTACAACGTGCAGCATAAACCAATCCATTTAACACAAGCTACTAATTTAATGCTCTTCCTTTACACAAAGATACCATCATATTGCTAGAACAACATGATTTAGTTTTTTAAGTTTTCACTTGCTTGAACAAGCTTCCTGAGCAATTCAGGAAGAGCAAGCAAGGTAACACCTCTGTGCAGCCACAAAACAGAACACACAATCACCGTTCCTGGGTCAAAAGAATGGAGGATGAGACTTAATTTCCACATGGCTTAAATATTTTCTGTTAAGTCCTTTTTTTACCGGCCTTGCAGTAAATACAGCAACAGAACTTACAGTTTGTGTCATGGAAGCACACAAAGATTGTACTAATTGGTCTCAAATTCCTGCATCACAGGCAGGTGGTTTGTGCAGGTCAGCCAATGACAATGCCCATCCCTGAGGGAGGAAGCATTCCTGACAGCTCCATCTTGGACACCTTGAGTGAGCAGAGTAAGTTATACCATTTAAAAATTGCCTTTGCCTGTTTCTAAGCTGGAACAGAAGCCAGTCTGGATCAAAACTAAAGCAACTTTGTCTTACCCTTTTTCTGTTGTACTGGATACTAATCAGTTCAAGTCTTTCATTACAGAAAGCTCTTCCATAATACATTCACAGACTTGTTTAAAAAAAAAATCTAAGATATAATTTGTAAAATACTAACTTTTACTAAGTAAAGCAACACAAACACTGCCAGCTTCTGGATAAGGTTAAACTACGACATAATCATAGAATGGTTTGAGTTGGAAGGGATCTTACAGACCATTGACTTCCATCTCCCCTGCGATGGGCAGGGATACCTTCATTAGACCAGGCTGCCCAAAGACCTATCCTTGAACAACTGGACTTGAACACTTACAGGGATGGGGCATCCACAAGTTCTTTGGCAACCTGTTTCATTACTTTTTCTGTATCCAACATGGGCGTGAGCCCTTACTCTGAGCCCTGCTCTTTTAACTACATAAACTGACATACTATGAATTTCACTTACAAAAACAATCCTGTAGCCTGACTTCAACAAAACCTAACATAGTGTAATTACTGGAACATATAACTTGGAATTGGAATCCAGCCAGCAATAGCAACACAGCTGCTGTTGTGATTACTCAGGTCATACTCAATACTGTGGGCAAACTTGTGGGCATATATATACCAAATCTTTTCAACAAATCTTTGATATTCCTCTGTGAAAAAAAGATTAGAGAAACTCCCTCTAACCCCTCGTTTGTTACATTCCTACACCATGCATTTTTAATGTCCAAGTTCATTATAGTTTAACATAATTTACCTGATGGCTTTCACAGCTTTCATCAACTACATCAGTCCAAATGCTCGTTCATATTACTACTAGGAAATACTCAGCTATCCAAGTTTTTATTTCTTCTTTCATGTAACCATTTTACTCATGTCGCTTGTATTACACACAACTTTTCTGGTTAGTAGTTGCATTCTTCATAAAGCTAGGTAACAAATTCCCTGACAACATAAATTTCTCCGTCCAGGCCAACTTTTCCACAAGACTAATCATTCTGGTTACAGTAAATTATGTCCTGTCCAAGAGTGCTCTAAAACATTACAGAGCTTCTGGAGATACCTTTCCCATCTCATTAACAGACTTTCTCTCATTACACATACATTTATACTGTTACCAAATAACACCCCAAATTTGTTATTCAACTATTTCATAGTTTTAAAGCTTCAACCTACTTCATATTTCAAAGGCAGAAAGCCCGGAGTTGCCTTTAAATTGAGTGCTGAACCTGGTTGTTAAAAAAATCTTTGAAATAATAGGTTAATTTATTAGTAGTATTGCACAATAAAGACAAGTACATTAACTGTTGATAAACAGTTTTTAACACTGCAGCAAATGGCAATCTGAAGTTGCATTTCTGTTTAAAATTTTTAATATTTATTCTCCTTTTAATATAAAGGAGGTGAAGCACCTTAGTATCTTACAACAGTAGTTTGAATCAAGCATTGAGCTACTTTGCTTTTCAAAAAATAAAGAGCAATTTCACACTTTTAAGGAAATGTATTTAGGCTCAAATGTCAATATAACTATGTTTTTCCATCTAATGACTTACAAAATCAGAATGTCTAGCTTATATCAACAGCTGCCTAGATATCATCGTGTTTTCATTTATCTTTTAAATTGAGAATTCTTTACCTTTATCTTATTTTTTTTCTGAAGTGCTTTAAATTACTTTTTAAAGAAACATTCTAAACAAAAAATGCAATTCATCAGATGTTAAAGGTAATAAAGCATTGGAGTTAGGTTTCCAACAACATGAGATTAAGAAATTGCTCTATTCCTCAAACTAACAAAACAAGTTCATTTTAGTAACATTACACAAAAATCTGTGACAACTCCAGCACTTGAATCTGTATCTCAAAATGAAGGACAAGCCCTTTTTTTCCCCCCTCTTTTACAACAACAAAAAAAAAGCTTTGCAGAGGCTCATGTCCTGCAGTTAATGAACTCTTCCTGCTTAAATTTAACAACAAAGTCATAATTTTTATCTGTTGATAAATACCTCACAGCTAAGAGCAAGCCAAAACTTTTCAGTGGGCAAGTTTGTATGACAAACAATGTGAGGCAACTACTATTATCAGAATTTTTAAAAAGCAATCTGCCAATTGGTATTAGCATTCTCAACAGCACTGGAAAGTGTCCTATGAATAATAATTTCATCTAATACCCATAATATTACACAGTAATAATAATCTCTTACCATTTTTTAAAAATAAAATCCTCAGAAGAGAACATCAGAAAGACATTCTGCATTCTGTTACACAGCCACTTCCACACACAAGTCCAATATTCCACTTTTGCGGATAAATTTACATGGGCTTTACACAACACAGCCTCTACTTGCTCATATAAGAGCTGGGACACATAGTCTATACTCACGCTTTCAAAATATGGAAAGTGACAGAGGAAAAATACCTTCTTAAGAACAGAAGCTAAAGGCAAAAAAATTAATATGCTGTGGAGCTGGAATTCTTCTGCAAAGTGAAGAATATGTAGGAAACAGTTATCTTTGCCATAAAAATCCAGGCTCTAAATGCAATTTTCTATACAATTTTCCAGTGTTACTCTACTCCATTTTCTGCACAGAGTCTAATACATAACATTTAGAACCGTAAAATTTTATTGTGCTAATATGTATAAAACCAGAATTAATATTCTTTATTTACAAATACTGCAATTTCACACAATTGCAGTACCTTTACTGTTGTATATTTATTACTATTTCTTGAAAATATTTTTCCTACATGCATGTCAATCTGTCTCTCAGCAACCTTCGGGGATGAGATCAGAGGAATGGTAGCTCATAAACAGATAAAAAAAGCTTAAGGGCTGACAAAAATAATAGAAGTGAAAAGGGACGTAAGTCTGATGCTCAGTAATGAGTAAGGACAAATTTCTTTTTGCAAAGTCAAAAATGCAGCTGCTAGTTAGATAATTCAAGCTCAGGAAAAAAATTAGTTAGAAAACCTTGTACCAAACTCAATGTACTCACTGGAACTGAATGATAGGAGGACCTGTTATAGAGTTGAAGGAGGGTCTGAGTAAACTAATTGAAGATAAAAAACACAAATTAAAAAGCTGAGGCTTAAAAAACCACCCAGACTTCAGGTAACAAGAATCAGGACAGTTTTTTATGAATAATTCAAGTTAAGAAAAAAATCTAAGGTTCAGACCTTTTATTTTGTGTTTGGTTTTGTTTTGAGATTTTCTTTTAATGGTCTTAGAGGTTCAGACAGCAAGACCTTCTATATTTTCAGCTAACATCGTTACAAAAGGTCAATGCTTTTTCTCCTCAATAATCAAGCTCTACAATTAAAATAAAATCCTTATATATCTCACAATGCATTGAATTCATATAGCAAGCCCATTAAAAAGAGATGCTTGAGGATTTTTTAAATGTAAGAGACTTCTGCAGGCAGTTATAATTTGGTATGCTTAGCAATATCTCTGCCTGAAGACCTACTACCATTTACTGATTCCAGAACAGAGTATGTTCAATTTTAGATAGATTTTCTTCTCCAGAAAAGTTTGTGACCAAGAATTTCATATTCAATAGTAAGAAATAATACCTGCTGAACAAATACACTGTTCAAATGGCTGGCAAGTCTCCGTGCAAACTGCTCGCGCAGGTCACTAAACCGCTGCTGCTGCTGCTTCACTGCATGAAGCATATCATGTCCTACAAGCAAAAAGGACTTTAGAGTGTACAAAATACAGACAAATATATTGTATAAGGGAACCAAGAGGCCAAAATTCCTTCAATCAACAGAACAAAATCTGAGACTACAGTAATTTCACGAATACAAGCTGCACCAATTTGACCAAAAGTTTGGTGGAAACCCGGAAGTGCGGCTAATATTCGAGGGCGGCTAATACATGAACAATATTCTAAAAGCTGCCAACACGGAAGTGAGAGCCCGCGGCAGCCCCAAGCCAAGCTGGAGCCCGGCCGGCCCCGGCTGAGGTGGGAAAGCCTGGCGGAGGCGGGGCCAGCAGTGTGGGGGGCGGGCGGCAGAGCCTGGGCCAGCAGGGCGGGGCAGGGGGGGCGGCAGAGCCCGGGTCAGCAGGGTGGGGGAGCCTGGGAGAACTGGGGCTAGCAGTGCAGGGGAGCATGGCAGAAGCAGGAAGGCCGGCGGGTGGGGCTGCCTGGCAGCGGGGGAAGCCCAGCAGAATCGGGGCCAGCAGCGTGGGGGAGCCCGGCGGTGCGGGGGCCTGCAGTGCCGGCCAGGGCGAGCAAACGCGGCGGCGGTGCAGACGGGAGGGGGCAGCTGGCGAGCCTGGCGGCGGCCGCCCCACCGGCAGAGCCTGGCAGCGGCGGCAGCCCTGCCGGCCGGGCGAGCAAACATGGCACAGGGCAGCCGGCGTGCCTGGCAGCGGCGGCTGGCCCGCCGGCAGGGCGAGTAAACGCAGCAGCGGGGCAGCCGGCGTGCCTGGCAGCGGCGGCGGCGGCTGGCCCGCCGGCAGGACGAGCAAATGCGGCAGTGAGGCGGTGCTGACGGGAGAGGGGGGCCAGCGAGCCCGGCGGCGGCTGCAGCACCACCCGGCCGGCCCCGTCGGCAACCATGAGCGGGCCGAGCCTTCCTGGCCCCGCCCCGAGCCAGTAAACCCCGCTATGCCATGATCCTGTTACTAATTGGCCAATTTGTGAAAGCTGCGCACGGATTCTCGCTATGAACGAAAGTGCGGCTAATATTCGGGGTGCGGCTTATTTATTGACAAAGACAGCAACATTGTCGACGCACCGGAAGTGCGGCTTATACTCCGTGCGGCTTGTATTCGTGAAACTACTGTAGTTGGCAAGGCACTACCATAATAAATTTTATCCGTTAGGCAGTACTCTAACAAAAACATTACCTGGACGAAGAGCTACATTCATACATTGCAGAAGGGCATCTGCTGCATTAGTGCAGGCCTCAATGCCTCGAGAAGATGTCAGATCTCCCTCCTGAAGGGCCTTTATATGGCCCTTAGCCAGATCCATGTGATTCTACAAAATAATGGATAGTATTGTCCATAAGCTGAAAGCAAGTTAGTTTGCTATACTAGTGAACCAAGAAGGATAAATACAATGTCGTCATTATGACTTCACGAAAACAGTGCAACAATGAAATAGAAAAATAGAAAAATCATTATTTTAAAGGAACCTCATGCTAAAGAGGGTAGCAATCTAAAGAATTTTATACCTAACACGAACAATCATAGTAAACATAACAAAAATGCTTACCACTAAGAACTCTATCTCTGACAGCAGTTTAACATTATTTGTGTTGCTGAGATGAATTAGGTGGTTGCTTTCTGAAATTTGATCCATTTGCTCCTTTACACTCTGAAGCATTTCTTCATAACTGCTCAGCTTTAGCTCAATTTGGTCAACTTCCTTTAGAGCTTCATCCAACAACTTCATCAAGATATTCACCTGTTTCTCTGAGGCCATAATGGACTGAATATTTGCCTGTACAGAAAATAAAGTCACATTTTAGAAGACCTTTTTATATCTCAAAAGCATTCTGGTATCTCCTTCTCCCTCTATTACTGTCAAATACTTTCCAAAACTCTTGATGAAATCAACAAAACAAAATAATATAAGCCATAGTGTTACTGAACACAGAAATTCCTCAATCTATAACACTTCCTTGTTTCAAAAAGGTAAGATATAAAGCCAAAACTTTGCTCAAGTTCTTGGAGCTGAAGTATTGGTCTGCAGAAAAGCAAAAAGCCAAACAGTAATCCCTACTACACCAGAACATTTTCAGTTAAAAAAAAAAAAAAAAAAAAAAAAGAAAAAAAATAGGTGATAAGGTCAGATTTTCTGTTGCAAGATCAGCCATTGCCATGAAAGCAATTTTCAAAATACACAAGAAACACTTAACAGTTTGAAGAGGCTACTGATGGCTCCCTCAAGTCTGTACCCCCTGCATCTCCTAAGTTTTCCAAGTGACCTCTAGAATGCTGGCTTGTCTAAAAAACATTTACATTTAAGTATGTGACAGGTCAGGTTAACTACCTTTTCAGCATCAAAGAGAACAGTTCAACATGCTGACACACTGTACATTGGAAGGAATGCTTACCCCATCTAGCACTTGCAGCTCTCTTGACAACTTCTCTGCAAAGGCTTCAGCATTAGCGATAGCATATTCACAGCCTTCCATCATTATTTCAATATCCTGCTCCTCTCTTGCATTTAACTCCTGGTATTCATCCACAGCTTCTTCATCACCTCCTGCTACACTTTGATTCTCTCCGCTTGGAACAGATTCTTAGGCAGAGAAGGAAAATAAAATACGTTATCGAGTCCAGAAAGTCACAAGCATTTTAAGAGTGCTTATGTTTAATTATCTGTAAGTATATTAATCCATTAAACAATTCTCCTCAAAAGCACCCGCTGCCTATGAACACATTTTTCAAGTCTCAGTCTTCCACGCACTTCATTACAATTTCCAGAACTGATTCCCAACAGCAAAGTTTTCCAAATTACATAACATAGTAAAATACAAATATCCACCTTCCTTTATTCCAAGGAAAAAACCTAGTCTCAGTTTATTCACCTCTTACACTGGTAATCGGCATCAGAATATATTACAGTATTTCATTTGATTTGTTAGTGGAAAATTAGTACAAGTTAGACTCTCTCTTTTGATTGACAGAACATAAGGGAAACACACTAAGGTTGATCAAGACATATGCCACTGAATAAATAAAAGTTATCTTGAAGCTCAAGATGAGTCTCACAGCAGGAAAATCAGTTCTGAGTTAAGTGAAAATCAAATAAACCATGTTTCATTAACTGTGATTTCTCACAGCAGTGCTTAATGAATTTTACAAGCCACTCAGAGGCTAACAAATTAGTACTAACACAGTCCAGCCAGAAAGTGTTTAGCCATTTGAAACAACTCTCTTATCTCTAGCAACTTGATAAGCTAACCAACGCATTAAAAAACAAACAAACAAACAAAAAGCATATTATTTAAGAAAATTGCTTAAAAGGTAAAATAAAGGAAAAAGGTGTTACGCACCTTCTGCAACTTTAGGAAGTTCTGAAGAATTAAAAGGTATGGAAAAGCAGAGGAAAGGAAGCAGAGAATGTTAGCTAGACAAAGCACGAACAGTGTGTATACATTTAAGTGGCAGTAAGTTTGAATGTTTTATTATTGCACAAACTTGAAATGTTAGATGTTGGTTTAAAACAAATTCTGGTCAACACCAAAATACGGAAATGTTATCCTTCCTGTTTCACATTGCTAATCCAAATTTTTCTGCACATGCCAGTCTACTACTACCCGTAGTTTCACCACTTCTGACAGACTCCATGTAATATATTCTTACTTGCTAAGCTTTACTATAAAATATTAACTATTAAAAGATAATGTGACCATAAAAATATTTACTACAGGATAAGCAAACAAGATACAAAGCCTTCATAGCGACCAGTCACATAAATTGCAGTCCAGCAGAATTTAGCACATGCCTCACGGTCAATGAACTAGAAATCTCATATAAAACCCCATTACATTCTAGAATGCTACAGATGCTCGCTTTTTAAAGCATTTTTCCAATTCAGGAGAAATGTAAATGAGAACAAAAGCAGATTTGTTACACATTTACCAGTTCTTGGAGGTAGATTTTATTTTGTTCGAGAAACAGAATGTCTTAGAAATACAGTAAGTTTATCAATATTTAGCACTTCGTTAATGAAGTATTTTGTCTTGGTTCTCAGTTTTCCAACAGAATATCTGTTATATAGTCATCTGGCTTATCTGAAGACTCAGAAAATATAAAGTTGAAAAGAACTAAGAACAAGAAAACCCATCAAGATTGCAAGTATTTTTTTTGTACATCTCTTTTACATCAGTAATTACTAAGCTATATACTTCAAATACAGTTGTAGAAATTTACCTTCCAACAGTTGTGAACTAACATTAATAAAGTCAATTTTCTTTCTAAGGTATCTCTGATTGAGTTTCCAGATACATGAAATGAAGGTGTTCTTTTCCACTGTGCTGCTTGCAACCCATTTGTACACTTTGTCAAAATGCAAATCAAATTCAGGACTCTCCTGCAAAAGATGAAATATGTTATAGGTTCCAAAGTCAAATTATAGTCTCTAAGAAGCAGAGATTGTCCACACATTTACAGTAATTTCACGACTATAAGGCGCATCCTTTTGACTAAAATTTTTCCCCAAACCCGGAAGTGCGCCTTATAGTCTGGTGCGCCTTATCTGATCTACAAAGTTGCGATATTTGCCACCCCGGAAGTGAGAGCCGCGAGGGGGGGCGGCGCCGCGGGAGCACCGAGTAGCCATGGTGGGGCAGCCGCGGGCAGCCCCAGGCACAGGGAGCAGCGCGGGCAGGAAGGCAGGGGGTGGCCCTGGGCGGCCCCAGGCACTGGGAGCAGCGTGGCCAGGGAGGCGTTACTACTTTGTTACTTTGTTGTGCGCGGCGGCCTGAGCTGAGGGGCCACAGCCCGATAGGGGCCAACGGGACTGCAGTGGTGGGGGCAGCGGCGCCACAGCTGATAGAGGCAGGCGCGGCCAGCGGGACCACGGCCAGCACAGCCCAGCGGGGCCGCAGTGCTGGAGGCAGCGGCGCCACAGCTGATAGGGGCAGGCGCGGTCAGCAGGGCTGCGGCCAGCACGGGCCAGCTGGGCTGCAGTGCTGGGTGCAGCGGGGCCACAGCCCGATAGGGGCCGACGGGGCCACAGTGCTGAGGGCAGCGGGGCTGCGGTGCACCAAGTCGAGCGAGGGCAGGGCGGCTGGGCTGCTGAGCCGAGCGAGGGACGAGAGGCAGGGCAGTGGTGCCGCCGAGCCGAGCGAGGGATGGGTGGCAGGGCGGGCGCACCACTGAGCCGAGCAAGGGACGGGTGGCAGGGCTACTCCACGGAGCCGCGACGGGGAACAGCATGGTGCCACAACGGAGCTGCGAGGCGGAACGTCACGGCAGCAGAGCCGATCCGAGCGAGGGACGGGCGGCATGGCAGCGGCGCCGCCGATCCGAGCGAGGGACAGGCGGCAGGGCGGCCGCGCTGCCGATCCGAGCGAGGGACGGGCGGCATGGCAGCGGTGCCGCCGAGCCGAGCGAGGGATGGGCGGCAGGGCAGCGGCGCCACCGAGTCGAGCGAGGGACGGGCGGCACGGCAGGAGCGCCGAGCCGAGAGAGGGAACATCACGGCGGCTTCGCGGAGCCATGAGGGGGAACAGCACCGCGGCAGCATGGATCCACAAGGGGGAGGCGGCCCCGCGGCTGCGCCGAGGTGCGCCAGCTGGCACCGGGGGCAGGCGAGGGTGCCAGGGCCCACTGCACGGGGAGGGCGGCTGGGGCTGCCTTTGAAAGCCTACGCCGATCTGTGAAAAATGTTTCCAAATTGAGCCCCTGCAAGTAAACTCCACGATTGCGGGTTTCCATTACTAATTCGTTACTTTGTTGCACGCAGCACAGATCTTAGTGGCAAAAAAAAAGGTGCGCCTTATAGTTCGGTGCGCCTTATCTGATCTACAAAGTTGCGAAATGTGCCGGCTCCCGGGGGGTGCGCCTTATAGTCCGGTGCGCCTTAAGGTCATGAAATTACTGTAATTATTGAGATGACAGGATAAAAATTAAATTACACAGATGCCAACCTTAAGCTCATACAGCAAGTTTAGGGCCCTCATGACCTTAATAAAGGTGCTAATAGTGATAGTGAAACATCAGAATCCATGCTATGACAGCAGTACTGTGTCAAGGCAAGTAAGACAATAATAACAATACAGAGATGTGTAAGATTTTCAACAAACTTTATGACAACAAATGAATTTAAGTGATCAAAAATAGGTTGCTCCTGCTGTTCTGCGGAAAAGTCCACCATATCAGGACTATATGCTTCCAGTTCACCGTCAAGCTTACAGTAATTTCACGAATACAAGGCGCACTGAGTATAAGCCGCATCTCCGGGTGTTGGTAAACATTTCGTTCTTAGTCCATAAATAAGCCACACCTGAGTATAAGCCGCTCTGTCGTTCGCAGCAAGGACCCGCATGCAACAAAGTTGCTAAATAGTAACAGAACCGCGGCAGGGCGGGGTTTACTGGCTTGGCTTGGGCCATGAGGGCTTGGGGTTGCCAACAGGGCTGGGTGGCCCAGCTCGGCGCTGGCGCTCGGCGGGGCCGCTGGGGGCCGGCCGCCGTCACCGCTGGGCTCGCTTGCCCCGGCCCGGCGCTGCCCCGTGACGGCAGGGGGTGCACAGAGCCCGCCAGCACCCACGGCGGCGGTGGGAGGCGAGGATGGAGCCTGCCTGCTCCTGCGGTGGCGGCACGTGGGGACGGGAGCCCCCCGAGCCGCGGGGTCAGCAGCATGGAGCCCCCCGCCTTCCCCCTGGGCCGCGGGGCCAGCAGCACGGAGCCCCCTGCTTCCCCCGAGCCGCGGGGCCAAGCAGGAGAAAGCCCCTGCCTCCCCTGAGGCACGGGGCCAAGCAGGAGAGAGCCCCTGCCTCCCACCAGCCGCGGGGTCAAGCAGGAGAGAGCTGCCCCTGCTTCCCCCGAGCCGCGGGGCCAAGCAGGAGAGAGTTGCCCCGCCTTCCCCATCCCCTGTGTTGCCTGCACGGAGCAGCTCCACCCGCCGCGCAACAGAGTAACCAATTTGTAACAACCGCGTAAATGCAGGGTTTTACTGGCAGGATGCTCGACTTTGCAGTTTACACTGACTCGGTTTGCACTCCCGGGGTTCAAAATGTCAGAAAATCATTCACATATTGGCCGCTCCTGAGTATAAGCCGCATTTCCGGTGTGGGAGCATAATTTTGGTCAAAACGGTGCGGCTTGTATTCATGAAATTAATGTATATATTGCTCATTAAGAACATTTTAAGTGTCCCAGCAAAAAAACACATTTTAGACATTTTGACAAATTTATGACTGTCAGTAGTAGAACAATCTTAAATTTTCTTGGAAATTTTCTTTGGAAATTAAGCTTGGGTGAAAAAATTTATATAAGACTTAAATAAGTACTGCTGGTCCTTAGCAGATGCTCTCTACAGTCACTGAGAGACCACTACAACTAACAGCAGATATTGAGACTATTGCTATTCAAGCATATCTAGACTACTCTTACTCAATTTACCAGGGTTATATTCTTGCAAAGGTTGAAAGAAAATGCAGGCATAGGCAGCACAGGAATGTAGCTTCTTAATTAACCTGTTATCAATCCAATTATTAAAGCAGACAGTATCAAGGAAGTTAAGTCTAACTTGGAATGTTGGACGATGTTGTGAACAGAGGACCAAACAAAATAGTGACACTTACTTTAACAGCATCTTTGGCATCAACAACAGCAAGGTCTCGAAGTGCCCATGCAGTCTGCCTTTTGTAAAAATCTCCCTTGTCAGATTTTTTCACTTTTACCACATTTACTTGGACTGGTCGCTCTGTTGTCACTATTAAATGAAGTAAGAGAGCAACTTCAAAACACACATACTACTTTCACATCTGTTTCTGCTGTACTTCAACTTCTCAAACAAATTCTCTGTGGGGGAGATTTTGTAATATTTATTTGATTAAAAGAGACCTTTTGAAACATTTTCATCCACAATAACCACAGCTCAGCTTAAGTCTCAACCAAACAGGCATATACCTCTATAGAGTTTGTGAGGTAATGACCCCAATTTACAGTTATTTCTTTGATACAGCAGATCTTGGACCATGACCATGCAACTGACAAAGCACAGACATAACTGGAGAGTACAGTCAAACTAAAAACATTTTCAGACATTTTTCAATCAAAAAATATTCTAGCAAGCTAATTTATTGACAGATCAACTCAAAGCACCCATTTTTTTAACAGATATAATGTAATAAACATACAGTTAAAGAAACATTAGAACTCAATTCAGTTGCTCTGCCTTTCCTTGGACTCTAACCAATATTCTTTAAAGCATTTTATTTAGGCTTATCAGATTAGATGATCACCAAACCCTGTTTTAAGTAGTGTTTCAAGCACTACCTAAAGCTTGCTTCAAAAGCCCACCAGTCCCAAAAGATATTTTTTTAATTCTTTCCTTTCAAATTACTATGAGGTCTGTGAATAAAAGTAGTGGCCTTTGTTTCTTTTTTTAGTAGAAGTGATAATGAAAGTACAAGCTATAACTAATCTTCTACACTACGAATGGAAAGCACCTGTTTTACACAAGTCAAGGACAAAGATTGTACATAAAGCTAAAACAAATGCAATCAAGTAAAAAACAAAGTTGAAGACAAGAAATACAGTGTGGTATTCCAATGTACCTGTGGCACACAAAAAGCAGTTCCTCTTCTTTTTTCCTGCTTTGCACACATTCACAATGCTCAATAAACGTTCATCATTGGGAGTGAAAATATCCCTCTGCAAAGCATGCTTGATTGCAGTCATTTTCTCTCAGCTGAAAGATTTTGAGAGGTAAAAATAAACTCGAGCACATTTAACAGACACACACACAAAAAAAGAACCAGTTATGTACTTACAGTAATTACAGGATTTTAAATTTCAATTTTACATGTAATTTAATGACTTGGAATCTAGACAGGCATGACTTGGGTAGAAGACCAGACCACTTTAGGAAAAAAATAAAATTAAAAAAAAAGCTTACTCACTTATTATAATTAGAAAACTGTTATTTATTAACACCTGCATGAGCCTTCAACTTAAATTTAATGGAGTACAAAAAGCCTATTTGTAGTAGAGGGAATTACAAGGCATTAACATAAAAAAGTTGAAACTGGAATCAAGAAAAAAGACCGTTCAATGCTCAAGCTTGCAGAATTCAATCACATAAGAAAGCACAAAAAACAACAAACATAACCAAAAACCCCACCAAGCTCCAGAAAATTAAGGAATTAGCAATACTCACTTGATTCAGAACAGTTCCTCACACTACACAGAGATTTTATCTAGACCAAACAGAGAAACACATTAGACATCACATTCCAGTGGTTTTATTTAAATACAGCAGTTTCAGTATTATCTGTGCCTTAAAATTCTACAGTGCATTAAAAGCATGATTAGTACACAAGACATGCTACACTGCTTGACACTGAGAATACACAGAGTTAAATTTCAGGCTGGTTTGTTCTCATGAAGATGCCCGAGTTGCTTTCTCTGATAAACTCTTGGGCACTACAGTAATTTTGAAGATTAGTAACTCAAGAACTTTGTGAAAACAAGAGCCACCATGCTGAAGTGGAAACAGCATTGTCAAGTGCACAGTGCTCAGGGCTCTGTTTATGTGACACCCTATGGCAATCTCCCATTCCATAGCTGCAAATAATTTTCCTTCTCTTCATCAAATGCTGGGCCCACCTTCTGTTTCCCAAATTGTACCAGGTTGCCATTCCTGTTACTTTTCAACAGACGCACAAGATGAGCACACAAAATACCAATGATCTGCTGCATTTCAGTTTCAGATGCCTCTTTCCTTCCTTATTTAGGAATTTATTTTCTGATCTAAGTCACGATCAAACTGGTACACATTGCTAGCTCTTGCAATTCAGTAGTAACACAAGTTGGCCACGTTAGGCAGACTACACCTTTCCCAAAAAGCATAACATGATAAAACCAAGATCCAAGACCAGCTCTCACATTAAGTTAAACTTCTGAGTTGCAAACTCGGTCCCTTTAGTCACAGCCATCAAAACCTTCACAGTGTGCTAGGAGAAAGAACAAAATTTAAGTTTTTCACACTTGAATCCTGCTGTCTCAAAGGAACACAGAATTTAGCCTAAGGAGCTGGAAATAAAGCTCCTTCCTCAGAAAAAAAAAGAGCTTCAAGAAAGCAGAGACCACACTAAACTCAGATAAATCCCTTTAGACATTGCTGCGTTTTCCCCTGTAGTGCTGCAGACAAAGGCTACGTGAAATTTGCCAGAGACACCACATCACATCACATCACATCACATCACATCACATCAGAGGCGCGGCCTGCGCAGGAAACAGGCGCCGGAGGGGTACAGAGGGTAAGGCAGCTCAGCACTGCTTGGCCTCTCCTAGGGTGCGAACAGGAAAAGACGCTGCCCCTGCATCCTGCCGGCTCAGAACGCAACACAAGGGCGCAGCCCCGCCACAGCATCCCGGCAATCAGCCAAAAGATCAGTAATTGAACAGAAAAACTCGGAAGAGCTACCTAGAGCAGCGGCGGCCTCCCGAGGGCCCGTCTGACACCGCTTCACCTCCTCCCACCTGCGAGTCCCGCACAAGCGGCCCCCGACGCGCTCCCGAACGCGGCGGCACGGCCACGGCCGAGCCGGCCCGCGGAGCACCGCGGCAGCCCCCACGCCCGGACGGGGGAAGGGGCGGAGGGTGTCGGGGCCGCCTCGCTCTCACCGCGGCAGGGACAGAGCCGGGCAGGGAAGCGCCGGGCAGGGACAGGGCCGGGCAGGGAAGCGGCTCCTCCCGCCGCAGCTTCCGCCCACGTGACGGCGGCGCGCGGCTCGGGTCGGGCTGCCCGCGCAGCGCCCCCTGGCGGGGAGGAGTGAGGCGCGGCGGGCCCGGGGCAGTGACGTCAGCGGTCTGTAGTGACGTCACGCAGAGGCACTGAAGGGGGTTGGGTCTGTTAGGGGACAAATGAGTCCGCAAAAGAAATGCAAGTAAAGCTGGTGTTGACAGATGCATACAGTGCATTACAGTGTTGCACAATCTCGATTTTTAATCACTCTGACTGCATGCTGTTATTCCATTTGGCCGCAGCATCAGGACTAACGTGGAACCAGCAAGGTTGGAAGAGACCTTGAAGATCATCAAGTCCAACCATCCACCCGGCACTATCACTGCAACCCCTAAATCATTAATTTATTTATTGCCCAATACCAGATCCAGACACCTTTTGCCCGCCTCCAGGGATGGTGACTCCACCACCCCAGGCAGCCTATTCCAATGCCTGACAACAGACAGTGAAAAGGAAATTCTGATGTCTAATCTGAATCTCCCCTGTCTGAGCCTTAGGCCATCTCTTCTTGTCCTCTCACTGCAGACACAGCAGGAGAGACCGAACCCTTCCTCCCTGCAGCCTCCTTCCAGGGAGTGGAGAGGGCAAGGAGGTCCCTCCTGAGCCCTCTCCAGGGTAAGCAAACCCAGCTCCCTCAGCTGTTCCTCACAGGACATGTTTTCTAAACCTTTCAAGAGCCTTGCTGTCCTTCACTGGATTCAATTTCCCTTTGAAAGTGAGAGGCCCAAACTGAGCACAGTACCAGAGGTGAGGCCTCCCCAGTGCTGAGTACAGGGGACAATCCCTGCCCGGGTCCTGCTGGCCACACTACTGCTGATACAGGCCAGGGTGCCATCGGCCTTCTTGGCCACCTGGACACTGGCTCATGTTCACCTCATATTCATAACCTGAGAACAGCACTCAGATTTTTGTTTTGCTCCTAGGCAGAAGAATCTAGACTAATTGACAGTCTTTGATGTCAGTGATAATCCAGATGGGAAAATTATGCTGACACTAGATTTAGGATTTGGCATCCAACCAGGGATGGATGTCCAACTGATGTCCAAACTGGCTATAGTTACCTGTAGCCACGGATGAATTCTGTGAAAACTGGAACTACCTTCGCTGTGACAGAGGTTTTCCACATGATCCATACTCTTATCTAATTTTTAGCATTGTTAATGTAATGGAGTGAAGAGTTAAGGATAGACTGAAATCATTCCACTTTACTTGGATTGTATATGACTTATTCACTTTCATGTGTAGCTGATAAAATGTGTTTGTGAGGCCATGACCAATAAAGAGCAACAAAAAACATCTTTTCCAACCGGATTTTTCTAAATTGCTAGTATGTGGATTTTCACATGTAGAACTGTGATTCTGTGATTCCTTTATCACATTTCCTCTTGATTAAAAGCATTAATTGCGATTAGCTCAGCTGATTACAGCACGGTGCTAACATCACCAGCATTGTGGGTTTGAGCCCAATATGGGCAATTCACTTAAGAGCTGGATTTGATAATCCTTGCATGTCCCTTCCCAGAATATTCTGTGATTAAAATATGACTGACCAATTAAGTCTTGCTGAATATACTTTTATTTTCTGACTTGCAAAACAACATGCTGTATAATTCTATAATATATCATTCAAGAGGGCCGTAGTTAAAATAGAAGTTATAGTTTGGTAATTTCTCAATTCAGCCACAAAGTGTAACCATCTCTGTCTAGATCTATAAAGACTGGACAAGGCAGCCATAAAATACTGGACAAGGTTTCATAAAGCTGTTATTAGGCAGAATCCTCTAGTTTCCTATCTTTCAGCTTTAATTATGCTAAAAGAAGAAACCACACAAAAATGCACTTCTTACTGCTAAAATGTGTTTACACATTAAAACTGATGTGACATCATCTACCAAGATGCGCAGTGCCATCCTCTCCCCTCCTGCTTCAGCTTTCCACAGATGCTTTTTTTAAAGGGTGTTTGATCTTCCAATACTGACTTTAAGTCCTGACAAAATATTCTTAAACTACATATTAAAAATTACATAATACAATCACTCACTTTACTAGAAAAATATTTATATGCTTAAAGTGACTGGAAGTATTGGGAAATTGGTATATGACAGGGAAAGCAATATAGGCTTGTGTTGGAAATAGGTACATTAGTATATGTATGACTCCAAAACACAAAGGAGAAGAAGTATGAGAAACAACCTATGAGAAGGCATAGTCCAGAACAGGCTCCTTGCTCTTTTTCACTTCCAAAACGTTTTTTTTTTAAATTCTGATCTGTATTTGCTTAATTTAGGATGCAAGAAAAGATTAGTTATCCATGGAAAGTAAACTCACAGGAGAGGAGTATTTCTGTTTTAAATAAATAAAATTTAAATAAATTCTATTGTCATAAGTTTCCCTGTATTCTTAATTCTGATTCTTAGTTTCTTTTAAGACAGCCTCTTTTTATTCCCTTTCTGCCTGTCATGTGAGCATGAATTTCTGTTTGCTTATGATCACTCTTCTTCATTTTCAGGCTGTCATGTATTTTCTTCTCTCTGGAAGAGATTTGGCTAATAGTTATTCCTGTCTTCTGAAGAAAATCTGCATTATACCCACAGTCTCATGTACTCATTCCATCATGTAGTTGAAACCTTTTATAAGAATGCTACAGATGCATTGGTGTTAGTCCTTTTTACTCTTGTTTCTTCCTATTCCATTTTGGAGACTTCTACCAGGATAACTAGATGACTCCCCAGATACTTTCTTTCAAATTACATTCCATTTATCTAAGGTCAGGAAATGTGATGTAGGAAATAGTTCTGCATTAACTGAAAGATGGGCTATTTAGCCTGTTGAGTCTTTTCCATTCATAATTTAGCATATTCTCTGTGTCCTGTGGTGCAGCTGTGCTATGCTCGCCACAAAGTGACAGTGTCCCTAACACTTCCCATAGCACAATCAGGCAATTACAGTGTCTGGATAGAGAACTGTGTGAAAGTAAGGAGATTAAGTCCACAAAGATCTTTTAAAATACTCTTCCTTTTGACAGTAACTGAAATAATTGCCATGGACAATGTCCTTGTTTTTTCCATTCCCTTTCCTCAGTCTGATTGCTCAGTTAAGAATGTCTCAAATAGTACATTATCAGACAGAAGAAATGCCAGAGAGATTTCAATCGCATATTCTTCCACATAAAATGCAGGTTTGTATCTTCCAATGTAGTGCATTACATGTTTATATAGTACAAGAATAAAAATGTGTAAACTACTGACAAAAGTCCATTAAATATGGTTGAACATTATAGTAACTTCTTACCTATAATCAGTTTCTAAAATTATACACACAATTATTGGGCAAGAATTCAGTATACATGTACTTTATTTCAAAATAATGCTCTGAAGTGCTCATTTTTAGAGTTCTGTGCTTTCTTTTTATTACAATTACAAGATGAATGAAGAAAGCTTTTCCACCCAGAAGACACTTCCTTGTGCCTATTAAGCGAAGAATTTGTAAATATTGTGACCTCAACAATCAATACACAATTCAAACAAGACAATGTATTATAGATAGCAGTAGCATGAATTATACTTTCTGTATAAGATGGTTTTGTGAAACTTGGATAGTGGGCGAATACTTCTTTGTAGCTAATAATCAAATGTCACAACACATCTACTTGCACTGGATTATCCCAAAGACATTCTCCAAAGAACAACTGTATTGTGCAAACGATCCCTAAAATTACAATCCTTCTCTCTAACAGTATTACTTAGGTGGCAAATGTAAGAACTTACAAATGCCAGAGGATTTGTGTTACCCACATAAACTGCCCTCACAGCTGTCTTACTATACAGTAATAATTGCTAAGATCAGTGTTAGAACCAACACAATTTGCAATATATGCTTAGAATAAATATCTAACATCTGAATATTAACTAATCAAAGGTATATACACACAATAGGATAACATTTAAAAAGTAGAAAGCTGTACATTTTACAGGTTTTCAAATATATTCGCACTTACTTGACGTTATTTCAATTTTGAATCCAAAGTACATTTACACAAATGTTTTCAAAGATGTGAGTTCACATGAAAGGCAAAAGCAAAGTACAAGCCACAGTACAGCACAGTACCCTTGCAGAGCTATCCCATTTGAGAGAGGGCAGGTGCTGAGAGAGGACATGAACCAGCCTCTGATTTACTGGGAGCTGACATCACTCAGCTCCAGGTCCAAACCCGGTTTAGTCCATAGCCTGCCTTCTCTTGGCTGCCAAAGGAGAAAGGTAATCTTCTCCTGCAGGACATTCTGACAAGAAGCTTCTCTAAATGGAGTTTCTTTTGGGTTGGCATTTTTTTATTTACTATGGGATGAACAGCCGGCTAACTCAGCTGACTGACGCTGCTTCTTATCATTAACACTTTTCAGCTTCTGTTCAACAGAGCAGCCACTTATCCTCTGTTTCTACCATAGTATACTGCCATCACAAGTCCAGCTGTTATGTTCTGTGAGCTGTTTCTGTTCCCTAACCACAGTTAGACAGTTCCCTAATCACACCTGTTCATAAGCAATGAAGGGCAAGAAAGGAGACATTATGGAAATTCTGAAAGGCCTGACAAATAAAGCGCTTCTGCTTAAGAACATTTGTTTTCTAAGACAGTATCACAAACACTGTGAAGGCCAGAGGAAGTACTAAATGTTCTGTGGGAAAAATAATACAGCTGCATAGGTGAAAAGTTGGTCCCATGGTACCTGAATGCAGTACTCATTCATCAGAATGAGAACTGGATTCTTGTAGAGGTGTAGGTGTAATGTCTTTAATGGAGTTCTGTGTTTCAACACCGTTGGAAATAGAAATGTGCATAATTCTCATACAGAACTCAACCAATTACAGTAATTTCACACCTATAAGGCGCACCGGACTATAAGGTGCACTTTTTTTTTTCAGTGAAGATCCGTGCTGCGCGCAACAAAGTAATGAATTAGTAACGGAATCCCGAGATCATGGAGTTTACTGGCAGGTGTTCAATTTGCAAACATTTTTCACAGATTGGTGTAGCCTTTAAACGCAGCCCCAAGCGCCCTCCCCATGCGTGGGCCCCAGCAATCCGCCCGGCCCTGGCTGCCGCAGCTCAGGGCGGCACAGGGCTGCCCACTCCCTCCCTCCCCCTGCTGGTCCTGCTGGCCGGGGGCTGCCTGCGGCTGCCCGGTCCTGCCCACCCCACGCAGCTCCTGCCGGCCGCAGTTGCCTGCTCCCACCCCCTCCTTGCGGCTCGGCTCACGGCTCGCACTTCCGGGTTAGCAAATTTTGCAACTTTGTACATGATATAAGGCACACCGGACTATAAGACGCACTTCTGAGTTTGGACCAAAATTTTAGTCAAAGGGGTGTGCCTTATAGTCGAGAAATTACTGTACATTTTTTTTCCTACTTCCAAGATATAAATTAACTGTTAATGCTCTTAATGCTTCAGCAGTATTTCAAGCTATTAATGAAAGATAATTTATACCTCCATGAACATAGAAGCAGATGCTGAGCTCTGCTTACATAAGCAATCACCACTGACCATGGTAACCACCGGTTCTGTTTCCAGTCTCTTGTATGTATAAGTATTTGCTAGAGTGAGAACCTCTTAATATATATAAATGACTTATCAACTATTTATGTAAAATCTATGTTCCACTTTTTACTTACATGTAAAATTAAAAAGGAGACACTGCATATTACTAACTAACTTTTTGATCAGATGATTTATGAAATGCTGGTCAGAGAAAGTCAGCCAGTTACCCTAATGTTAGAAAATACATCTTTAGGACAAACGACAGAGGGAGAGACATAAAAGATTGGAAGCATAGAAGCAAACCCTCATAACTACTAAGAAATCTCTGTTGCTGGATGACCAGAATGAATCATCATTTAGATAGGTGTCATCAAAGTTCACAATCTTGAAGTCCTTCTTAAGGTACATCGCATTCAGTTTGTTTAGAGTTCGAGCAAAGGTATATTTAGATGCACAACTATATGCTTCCATATTGTAGACTTTGTGGAAATGCATATCAAAATATGGATTATCCTAAAAAAAAAAAAGAGAGAGAACGAAATTACCACACATTACAGTGCTAGAATTGCAATCTGTTGTTCTCTGCCCAGCTATCTGCAGGGCTTTTTCTCAGCATGATGGGCCCTAAAGGACTTCACACTCTTCTGCTATTCATCTTATATGGTCTTTTAAAACTTTAAAAAGTAGCAGCTGTAATTCTTTGGGAATTTTTTCTGAGTAAAACTTTCTAAGTTTGCTCAAGCAATACACTGTACTTTATTGGGATTGCACAGTCTTGTATTGAACTGAATCAATTTATTATGTGGTCCTAAAACACAGTATATGAAAAGCACTTGCCTCAGACTGTAACTGTCTATGTCTGTGGGAGAAGAAGAATATTGATTGCACTTCATGCCTCAGTTGTATTTCTTTGTGCTTTCTGGCTCTTTGACACAATTAATCCTAGTAGCAGATAAATTCTTTTAAATTCTATGGATATGAATACCTATTATGAATATCTATAGCAGTGTTAATTACCCATGAGTCTGACATTCATTTAGGCTTTTCTTTAATCAAAAATTAGACAAATTTTGATCATCCCAGTTGTGAAAGGGGTTGAATAATTTCTGAAGTATATTTTAGCACAACACTTCAGAAGAAAGTCTCCATAAAAATTTTTAATTAAATTTTGTTTTCAAATACACTCTAAAATCTATTACATTAACTGCAGTTTACACTGGAATCTGCAGATGCAGAACTTTTATTACCAGTTATGATGATAATATAATAAACTAAAAACCAAAAATAATCTCACCTTCCTCTTCCCCTCCAACAGTGCAAATGTGATGTGGAGCCTCTCACATGCAATAAAGCCAAAATCCCTTAATAACATAACTTTATTTTCCAGATAATGAATTTTAATACTTGTATCCTGAATTTCAAAACAAGAAAATTATTCTCTATGTACATAATACATAAAGTAACACTTACTGTATCTGCTTCTTTTCCATCAATCATCTCCAGATCTTTCAAAAACCACTTTTCAACTATTTCATATTTCTCCTCTCGGTCCACTCGCCAGTGTTTAACCATACATATTTCTACTTCTTTACTTTTAGTTACTGCAAGAAAAAATATAGTTTAGATATGCAAGCAAGTAATTCCCAAAGTTGCAATAATTAAACCATGACAGGCAGAACTGTATGGGGTTATACTGGACTTGATAGCTTTATTTTGCCCAGGTAGTAGGAATTGTGCCACGTTATCAGTCTATGAAACTTGTCAGATTTTAGTAGATTTAGGACTTACCTTACCCACCCTGTGAAGGAAGAGTCTTGTCTGTTCAGAAGCCCTTCATGTGAATTCACTAGCACTGCAACAAAATCCTTATTCTGGCACTGGGTCTTGCATTATGCTGCTTACTTCAAGGAGACTTTTTGGGGTGCTACAGCTAAAAAATTGCAAAACCTCTACCAAGGTTCTGTGTTTATATGACTTGTGCTATACTTTTCATTCTGTGAAAGAAGTTCTCTTATGAAGCCATTACTTTTTTAAAGCAAAACTCTTATTTCCCTATATAGTATGTAAATGGAATTAACGTTGAATTTTTTTCTTAAAGTTTCCAGATGTCCAGTGCTAAATGTATAGAAATTACTATTTTCCAACCTAGGCAGGAAACAAGATTAAAAAGAGAATGAAGATGCTCTTTGCAATAACTACCATTATTAATTGATTACCTTGAATGCTGAGGAGGAGACTAGATTTCTGTTAACAGACCATTATGAGTATGAAAAGTACTAGAGCCTGAACAATCTCCTGCACACCCAGTTGCTGATGGCTGCAGGGCAGGCCACATTCCCAAGCTATCTGGTAGTCCAAGTATAGTCAAAAAGTTACCTACATCTGGCAGGAGCATTTTGACTTCACAGCATAAGGCTAGAAACAGAGGAGCAAAATGTTTTTAATTTCTAAATACTGCCTGAATTTTTGAAACTTCATTAGTTTTACCTTCCTCCTGTTAAAATATCTCTTATTTTCACTGGCTTACAAGAAAATGGTTATTAAATAACAACAAAGTATATATGTCGAAGTATTCCTTCTTTCAATTGCAAAGAAAAACAGTGGAAAATATATAAATTGATCGTAATTTCTCTCAGCCTGTAGCTTCCCTGCCTGGGAAATACAGATAATTTTTTTCCCCTGGTGCTATCAGTCATAGTTACTCAATCATTTTTAACCAAAAGACCACCACTGTGTTATCTTCTGTGGAGAAATTACAATGGTTTTCATTTGCAAGCAAATCTAGCAGATTAATCTTAGGAAGTTCTCTTCATACTTTGAGTTTCACCCAATTTGTTTGTTGGTTTGCCAGCTTGTAAGGGAATATTTTGTCTCCCTCAGAGTTAAAACTAAAGGAAGCAAGCCTCAAAAATACAAAGGGATGTCCTAGGGGCCCTCAGATCCCCACACTGCCACTGGTCCCCCCCTCTGACAACAGGAATCCTGTGACATAAGGACAGAGCACAGATGTTAGGCATAATGAACCCAATGGTGAAATTTGGGTGTGCAATCATTTTCCTGCATTTTACATACTGCTTGATCTTGCACTCAGTTGAGTCAAAGATTTTTTTTTTTTTAATAGAGAGCATGAGCTCAGATTTACCATGTCATCCTATTAAGCTCCAAAAGCTTTGCTTGAGGAGGGTACAGCTATGGCAATACCTCCACAGAAGACAAAGTATGTCCCAAAGCCTTTCATGGACTAAACACCTTTTCCAGTATCTCTGTAGGACCACAAAATGTTATCCCCACCATTCCTTCTGGGGTATTCCAATACTGGGTTGTGAAAACCCCTGAATGGGGTTGCATTTCAATTCTACATTCTTCCAGGGTTTATAAACTGTTTCATGAAAGGATTCCGTCACCTTTGTGCAAGAACTGGGACTGCTATTGTGAAAAGGAAAGGAAATAGTGTTGGCCAAATGGCATGAAAAAAGATTGTTCAGTTACCTACACCAGGATTTTGTTGTTAAACACATTTCAAGGCCTCTGAAGTTTTGTCTATAGGTTGACAGATTGTTTTAAAAAAATTTTATGGTAATTTGAAATCAACAGAAACTCACAGAGGTTGCATTGCAGGGATAAGATTTTAGCTAATGTGTTTTGCTCCTACAGAATCACAGCAGAACACAGTAGTTGCTGGCAGCTAAATGCAATCCATCTTTCAGAATCAGATTTCCACTCTACTCACCACTTACTCAATTGTGCCTGAATATATTAAGAGAGTTTAATATTAGATAGTGGAGAGATCCTACTCTCGATACTCTACATGAGTTTTCCTTCATGTCTTTAGAGACTTCTCCTTTTTGGGTGTTTCACAACTGTGGACTATTTACAGATCTCCAACATGCAACTTCTATTGATGCTTTCATAAACTATGAATGAGATTGGTATTTCTGTATATTTAGAAGCGCTATGATATTCAGGAATTAATTCCTTAAAACTGGCTTTACGGTTCTAACATACAAAGTCTGTTCTACCAAAATTAAAGGAGTTCAGGGAACATAACTGGCCCAGGGTTTTCAATAATCTGTAAAACAGCTCATGTATCCTAAGGACTTCAGGTGTTTAGAAAGATGATTGACATAGAAAACTGGATGCCAACCCCATCTATGTCTCAAGTACACAGATTACTTCTACCTATTATATACATTTGGAACCTGAAGAGGCAACAGACTGAAAAAATCATTCACTTCAACCTAACTAGTTACAGATGACATTTCTCTTTTTAGTATTTTTCAGTGGTTTGAAATAATAACTGGAAAACCCCACACAAACAAAAAACCCCACACAAATCAGCTTTTCTGAAACCTCTATGAAACATGATTCACTTGAAAAGAAATTTAGAAAGTAGTCAGATAATTACCATTTAAAGCAATCTTGTTTTACTCGAACTTTGTGCTAGTTACTAACTCCAACGAGTGCCTATTTAAACCACAAGTCAAATTTGTCGTTCAAAGTGAAATAGGGACAACATGCGAGATATTAGACCAAGACAAGGGATAGTGCAAAAAATTTACAAATGTTTCAAGCATTGTTAATGCATTGTTACACTTTTCTGTAGAAAACCTGATTAGAACTATTGTAAGGGCTTGCTCTTTTCAGAGCAGCTCAGGCTGCCAGAGCAGCTGCGGGGCACATGTCGTGTTTCTCCGCTGCTGTCAAACCTGGAGCCGGTGTGAATCAGAAATCGCAGAGAACGGCATATCGGGGGCTGCTGGCGGTGCGGGAGCAGCGAGCTGCGCTCCGCGCCCCGCGCTCCGAGCTCCGTGCCCCGCGCTCCGAGCTCCGCGCCCCGCGCTCCGAGCTCCGCGCCCCGCGCTCCGTGCCCCGTGCCCCGTGCCCCGCGCTCCGAGCTCCGCGCCCCGCGCTCCGTGCCCCGTGCCCCGCGCTCCGCGCTCCGTGCCCCGCGCTCCGAGCTCCGCGCCCCGCGCTCCGTGCCCCGCGCTCCGAGCTCCGCGCTCCGTGCCCCGCGCTCCGAGCTCCGTGCCCCGCGCTCCGTGCTCCGCTCCCCGGGGGAGCGGCGCGGCGGGACGGGCCCCGGGAGAGGCGCTGCCCGCTCCGGCCCGGGCGCGCTGAGCCCCGGCCCCGCTCCCTCGCATTCCCCTGCTCCCCCTTCCCTCGCAGAGCCGCGGGGCCGGCCCCGCCCGGCGGCTGCCCGTACCTGCGGCGCACAGGTAGTAGCGCTGGGCGCCCGCGCCCTCCACCTCGATGAACTCGTGCAGCCTCTGCCGCCGGGGGCCGAACAGCCTCTTCGCCAGGTCCTCCTTCACCAGCGAGGACATGGCATCCGCGGAGCCGCTCAGCGCCGGGCGCCGGCCCCCCGCGCCCCGCAGCCGCCACGGGGCACCAGGGCGGAGGGAGCCGCGGGGCGCGGGGGAGGCATGGCCAGCACCCACCCTGCTCCCTCCGGCCGCCTCCCCTCCGCCCTCGGCAGCCGCCGAGAAAACTTGGGCGCCGGGAGGGGCTGCGCCCGGATCGCCCCGCCCGCCCGCCCTCCGCTGCCAGCGGGGCGCTCCCGGCGCAGCGCCCGATACCGGCCCAGCCCGACCCAGTCCCGGCGGTGCCGTCGGGCTCCGCGCCCGAGCTGTCCCCCGGCCGCCCGAGCTGGGGAAGGACGCAAAGCAACCACACTAGAGACGATTTACCAAAAAAAGAGGGAGCTGTCAAGGCAGCTCTTTTTATCAGCAGATGAAAGCGCTGAGAATTTATAGAGGAATTAGGTAGCATTATGGCTGTCACCAGTGTTCCTCCAGTAATAGCTTTTTGGCTATTAATAGCGTTAAGTAGAAAATTACCTTTAGCAACTCCTTATAAACAAAGTGAACTCATGTCCAGAGGAGTCATCAGGGGGCAGGTGCAGCCTGGGCACCATCCCCAGAATGTTTGGACATGTGAGAGGTCTTTCATATCAGACATAAATGTATTTGCAGAAAATCTGGTTGTTTCTGCCATTCTGCAGGTGTATGGGTGAAGTTCCTGGATTTGAGTGCTCTTCTAGTTCCAGTATCCATGGAAGCCTGTGTTAGAGTTTTGTCCTTTGGACTAGTTTCTGGCTGCTTATAAAAGTTTGGATATTCTCTCCTTATCTTCAAGCTTAGTATACCTGAATACCTTACTGAGTATTTCATTCTTGTGATCTCAATGCAACACAGAAAGAAACGTTACTTGAAAATGAGTGTTGAAGGGAAGGCAAGATTTACAATGTAAGGATTTTTTAAAAATTGGCAATATTAGAATTATTTACTCACATAGGTCTACATGGTGCTTTGATTATGTGAAGCAAAATAGTGTAAAGTTAAAATGATGCAAAATTAAGGAGAGCCGTCCTCTGCTATAGACACTAAGCATATTGAGTTGACAGGTGGGAAAGGATTGAAAATAAACTATGTTTTGGTTTACTATGCTTTCTTTTCGTCTCAAACTGTGTTTGGAAACACAACTGTGATTTTTAGATATGTACAGATTAATTTCCATCTCTGATTTGGGAGAGTAAAGTTACTCTAAGCTTCAGGTTTTGTAAGTATGGGGCTTATGGATAGATTTGATCTCTTAGCTTTAAAACTTTATTTTAGGAAGAGAACAAGATGCTCACTTCCAAATCAAGACATCTGCATATCAGGAAAATGCCTTCTTATGGAGACTTTCCAGAGGATATCTGAGGCACAGGGATGCTCAGGTTCCTGCCCACAATTTTGATGACTTGGCTGTGCCTTGAATATGAGACTGCTGTACAAATTGGCTTGCAGTTCACTGTCCTTCTCTGTCGGCCAGACATTGGCAGAATTGTCAAGGCTGATACCCGAGGCTTCAGTTCCTCACCACCACTGTTAATAGTGCCATGGCTGGAGGTTTCAGCGCTCATACTCAGTGCCAGACTCCTCATTAGGAAACTGCTTTTGGCTCTGTCAGTCTGTAGCTCATGTTGCATCTCAAATTCTTCAATATTTTTTTTTCCAGTTCTGAAGCAACAAAAGTACAGACAAAAATACCTTCAGAAAAAAATACTTGCAGCTCTGGAATAAATTTCAATCAGTTTTTCCCTTGTTAAAGATTCAGCTGGTATCAGAGAAACTACTTGGAGGGCAAGTGAAGCATCACTGGCATCTTGGATATCGTGGAGCTAAGACAAAAGTGGTGCATAGATCTGATGTCTGTTGAATCAGATTTTAATTTTTCACAGTTTGATCATACTGTGAGTTTCCACAAGAGTGTTTTGAGTTTTGATATATTAATATTCTTCTGCAATATCCTTTCTTTTTGTCTCAAATGCTGCATTAAACAACCCCTCCAAGTATATAGGTAGAAAGGTACAATGATGATTTTATTGGGTAATGCTTTAATAGGAGACATAAAAACTTGTAATTCACTATTGCTTGATTCTTTTGATTCTTTATTCACCCATCCTCTGTTACAACATAGCAGATTTCAGGTCCACCTTAGCTGCAATAGTATAAACCCAAATCCTAACAGTCTGAAAGGCAACAGTTGGGCTGTAACTCACACAACCAGCAAGCATACACTAACTATGGATGGGGAATAATTTATCTGACACCCAACATCCCAGGCAGCCATTCCCACCTCAGATAAAAACACCTCTGAATGAGGGTCTTACAGACATAAATCAGAACAAACTAAAGCATTTGTTACAAGGACCAAAAAGGAATTTACATCCAAATTTAACTGGGATTTGCATGTAACTGTCCAAAGAGATGAATTACAGCTGATTGTGAAAGCCACACAACTCTTAACCCAGGCTCACAGTGGTATACAAAGGGAGAAGTTGTCGCCAGCGAAGTGTCTCAGACCCTAAACCTTAATTACTTCTGTATCTTCCCCCCCACCCCATTTTCCCGTGCAATTTTTTCCATGTCCAAATACAGTTTTCTTTACCGTACGCAGGATATTAATTTTAACAGATGCAGCAGCAGATCCTAAAAGGATAAATCTCTTTAATCTTCACAGTTTCTCAGTCACACAGTTACGGTAAAAATCTGTTCACCAGCTTTAGAAACAATATTTGTGATGGATCCCTCTACTTTGGATCTACCATTGGGCATTTGTATGTAGCATGCTTATTTGAGGCTTGATCCAAAATGCATTAAGTCAGTAGCAAAATTGTCTTTGATTCTGGAGGGCTTCAGAGTAGTCATTACAGGCACAGAACAGCCATTGTGTTTAGGTGGGACTTCCCTGTGGTCTGCATGTTGAAGCCCTCCAGAAGATGTATGTTTGATCTTTCAGTTCCTGGCATGCCTTACAAAGTAGTGTTTGCTGGAAACATCTTTCCCATTGCTCCTTGTTTGACAATGTCATGAAATAATAGGAAGGAAAATGCTACATGAAGAATGATTTCTCAGAACTGCAAAGAATCCCTACAGACTGAAAAATATAATTTATAATAAGTTTTACTTTCCAATAGCTGCTGTTTCTGTTTGAGCTTTCAGCCAGGTAGAGTTTTTTTCTCTTAACAGTTAGCTTATTATCCGTAAATATTCTTCACAGCTTTGAACCTCCAGACCACATTTTTAACATCACAGATGAGATTTTAGAGTGTAAACTAGAAATTACAGATGATATTCTACAGTGACCTAGCTGTACAGAGTAGTTTCCAAAGCTGACTTCAGAAAACTAGTTCCAAATGATCCTAATTTTTTCCCTGTGATTTACTAATGATTTTTTTCCGGGTCTCTTTCCCTACTGGCATTTATAGGGGATCTGGCTCCTAATTATGCTAGTTATTCCCATGTTTTTATAGCTATGTCCATAAATTTAGATCTCTGTGCAGTGAAACATAAACCTTGCTGTGTTGTTGCTGTGTTGTTGTTGTGTTGCTGAAAACTCTTTGAAGCAGCAGAGATAGCAGGGTTTAATGCAGAAATGCTATTCAGTAAGCAACAGCTCGAGACACTCAGCTTTAAAATAGAAGCATAGAAATACATGAAGTAGAAGACATCAGTTGGTTAAAATGCTCTTGCAGAGCTGCTTTTCTCCTGAATGTTTTGAGGAGCCCATTAAAAGAGTCTCATACCAATGCCAGGATATTTGGGTGCTCAAATAGACAATGACTCAAGATTTCATCAGTTCTAGTAAAGAACATTAAACCCCAAATATGGCTGGTGTCTCTAATGGTATGATGTAATCACTTGGTTTTAAAAAGCAGTACTGTACTCTTTTCTTGGAAGAAAGAAGGTGAAAGAGTTTATTCTTCATTTTATTCAACTGAAGCTCAAATTTCTCAAGATTATATTGACTTTTTTACTGGTTTATCATTTTCAAAATCTAATAATGAGTGTCTTTGGGATAAATGGTCCCACAATATACCAACATCCCATCTAAAATTTTCCTTTCAACAGAAAATAAACACATGTCCTTCACAGAATAGTCACCAGGTGCTGTTTTATGGATGGAGTTTGAAAGCATATTTTGAAATATAACACAAAAGTATGAAGTATCCCACTCTTCTATGAAGAATTTACACGTTGAATTTTGCACATATATGAACTAAAAAATAGGGCTGTAAGTAATTTAACTTAAACAATACAATTTTCAGTTCCTGTTCAGCAGAGCACCTAATAATACTTTGATGAATTGCAGCCACATTTAATTAACAGAGTGAAATCCTGGCATGATGGATTCAGCACTCTGCTATTCAGATATAATCCATTCCATATCATACAGTTTTCTTTGTGGAGCTAAATCATAAAGATAAGAATAAAGAACCAAAAAAAAAGGAAATGAAAAGTTAAAACAAATCCTAAGAGTTTCTAGGCATACAAATGACCATTAATCTTCTGACAGCTGAAAGCTTTTGAAACTTTAGTTGAGGATTTTGACAGCTGTAGCACATTTTGTAAAAATACAGAGGTGGACGCATAGTAGAGAGTTACATTGATCAAGAAATCAAGAAGTATCTTGATAATACATTAGAAGTAAATTAGGTTGTGATGCCAATCAAAGTGCCCTTTTATGTTCTCATTTTCTTGTAAATTTTTTAATAAATGGATTTTTTCTTCCAGAGTTACCCAGAGCAATTGTGACAGATATTCTGTCAAAACCCTCTTTATACTTTTTAATAATGATTTTCATCTCTCCCTCTATAGTTGCAAGTAATAAATTTCATTTGTCTTGGCACAAGAGCCATACTCTTCCCTCATGAAAATTGAACATTATTATTAATGTAGATAGTCAATTACTTCAGATTAATGTGGATTTATATTTTAAATCAATACATCAACGTGATGCAAAGCACTCTTAAAACACTATGAACTTCTGATGGAAATCTAATCCATTTTTTAAAAATTCATAGAGTCGGGAATCTATACAACTGCATAATTTGTATGGATATTGTATTTAGGCCATCAGTGCATAGTTGACAGTTGTGTGGCTTAAAATATGTTTTATTCTGTATAGATCTTTGTAAGTTCTTATCCGGTCAGTTACTCAAAAATGTTAACGTCAAATACATTAAGAGAAGAAATAAAATATAAAAATGTTGAGAGTAAATTTAATTTGTCAGGGGGAAATACTGATAAGGGAATGGTGGACACATCTCCAAATGCTTTCAGAAGTGGCTGCCATTGTCAAAGAAGTCAATTGGTCAATTATAAAGTACAGAGTACAGTACAAGAATAATTAAGCAGATGTAGTAGCATTAATGGAAATGTATGAACATTTGCAAATTGTGTGAACTGACTTTAAACAAGTTTC
The DNA here is from genome assembly GCF_009819885.2 of Catharus ustulatus. NCBI lineage: Eukaryota > Metazoa > Chordata > Aves > Passeriformes > Turdidae > Catharus > Catharus ustulatus. Next base: position 47,467,286 of record NC_046225.1, read on the forward strand.
TAGCTTCCTCTTCCTGGAGTGTTGAAATGAAGACAGATGGTCATTCTGCATCGTCCAGTTTAGTGGAGTTCTGCACATGAAAGAACCTACTCGAAGATGAAACTATTCACAGGACTAGTAGATCATTTGCCTTTCTCATGGCAGGATCAACTTGATCTATGTCATTGATCTTCTCTGCTCCTAATAAGAAACTTCTGTAGTGGTCATAAAGTCTAATTTCTTGCATAACAAACTGCAGCACTTAAAGATTTCTAACCCTCTGTTTGCTTTACCCAGTAGAAGTTCTTGAAATTCTCTGGGTGCATAAAGTGAGGAAGATTTGATGCAGGGTATTTGAAAAACAGAGGTGTCCAGGCCCAGCTTATGCATTTTATGACTTAAGAACTCCTTAAAATTTGGTGTTGAAAACTTGGATTCATTATGGCTTTTTTCTTAGTCTTCATTCAATTTTACATTTCACTCCAGAACTGAAAATAAAAAAAACTAGAATTACATATTGGTGTAAGATCAATAAAATAAAACCACAGGGTGCTTCATAACTTTTCCTTGTCTGAAATTTGAGTTAGAACTAGGGAATACTGCATAATGAGGAGATTCATTCAATAGCACTGTTTAGTGGATCCAAGCTAGAGATTTTGTTTTCATATTTTGGTAATTTTTTCCAATAACCTGGAAACAATACTGAATAAAAATATCAAATGTGTCTGTCCTCCCACCCCAAGGATTCAAGCATATTGTAACAGGTTAATCAATTTTCATTCTGTCTGCCAAACATAAAAACATTTCAGAATCAAGTCCTTTTACTTAACTAATTAAATAATTAATTTATTCTGCAACTAATTAAATCTGCTTTCCAAAGAATTTCTACCTATTGGGTGTTTGATTTTGTAGCAGAGTTGCATTATGGCTGTGGAGGGCCTACTCCCTGCTTGGACATCAGACACAGTTGGTGAGAGCTGCTGTGAATGCCTAGCCACACAAGAAGTTTTGATAATAATAAATGTCTTATTGGACACCAGAGCATCCACATCACCCCAGTTTCAGTTTCTCCTGGAGTGAGTGCCCTGACTGAGCATGGACTCCTGCTGAAGCCTGTACTGGGTGTGCTCTCTCATGTGGCTTTTTGAACATCTATCAACAGTAATGTCTTTTTTGAACGTCTATATCATATTAACCAAAAGGTGGGGAAATTGGCTGTGTGGCAATAATGATTGCATGCACTTGCATGTGTGCCTTTTGTGCAATGGCCTTTTGTAAAAATGTTTTCTAGGCTAGAATGTTGCAGATGATTATGATGGTTTAAATTATAAATGTACATTTTAAATAATGAACACATAGCAACACGTATTCCACTGTTTTCCTTGATGCATATTTTTTCATTGCTTTGCTTTGCTCCTCTTCTCTCCAGCTGCTTACCCTTGAAGCAAATGCATAATCCCATTGGATTAACTGTTCTCATTTATAACAAAGTGCATATGTAAATATGTTTTGAAGTATTTTTCTTTCATTCAAGTAATAACTTTTTTTACTGGTTTTCTTTTTACTAGATACACTGACATGAGTGCTCTGGGCAATGTTCAGTTCAGGACTGTCTCATGTTGGAAGAGCTCTGTTACCCAAAGGCAGTGATCATTTTACAGATAACCTGGTTAACCTTGTATGTTTATTCTTCACAGTAGGAGCACACAGGAAGAGTAGCTCTGATACTAAGAAGATAAACCAATCATATTAAGCCAAAGGGGAGAGATTTCCCTGCTTCTCGGTATCCTGCCTTGACTCTGGGGTAGTGGTAAAGAAAGTGATGTATCAGTACAGAATGACTCCAAGTTGGGCCAATGCAAGTGATCTTTCCTGAAATCAGCTAGATCCTGGTAATCAATGCCTTAGGGACATCCTAACCCTGAGGTTGTGTTCAGTCCATTATGTTTAGTAACCACCACTAGACCTATCTTCTATGAAATTATCTAACTTAATTTTTAAATAATTTAAACTTTTGTCCTCCTTAGCATCGTATGGCAGCGAGTTTCATAATTCTGTTAATATGTTCGATAAAAAAGTATTCCTTTTTTTTTTTCATTTTAAACCCGCTATCTGAAAATATCTTTGAACATTTCTTCATGCTTGTATTATAAGAAGAAGTGAAGGGTTTCTTTCTGTTCTCAAATGGTTTGTGATTTTGTAGCTTATACTATATCCTTGCCCTTAGTTATTTAATTTGCCAACTGAAAGACCATATATAACCTTTTACAGTCTCCTTATGTCTCTGATCAGTCTTTCTACCTTTGCCTGAAGCTTTTTCTTGCTTTATTGTTAAAGAGTATTTCCCAGCTGAATGCAGCAGCTATTTGTCACTTGCTGTCAGCTCTAGATTTGGTCAACCTGGAAAAATTTGTGTTCTCAATAAATTGTTTTACTTAATTGTTTGCTACCTTTTTTCCCCATTTGCTTGTTTATTTCTTGGACCGTTTCGATTCCAATTGTCCCTGAAAGACCTGAAGTAAGTTGTCTTTTTTTTGTGAAAACTAACCATTTGTTTCTGCCTTTTGTTTCCTCTACTTTCATGGGTTCATACAAAATGTTGTCAAATGTTGTCAAATCTTTTCAAGGAGATTTTTTTCCTCCTTTTACCCATTCAGTCCCCAACTTTGCTGTAGTTTGCCCATCTGGCTGACCCTGCATGTATATAAAGTCTCTTTCATTTACAGGAGATGTGGCCAGGTGTAGAGGTCTGCCTGGAAAACAAATTCTTTCTACTTTTTCCTGTATTCTTGAAGCAGTACTAAGAAAATATATCACACCAGAAAGTTCAACGTGTTTCAGACACAGACTCTGTAGTGGACAGAAAAAATCAGCTACTGTATAAAAGCTGAAACTCAGACGGCTGTAGCTGCTGGTTGAGTTTTACTTGTGTAGTAGAAAGCATTCATATATTAAGTATTTCACAGCCTATATATTATTGTATTTTGTAAAGAATCTGTTTTATGGCTTGAGTTGCACCTCGTGACTTTTCCTGAAGAAACCGGTTGCTCAGATACTTCCCCATCATTACTGTAGAAACTTCCATAATTAAAATATGTGAAGTGTCTGTGGGGAAGGTGGGATGCAACCCACATATTTGCAGAGGCTGAGGTTTGTGTATTCCCTTTGTCTCAGAACACAGATTTTGAAAACTTTAAATATTTACTGAATAGTTGCTCCAAGCAAAGAAGCCAGCAAGACTGCAGGCAGGTAAGGAAAATAGATTTCTGCTGATAAATAATTAATCCAATAGTGCTGCTGCCCCATACACAACCGTTGTATTTATGCAAATATAATTGAGAAGGAGAAAGAGCATTTGCTTGGAGTGTGCGACATTATTGAGAGTTCTGATGTTTTAGACTCTTTCAGTTGGAGCTGTCATTCCTGCCTTGAGTATGAGAGTGCTAACCTAGCTGGGATCAGTTTCCCAGTCTTGAGGGAGCTGCACTTGGCAGCCTTTTGCTGTGGTATGAAAGAAGAGCAGATGGCAGTATTGAACACTGGCAGTGTGTATACTCTGGGGGAATTTGGCCCTTCAGTATATATTATTTGACATAACTGGAGTACTAAAATATGCCACTACTTTAAGAAAACTGTGGCTATTTCTCATATTGAAGCAACAATTTGGTTTGAGTCTTTGCTGTAATTTTACATTCTGCAGAGGGCAGAGAGAACAAGGGTAAAATGACACAGTTAAAGATGCATTAAAACAGTTTTTTGATACGAGAGCAATGAATATTTAACATGGGAGATTTATATCTGATTATTTTAGACTTTCAGACTAATTCAAAGACACTCTCTACAGCATTATCATGTGTTTTTTTCTCACAATTAAGCAGGACAACAGAGAAAGAAGGACAAGATATTTTTCTGCACTTTAAGTTTTAATAAATTTATGTAAATAGAATAATCCTCTTCTATTAAAATTAAGAGCAAAGAAATTTTGATTCCAATTTTTTAGTGGATACAAAATAAACAGGCTTTTTAGAGTTAATAGGTTTTTGTTTAGTTACATGAATAGGATAAACCTTTTCTGTAAGCACGAGACTTGTATAGCATTTTGCAAATATTGCCAAATACTGCCTTCTTTAAGAGGCTGCAATATCAGCTGTCTCACGTACCATGAAGGTGACTGCTAAACTAGATACCACTTTCTAATGCTTACCGTTCCAAATTTTTGCAAGTTGCCTGTTTTTTTTATGTCAGTTCACAGAACTGGCAGTATAATCAGTGTCCTGTTCTACCAAATATTTCTTAATATTTCTTATGTTTCAAAGAGCCCTTTTATAATAAAAACATTGATTTTCTTTAAACAAATAATTCCAAAGAAGAGCAGAACATTTCCATATTTATCTGGTAATACACACCTCCAAGCTATAATTTATTGGAAGTCAAAAGAAAGAACATTGCACCTCTGTCCAAACTGGCAGTATTTTCAAAAAAAGCCATACCCAAAGTCTTATAAAAAAATGTTAATTATACCTCAGGCTCTTGACCTTGCGAAGTAAAATGTTGACAAGTATCTTTCTGATATTTTGGCAATTAAGCCATAGTCCCATCAAACTGTGTCCAAAGTAATTAAGAAATAAATGTCCAGCGTAGCAAAATCAATGCTATACTGCATAGCAAACCCAGTGTGCCATATAGAACACTCTTTAAAATGTTGAAGATTATTATTTAAATTTAAATCCTTCAAACCGTTCAAGAGATTTCTTAGCTTCCTATTCCTATCCTATCCTATCCTATCCTATCCTATCCTATCCTATCCTATCCTATCCTATCCTATCCTATCCTATCCTATCCTATCCTATCCTATCCTATCCTATCCTATCCTATCCTATCCTATCCTATCCTATCCTATCCTATCCTATCCTATCCTATCCTATCCTATCCTATCCTATCCTATCCTATCCTATCCTATCCTCTGTGGTTTGGGGAACCCACTACGCTGGAAAATTTCCTCCTTTGTAAACATTTCTGAAAGAATGGCCTGCTTGTGTGACATGTCTCAAGACAGCATAAGTGAATTTTTGCTATTTCCTTTTTTTAGGTCTTTGAAATACCTTGAAGATCAATACCTCAGTAAAAAAAATTAAAAATCAGTCTTAGAATGCTGTGTGCTAAGGCTTTGTGTGAAAATTGGTATTTATGTGTTTAATATAAAAGTGTGATTGATATGTTGGAGAACAGCTGAAGTAAATGTGACTACAAGTTACTAATCAAGTGTTTTAGTGTTGTTTTATTTGATAGTAATTGTACAGGAGAGGTGCATATACCAGTGACTTTGTGGACTGTTCTGTGGCATGACATAGTCTTGCTCACCATACAGCCCTTAATAAAGTCTCAGTGAAGGAATCTTATGCTTGGCTTTCTAAAAAATGTTCCAATGTCTACATTTTGCTGCCAATATTTTAGACTTATTTTCTGATGATATTTCAGCATGTCTCATCTTTTTGGTTTTGTGTATGTGTTCTTTACCTGTGAAATTGGAGCCATTATTATAAGACAAGGACATGCACCAGGTGAATGCTATTTAATACTGTTCAGAAAATTCTGAAACAGTTAAAATTTCAAAGCTCAGACTTTGGCCTCTGAAAATGGAAGAGGGAGATTTTATGTATGAACTTACAGATTTTAAAAGTGTTAATTTCAAAGCCCTTAAAATCTTTAAGATTTTATTTTCAAAGGCAAAGAAGGTAGGTCAGTGCATTAACAACTACTTGCTGTCCTTTCTATTAATAATTGAATAATATTAGTAGTGTCAAAATAGTGAAATCTGCACTTTTGCACACATGAGTGTATATTGATGTGTGGTATCTGATAATTCTGGTGTGCACAGCTTCATTTATATTGGTGAACGGGAAAACTCAAGTAGATGGCATTGCAGACCCTTGGACAGCAATGTTTGTTCTACTTCTACAGAAGGACATCTACAGGAAGAAATGGCAAGCTGGGGGAAACTTTTTCCTACAATTTAATATATAAGTCATTTTAGATATGAGGCTGAAGATTTTTTTTTCTTTTTAATATTATGAATAAGCAAAAGTTTTTGTTGCCCACTCCAAGATTTTTTTTTTTTGCATCTGTTTACCAAACGCATTTTCAAGTGTCCTAGTTGTTATTCAAATGACGGGTTCCTGAGGTTAGAATTCTCTCTAAGTAGTTTTCTAATGGTATTTACCCAGTGTATTCCTGTTCTAATGAAAGCACTAGGTTTTCTATCAAGACATGCCAGGTACTGGAGTTAATTGATTATGTTCTCTGTAGGAAACTTTGAAGTAAGAAACCTGATTTATCTCCTTTGAGAATGGAGAAATGGGGGAACTTACTGACCCTATTAGAACAGTGCTCTGTGCCTGTAGGATATTTTGTGGTCTTCAGTGATAGCCCAAAAGTGCTTTTGGTTATTGGTGTGTTTAATGACATACACAGGAAGGCAAGGAGAGACTTCACAGAGTTATTTAATGGAATCAAATAATGGTTCTAGATGGGTATAAAAGGTTATGTGTTTTTAATCAGATTCTTTTGTCAATGCTAAGCAAATAAAAGTCAATATTTAATACTCTCAGAGATAAATCAGGCTTTGAATAATGCTCAAACTACAATAATGTAACTCAATCTGAGAATGTCAATGGCAACAGTGTTTGTTGTGAGTTTTAGCAAAATGTATTGGTTCGTGATGGTCGTGGTCTTGTGGATTTTAAAAAAAAATAATTTAACCAAAATATTGAAAACTAATTTCCTGTTCTTCAAAAATCTGTGAAAGTAGTACATGATTTATAACAATCTCCTGTGCTGCAGAAAATGCTGTTGAAGAAATAATGTTGTTCCATATTTAAATACTGTTGTGAAGAATGATAGAATATCCTGAGCTGGAAGGGACTCATCAGGACCAACCATCAAGTCCAACTCCTGGCCCTGCACAGGACACGCCAGGAGTGACACCATGTGCCTGAGAGCACTGGCCAAACACTTCTTGAACTCTGTCAGGCTTGGTGATGTGACCACATCCCTGGGGAGCCTGAAGGGTAAGCTACACCCAGGAATTGGAAGAGCTTGAGGAAAATCCCAAAGAGATCAGTGAAGCCCTTAAGGCACAGAATAAGCAAAATATCTTTTCCTTCCCCCTCTTGTTTTTTTAACCAAAAAGATGGTAATTTTAATTTTGGAGTATATACTTATATATACTCCATACTCATACTTACTAAACCAGGTGACTTTTGGTATTTTGCTCTAAGATTCAAAGTTTTTGGATTAATTTTAGATTTGAAAGTGCTGTTTGAGACAAAGGTGGTCAAAGGAGCAGAGGATGAGAATCATCCCATTTCACCATGAGATAGGAATGAGTGTGGGAGACCAGCCTGTGTCCTGAGAAAAAAAGATCATACTTTTAATAATTCACTCGCTTAGAATGAACTGTTTCCGAGATAGATAACTTTTCTGATTCTATGAGCTGAATGCCAAATGTTTGAGTACTGAAAGAAGCATCTCATACTCCTTGGAAGATTGGGTAGCAAAGGAGAAGTTAATCCAGAAGACAACAGTACTTGCCCAGCTTTCCTTTGCAGATGAAATAGATCTAGTCTCAATTAATGCACCACAATCAAGACCGAAAATTCCTAGTGGCTCCATCTTCTCCTCCAGGCAACCTCAGTCTTTTGCCTGTTTTGTGATACTGTAGCTTCCAGAGGGAAGCTGCTTTGGTTGCTTTGAAAACCTCATAATAGCTCAAAAGCCAGGTATTGACCCACATAGCAGAGTAAATCACTTCTCACAAAGGACAGACCTAATGTGGAAGATAGGTATGTTTTCATGTCTGCATTTCATGTCTGTTGTTCCCTTGATATATCCAGGAGGAAAACCTGTCTCTTCCATCTGCTACCACCCAGCCACTGAAAGGCATTTGTGCTTTGAGTCACCCATACAGGGACAGTGACAATCTTCCAGAATTGCCTAACCCTCCAGCTTCTTTGTGACTCTGTTTATGATGACAGATGCATTTTAAAAGTTAAAGTGACCTTGAGAAAAATGTAACTTTTTACAATTACTTCTTTGTTGCATTCGCATATATTTAATATATCCATAGCTCAAGAATGGTAGTCTAAACATTTTAAAGAAGTGTTACTTCTGTTTTTCTTTGCTCCTCATGAATTGCATTATGCATATTTTGATGGGGAAATACCCTCTAAAGCTTAGAGAATGTCTTCCACTCACATGGTAGATGTCCATCTATATCTTTATGCATTATTAATGTCATAGAGCCAGCAAGGGCTTGTGGTTCTTTGTTTTACAGGGAAAGAGATTGAAGTTTAAACACTGTAAGAATTTGTCTACTTAAGGTGAACTAGGTAATGGAATATAGAAAAAGAGTTTAAAAGCCTCCTCACCTCTTGGGATTTGGAGGTACAGTATGGAGGTTTTCACCTCTTGCATGAATAAACTGACTTAGAAGAAATTTAAAGCATAGACAAACCCCTTCAGCACTTTAGCAGTGGCAATTACAGTCAGCAGATATATTGGAGAGATCTCAAAGCAGCAGCATCTGCTGTAAACTCCCCCTTTTACAGTATTGCTATGTAGTGGTCAGCACTGTTCAGTAAAAGCTGATGCAAATTGCAATGAAGGTCCTGTCATATCCAGGCAAAGATCAAATTTGGTTTCTTTTATAGTAAATCCCCATGAAGCATATCAAGATTGTTACCACAGAATCACAGAATCACAGAATGGTAGAGGATGGGGGGCACCTCTGGTCCAAGACCCCTGCTCAGTCACAGACACTGAGACCCAGCTACCCAGGCCATGCCCAGAGAGCTTCTGAACAGAGATTGAAGCTCACAACACCTCTGGGCACCTCTTCCAGTGCTTGGTCACCCTCACAGTGAAAAACTGCTTTCTGATATTCAGTCCTACACCTAAGTTTGTGCCCACTGCCTCTGGTCCTGTCACTGGGCACCCCAAAGGGAACCTGGCTCTGTCCTCTGTGCTGCCTTCTTTCACACATTTATTCATGTTGATAAAATGCCCCTGAGCCTTTTCTTCATGATCTAAATAGTCCTTTTCTAATAGAGGAAATGCTTCAGTCTCTCAACCATCTTCACGGCCCTTCCCTGGACTCTCTCCAGTATGTTCTTATCTCTTTTGTCCTGAACATCCTGGACACAGTAGGCAGGCAGCCTCCCCAGTGCTCAGTAGAGGGTAAGGAATTGCCCCCCTTGATCTGCAGGCAATGCTTTCTCTAGCATTTACCACTTACCTCCTCTGCAGGAGGGACACATTTCTGGCTCATTTTCTACCATAAACGCTGCAGGAACATCCTTCCCACTGTTGTGGTATTCAGATCCTGAAGACATTCTTGGAGATTACTGGTGCCTGAAGCACACTATTTTGAGATCCACAGGAAAGAGAAATACCAAGAGTCCACAAAACTGTCATCAGAGATTTAGAAAATCAAATTGTTGAGGAGAAAAATTTCTTCACCTTCTCATTGTTTTTTTTCCACAAATAGATAATAACTAACAGTGTGTATAGAAGCTTTCTGTGAAGGCTAGGGTAATGAAGTTGTCATGTCATACCTATAATGATCAAAACAAAATGTAGAGCAAGGAGATTTCCATTAGTATTCAAAAACTCTTCATAAAGACAGTGGAGCATAGGAACTTAATCGTAGAAAGGTTTTTAGAACCACTTTAATTGGATATTTTTTCATAAGAGAGAAGACATAAAAGATAGGATGGGCAGCTACTTTGTTCTTGGAGTTGTGATACTGACCACATTATGATAATGTGATAATTTTCTGGCCTCTGGGCCAAAAGCCAAAAATGCTGTGTCTTTCATGATTCCAGGTACCAAAGTACTGGTCCCTAAATCCTGCCAGACCCACCCACTCCCAAAGGCAGCCCTTTAAATCCTGGACAAAGCAGGCACTAAGAGTGCAGCAGAGTCAATTAAAGGGATTTCAAACCACATATAAAATGTGTTTAAAGTCAAAATAGGATATATCTTAATGCATTTTCAACTTCAAATGTTCTTTAAAGAAATTAAGGGCCTAGTATAGGCTTTTTCCTATAATTAATCATGTAAAGGTCAGACAGTGCCTGTTTTTAATACCAAATGCCAATCTGTAATTTTACTTGGCTTATAATTTTTATTGCTTTTAAACAAATAAGGAATGCAGAAAAATTATATTTAATAAACAGTTACTGCAGCAAACGTTCTAGAGTTTATTATTCATATTGCTGATGTGAATTCTTCAGGAATTCAGTGAAAAAAATTCAGATGTCTTATGAGATCCAGTAAAGCAAAATTATCATGTTGAGTAAAAATGTAATTCTGTTTTACAAAAGTACTACAAGCACTGAATTTGTAACTCTCATATTTCTAATCTCGTCTGTAAAGACATTTCTGGGCCCATCCAAATCCCTTTGGATTTTTTTGATTGTTTTTACATTACCTTTTTGAAAAAGAATGATGGGTAGCTTGCAACTTCTGCATGTTTGACTGCAGAGCCAGAAACAGAAAGGTTCAAACTCTCCTTCTTTGGAACATCTGGCTCTTCTTTCATCTGGAAAATGCTACTGACTCCTTTTGCCCCGAAAAAAATTTAGGAAGTAGGAAACACTCCGTGATTCTGTGCATTCAGAAACTTCAGCCAAACCCTACCAGGGATGAAAAAATGTGAAAATTGACACATCAATGAGGAATCTTGAAATACTACCCTAAAAGAAAACTGAATCAAAACAGGAAAGGAATGCCATCTAGAAACTTAAACCCAAAAATCCCAGCACAAAAAGTTTTCACTCTACCATATCAGAAATGCACAAACTTCCACAAAGTTGTTTTATTTGTTATTGCTGTTGACTTAATGTGGAAGATACTTGAGTGCTACTACCTCTGACCAAAAGTTTTACTGTGACACGGTATCTACTGCTTTACTTTGGTGAGTCTTACAAAACAGGAATCTCTTCTGTAGTATTTATCTTGTTTCCCAGCAGGAAATTTAGAAAATGGCATTATCTAGCTCAAAAGAATTAAATAGAAGATTATAAATTTTGCTGTGAAATCTAACATTTTATAATGAGCTGGAGGAGAGGATGCCAGAGACCATTTTATATTTCTTACTTAGTAGGATCCTTCAATAATATATTTTAAAGAGAGTAATTTGTTTAATCCTGAGAGACAGCTACAATAATCTAAGGCCATTTAAGTGAAAAGAACCTGCAGAAAAAGTCAGAGCAGCACCACCTGGGTCAGAGCAAACATTTAAAGAAGTAACGTGTTAATACTTAAAGAATTTATTCATGCATTTTTTATAACTTCTAGCTTTTGTAGTTGAATGTAATGAATGGGTCTCCAAGAGCTTGAGTCATCATGCCCGTAGCTGATGCCAGTTTCCAGGCATTAACTTTAATTATTGATGCTTTCCCTAATAGACCTGATGGCACATTTTTAGAGTAAAGGTTCTGCCTTACTGAAGGCATGCCCTGCTGCTGGGCACACACAAACGTGGAGTTTGCTCTTTAAATTAAAGCTTTGTTTCTCAGGTTTTGTTCTTTAATTACTCAGTGTGTGGTTGTCACCTCTAGGCTACATTATCTTTGAAGAAGTTTTTATTGGAAGGAGTTTGTAATTGGAGGAGCAAACCAAGCATGAAGGGCTTGAGGGGTCTTGAAGCCCATGAAGTTCCTTCAGAAGGCAGCACAAAGCTCTGTTATGGCTTCACAATGTTATTGAGCAGTTTCCAGACTGATGTGTGTGCCCCAAGAATTTTCAATGACAATGTTTTGTGCTTCATCTTTTACAGTACCCTTTTAGGAAAGTAGCTGGGTTCCTTTCATAAGATTTAAAAAACAGGTGGTGAAAGGTACACTCAGGTGCTAGATTTAGAGGTAAATTTGGAGTTAAAGAATTCCTGGCAAAAGTTGAAATTGAAGTTATATATTATTTTTCTTAAATAAGTGCAAATTCATATTTAAATCCATTCTTCACCAACAGCAGAGGTGAGAGAGAGATGGAGCTGTTCTCTTTCTGAATAAATTACTAGTAACAAATGATTTTATAAAATAGCTCTTCAATAAGATACCATAAAAAGGGATCATAGATGGTCAGTAAATTCCCTTCAGATTCTGAGCAGACAGCATTTTTTTCAGTGCCAGAGAGACCCCAGATGGAGATTCTCATGGCACCCTGTATCCCTCCATGTACAGAGGCTCCTTCATTCTATACATATGAGCTATTATATACTTTTCTTACAAGAAAATAAGACGTAAAGGATATTCAGGTGAGCACTTCTTCCTGTACTTTTGGATACAGGCGAGGTTGGGCAGGTGCTGTGATTGTTGGTGCTGAGTGGGAGCTGCCCCGAGCCTCTGGTGATGCAATGAGGTGGCTGAAGGTGTCTTGCAGCCAAGGAATGTGGCTCAGCACAGCCCAGCCTTAAGGCCATGCTGTGTGTGCAGCACTTTGGCTGCCAGCCCAGGTTAGTAGGTTAGTGTGGGTCACTCGCTCCTGGATGTGAGGTGATCTCCTGGCCAGGATGGACACACCATCCTGTCTGGAACAAGTTCTCTGTCATTTCGAGAATGAACGACCACACACAAGCTCTCAACAGTTCAAGCTGAGTTCTGTGATTTGATTGGAGTACTCTCATGAGCAAAACCTAAATCTTGTGTGTAAGATGCCTCTCTCACTTTTTAAATGAAATAAAAACTAACTAACTAACTAAATAAATAAAAACTACTAAAATGGAGTTACACATGTAATCTACTGCATGAGATCAGTCAGATGTCAGTGCAATTTTGTTCTAAATCTATAAGCATTAGAAGGACAATAATAGTGAACTAAGTAAGGCAGAAGATCATCAAAATAGATTGAAAAGGGACTGGACATTCAGGAATTTCCAAAATTTAATCCTGGCATTATATTCTCATCTTTAACAAGCCTTTTTCGTACTGTACATCTCTCTCCTGTTCTATAAAATAAGGTTTTTATGTTTTTTTCTTCTGAAAACTGTTGATTTTCAAACCCTCCATGGGTACATCTACTCTGCAGGTGGTGGCTGGTCTCCATGATGCTGCATCACCTGGAGGGCAAGTGACGCATTGTGAGTGGCCACTTTGATCCCTGTGGTGTGTTTGGAGAACTTTGAACAGAAGGAGCGTGGTTTATGCCATGGGTGACTGCACGAACTAATCCCAACCTTTCTTGTTCTTCTTATCTGGTGTGGATATTGGCCTGGCACAATTTAAGTCTTTCATGTTATTTTCATGTTACAATGTTAGTTATATTGGTTCTTATAATCCTCTTTGAACAACCACTGATAGAACTAATTAACACAACCCAGGAACCTTATGTGAGATTTACTGATATTTTGTTTATTACTCTTCAAATACCACTTTAATTTTTTTCTTTTCTTCACAGCATGCACAGAATATTCTGAGTTGGAAGGGACACAGGGGGAGGGTCATTGAGTCCAACTCTTAAATAAATGACCTGTATGGGGATTGAACCTACAAACTTGGTGTTATTAGCACCATGCTCTCACCAACCAAGCTAATCTCAGTACATCTCTCAACTGTATTCTTGTATATTTGCTGTATGAAAAATGCTGCACTTTCCAAGGTAAAATTTTCTTTAAAAAGCTGATTTCAATCAGACAGTTGGACCTGGCTATAATACTTTCAGATATATAGATAAGGTGATCTATTTGTCTTTCTTAATTTTCTTAGGATTTTATTTAGCTTCATTGACAATCAGGTCCAACTCCACTGATAATAACTGGAGCCTTCTGGTTGACTGCTGGGGTTTGCATCAGGTCATAATGAATAGGCAACTGCAGAGTGCTGATAACTATTCCTGTGTAGCGAGCCAAATCCATCTCTAGCTTAATCATGTCCCTTCCAAAGAGATGCTGCTAATAAATTCACTTGTGACATTAAAACCAGCATTAACTTCATGCGAGGTGTCTGATTTGGAAACTGAAGATAAAAGGCAACGTAACAGCACAGGCATCAATTGAAGGAGCAACATAATAGAACTATGAAAGAGAAGTATAACAGGGAAAACAACAGATATTTTTAAAGGATCTTAATTTTGTGCTATTTGTGCATTTTGGAATGCCTATTTCTTGTATCAATCAGGGGTTTTAAATTTTCTTTCTGGTAATATCACCATAGTTACATCTCAAATATAAATAAAAGCACACAATAGACATGATGAGAAGCTTAATGCATGACGTCCAGGCACGTTTTCTTAGTCATTTATAAAGTCTTTATAATAATAAACTGCACTGCATTGCTGGCTGGTTGCAAATAAATGAAAATGGGAATATTACACCAAATTTGCAAATATCAGTCACATCAAACAGAACCAAAATTTGGTTTAATTGCACTTTGACTAAACTGGTGCAAACTATTGTAAAAGAAACTTTTATTGATTTTAAAATGTTCTTATTCCTCTTAAGTTACCAAAAGAGAAACAGTCATCTTTAAAATGAATGAAGGCTGTCAAGGCAACACTTTTCATATTTTTGTCAGATAAAAATACCAATTTTAGTTCTCTTTAGAGCACAAAATGACAGTAATCTGTTCTGCACTGATCTGCATTCAGAAGTCTTTAAAAGTGGTTGTATTAACATTAAACCTGCCATTTTCTCATTTCTGACTTCAGACACCACATGAGTCTCTGGTATCTTCCACTGATTTTGTGGAGGACTCTAAATTAATAACAGCACATCTTATTTTTGTAATAATTTTATGGAAATAATAATTTTTCCCTGCTTTCTGGATATAGTCCACCACATGCCTCCAGTCCTCTAACTGGGTCAGTGTGGTCTTTTTGCCATAACATCTCAAACACTTCAAAAATCATACAGAGAACCCTACCTAGGACCTTCCACTCTTTTTGTTTTCAGGTGCATAAAGGATGGTGGCCATTTCCCAGAGATGCCCACAAAAATATGATACCACTGAGCATGGGTTTTAAACAGCAAGAAATAGATGGACCCCAAATCCATACAGAAAAAATGTGTCTCAAAATGAGATAGCATGGCTACTCTAGAGTAACATGGCTACTCTAATTATTAAGAATTATTCTTTCAATTTGCCAGTGTATTTCATTATATACTTTAAATTTTTTTTCCATCTCTTCAATTATTTCATTCTGAAATCTTATAGACTTCCCTAGTATGTGTAGTAGCTGCCAGAAGTGGCAAAGGGTCGGGACACAAACCGGGTTTTTCTCTTTGCAAAACCTTGAGTGTGATGAAAGTCTGTTCAGAAACAAGGGACCAAGTTAATGAATTGGAAGGGAAAGCATTTCCTGAACAGCTTCCACAGTCCAGATTCTTGCTCCAGTCTTCAGCTTATACAGGTGGTTGCTCTTCCTGTTTGGTCCCCGAGCATCTCCTTCCACCTATGGAGCTGCACAATGAGGATCTTAGGATGTTTCCATCTCGTAGAGAAAGGCTGTAAATTGAACACAAGGGATCTAATCTCAGAAGTTGTGGGACCATTCAAAACATTGTTCTGGAACTAATTCCTGACAATATTGTTTTTTTCTGAATCTGCCATCTCTTTTTTATGTGACCTTCTTCCAGCCTTCTTGAAGTCCTAAACATGTTCTGGGGTTACTTTTGGCAAACTTGGATAGAAGCATATCTGGTAAGCAGCATAAATCATGTCCATCCCTAATGCTTAATGTTTCATTACCACATTTGCTGTTTAGTTTTGCTCTTAGATACATTACTGATGTATGCTTGTAGTTTGAATCCCAGTGTGATGTGGCCTTATTTTTTACAGTAACTTATCAAACTTGGCTGAGGTAAGAGGATTTTTTCCCAGCATTATTTTTAGAAATGTTACATGTTTAAACCTGGCTTTAGAATTTTTCTATTTTATTTTGCTAAAATACATCACCCTTTCTTAAGAAGACTGGAATATGTCAAGCATTTCTGGACTTGTTCATATAATTCTTATAAATAAAAAATAAAGGCAAAAGGCTTAATGAAATAATATTTTTTTCTCCATGCATATGATGAAACAAAAATGCACATCTTTTTAGAAGTAATATTTTGAAGTGCTTTAAACTTTCCTGCTTGGAATACATGTGGGGTTTTCTGATGTAACTGATGAAGGAGACTAGGAGGGACCAGAGAGAGGGAGATGCTCTATTGCTACTGTTACTGATACTGTTCAAATTTCTCACATCGACTTGTATGTTACCAGCATATCATCCTTGTGTAGAGGATAATTTGCTTGTCCTGTCTCTGCAACCTCCCTTATGAGAGCACAAATTTGTGTTGGTTGTGCAAGAAACTGAACTGAGGGCTTAATCCAAGCTTAAAACAATCCAACAGCAGCAGGAAGCAATAATCTCCCAGACCAGTTTGGCCTCATAATTTCTTTTGCCAGCAGGAGAAACTGATGCAGATGTAGGAAATGAGCAGCAGCAGCAGGAGGTGAAATAACTTCTGGTTTGTTTGATCTTAAAGTAAACCTGTGGTGAGCAACCAAGCTCCTAGAAAGGTGTGTTTGTGGACAAAATCTTGCATAGTACCTCAAACAGAAACATTTTTAGATACTTCTCATTAATGCAAACAGATTACAGTAATTTCACGATTATAAGCCGCATGTCCAGGTGTTGGCAACGTTTAGGTCTTCGTCAATATATAAGCCGCACCTGATTGTAAGCTGCACTTTCGTTCGCAGCGAACTTTCACGAAGTTGCCAATTAGCAACAGAATCGCTGGATTGCGAGGTTTACTGGCAGGTGCCAACCTTGGAAACATTATTTCCAAGTGAAAAAAGACACAGACAATAGCTGCGGCAGCATACCCTGTAAGTTTTATTAACAAGCAGAAAAAAATACGAACAATAGTGTGGTCATTTTACAAGCATTTCCAACAGATCCGCATTGCCTTGAAACAGCCACTCAGCTGGGCAGCCGCACGGGTGGGCGGGTGGGCGGGCAGGCAGCCGGGAGGCTGGAGAGCCGAGCAGCCACATGGGCAGGCAGGGAGCCACGCAGGCGGCGAGCCGGGTAGGCAGGCGGGGAGCCGCACAAGACTGAAAACACCGAAAAAATACAGAGAACTATCACAGGCTCAGATCGGCGGCACCGCCCCGCCACCGGGGCCACGCGGGGTCCAGCTCGGCTTGGGGCTGCTGCTAGCTCACACTTCTGGGTTGGAAAATTTCTAAACATTGTTCATATATAAGCCGCTCCGGAATACAAGCCGCACTTCTGGGTACGGACAAAAACTTTAGTCAAAATGGTGCGGCTTATAATCGTGAAATTACTGTACATGTTTTGCTGGTTTAGTATTTTTAACCATTTTTCTGATATGTGACTATGGATCCCATCCTATTCCCTTCTAGACTACATTAGGCCTATTCTCCTTATTGATGAAAGATTTAAATGATTGTAAGGGGAGTAGGTGCACGCTGAACATATTCCTTTGTGAGCAGCAAAACCACGTTTAGTAAAGGCCAGGCTCTTTACTACTAAATATGTGTGGGGTTCTCAGCAGAGGAGTGGTTTCTTTCCACACAGTTGCAATTTTTAATTATGCAGCTGGTGACATCTGGTGCCAAGATTACAGACAGGATTCCTGTGGCAGATGAAAGCTGGTGCTGCTTTTGTAACAAGGAGATGGTGGAAAAGGTTTATGCCTGGGATTAGGCTCACATGTTACAAAATATATGCATGCCCTGCTGGGAAGTTCTCTGCTAATTTTTTTATTTACTTCTTATACATGGCTAGCTTTGAGATGCAGTATCTGGTAACGTAAAGAAGGAAATACCTGATTTCCCCCCATTTGTAATAGCAATAAAATTTTAAATATCACCCTGTATCATCATACTTTATTGTAGAAAGCAGAGCAAATCCTATTATTTTAGGTCACCTTAATTATTTTGAAATAATACTGTGAAACTGAATAAAAATCAGCTTTTAGTTAATAAATCTTAAGCAAGTTAATTGACATAGCAGTTATTATCCAAGAGACACAGAGGGAACAGATTAGAGCCCACAAGAACGCTTGATTTTGCACAGACCTGAGCTGATCTGCTCTGCTTTCACCTGCTTGCCAAATCATGTCAGAAAAAAGGCAATCAGATGTCATAGGAAGGAAAAAATGCCCGGCAGATGGTGCTGCCTGATTGCTCATGGACCCAGCCCCAGCAGGGAGAAGCAAAAGCCATTGTTTGAGGTCTCTTAGAAGGAATGGTGATGAGACAGTAGTCGTGGCATTGGAGCAGGAACTGAAACAATCGCTGTTGGGACTTTTTTTCCTTAGACTTGATGTGGTATTTTATAAGCAAATACTTCAATTCTCTTTGTTTTTTCTCTATTGTCCTAAGTCTATTGAAAGTAGATGTAAACAAAAATGGCAACTCTACAGAATTAAATATTTCAAAGAAAGATTGCAACTCTATTGAACAATGCATTTTAAAGATATTTACACATTATATAAGCACACAGAAATCTATATTTATGATTACTTCTAAGAACTGTATTTGCATGATCATTCTTCAGTAGGAAACAGTTTCTTTCACAGAATTTTTTCTTATATATGTTTTGTTTAAATTTTTCACAGGATTTAGTAGTTAACCACTTCATCACCTCAGCATGCTAATTTGGACTTGTCAAATCCTGTTGATTTTGTAATTAAATACAGATATTTATGTCGATAGCAGAAACCACTGCTGCTCCTGAAGGAAATATGGTGTAATATACAACCTCAGCATGAAACTTTTAATGTTGCATTTTGCACCTGCCTCAGCTATCGATACATGAATGATGCTTACTCATGGGGCATGCACTGCAGTAATGTTAAAGGATATTAATCTAAAAAGAAAGGCTCCTAGCTTTATAGTTCAATGAAAATAAAAGGTGGCGGTCCACACTGCCATTGGGAATTAACCATTTGGCAATAATTTAACCACTGTACAATCTGCCTCCAGAGTTTTTAGTGCAGAGAACTTCACATGCCCATTAAGACAGGTGTCCAATCTCATCTTCTGCTCGTACTTCCTCACCCGCCGAGCTTCCTTGTGTTGGACAGGTTTCCTTGTGGATTGCTGGAGGACCTTAGTTGCAGGGTTCTTACTGACTATGTGACACCAAGACCCCTTCTGGTCCCTCCAGCCCCACGTCACCTGCCCAAAAACAGAGCACTCAGGAGGGCACTGATGGCTCCAGTTGGCTTCACCTGCAGCAGGAGGGGGTAGGAAGCACCTTCCCAGGGTGAGCTCAGTCAGTGGGCATTGTTCCATGTCTTACAATGCATTTACACAGCAGCTGCATTTCTCCTGAACCAACTGAGAAGAAAGTTCTCTGAGAGTGTTTTCTATGCATGCATCCCTTTCGGGTTTCAACTCACGCTAATCCATGTCCGAGTGCTTCAAGCAGACAGTGATTTAATGATTTTACAAAGGTTCCTTTTGAAAAGCTGGGCTTCAGTGGCCTTATGCATCCCACCAAAAGCCACACTTTGAGATTTTTCCCTTTTTATTGTTTGTACATAAAACTCTCATGAAGGAATGGTGAGATCTTGTGATCTCTGGCAGTAACAACATCAGAAATTTATGGGCTCATGGATTCTATTTCATTTTTGTTCCAAAGAAGTTGGGGGCAAGTGTCCTTGTCAGTCTGGGACTTGGACAGGCAAAACTGACTTTTCAAAATATTTTCCTTTTTCCAATAAAACCCACCATTTTGTGGCAAAATTTCTTCTTCTTTTTTTTTTTTTTTTTTTTTTTTTTTCATTCCCAAGCAGTTTCTCTTGCTGAAAATCCTATATCTGTCACTGATTCTTCCATTCATCTGCTTGACACTAGTGTTTCTCATGAGGAGAGACATTTTCATTTTGTGATAACAACCTTTGGCCTTTTCTCAAATCCCATTGTTCGACCATCAGACTTTTTTGTATCCTTGTCTACTTTCACCAGCAATTCTCTTCCAGTTGAGATTTTCCATTTTTTTCAACATGCACACACATACAAACACACACAGAGAAAAAAGAAAGATTCAGACAATAATAGCCTTTGTCCTGATTAATTCACCAATTACCCCCTTTGTACCCTGCCAAATAAAAAGGCTGCATGTTTTAGCAGTGTACTTGGCAGATTTTGGGTCAATAGTTGGGCACAATGATCTCAGAGATCTTTTCCAACTTTAACAATTCTATGATTCTGTCTCTCTATTTCATTCTTCACCACTAGGCATCAGCATTGCTCACTCTATGTTTATAATATTTCCTAGCTAAGCAATGATGCTCTGTACTTTCAGTCCCAGCAAAGAAATTATTAGCTGGTGAGCTCTAAGTCTTCAGTCTTCTTTTTTGTAGCAAATGGTCTTGAGTACTCCCAGGACAAAGTTATAAAGAAAACTCAAGGTGCGTAATTATCTGGTGTCTACCATATGTGTGTTATATTGATGTGATCTGTGTAATGAACATTCTAAAGAACAGTCATACTTGGTGGTTCACAAGGAATGGTTTCCAAAAGCTCAAAAATAAATGTCAGCAAAATCACGTGGAGAGAGGATTTTAACAGAACAACGAAAATAACAATTACAGTAATTTCACAATTATAAACCTCATGTCCGGGTGTCGGCAACATTTAGGTCTTCATCCATATATAAGCCGCACCTGATTATAAGCCGCACTTTCATTCGCAGCGAGGATGCTTGCACAACTTTCACAAAGTTGCCAGTTAGTAACAGAATTGTGGGATCGCGGAGTTTACTGGCTCGGCATGCTTGGATCGGCCCCGCTTTTCCCCCATCGGGGCCGTGCCGACTCGGATCAGTCCTGCCGCCTCCCCGCCAGGGCCGGGCGGGTTCCAGCTCGGCTCAGGGCTGCTGCAGGCTCACGCTTCTGGGTTGGCAAATTTCTGAACTTCATCAATATATTGGCTGCACCTGATTATAAGCCACACTTCCAGGTTTGGACCAAAATTTTAGTCAAAATGGTGCAGCTTATAATCATGAAATTATTGTAACAGTCTCTCAAGTGCATTTTACAAGATGCTGAACACACAATCCAGATATTTATTTTTTAAATAAATACTTCCTCTAGAAGTATTGTTTCAGATCATAAGGCAAGACTTAAGGAACAGTCAAAAAAAAATAGAGAACAATTTTTGAAAGACGAAAATAAAAGTGAACAAATTTGGGAAGACCAAAAGAAATTATACTTATCTGAATTGTCTGGTGATGATACTGGAGCTGTTTAGGTGCAATAGCTTGAATTCTTAATTTTAATCTGCCAAAGGAAGAATTGCTTATTACATATTTCTCTTCACTTCTGGGGAAGAGTTCATTTAAGGGAGATAATATTTTCTGTGATAATGCAGAAATAGTTTTAATTCTTGGAGCAATGAGGAGTAATTTTAATAAAACTATGGTATTGTATTCTCACATCTGAGGTCCTAAGACAACCAGTATTGTCTGAGCAAAAGTTAGGATAACAACCAAATCTAAAGATGTTGGAAAAAAGCACTGAGTAACTGAATTTATTTTATTTTATTGTATTTTTTATATAGTTGCACAGATAAGGAGTAGGCAGGGCATTTTTACAGGCTGTTGCATAACATCCTACAAAATAGGAAACTTGGAAGTGCTGCAGCTTTATGATAGAAAGCCAACTGACCATGAAATCCCATTGCAAACTACTGGACATGCAGCCAGAAAGGCCAATATTGCTCTGCAAATGTATAAAACAGAGAAATATCAACTAAGACCTGAGTTAAGGAATAACTCTGAAAATTCTGAAAGACAAAAAGAAGTGCTGCAGGAATGGTTAAAGAACAGGCAAACCTGCTATTATCTCAAATGGTAGGAGAGTAGGATTCCCCAGAGATGTGGAGGAATGAGGTGAGCCCTTGTAGCCAATCTGCACCTGGCAAAACAGTGACTGCCACAGGTGAGCTGCCCATGGGAAACATCACCGTGACCAGAAACTCAAACTAGACAAATTCAAGTGAAAATAAAATGCATTTCTGAAAAGTGAGTGCAACTGACTGTGAAAACTGTCTCCTCACTTCTCTGCCAGTGGAAATACTTGCAGCAGATGTAGACTGTTTCTATCCTTAAGATAAGCCTTACTTGAGGCAGGAGCTAATTCTGTCTGGTTTCTCTGTGTCAGGGTTCTTCTATTGCAACATTCATTCATTTTGAAAAACAATAAAAGCACTTCAAGTAATTATTTGAAAATTTAAAATATTTTCACTGTAATAAGTTCCTAAATTAAAAGGATTTAGTATCGAAAAAATCACTGTGACAATTGTTTTTCTAGATATAACCAATAACTAAAAAAGTAGGCAATTTTATACTTGACATTTGTTTGTCATTAAATTTATACTACTGTGTTTGTGCTAAGATATTTATCTTAATTTGACTACATTATTTGCATATAATAAGGTGTAATGCTTCACTTAATAACATAGTTGACAATTTTATGAAATATTTTACTGAGAAACCAATATCTCATCTATGCTGTCACTATGAGTAATTTCAAGTAATTTAGACAAGGTGATATATATATATATATATATCACTTAAAATGATGGAATAAGTGCAGAAATGCTTAAATAGGGAGAAAATTACCTATGGATTAAAGCTGACCAAGGCCAACCATTGCTCCCTGGTTGATGCACAGGCATGGAATACATTTAATCTGAAAAGAATCTCTCATGGTTTAGGATCAGCACTCCCTAATTTAGTGGCCCAACCTCCCACAGTCATTCTCCTCCCCCATTTGATGGGAGACACAAAAGGCAGAGGTAACAGGTTGAGATAAAAGAAATTTACTGGAAACTGTGATGAGATAAAACAAATAGCAACAGCAACAATATAAATAAAAATGTACAAAAAGAGGATGATTTATGGGCAAAAATTGCTCACAGATGGGGACAATAAACACAGCATGGACAGACCCCCAGCTGGGATCAGTGTTACCCACTGCTCCATTTGCTGCTTGCTCCCCTGGAAAAGGGACCTGGGAAGAGAGTCCCTTTTTCCCACTCCCCAGCTGTGACATATGGAATGGAAAGGAATGGCACAATGTCTTGGACATCCCACACAGCTCCAGGCTCTGCCCCTTCACAGCTACTGCAGAAACAGCCCTGTCCTTGCAGGAAACCAGGACAGAATCCAAATACTTGCATGCGCTGTGGAGCACTTTGAACTGTTTATGATAGCCGTACTTGTGAGAAAATTATGGCTTGGGGCACATTTAGCCTTCAGCAATGAATGAGCTTTTCTTTAGGAACTGATGCAAGAACCAGCCCAGCACACCACCCCCACTGCTCTGACATGTCCTGTCTCATGAGGACAGGAGCTGCTGGTGACAGCCCCTCCTGAGCTGGAGAGCCTCTGTCCCCCGCCCAGGCACAGCCCAGATAATGCAGTTATGTGGCTTCTGGCCCACGGCCTGCAGGCAGCTGCTGTAAGCAGGGGCAGAGCACTCAGCCAGCTGGATCCATCTGGATGGCAGGAGAAGGGAGGGAGCAGAGCTGCCTCCTGGCAGCAGCAGGTGTGGCCAAGCTACCCCAATGTGTGGCTTTGTTAGGATTCATATGAAACTGGTTTAGCTCACACCTGAAATTATATGACATTGGTTCCTGATCTCAGCAATGGAAATGCACTTATCTTTGTTCCTGTGACTTAGACAAAGTCAGTGGGTTCAAATACAGTGAGGCAAAACCCTTTTCAGTGGT
Organism: Catharus ustulatus; assembly: GCF_009819885.2. Taxonomy (NCBI): domain Eukaryota; kingdom Metazoa; phylum Chordata; class Aves; order Passeriformes; family Turdidae; genus Catharus; species Catharus ustulatus. Next base: position 47,491,021 of record NC_046225.1, read on the forward strand.
ATTTTCGATGGCACCAATATACATCTGTTCTGGTTGTGGCTGGGATAGAGTTAATTTTCTTCCTAACAAGATCACAGGCTCCCTGCTGCAGGATCAAACACAGCTCTGAGCATGCTGTGGTCTTGTTGGAAGTTAGGAGGCTCTTGGATGGTAACCCCATGGCTGGATTATGGAGGATGTGCAAAAGTCCAAATAGATGCAATTGCACACCTAATTGAATAAAATGGGTGTGCTATTTAATTCCCATATTATGGAAGAAACTGTGGGTTAGTGTGTGTGCAAGTATGTGTGTGAGAAACAAAATGTGAGAACCAAAATTAATTTTGCAGAACCAAAATTAATCTAAGCCTTGAGCTGTTCTTTCTCAGCAAATGCTTTGAATTCACCTTGTTCGTCTTGCCACCAAGCTGGCTGGCCATGAAAGTCAAAACACAAAATTACTTCAGTCCAGAAGATTCCGCTTCTCTAGTTGTCACTGTTATACCCAGAGTCTCCCTTTTTTACCATATATATGGGAGAAGGATTGCATTGGCACCAATCTATACGGATCCCCTTTTGCTTTAAAGACCCTAATATACTGCCCCAAGAATGAAGTCATTTATAAAGAATGACACCAGGAAAATTATCAGATTGAGTTGCCATTGCTTTGCAGTGCAATGCACTTTTAGTTAAGCAGCAGATGTATCATGAAATTAGACATCATAAAGTATTTAGCAGGTCATTTCTAATGTTATTTCATATTTGTCTAATCTTTACAGGGAGATTTTCTTCCTTTCACTGGATCCAATTTAATTTAGAAAAAAAAATAGTCTGGATTTTGCAGGACAGAAGCCCCAAAAAATTAAATTTTTTGTGGCTTCTGGATATTAAAAAGAATTGAATCAAGCACCTTATGAGTACATTGGCCCTTCCTTTGCAGATCTCCTTAAATTTGCCATATGACAGCATAATTTCCAGATACTGCTCTTCAGTTGTAAAACGGTAGATCACAGGGAAAACTAGGATAGATAAAATTATTAGCATAGAGAATTTTATTGTGGCACCTCTGTAAATCTTTAATTATGCTAAACTAGAAAGGTTTAGCAAATGCCGTTGTGTACGCCTTGCACCACACGCTACTACAAAGCTATGCAAAACCTAAAACAAAGAAGGTCAGTTAGACAAAGCTGGGGATCTGGAGGTCTGTGCAAACACTTTCACAAACACTGAGCAAAAACCAACCAAAGGTGTGGGCACAGGCATTGCCTCTGCACTTCAGGCTCACTTTTCATTGTTATTTTCCTTATGCATTACAGAAAGATCTGAAGATCCCAATTTAAAAGTGCAATTCACTTCAATTTCAGTAAAAAATAAAATCTCTAAAAGCATCTCCCAATGCTTTGGAGCAGAGTAGGAGGTTTATTAATGAGCATGAAACTGTGTTTCATTTTTTAACAGATTTGCAGTGCCTTTTTCAGAAAAATAAAGTCTCTCCAGTACACTGCTCCCTGTAGAGATATTACAGATCTTGCTACTGAAATGTAATATAATCAAATATTTTAAAAAATACTTTTTCTTGAAACAGTAGGGAGAATTTTTTAATAACTAGATGCAAATGTACCCAGTTAAACTTGACCTGTAACTAAAATGTGTACCATATGGCTTCTAACAAGCTACACAAACACTATGTTTCTACTCACAAGGCTTCAAATTTTGCTATGATCTGAAAAACATATTAAAAAAACTTGCTTTCAAGTCAGCTTTTTGCAGCTTGTGAAGCATAAATTTCTTTCACTTCTATGGCATGAAATTGCACTGAGTAATTTTGGAGATTGCCTTGCTCCCAAGAATTTCTGGGTTTTTTTGCTCTTTCTAGGACAGGAACAAGCATTATCTCAGGAAGCTCAAATGGTCACTGTCATGTCAGTGAGTATATTAAATACATCTACTTTCCAGAAGGTGCCTTTAAAGCCACTATAAGGCACAGAACTGAGGTTTGCTGTGACAGTGCTAATGCAAACTCTGACAGTCAGGAAAGTCTGACAGGTTTAAAGGTTCTTAGGCTGACGGGATCTCCCCCATTTCTATGTTAGGGTTTTCCTATAAAGCATCCTCTGCATAACTTTGTGCAGTGGGGATGCAGGATTGTGCTCATCTGTCAAAAAGCAAAGCCACAGAGAAGTGTCACATGGCTACATCTGTCTACTGAGACTTGAACCAGTCAATGAAAGTACAGGAATTTCACGATTACAAGCCGCACCTGATTATAAGCCGCATGTCCGGGTGTTGACAAGGTTTAGGTCTTTGTCCATGTAAGCTGCACCGGATTATAAACCGCATTTTCGTTCACAGGGAGGACCTGCGTGCAACAAAGTAACAAATTAGTAACGGAATCGCGGGATTGCGCGCCCTGGCCTGGCGCTGCCCCTCGGTGCAAGCGGGAGGGAGGCACAGAGCCTGCTCGCACCCACGGCGGCAGCGGGAGGGGGAGGGAGGCATGGAGCCCCCGCATCCCCCCTGGGCTGTGGGGCCGGCAGCACAGAGCTCCCCGCCTCCCCCCTGGGCCACGGGACTGGCAGGAGGGAGCCCCCTGCCTCCCCCCCTGCTCTGCCAGCATGGACCCCGCCTCCACCCGCCACGCAACAGAATAACCAATTGGTAACAATCACGAAATGCCGAGTTTTATTGAACGTGCTCGGCTTGGCACCTTGTCTTCCACTTCCGGGTTTAGAAATTTCCGAATTTTTTTCATATATTGGCCGCTCCTGAGTGTAAGCCGCATTTCCGGGTTGGGAGCAAAATTTTAGTCAAAATGGTGCGGCTTATAATCGTGAAATTACTGTAATTCTAACGTCTCAGTAATCGATGATTACTGATTTTTTAACTAAAGAGGGTTTCTCAATGATGGAAAGATGTTACCTCAAGAGCCATCTGGGAAGCATTATAAATTTCTGGAGCCTTATAGTTATAGACTTAAAGTTTTACATTTTGATTAAAGGCTGATGGAAGACCCCACAGCATTTGAAATGGAGACCATCTTTTGCAAGCATGAATCTTCTGGGTAATCAGAGCAACCTTAATATATACGGTTGATATTTACTTGTTAACACCATAGCTAATACTATACCTTTATTTTTTCTTCATATAATCTGATAAAATATAAACCTGTATGCCTTGAAGCAAAACTGTATGGACTCCTGCAGTTCCTACACCTCACAGACCAGACTGTCTTATGCAATTTCTTAGGCTGGAGATTTTGTAATGGAAAGTCTAGTGTTTTAAAAATTACTAAAAGAGTGCTAGCCTGACCTTCTTGCATGTTTCTGCATAAATACTGACAAAATGCATAATCATAATAAATGTGTTTTACTAAGCTCTAGCCTGATGCTAATGTGAGCAGTTTGGACAGGAAGCTGGTCAAGCCAGGTAATGATGGAATAATGGCTCTTTATTATGATTAATGCTTCTTTTTTTTTTCCTTTGTACAGTGCTGATGTTGCGCATATGAAAAAATGTCTAAGAAATAATACTAATCAAGTGATACTTAAGCATATTTTAGGTTGGTATGGAAGAATTGTAAGTACAGCAAATGTGCTGGAAAAATTCTTTAGCCAAAATGGAACAATTTTTTGGTTTTGTAAAAATAAGAACTTGATTTCTGAGGTCACACAATTATTTGAAATTATTCACTTTTTTTGCTTGAACGAACTCACCCTATCCTGGTTTTCAAACTGCAGCATTGCACTGTGTGAAATAAGGACATCATGCCTAATTGAAAAACTCCTGCCAGAATTTATTTTATTAGAAGGTAATTTTAAAAGTCAGAGAAAATGAATCATTTCCTAAATTAATGAATGTATCACTTACTGTCATTAAAACCTTGTTAATTTGATCCAGTGACAAAGCTAATTAAGAAGATACATGTGCTTCTAAAAACTAATTAATATTTTAAACACTTTATTCTTTTAACATCTTACTCAATTGGTTTAATAGACAATGGCAGCACCGTGTCATCCTCTGCTGGCCAGAGGTGCCTTCAGAGACCCAGGAGGGAGAGGTAACAAGGCACTGCAGGCAGATCAAACAGCAGGCAGCATTTCTGGGAAGTGACAGCTCTGTTGGAAAGCCAAAGGGTGAAAGCAGAACTTCTCAGTGAGGGCAGATCTTCCTCATCAGCAGCAGATGTTTGAAGCCAGAGACTCGTCGTAACTCTGCTACCGACTTAAATGCAATTACAAAGCTAAGGAAATAGTAAAAGCCTTGTCTTCCCCTTAAATATTTAAAATGTTCTGGCTAGAGGATTTGTTGTGTTGCCAGCAACAATTTCCAAAGCCTGTTTTCAAATAAGTTCCTCTCCCGTGCCCAGCCTTGTGCTCTTCAATCACCTTATAAAATATTTCTTTTACCTGTGAAACTGCACCACCTCTCTTGAGATGTTTTGTTGGCAGTGTAGGTGAAGAATTTAACCTGAGGGTCTTTATTTGTCATTATTTTCACAAGAATTTATACTCTTAAAAAAACACAAAAATGTGAGTGTCTAGCAAGTTGTCATATCCAGTTTTGTAGCGTAGTCTTTTAGAAACAAGGCAGCTACCGAGCCAGGCAGGCTTCCCTTTTATTGCGTTTGTACAACAGTTTAAAAGCACATGCCGCTATTTTCTCTTTTTTGCATGTGTTGGGGGTTGGGGGAGTTTTTACTTTTTCCCTCGGTGGAGAAATTTTTCCCATTACCATGTTAAAGAAACCTGGCCGGGCAACTCCCTTGGCTTCTGATGGCTCAAGACAAAACAGAGGGGTGGGGATGAACAGCTGTAAGTTGCTTTGTCCTTCCAAGAGGACACTCACTCTTGCCGATGGGATCCGAACGCGGAGAGGAGAGGTTCTTTTTCTCCGTGGTGGGCCCTGCCCTGCACTCCAGCACTGCTGCATCTTTCTGCTTCTGAGAACAGCGCTGAGAACCGGGACGCAAACAGTGAGCGGAGTTCTTTCCTTCACCCTTCTCCCACCTGGTACCCCCCTGCCGCTGCCGCCTGCCTGCTCCTGCAGTTCCTGCGACTGAGAGGAGGCCGCCCCGCTCCACCGGGACCGTGTGGAGGAGGAGGGCGTCTGTGACTAGGAAAAAAGGACTGAGACTAAGTTTCGTTCTGTTTTGTCACTGATCTTTTCATAGCTGATGTGTTGTTTGTCTTGTAGATATATCAGTAAAGAACTGTTATTCCTAAACCCATACCTTTTGCCTGAGAGCCCCCTTAATTTCTAAAACTGTAGTAAACTGGGAGAGAGGGGATTTTCACTTTCCATTTTGGAAAAAAATCTCTTGCCTTTTTTTCCTGGCAATACTGTCCTCTAAACCAGGACAGCATGTTTTTCCTCCCCAAAAAGCATTAATTGAAATAAATCATGCAACCCCTCTCTCCTCACTTTATTGCTTCGTGAACCATTTAAGAATAAGACTTGAATAATAATTTAAATCTGATGGTCAGCTTGTAGATATTCTTTTGAATGTTTTATATACCCAGAATAGCTAAGATTAGAAATAATTTATATTCCATACACCTTTTTTTTGCTGACAAGTTTTAGGTTTTTAGTCCCAGTATCTTCATCAACACCAGCTGTAATGCTTTTTAGCTGGTGGAGATCTCATTGTAAAGTTTTGTACACATGTGTGAAGGTATAGTGAAGCGGGTGTTTAAGAGGGTGGATTAAGAATTAGCAAAGGGATGTAGTCTGTTCAGAATCAAGAAAATAATTTTTAAAAATAGTGTAACTATGACATATTGAAAACCAGAAAATTTGGCCATTACTTTATAAAGAAAGCCTTGGAGGAAGCAGGTTAATGGAATACCAGAGGAGGTGTATTCTCATGATCACAAAATACAGCAGCAAATGGGATCTAAATCCACTTTGGTTTTTGTGCCGTATGACTGAGGCATGGAAATACCTGGCAAATCAAAGTAAGCTGACACTTTTCAATGTGTCTCGCCAGATAATCCTAGAATTTACAGTCAGAGCTGTAGCTGGCTTCTAATGCTCTAAATCAAGAAGTCAAGAAAATGTCTTACAGAGCCAAGAGTGACCCCCAGCCAGGCTTTGACCTGACAGTGATGTTACTCCTGTGCTCTCCTGAGAGCCTTCCAGAGCCTGGCACACAGAGTCACCTCTTCAGTACCCTTGTAGAACTGGGGCTTCAACTGCAGTGCTTGAGCTCTGCTGCTGCTGCTGCTGCTGCTCTGAGCTATAAAGTGGATCACAAGGTGCTGTTTCCACACCTAGTTTGGGGTCTGTGAAAGCAGTGGCCTCTATTCTACTGCATTTGGTGAGCCTCTGGGGTATCACCAAGATTGCTGTCAACCAGATTTCTGGGGATTTTTAATTTGAAAGCAATTTTGTTTTATTGAGGGGTAAAATAATAAAATGCTTTCCCTTGTGAAGCTTGTGAAGCAACATACACTTAGGAAAATTAGTTTGGAAACTTCTTTGATCCTTATCGGAGTGGGGAAATTGTTTTAAAGTGCTCAGCATTTCATTAATCTGGGGAATGCCTTGTTTTCATGTCATCCTGACTGCTTTCACTGAAACAAATACAGGCTTGATGAACAGGATTTTTAGAGATACTGTTTATGTAGAGTCTCCTGCGGCTTTAAATGGAAATCTGTCTCTGGTAAAGCTGATGCTGTAGATACTGCATCCTATTTCAGAGACTAATACTTCTGTGGGAAAGGAGGAAAAAGAGGCTGAGATCTGACTGTTTGTTGAAGAAAATACCTAGGCTCTTCACAGTGTTTGTGCACACAAACACAAGCACACACACGATATGCTCAATGAACAAAGACTGACATAGAAACTAATAATATATTCCTTCTTTTAATAAGTACAGAACAGTGGAGAGCTGCAACAAAAATAATATTCATTTGATTATTAACATTGCATGTCTACAAGTCTAAAAACCATCTTGGTGCCAGGCTTATATTAATTATGTGATTGCCACGCTTACCAGTGTCCTCTCCTAGTTTCTTTGTTCTTCCAAAGTTTAGATTTGGTTTAGTTTGGGGGTTTTTGCAACTTCTAGCTTTCAAAGTGCAAGTGTTTTGCTTGCAATAAATCAGCCCTTTCCAACCAAAATAAATATTCCGGACAAGAACAAAACAAAACAAAACAAACAAACAAAACCCCAAGCATTGCTGTCTTTCTGATTGCGTATATTTGAACTCTGGACCTTGCTTGTTTATTGCTTGTACTAGGTCTTGCTGACTGATGCCTCATTGACAAAAATTCCTGCAGAATTGAAAATAATAACAGTGCATTGAGACACTTTCCTAGGTCTTCCTGCACAGGCTGTGGAGTGATTCCTTCCATTACCCACCGCAGTTTTTCCTACCAGTTTTATCAGTAGATGATGCTTCATGTTGCATTGTTCAAGATGTGAGTTAGTGTCCAACATCCCCACAGTTCAAAAGGAGGCAAGCATTAGCAAATTAGCATATTACAATTTCAACATACTTACTAAAATGTTTAATAGAGGTTGAAATGCAGATTTTGTCTAGAAAGTCAACTGTCACATTAACAAAAAATTATTTATTAATAAAATTAGTACTGAATGACTTTGTATTCATATTATAAAGACCTCATGGGCAGTAAAACAAAGGAGAAAGATGATTGACCATTAGGGGTGATGGCTGGTAGCTGTGCATACGTGTCACAAGGCAAAAGCAGACCACTTCACACAGTTTGTGTTTCTCCAAGCTTGCAGCATGGCTGAGGGTAAGGCTTGAACAGGAGTTTTTTTTCTTGAAAAGGCACTTCATTTTTTTTCCCATTGAGAACCATTTCATTTGCTTGCTTCAGCAGTTCACCCAGGTTAGAAGGTTGTCCAGGTGCTTGTGCCCCTGTTGAAAGTTGTAAGATGTGATGTGTGTGCAGTGCTGACATCTGCATGGCTAGCATGAGGAGCTTAAATAATTAAATAAAGCAGTGTCAGACCAGACTGAGCAGCAGAGGGCAATGGGGTTAATTATCTGGCAGCTGTCATTGTCCAAAACACCATGGGTCAGTGTGCGCTGGGGTCCCTGGGGATTCACAGCTGAAACAAGCAGAAAACCAAGCAGATCTCTAAAACCAGTGATTCCCAGCACAACACTATTTTAGCAGTATTTATGTTGGAGATGGAACAGTTTGTAGGATGGGCTAAGGTGTGGCTGGGTGGCTGCCCTGGCCTCTTGCTTAGTCCTTAAGTACCCAAGGGAGCATGTCTGGAGCTTTGCACAGCCCAGCAGCCACAAACTGAATCGTGACTTCTGGACTCCTCTTGTACCAGTTTACATCTCTCTGGACCTTTCCAGGCTCATTTTTCCTCCTCTGCACTGTGGCAGAGTTGCATGACCAATTACTGTGGAAAGGGAAATTAGGAACCATTCTGCTTCAAAACAACACTTTCTTTGTTTCCACTCCATCTAGCATTAGCTTAACCTATCTCTGTAGGGAGTCATAATACTTTCCTAACCACAACACTTACTTAAAGTACCTTACGGTGCTGGTTTAACATCTCAGATATTCCACATGCAGTTTGAGATTTCTGTAATGGCATGTGCTGGAGTTCTGAGTTATTTGCTACTTGGTAGGTAAAAATGAGTTTGCAATTGCATCCTTTATGCTATTATGTGCTGTCAGAGACAAAACAGTAAATGATGTTTAATAGTTTTATAGTGTATTTTAGCCTCTGTCTTCACTGACTCTCCTCAGATTGTATCCTTAGGTTCAGTCTCTGCATGTTATGACTTATTTCAGAGCAGTGCTGTGGGAATCTGCTTCAGGCAGTCATAGGACTACTATCCTGCAAATTGTCACTGGAATTCGGGATGGCTTGTGGAGCTCTGCTGTATTTGAGATGGATCAGCATTTGACTAGAAGTAGTTTGCAAAGTTACTGTAAATGCAGCTGTAAGTGTGGAAGTTTAAACTCTGATATTTATATATTAACTATAGGGGAAACAGTGGATTTTTTTATACCAGAATACCTATATTATGTGAAAATAGTCATAAAATACTTGTAATTGGAAGCCGAAACAATTTCTTCCATTGTAAGATGTGAGTCTTTCTGAACCATACAGATTTGTGTTGTTTTCTGGGAAAACACAAAGAAAACTGGAGAGGCTTGGAGAAGAATTTAATTTCACTAATATTGTCAGTCCCAATAACAGTACAGTGAAAAAGGAGAGCTTGTCATTTGTAAAGAGACAAGTTTAGAGCTGGAAAACTCTATCACACCATCCTACATCTTGCAGATCAGGCAGGAGACCTCACAAGATGTAATACAAAATTTTTCTGCACTTGAGCATGGTAACAAAGGCAGGACAGGAACGTTCCCACTGATGTTTGCACACTGCACTGGACTATCATGGAGCACCCAAGGGGGACATGGATTGCTGTGAAGTGACCAAGTGGGACCTGTGAAGGCCAGGTAATAAATGACTGCCAGTTTCAGGGCAGAGTTTGTCTTTGAGGTGCATGCTGTAGCCATCTGTTTTACTTGGGTACAGATGCTGAATTTTCTTGTTCTGGGCAGAAAAGCATTCTGATTTTTTTTTTGGGGTACATTTTGGCTGCATTAAACACTAGAAATATACACTGAAAGACATGAAATCTAACCAAGAAATTCATGCACCACTCTGCAGAGGTGCCTGTTTTCTAATATTTTTGAACCTATGGCCATAGGCTCCTCTAAGGCCAGAGATGCATGTTTTTAAGTGCGTTATGTCTGGGAAGGATATAATGAAAACTAAACTTGCAACAAGATAAATTTAAAAAAGCTAAATACATGCTCTAGTTGTAAATTTGAAGGACTTGGCAAAGAACTATTTAGCCTCAGGTATAGATTTCCAGGATGCTATTTTTATTTTAGTTATGCTTCAAAGAACAAACTGTGAGTTTTTTTAGATTTGAAGTACTTGGAAAATGTGGAAATGTAATAAATCAAAGGTATCACTTCTTTTTCCAAAGTAAGAAATCAAAGCTTTGTATTAAAATTTGTTGTCCTACAAATGAAGCAGTACTGTAGTTAGAATGTGATTTATAATGTAGGTGCACTAGAAATTTGTGCATACTCCTATTTCATTGTGTGTTTCTGTGGGCTATATATGTTGGTGTGGATTGTTTTGTTTGCTTTGCTGTCTTCTTTGAGCAAGCCATCTGCAGCCTATTTTACCTTTCATCAGCAGTTAGAACTAGACTATAAAAAGCCCATACTTGGCAGTAGTCTATGCATAAATAATCAATGCAATATGTTGATTGTATTTATAGTAAGGTGAAAATATAGCCCCATGAATCTTCAGAAAAGAAGCTGTATTGTTCTTCTAACAATTTTTGCATAATGTTTTCTTTTCTAAAACTTGTATATATGCCCTCTATACACTGCCTGAATACCATATGCCTTTTTGAAAATCTTAGTGAACTCCTGTGGGCACATGTTTATGAAATACAATTTATTCTAAACAAAGACCATCATGTTTATCTTAAAACATGGCATACTTAGCTCTGAACAGCCTCCTTTCAGAGCTAAAGACAACAGATTTGGTTTTTTACCAATTACTAATTTTAAGCCAACATATGATTTGGATGCATGTGCTGGCATAATGTTTGTGGGTTGTGTGCATGATTACACTCTTAATAAAATATGGCCTCAGGTGCTGTGGCTTCACCCTGAAAGTTCTGTACATAAAGATCTTGCCTGTGCTAGGAAGATGCACACAGCTTCCTGTTTTTTAGTATCCTCATGAAAAGTGAGATAAATTTCTTTCCCAGAGATAGGAATCAAGTAAATCCAAAGAGTATTTTATGAGAGGCAGGACAGACCGTGGAAAATAAAAATTCTCTTTTTTCCCACTGTGAATCAGTCTATAAAGATTATTGCCCCGTGAAGAAGGTGAGTGAACCTCTGAACAATGCGTTACCATTGACAGTTCCTTTACTGTTTTATTTTACATCATGAAATGAGAGCTACTGAGGTTGGAAATGCACCCCCTTGCCTCATGATTCTCATTCAAAGAATACTGAGTTGAAATTTCAGGGGTTTTTAGGCAAATCTACTATCAGAATCTGGCCACAAAGAAGGTTACATTCGAGATCCATTAATGGACCCTCAAAGATAATAGTACCACTGAAAAAGAGAGAACTAAATGAAGTCAAATACTGTTCTTTCCTGATGAGACCTTTAAAGAGTCTCTTGAAGGAATAGGCTTAAGGAGTCTTTTACAATGTGCTTCTAGAAATAGAAGGTGCCTCTTGAGAGATTTGTGTAATTTAAAAAATCATTCTTACTATTAATGTATCCCACAGGATGCAGGATGTCTGGAATAACAATTAGGAGAGACTGAGTGAACAGGGCTATAGTTACTACACTTGCTGTGTATGTGCAAGGTCTGCAGATGTCCATGGAGAAGATGATCCTGGATAAACCACACCAATGTATCCAGCCTGCCTGGCGGTTCCATGTGAACGGCGGCGATCTCTTTTACAGTCTGAGATCACTCACTGCACAGTAGTGGTGGTTTGAGAGTTCTTATTTTTCAGCCTGGGCACCGAAGGAAGAGGCAGAAGCTGTTTTCTGAAGTTTCCAAGGTTGTTTATTCTTTCTTATCTAAGGAATTTTCTCTCTGACTTACAGTGGTTCATCCTGCATCTCGTTCAAGGCTTTCTGCCTGCCCTCCAGGGCAGGACTTATCTTTTATACTATAAATTACACATACATTGTTTATACTTAATCTCCAATACATGACACCTACATTGCATTGTCCAGTTTTCCCTTAAACCAATCCAGAATTGACATCTTAACCCAAAAGATGGATGACATGAAGAAGAAGAAGACATACCACGCCCTAATTCCTCCATCTTGTGTTCAGACCCCCTAATACAAACAATTTTAAAACTTCACTTTTCTACCTTTTAATACTCTAATTTATACTCTACTTATTTTTTGCGACTTTGTAATTCTTCGTATAAGGATGGCAGTTTCTCCCAGGGACTTAAATCGAACTCGCAGGGGTTTTGGGCACCTTGCCAAGGCATCTGAGCTACCTGCCCAGGTTCCAGGGAAGCCAGGGGAATATCCTGGGTTCCCACAGTTCCGGTGTGTGTTTGTGCCTCATGCAGACATGTGCTTTGGGAAGATATGAGCTGTCTCTTGTGGAGTTTTGCTGCATCTGTTGCACTGCATCCTCTTGTAGTCCTAGTCCATGTCAACCCTTGTCTTCAGCTGGGGACTTGCACTGCCAAGCTGTGGATTTGCACGAGTATTTTAAGTATTTTAGGTATTTGAGTCTTTTAAGTTCATGACTTTAGTTCTTCCTGACTACCTGGTACCTCAGCTGTGCCTTGAATCCACGAGGAACATTAAACTTGCACTGATTCTTCATCTCTGCTGTCTGAAAGAAGCATTTCTGCTGTGACCTAAGTGAAACCTGGCAAGGGACACTAGCACAGAAGTCAGACTCCCATAGCCAGGATGGGAACTTTTAGTGCTTCATGGGATAAACACATCCTGAAACAGTTTAGATGTCAAAATCCCAAGATGCACTCGGGGGAACTCTCCCAACAGCTACCTGCACCCTTTTACTCAAACAATGATAATAAGAGCTCTAGGACTCGACCTTAGGATAGTGATTACAACAACTGTTCATTTTTAAAAATATTAAACCCCTCTGCTGAATAAAGCTAACAGCTCCATGGTTGTGCTTGAGTGCATTCATTATGAGAAACCAATTTTACCCTGGGCCAGAAAGACACTGAGCAGGCAGATAGGGCAGCTGCCATGATGAGGCTTTCTAAGCTCCAGGACAAAGCTGGAAAAGTGGGGAAGTATTACAGCAACTTCAATTATTTTGCACATAATGCTGTAATTAGTATTAATGTAATGAGTAGAAGCTTGTGCCCAGAGAGCTCTGAAGTTTGAGGTGTGATGAGGGGTGAGCAGTGACAGGAGTGGCAGTGATTCCCATACAAAGACTTTGGGGCAGCTGCTGGGACAGCTGCTCCTGTGCCTGGGTTCCTGCCACAAAGAGCTCCTTTTGGGATGTCCTTCTTGTGGTGGTGCTCAGAGAGACACTTCCAGTCCCCAGTGTGTCCCCCCAGTGAGGGCACAGTGCAAGGAAAAACAGGGAAGGAGCTCTCCCAGGCTGGGCAAGTGGAAAGGCAGCAGTAAAACAGGTCCTCTGGGACCTCTGAACAACAGGCAGGTGGCTGGGTAGTGCTGAAATACAGAGTTTGGGAGAAAGCTTTCTAGAGTCAAACATTTTACTGCTAGTTCCACACAGTATAGATCATTTATGTTTTACTTGTTTACTGAAGGTAAATTTATTGGAAGTGTCACAGTGTGAACTCGGGAGTGCAGCAACAACAGTGAAGGAAAAGCTGCAGGGCAAATGATTCAGGACAACTTTCCTGCTCTGGTATGAACCAAACATTTTTTCCCTTGTCATCTTTCTGATTTTTATTATTCATTCAGGCTGGAGGCCACGTTCTGCTCTGAGCTGTAGCAGGACAAAAAAGAATAAATTACCAAACCAAGCGTGGGCTAAACTGAAGACAGATTATTTGCTCTGGATTCTTCATGCTGTGGTTAGGCTCAATGGTCAGGTTTAATTCAGCAGAAACTGACTTTTTGTATTTTGTTATCCAAGACACTTTGTTTCCCAGGCAAGGCACTCTTTCAGAGAGAACTGGCACACATTATCTGTACCAGGGGTCTGTGGGGATGGCCTCAGCCTGATAATCCTAGCACACTTCAGGATTATCCTCCACGTCGCATCCCTGGTCAGGTCCTTATACCACTGCTACCCTAATTGTACTACAGCCTCTGCTGAATTCTCCAAGTCCAGTTGCTTTTTTCCAGGGCTTTTGGGGCCTGTGCCAAAAGCCCTTTAAGAGGCTCCAACTCTGCAGATGTGCTTACCTGTGCACCATGAGAGACAATCTCCCCAGTCAACAGGGCTGTCCTGCCCCTGACAGCACATAAGCTGTAGCCAGGTCCAAGTGCTCTGTCCCAGGAGAGCCCTCTGCTCTCTGCCTCCAGGGTCCTTCCCAAAACCATTTTTTTTCCAGTCTGTCTGGTAAGTTATAGGGGCAGCTTTAGGATTCATTACTACAGTTTTATGATTACTTTTACAGTCTGATAATGAAAAAAAGCATGAAGGTTTAGTGGGAATGAATGTCTATTGCAGCCTTCCACGGGTGAAAGTATTAAGTATAGAATTGATGAGCCCTCACAGAGCATCTCAGGATGTTCAGCAGACAGTTTGCCCCTGAAACACCTTTTCACACCGTATATCGAATTCTCCCCTGGGTCTTTAGGGGAATCAATGAGACATTATTACACTTTTCTCTCTGTGTAAATCTGTAGCTGATTTCATCATCTATAATTTAGAGTATTCTTGTCATTGTTGAAAACATGTCTGAATGTGGCAGGATTCATTTAAGCTTTTAGTGTGTGATTATATTTGAAGGATGAAAAAATCCTTATGTTCTTCTCATAAATTAGATGGTGTTCAATTTCTATTCCTTTTTTAACTGCTCACCATCTCCAGGGCAAAAGGGAGTAGGTGCGAGAGAGAAGTCTGTCAGAATCAGTTCAGAGGAGCATCATGCCTCCAAGTATGTCAGAGCCCCTTATCACTTTAGGATCAAACATTTTGTTGCTGTACACGGCTGTGTTGCCTTTGCATAATTTGTGAGTGAGTGCATTAACTCCCTGTCTTACTTGGAAAGAGGAGTATGAAATGAAATGACACATGCTAGATGGTAAACTACAGCAGAGCTGGTCCAAAGGGACTGCTGATTATAAAGGTATCTTGGGATGCATAAGGCATTGGGCCTTGTTTGTAGAGCCACCACTTCATATGTATCATATTTAGGCTGCTTGAAGTAACACATTAGTACATTCAACCATTTGCACCAGTGAGGAAAGCAAAATTTAAAGCCCTGTATGTGAGAAGTTTGTGGCACAGCGAATTGCAGGGAGGTAGTTTACAGTAGTTTCTTCAAAGATGAATTGTATTTGTCTAGTTAGGAGAAAATTCCTGTAACTAGCTAGGAAATAAAAATCATCACAAAGAAAATTAAGAAAATAACGGTTCTCAAGTCAACCTGACATTTGATCTTCACTTGAGGAAAATTTCTGAAAGAAACTTGGCCTTTAGAGTTGTAGGAAAATGGGCTATTGGAGTAGTGTGCAGGTGAACTTGTTATCTACTGTTCTGGCTAATGGCCCAAGTCTGCTAATGCCACATGCACAGGATAACAAAAAAGCCATCTCAACCAAGTAAAGAGAGTTTAAATTGGCCCATTCCACACTCCTACTCTTACACCATTAAATATTTAACAATAGTCTGAGGAGTCATAATTATAGTTTTGAGCTGTTCTTTAGTGCTCTGCAGTTCCAGAACAAGAACTTAAATCATTAAAAATGTAAATGGGTTATTACTAAAATTTCAATGTGTGTTGTTGATATCATGAAATAAACAAATTCAAAGCAGCCTGGAAATTATTATTTCTATTTAGGTCCACTATTAGTACTGCTAAATCCTCCAGACAGGCATATTGACAATAACTTAAGTGCTTGTATTGCTATACCTGCTTTATAAATCTCCTAATTAATCAAGGTAAAGTTTCCTTTCCTTGGAAGTTAACTGAAAGCCAGCATGAAGCCTTGGTATGGATAATTCTTGCTTGCAGGATATAATCTACTGATCTTTGGTCAGAAAAGAGAGGAAAAGCAAGGTTTGCTGTCCAGGCTGTCCAAGCTATTCACCTTTAAAGAATCTTCTCACAGCAGGACATAGGCATGGGAGGCTGGCGCCTCCAGTGTCCTCCACACACTGATGAACATGAAATATTTCCCACAGTGTTGGAACCCTGAAGCCTGCGAGTTTTGAATTTTTGTGCTGTCAGGCACTGATCCTCAGAGGAACATGAGGCCTTGGAGAGGGCTTCCAAATTTGGGTGATGGAGTTGGAGTCACTGGTGTGTAGTTTGAATAGAAGTGTGTAATATCACACGGTGAAGAGTTTGGAATTTGGGGTTTTAGAATGTAGTGATGTGTATGGGACAGGGTGGATGTTTTGGGGCAGTGGTTTTTCTTCCTTCTTGTTCCTTCTTCTTCTTGGTTTTAGGTGGTATTTTAATGATTGGATGGAGGATGCAGCACTGTGGATCGCACGTGTTAGGTCATTGGGTCAAAAATAAAAATAATGTAGGTGTTAGCTTTTAATGGACTGTTTGGCTTTAAGAGACATTGTAATGAGCAAGATACAGCTCAATATTTTTGCTTTTAGCTTTCTAGCTAGAAGTGCTGTAGCACTCACTGTAATATAGATAAAAATTAATAAACTACTGAGTCTGAACACAAAAATCCATCTCTCGTGCTTTCAATCCCGACACTGACTGAAGGCTGAGGAAAAAAAGGAAGATAAAAACTAATACCACAGTACCAAGGTACCAGGAGAACAGTGTGGTGACCCAATCCCTGCAGCACAGTCTGAGCTGGTACATGTTGGTCTTGTCCTGGTGACCAGGAAAAGCAGTCCATTTCTTAGTGAGAGGAGGGGGACCTACTGTGCAACTTCATCTGCCACTGCTTTCTTATGCAAAGGACAGTAGTTGATTTTGGACTCCATTGGTCATTTAACAACAAATTTACTCCTTTAATCACAATGCTTCATCTCTCACTATGTTTCATTTCTACTGCCAGCATTCCAGGTACCTATGCTATTCAGTTCCACTTTCAAAAATTGATTTTCTGCAGTCCAGAGCATTGCCTCATGTAGCTGACATCATGTCACTTGGTGTCCTTGAAAATGAACTGGTGTGAAAGTGCAATATTACTTGGTTGCATTAAAAAAAACCCCACTTTTGCTTTGACACTGGACTACATTTGGATCTGGAATAAAGACAGAAAAACCTATTGGGGTATCCACACTTACTCCATGCATAAATTTAGACTAATGTCTCAAGTTTTTTTCTTATTATAATCTTTTTAATAATAATACATCCTCCTTGAAGTCTGAGATTTTCACACCCTTTTCACACCCTTCACACCTGCTCTAAACATTCTTACCTAAACTCTGATTTCTTTCTTAACATTTATCTATTACTTCACTGATAAAGATGAACAAATTGCTGAGGTTTTCCTACATCCACCTGATTGGATGGGATGATTGGAGGAAGCAGCAAGGAAAAGTGTCAAATGAATTCAAGGTCACAAGTTTGGCAAAAAAAAACAAGAATATTTTTCTCATGTTTCTCCTTCCCAAAATATATTTGTTTGTAGGGAAAAAAAAAGGTATTAGCAATAATGATATTCATCAGCTACATTATTTTTAATAGCTTACTGACTTGCTTCCTTAGGAGTATCTTGGGAATGTGAAAGAAAAGAACTGGCCTGTAATAGGTGTGTGTGGTTATTCTCTAGACTGAAATTAAGAGCTCACACTTCTTTAACAGTATTTGAATAGATATTGTTATAACTCCAGTTTCTAACCATTATTCCCCACAGGTATTACACATCTGAAAAAACAACTGAAATATAAAAGCTCATTCTAAACTCTTACATCACAAGCTTACTGCTTTTAAATAGCTGGAACACAGCATTATGTTCCAGTTCCTTGGGTTTGGACTGTAATCATCCCACTGTCTCCTTGACAACACAAGGAACATCCAGCAATTCAGAAAAGGAGAGCCACAGTGACAAAGGTTGCAGCCCTCGTAAAAGACATTTCAAAGACTTAGATCTGCCCAGAGAACAGACATCAACTCACACCTGACTTTTAGAATCCACTGACTTCAGGGGCATTATTTTTCAACTTGTTTTTTTTTTTTTTTTTTGTGGGGGTACAAGTAACCTGATCATCCTATATGTCTGCAGAGCAAAAGAAGAAAGATGTGTTTTCACAGTGTTACTGCAAGATTAAGAAATACTTACTAGTAAGTAGAGATAGTGAGAAAGTAATGAATTTGTTAGAGACTTTAACAAAATTTTTTGTGCTTCCTTAATACGCTTAATTCTAAGACTGTTCTTTTTCTAAACAAAGTTTGTACTCTGATGGTGAAAATCTTTATGTAATAAAATAATTTATGTAATGCCCATTGAGGAGGTTTAGATTGCATATCAGAGAGAGTTTTCTTTGCTAAAAGGATTTCTGAGCACTGGAACAGGCTGCCCAGGGAAGTGGTGGAGTCACAATCCCCAGAAGTATTTAAAAGCCCTGTAGATGTGGCACTTAGGGGCATGGTTTAGTGCTGGGTTAACAGCTGGTCTCAGTCTTAAAGACCTTTTCCCAAACGGTTCTAGTTATTGTAATTCAGGATGAATCAGGACTGAAAGAGATATAGAGGCTGCAAAAACATCTTTAATCTTCTGCCTATCATGTAAGTGAAATGGTTTACACATACAGGAGTTTGTAGCTGTGGACATGTCAAAGAATCATCCGTAGTTGGAGACATACCAAAGAATCCCAAAGAAAAGACTTGGATGCTTGGTGCTGCAGAAAAGGGATACTGCCAGAATTAGGGAAAATGGGAGGATGAAGGGGAATTAAAGTAAAGAACCTTTATTTTCAAACAATAAATGTACCATAAAACAGTATTTTTAGTTTTAGGTACACCACCTGTTGTGCACGCATAACATATATATATTACAGCTGCTTTATAGCAGCTATCAACTCAGATTTTTAAAAAGGAGGAAAGAATGAGTGACCCAGACTAAATGGAATTAAGCCTATATGAGCATTAAGGCCAACTGTTCTTCAGCTAGGAAAGATTCTAAGTCAGCCTAACACCCAGAAGCATTTACAATTTTTCAGGTCTTTAATCTGGAAGTGTCCAGTGTGATTTGAATCAATTCAAAATGTCTGGAGTGTGTTAATTTTTGTGGAAGATGATATCCCAACTCCCACTTCTGACTCAAACTTTAAAAAGACAGAAAAATTGCCACTTCGATCCCAAAACAGGCCCAAAGATTAAGACAGGAAGTCATGGAATCATGCCATCTGAAAAGAGGAAATTGCAAACACTGGTGATCAGTCATTCTACAGAGGCAACCAGGACATCTGTTACAGGGAGTTTGTCATCAGTGCTCCTGCATCTCAAACCTACTTGGATACAGCAAAAAGAGGGGTCTGCTCCCCTTGCCCATGTAGGAGCCTCCTGAATGTGTACAGAGCCTTGTCCCAGTGGAAAGAAGGAGTTTTTGATCCCTTCTTTCTTTTTTTGCCTGCCTGTTATAGCTAAGTAAATTAGAGTTGTTGTGGTTTGTGGTCTTCTCTTTTAGTTGACATAGGGAAGGGTATATGTTTCCATGCTTCCAAGTGGGTCCTCCCATGTTCCAACCAGGACAAGGCATTCAAACCTTACTGGCTACCCTCGCTGGCCTATTGATGAATAATTTCTAGCTCTGTTCTCTGTTTTTGAGAAAAGTAGGTAACACATACTGTGTTTGACCTTCCTTCTTGGGGGACACCAGGAGTGGCTAATCTCTTTAAGTGTCTGTTCCTGTAGAAGTGCTATCCTGCACAAATGTTTTTGTCCATGGCACTGGAAAACGCACAGAACTTCCAGAAAAACGTAGTCCAGAACAGGAAGCAGGGCATGGCATTGTGTTCAACTGTAACAGAAGTCATCTGGGCAATTAGACTGGGGAATGTTTCCACGTAACTTCTATGGGATTTCAGTTTTATCAGTGAAAAATACTTCTCATTTGAGCTTCACAAGTTTGGGTTATTGTGTTGCGTGATTCTGCACATGGTGATGATTCATAATGAAAAACTGATTTGATAATACAGGGCAGTTCACTCTGTAGCTGCCCTTGCTCTCACATACCTGCTCAGGATTTTGTTAAGCATTGAAACAAATGCTGTAAATTCCAGTTTAAGATGCTGGTGCTGGCCACTAAGGAGAGACACTGCTAGTGTTCATTTTTGCATCAGCTCCAAAATTTCTGCTGCTATTTGGGAGGAGGACAGAGAAAAACCTCTATATGCAGCATAGAATATTGTATGTATATATGAATATTCTATGTATAAAAGTCTGCAAAACATCTATTCTACAAAAAAAAAAGTACAAAAATTTATATGTAGCATAAAATATTTTATATACATATAGAAAAAAACTGCATAGTTTGTTATCTACAGAGCTCAGCCCTAAGTCACCAGGCAGTAAGATTATCTGGAACTAAACTTCAGCTAGTGTAAACTCATCTAAGTCCCCTGATACCTGTCCTTAGCATAACTGTGGTTCGTGCCAACAGAGCATCTGATTTTTTTTCCCTTTTGATACTTTTGAAAATCAGAAGTTGTCTCTAGATTCAGAGCATTTGTCACAAGGAACTAACACCAAGAGCTGTCAGGTCATGTATGTCTAGCAAAATGTTCTGTGAAATGTTAGCTCTCCAACCCTGACACTGCAGCTGTAGCTTTAGAATAAAAATTTCCAGAACAGAATATGTTAACAATTGGCTGGGTCTCAGTTTAAAGTTAGTGTAGCTCCATTAGTTCTCTGCCTCACCTGTGACAAACCAGAGTAACAGAGCAGTAGATGCTCTTTCACAAGGGACTGACCAACTGATAAACCCCTGTGCGTACCCTATACCTGCCATTCAAGTAGAAATTGTATTTCCATTTTAAAGTCTATTATTTTATTAGAGTGCAATAAATGTGTTTTCATTTGTTGTGATTCCCAGTTTCTGTCTTTCACATCTGATGTGTTTTCTTTGGTGACATTTTTTCTTGTCAGAGAAAGGTCGTGACATTTCAAGGTGATCACTTCCTGAAGCATGACTCCTTGAAGTAATGAGATGCAGCTGATCTGTCAGTAAAAACCTGCCACAGTGAAAACAAGCCTGGCAAAAGCAGAGCTCAGAGGCATCAATGCATGGTCACTCCTGATGGAGCTGATGGCTGCCCGTGTTCTCTGTGTCATGACAAGATTGCCCAGAAAGGACAGAAACCCCAGGATTATGTGTCACTGAGTGCTGTTATTATTTGAACCTCTGTTTTCAAGCATCC
Organism: Catharus ustulatus; assembly: GCF_009819885.2. NCBI lineage: Eukaryota > Metazoa > Chordata > Aves > Passeriformes > Turdidae > Catharus > Catharus ustulatus. The sequence continues at coordinate 47,512,043 of NC_046225.1, forward strand.
CATTAATTTGCATAGTGATTCAAGCTCAGACAAACTTTGATTTGTTTAAACCTTAAATGATGTTAACTGTAAATGTCAAAAATTTTGGATCCTTAATGAGTATAAATAGATTTCAGACTGCATATGTTTGAAGTTTTCTGACTGAAGTTCTTAGGCCTTTCATGGTGGTTGTTACTCAAGAGCACAACACTGAGGACTTCAATCTCAAAGTGAAGTCCCTTTGATGCTGGCATCTCCAGAATGTAAACCAAAAGTAGATTTTGTCCTGACTGGAAAAGTTGGTTGTTTTCTGCCCCGATTTCGTTATTGCAGAAAAGTTGCATTCAGTTTTCACTTTGATTTAGCAGTGCTTTGCATTCGCTTTTAACCTGGGAAAGACTACATTACATTATTCTACAAAAACATGCTCAGCCCAGAGCAAGACTGAAAATAACCTTTACATGTCCCCTTTGTGCCCATGCATGGGGAAATGTTAAACTACCTTCTGGAGAAAGAAATGTGCTGTGGAACCTCCTTTCTAGCAATAGTTGTTAAATAACACTTCGATCATTTCATCACATCTCCTCAAGAAAAGACCCAATTTGACCTAGTATATATTTTTGCCTATTGTGCATTAGTGTGTATTTTAGTCTTCTTCCATTTTAGGGGTAATGCTTAAGGCTGATAATTTTTCTTTTCATGAGTTGCTGTCAGTTTTCAGTGCATTTGAAAAAAAAAAATCTATATTTTTAAGCATGAACTTCTTGAATTGATTTATTATTTTTATTGGATCTCCCAACTTCATTATTTCATTGGAGTTGTTCTGTCATACCTGATTTCTGCAGCATTCATTGATCATACCCACCAACAGAAACAAACAATCACGTTTTAAAAATCTCATGTCATCAGTAAAACATGTCATCATAGATTATGTGTATATTTGAGGAGTTATTTTGTCTGGGAAAACAGCAATATGGAACCAGAATTAAAAGAATTTAGGAATGAACTGGTATTTCCCTGAAGAATATGAGTGTCATGCTCCTCCTTAAAGACAATTAAAACTAGTTTGTCCTCAATTTTTAAGTGTATTTTAAAAACCTCCAAAAACAAAACTATGTCTTTCTCCTGGCATTAATACATTTTTAACTTATTAAAATATGTTAAAATATTAAGTTATTGTATTTTTTATAGCCCTTGTGGGCTCACTTCCATGATAAGAATAAGAAATAATGATCCTACTCATTCCAGGGCTCTCATTTGAGATGGAGATTGCAAGAGTGGTTCAGCTGGGCTTTATTTGCAATTATGGGGACAGCTGCCACTCATAGCAGGTGTAATTATCTGCATTAGTCATCATTTGCAAATATTTCTTCCTGTTAAGTAGAATTTTTATAAGGAAAGTCACCTTCCATTTTACCTGGAAGTAACTATGTGACCCAACCATGTACTATGAGCAGCCAGATTTATGAGAGGGTTTTCAACAAAACCTGGAAGGAGTGGGCAAGGATGCTGAACTGATCATCAGTGAAAGATTGGATCAACCTGAACAGAAAACTATTCCATTATAAAGATAATAAAGTATGTGGTGTGTATAAAAGGTTTCAGTAACTCCCAAGCTGCAGTTTATTATTGTAAAGCATTGAAAAGTTCACATGTCTGATCATGGTATCTTAGATTAGACAGGTAAGACACCTTACAAAACCCTCCTTAAGACAGACTCCAAAAAATCCAAAACTAAGAAACAGAAATTTCTTGAGTTTTGAGGGCAAAGACCCTACTGATGGGTTTTGGCATTTTTCTACATTCAGTGATTGGAAGAATTAAAAAAAATTAGTTGCAGGCCCTGTACAGAAACAATATTCTGTATTGTAAGGTATCTTGTTGGTTAACCCACAGTAAGAGCAGCCTTGTGGTGCTGGGATAAGAATGAAGGGATTGGTAGAATTGGGTTTTTGTTTATCATTATTTTGACATAACCAAAATCTATGAATTATTTTTCTGTTTTCTGCTCTCATAATAAACACAATTTCTAAGTAAATATGACATGAGCCAAGTGCTCTGGTCTTAGGAAGCTTCACAGTTTGGGCAGAGAATCTCTGAACCATTCAAACTAAAAGACACTCAGAGGATTTTAGTCCATTCTTCCAAATTATTTCCTTATGGTCTTTTCCTTCAGACTTCCAAGCAAGTTCTTACATGTTGCATCCACGCAAAGAAATTTCCTGCAGTTGGCATTAGTTGTACCTCACTAGGAAGCTGGGAGGAAATTTCAGGTGAAATACTAGAGTTTAGACAGTGTACCAAATTTAGCCCTGGATTGTGGTTGTTTTTCTTTTTTTTCTGAAGCCAATGACAATTTAAAACTTTTGGAAAAATATGAACTTTATAAACCAAATTTTCATGGTTCCTTCCTTTCTGCTGGATTTGTGTGCATATTGTGAGAAAATTACACAAAACCATTTTGAGGTCATGATATGAGTTTGTCTCTCATTATAAGAGAAATGATCCCATTGCAAAACCAACTCACCTCACAGGGGTGTGGAAAAGAAAGTGATGTTTTCTAAGCGTCATTACTCATCTACCTTCACTCCTCTATTTTCTTGTTTAAGGTCTTTTAAGTTAATAAAACCTGTAGATTCTGAAAGTAATACTGAGGAGAGAAAAGTGAGATGAGAATATCTTGAAGATCAGCTTATTTCAGAAAAATGTATGCAACCATACTTCTTACATAGTAATTAGAGAAGATAATTCTTGCTTTCCTCTGAAAATAAATTTATATATTTTTCCACAATCATCAGGACTTCATAAATAATAATTTCTTCTGTTTCCAGTCCCATATTTGTATCAAATAAATGCTGAATGCTGGTGGAAAACATGGAGAATTTTCCATATGGTGTGAGTTTGTTGGAGAAAGGTTTATCACCTGTGACCTGTTCCACTTCTGAAACAAACTCAAGTCCATAAAAATTACACATTTCTTCTGGGTATTCACAGGTAGCCACCATTTGAAAAGATTATAATGTTTTTCCTGAATTTAGCTACTATCATCAAATTTTCTTTAGTCATTAAAGGGTTCAGTCGTCTCTCTTTCACACTAGGAATTTTTTATGCAAAACACTGTGTAACTTTTGAAGAGAGCCCTGAACACTTGCTGCAATCAGTCCCATCACTGTTCCCTAGTGGAGTCTCTCTTAGCACAGGGGCTGGGTTTTCTGTCCTCATTTCCAGTAGTTCAGGCAAGATCTAAATCATTAGAGGATCATTTATGTTTTACTTATTCATAATAGAAGAGCTGAGGCATCATCTGAGATGAAATAAAAAAGTAATTTTTTGTTTGGTGAAGATACAGGGTGTCTCATGCCCAATATGACTTGGGTTTTGTTGTTTGCTTTCTATTTGTAAGGAGACATCCCTAAAGACTACTACTGAGTGATTATCTCTATGTGTTAGGTCAACACTGTAATAAAAGCCCATTTAGAGATGCTTATTCTTGAATTGAGACTCTAGTAACTTTTCTTTATGGATCTTTTTTCTGTTCTGACACAAACTTTCTATTCATTATTAGTAATAAAAAGAAGAGAATACCTTGAAGGAGCACAGTATCTGAGTAGCCATTAATTCGTTTTTGAGGCTTGCCTACTAAAATTTAATTCCCTAGAATATAAACAAGTAAGAACAAAATCCATGTACACAGCTTGCCCATTGTACAGAAGGATTAACAAGTTATTAATGGGCCCATCCAAAGTTGTGAGAAACATCTGCATGCTTGCTCACAGCGAGCCATTTCAAGCACTCTCCACTAAGTTTGGAATATATTGGTGGAGAAACTGCAGTATGGATAAAAGCACTCCTAGTGCTTGCATTCAGATGTAAGAGGAATGGTTTCTCATAATTTTTATTCAATTAAAGTCACAGCAAAGCAGAATGCATTGACCTCTTCGCAGGCTGCGTGTGCGTGTATGCAGCGAGTGGATTCAGTGACGTGCCTCCTGACCCTGCTTTGCAGACACAGAGAAGATGATGTTTTCACATACTCAGCTCTTTGATTTCCTTTCCACTAGCTATAATTAACATTTATTCAAGCAACATTAGGAAGAACATAAATATTTCAAAGAAGCTAATTACAGCATCCAAAACATCCTCCAAGCTATTCGTTTAATGAGGATGTGTTTTGTTCCTGCAATAGTGTAACATTAATTTCATCAAGCAATTAAACAAAACAAAACCAGATACAATAGAGAAAGACATATTTTTCTCCTCTTTACAAGAATGCTTACTTGAATTTCAGTGAGTTCCTTGAATAAAGATGACTGTCATAAACCGTACAAGCTTACTATAAATTCAGATATAAACTTGGTGAACTTGCTCTGTCAAAATTTGAGCCAATTTCAGTAGAAATATAATCTTAGTATAATATATAGCCTGAGCTTAATGCAAATGTACATTTTTGTTAGAAGTTACATTGTTTTTTCTAATATATTACAAGGAGGATTATAACTATGCCCAAATCAGTTTCTCTTACCTTACCTTCTCTTACCTACTTCTCAGTATCAGGATGTGCAAAACTACACTGATATTTTTAGTAAAAAGGCATGGTCTAAAAAGAAATGGAGTTCATAACTGGGTTGGAAATACTGGAGGAGTGTAGAATGTTAGGATTCAGACACTGTAACTCATGGCACAAATAGGATTGAGTGTGTAATGGCTACTGCTTTTGCTCATCTGCTGAATCTGGAATCTGCTAAAAACAAAATTCATATTTCAGATTGAAGGATTATCAAGCAATACAAGTCCAAGCAAGAGAGAAATATTAGATTTTTTTTTATGATAAATGGAAGACCAGAAATTTTCTATCCACAAATTTTTTCTCATTATCTTAAAAATCTCCTGACACGTTTTTGTACAAGTGGACTCACTAAAATTTTTCGGTTTGCACTACTAAAATACACTGTGCGAAATTGCAACTTCTGGGCTAATCAGAGCCCTTTCACCTGAAACTAAAGTTTAATTGAAGATGTATCTTTTTTTCAGTATTCTTAAAACACTCTGCACCATTCAACAGGTCCAGAATATTTACAGGTATCCTGTGCTCAAATCATAATAGACTGTAATTTATTTTAGTTCACAATCTATTAAATATTTAACAAGACTGTAAAAATTAAAATGCATAACAAATTAAATCTTTCCTAAGGCTAAAGCTTGGGACACTGATTCATGCAGTTAAATCAAGATCGATTAGGGAGGTACCTTTCAACACTGATGACTCCCCATTTATGATAATTTCTCCAAATAAATGTGCTCTGCTTGTATTAATGAAAACCTAGAAATAAATGCAACCCCTGATCAAGATTTTTTTTTTTTTAAATCTTTTAATTAGGTAGATAGAAATACAGTCATAGGTACAAAACACAAGCTTCTTCAATTAATGTACTAGTGTGACAACTGGCTCTCCATTGATATGAGGATTAGCTCTGTCCCCAGACATATAAAGGAAAGCTTTGCTACTGAATCTTATAGAGAAGATGCTTCTATTACTAAAAGAATTTTATAGCATCTTAGCATGCTGCTTGGCAAAGCTTTTGCAATTTTGATGGCCTGTCAAAGTGTCCAGGGTGGCAGAGCCCACTTTGTTTCACATAAAACTGATAAAAGTGAAGGCAAAGAGCAGACGTCAACACCATGGCTATGAATCTAAGGTTTGTTTGGTTTCACAGTAACAGCCACTGCTCTTGTCAGGCAGATTTACACCAGCATATACTATTTAACCCTCAGTCAAAACCCACTGAAGTGGTAGGAAAGTGCAAGTTGTTTTGGAAAATGACAATCTCAACATTGTCTCATTGCTGGACTGTGATGTACTAATTTCCTTTGACAGAAAAAAAAGCAACCAAGCAAAAAAATACGAGTGAATGGAAAAAGAAGGGGGAAAAAAAATCCTAAAGATAGGCTCTAAACTGGGATCTTCTGTCCTGAAACCATCTCTGGAGCAGCACCTCAGGATCTTCCTGGAGCAAATGGTGAGAAGGCAGTCAGACATGCACCATGTGTCAAAGTCAGACCTTGCTGCTGGGCTCGCTGTGAGGAACAGGTCAGCACCAGCCTGAGCATCCCGCTCACCCTTGGCCGTGGCGATCATCATTTGTTGGATCTGATAGCAGGAGAATGGTAGACTTGGGTAGCCAAGGTAAGGCAGACCTTGCTGTGCTCCAGGCTGGACTAAACTGCCCTAGTGCCTTAACAGATCTGGAGTTCGTGTACTTTTGGCTGCCATATAATGTACTTGTTTTCATTATCTTCAGGCATAAATAACAACTGGGACCAAGGTCTGCAGCTATATTATAAGCGAAATACCTTGCTAAGCACAATGTTAGGATTTTAATCGCTAAATGCTACCGTATGGCTGAGCTCTGTTTCGTGGTGCGGCACTGTGCGTGTATTTGAGGCACAGGAGAAGTCAGGAGTTACACCCCTACAGCCGGGGAGTCCTCAGAGAATTCAGTGCCAAGGCAGAGGGGTGCCCGTCCCCAGAGCCCCGCATCTCCAGAGCCCCCCAGAGCCCCTCATAGAGCCCTGCATCCCAGAGCCCCGCGTCCCCAGAGCCCCGCGTCCCCAGAGCCCCCCAGAGCCCCTCATAGAGCCCTGCATCCCAGAGCCCCGCGTCCCCAGAGCCCCGCGTCCATGAGATTTACTCTCACGTTCAGCTGGGGGCAAATCAGCTCGTGGGTCCGATCTACCCGTTTTAAATCACGGCTCTTCTCCCCGGTACCCCGGGCTGGGGCGGTGTCCGAGCACCCCCTTGTCCTCATTCCATCCCTGCGAGCACCCACTGCAGCGAAGGAGCAGCCAGAGCCTTCCGCTCCTGCAGGGCTCCGGGGGATTCAAACAGGGATCTTTATTTTTATTTTATATTTTTTATTTTTATTTTAAGGAGGGGGTTCAATAACGGGCCGGAGCCCGGCCAGCGCCTGTCCCCGGTGCCGAGCGAGGCACCCCCGCCCCACGCCGGGCTCCGGGGCGGAGCGGGCTGAGTCACTGCCGGCCCCCGGGGCGAGCGGGGCAGCCCTCCCGAGCCGGCCGGGGCTCGTCCACGTGTCGGGGGATTTAAAGAGTTGTGGCAGGGAGCGGGGACATGGCCAGAAGAGCGGCGGGCAGCGCAGGAGCTCAGCGGCCATGGGACAGCGGTGCCAGCAGCAGCAGCGCCCCGCCGCCAGCCCCGAGCCCAGCAAGGCAGGGCACGGCAGGGCGCTGCCCCCGCTCCTCCTCCTCCTCATCCTCCTCCTCGCCTCCTCCGTTTCTGCTGGCCAAGGTGAGTATCATCCCGCCCGCATCACCCTGCGCCGGCGGCTCTGCACATTGTCGGGGAGCAGGGAGCCCGCAGCTGCCGGGCACGGCTTGGGGAATGGCTGGGGGTTCTTCCCGTGACCCGCCAGGACTGCTCTGTCCTGGCAAAACACTCCAGCAACTCGGGAACAGGCTTTTGTTGAAAGAGATTTAAGTGCCACTTACTCTGATTTTAAAAATACATGAAACAACACGCGTCACAAAATTGCAGGACAAATTAGGACCCTCTGGCGAATATTTATCAGGTGAGGAATCCTGAAAGATGCCGTCTTTGTAGCAGGGCACTCTTGTGAAACATGACTGTTTAACAAACCATACTCTCTTTTCTACTCTATTTTCCCATCTCCGATAGATTAACTGCTATTTACTCTTATAAAGTAAGGTTACAAAATGCCGTGGAAGGACTATTTATACTTTGTTTGTATTATATTTGTATGATTTGCTTTAGTTGTGAGTTTTTGTTCTGCTTTGTTGTGGTTTTTAATATCAATAACCAAAGAAATCTAATTGCAGCATACTTACTATTATGTTAAGAATAAGTTCAGAAGATGTGGAAGGGGGAGGGAAGGAAGAGGAGCGCAATGGAGGGCAGTGGTACACGGTATTTCACCATTGTTCTTACACAAATGATTGCCGGGAGCTTGTTTAGGGATGCAGTAGAGGCCCGAGAAGGTGTAAGCAGTAAGCCCCAGGCTGTGCATCTGGCATTCTATTGCCTTGAAAGAAGTTTAATTTCTTAAAGATGCCAGAATTGAAGGATAGGAGAGCAAATGTGCTGTGGACAATGTTGATTTTGTAGAATAATTTTCTCCTCCACGTTCCCTTTAAACAGGACTCTTCATGCTTCTTTCTTTCTCATCCTCCTCTCCCTCTCCTCCCTCCTCTCTCTCTTCTCTCTCTTGCCTTCCGTTTTTTTTTTCCCTTCCCCTATGGTTATTTTGTGTATGTTACAGAAAACCTTAACGTGTCACTGTGTGTGCTGTTGTGTAAATGAATGAAGTCCTGTAGGTACTGCAGCCCTGTTCTGGGTGGGGTGGTGGAGGAACACTGCTCAGTCTTTGGAGGAGCACAGTCCTAGGTGCACAAAACAGATGGGATTGCTCATGAAATAAAAATTTCTTAATATATAGAGAATGGTAAAGGAAAGTGAGGAATGGGTGAAATAATTTATCTTTTCTCTCCAGAAGTTTATGCTACAGGCCAAAAACATAGGAGAAAGTTATAAAATCCAGGCTTTCCTGCCTATTGCCTTGAGGTTTACTAATTCATGCTAATGAATTTCTTTAGCTCTCCCTGAAAAGCTTTGGGAATCAGTCAATGGCAGAAGCAGTGTTCAGAGACAGGCAGGTAATGCTTTGATGGGAAGGTGTGCTAATTTGAAGTGTTGCCCTGTTCCACTCTTTGAACCAGGATACTAATCCCAGGTAGTCCTCCAGTTTGAATACACTAATTTAAGATCAGAAGACAACATAAGACAACTACAGCACCTTTAATATATTTGGCATTTTTCTTTGAAATGAAACAAATAATTGGAAATCAGATGCCTTTTTATGTGAACAACTCAGAGATTTAAAAAATAATCCCACTTCTATATAGTGTGAAATTAAGATGCCTCTAATTCTTTTTTGGGGCAAAGCAACCATCCATAATAATTAGTGACTCTAAATCCATGCCAATACAAAAATGTGGTTTTGAAATCCATCCCATTCCATTAATGCCTGGAACTAACTACTATTGTTATTATTCTTATTAGGGTTAAATGTAAAACAAATAACATGATGGGCATTTATTCCCTGCTCACTGGACATTCTAGCTAGGTCTAGAGGTCTAGCACTAGTTTTCCTCCCACGGGAGTTACAGCACATCCCCTCACTGATACCGTTGCGTGCTGTCTGACGTAGTCACAATTAAGTGATGCTCATTTCTGTGATTTACAGAGACTCTAAAAATACACTGCTATCAGAAATACACTGCCAGGTAAAATAACAGTGTGATAAGAGGGATATTCTGGACACTGAGCTGGAAGGGACCCTGGGGCAGTGACTTCCATGCCAGCAGCCCGGGTGGGTAGAGACAGAGAAAGGAGCTGCCCCAAGTTAAGCACAGCTTCACTGCATCATTATGCAATTAAGAACACATTTAATCTACTGAGGGACAAGCTTTTCCACATCACACATATGAGACAGGGGAAACAAATCCAGTTACACAGGTACTGTCTATCAGCTTCTCAAAAAATGTTCAAAATAACATGGGCACTATTTAAATGCAATCGTATATTGCATAGTGCATGTTCAATTCTACAGCTGTAGCATACAGGCAGGGAATAATTAGACTCCAGAACCTCAACTCACAGTGTGTGCACTGGAGGTGAGCAGAGTCCTCAGAAAGCTTGAGGTTGTAGGACCTGGAATGTGATTTTCTGAGCAGGTCTCAGTGACAGCTAAGTAACTTCCACACTGTTTATTGCTCAGACATGTGAGTGTCCATACCTGCTGTGAATTTGTGAAAATGTGTCCTGCTGTGTTGCTGAAATAAAGCAGGCAAAAACTACTGGACAAACTACAGAGCATCCAGGGTCACCGACTCCCTTGGACCAAGCAGCTCTCAGACTTTGCAGTTAGTAGTTGTGCTGGGTATGTTCTGACACGGGACACTTATACAAATGACTTTTGCTGTACAGCATTGCTAAACACAGTTTGTGCTTCCAGGTGCACCGGTGCCATCCCAAGCACTTGTATCAGATGAGGATTTGCAGCTGTTGAAAGAGGTAAGCATTATCTGCCATGTGGTACCTTCCCTTTTCTTCTGTGCCCATCCTTGCTACAGTCCCACCTCACTATCCAGTATTTCTCTTGCACAAAGTTCAGCTGTGTTTTCCTCTAGCACGACTTCCTGTATGTCTCCTATCGTGGCATCAGCAAAGAGGTGAAATATCTAATTTTGCAGATATTCTGAACAGTTGCTTCAGGAGGATGTTGGGACTAAGTGTTGAGATGTCATTCTGAGAAGAGATTGTCTTGCCTCAGTAGACAGCTATGTTTGATGACTGTCAATGACCAGGCAGACTGTCCCTGGAAGCATCACAGTGTCCCTCTCATTTGGTAGTTTTGTACTCTGTGCATGATACTCAGGAATTGTTTCAACTTATCCAGTCTTGCTTCTAGCATCCTCTGTTCTGCACACAAGGCTGGGACTGTTTAATCCTATCCCACCCTCTAATTTACTGGGTAAAGGACAATGTACTGTGTCAATTGGCCCCTCTAACATTTGGCTGCTGATTGGTATCATAACTTCCGCTCTCATCTCTGAAACGAGCCTTTGTTTTGACTCTGGAGTGTGACGCATGTGTTACCACAGGCTCTCCCCTGCCCTTTTGGAACAGATGGAGTGGCAGGGCATAACATGTGGAGAGGGTTTATCCTGCAACTTGCATGCCCTGGTGTAGCTGCAACTGTCAACTATTGTGTTGACATTTAATTTAGTAGCTTTTGATAACACTGGAAAATAAGTGACTCATCAGGGGGGTAGATGCAGAGCAGTAAATTTCTTCTGATTGAGACCATTACAGGAGACATTCTGCTTACTGTCATCCCCCCACAGTTCATATTGGACATAGTGACTCAAAACATAGCGTATTCCAAACTGGCACTTGAATGAGCCCTAGTGCTGTTTATCACCCAGGAAAGAATGGTCTCTTGGGAAGTAAGATCCTGAAAACTATAAGGAGCTTTTGAAAATGAGTTATTTACATTCCGGATTTTAAAAGCTGTTTTATACATTTCTTCATATCTTGATAAGGTTTTCTAGCTGTAAGATTTGTCCCTGTGGTGACTGAAAACCAAGACAAAAGTCCTGTTGATTACAATGAAGAAAATAGTATGCACAAGATGCTAAATTTTGTAAAATTTTGTAATATAAGCAATATAAAAGTTAACCATTAGAATAGAATTATGCTGGACGGGAAAGGGTCTGAAGAAACAGATATATAGCTATATACCCTAAATCAACCTAACTTCTCACTTTTACTAGTTCACTGGGGTTTCATAAAGTGCAAATAATAATTCTTCCCTCTTTGCTACTTTACTAGTGGATCATTCAGGAGAAATCCTGCCTGTAAATGAACCCAGTATGTTCCAGGAATGGCTCTGAGTTTATAAATTTGAGAACTTTGTAACTAAGTATTTTGTTTCTTTACTCATCTCTTACTTCCTTTTGTTTCTTTATGTTATTTAACCAACCCCAAGCAACTTGAGGTCTTCTACCTGCAGGCCACATTTCTGAGACAGGAGAGAAAATTTTGGAGAGATGCATAACAGATAGAAACTATTAATTTTTTTAAAAGGAATTAATAGAAAATGTGGCTTTTCCTCAGCCCTTGCTTTGTCTGCAAAGATTTTAGCTGAAAGATACCATTGTGTTGAGCAGTCTCTGCTGCTGAATTATGGTAGTTCTCTGCATCAAGTAAATAAAACAAATAAAACCCAAACACAAACAATCCCCAAGAGAAAACAGCCCCTTTATAAACATAAGCTTCCAAAATTACTTCAGTTTGTTTTTATCTCATTCATTGCTGACTTCTTCCTCTATACTTTCTTACTCTGAAAGTAGTGGAGCTGAACTAATACACTCAAACACACACAAGAAGGAAAAAGAGAACAGAGAGGATGTGTTACCAACAAAACCTATTTGAAAAGGGAATCCTGTGAGCTATTAGTTTTCCCACTATGTCTGCCAATGCTTTCTCATAGATTGTCTCTGGAGAAATGAATCATCTCCTGTCCTGAAGTGCTCAGATATGCATTATTTTCTTTTATTTCTTTTTTTCCTTTAATGTTTTCATTGCTAATGCATGTCACTTAGAGCTTCTTATCTATAAAAAATTTGCAAGAACAATTGCATTGCCTGCTCTATCAAAAAAACCCCCAAGCCCACGATGTTTTTTATGTAGTCTGTGAACACCAAGAGTGGCAAAGATTTTTTTTTTTATCTAACACTACCAAATATACATGGGAAAAAATAGCATATTCTGATTGAGGTTACTATTGATACAACTTTGAAGTTTCTTTTTGTCATCGTTATTAAACTGAAACTTCAGTTGCAGTGCTGGAGACTTTTCCTTACAGAATACTCAGAGCTTTCAGTGCTGGTACTATTATTTCTCTGAACTCAAAGACCTTTTATTCCATTTCTTATTCTTTCTCCATTAATAACTCCCTAAAAATTAGTCAGTATTACATTATTCTTTCATCTTGGAAAAGAGACAGGAGGAGGATGCAATTATTACAAGGTTATGAATTGTAGGGAGAGGAATCACTGCTAGGAATCACTTGTTCTTCCAAGACAAGACCATGACAGCACTGGATGAAGACAGCTTTGAAAGGACTGGTGAAGGCAAACAGAAGTGGTGTTTCACACAATGTTTAGGAAACTTCTTGCACAAATCAACTGGTGTTCATAAGATGTGCCACCACATATCACTTGAGGGATGCACAAGTCGTACACCTGTAGGGATGCCATAATCCAACTGAAGGAGTTGTGTTGGAGGATTGATCCTTGAATCCCTCGCTTTACTTTTGTCATTTTCTTCAGTTTTCTATAATTCAAAGATATTGGAGGAGAGATTCAAATTCATAGTTCGTGCCCCAGATGCTTGCAATTATAACTTAAAATATGACTTAGTCTGAGAAGTTTCAGTTAAGAGGGTTTGTGGTGGGTAGAGAATAAAGGTCACTGATACATATGTTTATTTAGATCAAGCAAGTATAAGTTGTTGTTGTTGTTGTTTTTATGTGGTTAAGGCCCTTTCCCCCTTTGAATGCAAAGTATTTAATGAATGGACCTAAAAGGATGCTTTACAGTAGGCAAGCTTGCCATGCCATTAGCTGCACCTACCTTTTTCTGAAAATATGCATATTGCACTTGTTTTTATTACTCTAACTTCCTAAAAAAGTGTAAACTCTTACAGATAGATGATGCATGCTCTGCTTACCTGTCCACAGATTCTCAGCCTCAGGTGAGTCAGACAGAGGTAACTCTACTATTTTGATACTGTTTGCTATGTGTAGTAGCATTGGAAATGTGATACCCGAGTTCCTGTTTTCTTTGCATTAGGTGTCCAGTACACTAGAAGAACTTTGTTTTTTGGTCATGGGATTTCTCCAGAAAGCACAGGTAACACACACAAAAGACTGCTTAGCATTTTTGAAGCCTGATCTGTGCCATTGTCTGCAATGAATTCTGAGGACCCAGTATGCAAAGTGTCATTCAGCACTGGAAGCACTTCCATCAGTTTTTACTCTGAAATGCCATGTGCCAGAATGTAACACCTCATAAAGATAACAGGGATATGTCAATGTTTGAAAAATTATCTCCAGGCTGGGTACAAGGTGTTAGGTGATTTTATTGCTCTAGATTAGAAAAGTTATGAATTCTCATCAGACAAAGAAATCGACTTAGGAGAGTCTGGAGATGAACAAGGGAACATCAGCTAAACTCATCTAAACTTCTAGGGAAGAGTAATCAGTGCTCTCTACAGAGTCTGAAATGATTAGTTATATTGATTAGCAAAGACATATAATAAATCTGCCAAGGAAGAAGGATATTTCAACCCAGTGCTGAAAAGATTATGTATTTAATCAAATTATTCATTGCTCTTTATCTTTTAATGAATAAAAGCCTTTCTACCAACTATTATTCCCACAGGGTTTAGATGAGAAAGAGAACACCAAAAGGGTAAGATGTCTATGTATGTCCTACAATAACACCAAAAAAAAGGGCAAGAAAGGAATTAAATTCTTGCCCTTTTTTGTAGTAATACCCACTTTTTAATTTTTTTGAACAGTTCTTATTTCATTATTCTAAGACTCATGACTCAGGCAACTCGGACATCATGGTAAGTGGCATAGCACCTCCTTATGAGTGAGTACCTCTATACTCACTTCTATATAAAACCAAGGCTTCTATATAAAATCAAGGCAATATTCCTTTCTGCAGTAGTCTCTCCAAATGTATGACAAGCTCAAGACTGGGAGTTGCATGTTTATAGTACAGAAGGTGTTTAAATAATAAGGGAGTGATGATCAGAACTGTACAGGCATGGACAAAAAAAATCTAACAAACTCAACCAAACATTCATGGAATCCCAACTGAATCTTAATCTTGCAATTTCAAATTTTAAGAATGAGATCAAATACTTTTTTCAGGCATTGAAACATAGCACATGCAGTGAAACAATATGGATTTACAGGACCTGAGAACATGACCATAATTATTAGGTAGTCTTGAAGCATTTTAATTAATTATTAATTTAACTGTATTAATTCATTTGCATGTCATAAATATGTATCAGGAAAAATACTATTTTAGTCTCACTTGGACTTTGGATTATATTTTGAATGAAAAATACTGTTTAAACCATGGCCAAGAATTGTTGCTCTGAAAGTATTGTCATAAACCAACAAGCCAAGCATGTGATCCATTCTTGCTTTTGAAGTGCAAACATACTGTGTTATCCATGTGCTTCTATGCACCACAGGATTTTAAGAGTTAAGCATATTCATATTTTCGTGTTTTTTAACAATCACTTTTACATGCCAATGTCCATTTTTGCCTTGTTCTTTACATTTCTCCAGAAATATGTGCTGTGTTTCCTAGAAAGTGATATCGCTCATATTGGTGTCAATGTTTTTGTGCTACAGCTGCTTTGGAGGCTTTAATGATAATTAAGGCACAGTGAAATGACCTATTTCTGCTGCTGCTCCTGCTTAAAAGTTACTGCATCCCACTGCACCACGATCCTGAATACCTTTGCCACTGCCCTCGGAGATTACTGCTTTCTCACTTCTTTTGGTTTAGCTGTTCAGATGACAATTTTCTAGTCAATCTCAGAGATACTAACTTAGGTGAGATCCATCATTCCTTGGCTTTATAAGCTCTCTACACTGGCTGCAAGACAGAGCCCAAGTGGACAGCTGAGATGTTCATTAATTACTTCAATCACATCAGACTCATACTTTTTTTAGGTATTATGATCCCATATTGCCTGCCTTAGGCAGATAGCACAAAATTGGCTACAAATAAGCAAGTTCTTTTTACCTATTAAGTACAATAACACTTTGGTAACTCTGGTTACTCCGTATGTTACAGTGTTCTTAACTGCATTTCTATTCTAAGAAGTATTGTAGCAAAAATGCATTGTTTTTTAAATTGCTTTTGTATGAGTTGAAGGCTTAAATTGGTTAACGGAACACAGATTTTTTATACTTTATTTCTTCCCATGGACCTCTCTTCAAAATCACACATAGTTTTGTTTTTCAAGGGTAAGCACTTGGCTGCACACAATGACACTGTGTAAAATTAGGCTGTCTGCAAGATTAAGGTCTTGTTGAACATAAGGAATTTCATGACTGGAGCTTAGAGTGACCAGTCTCATGTTTACAAACATCCCTTGAAAGTGGATTTCTACAGTACACTGTTCTTTAGCAAAAAATCCAAAAAAATAAGTGTTGCCACTTATTTTGAAGTAAAATGAATTTTTTGGTACAGCAAAGGTTGAAGCTGCTAACTTCTGCAGTAGAAAATTGTCAAAGTGTTAGTAGGAATTATTGAAATATTCTCAGTACCACTCATAGAATTTGAATACAGTAATTTCATGATCATAAGGCGCACCGGACTATAAGGAGCACTTTTTTGCGCCGTGAAGATCCGCGCTGCGTGCAATAAAGTAACAAATTATTAACAGAATCCCACGATCGTGGAATTTACTGGCATGCGCTCAAATTGGAAACATTTTAACAGATTGGTGTAGCCTTTAAACGCAGCCCCAAGTGCCCTCCCCGTGAGCGGGGCCCAGCACTCCCGCCCACCCCCGGCTGGCGAGGCGGGGCTCGGGGCAGCTGTGGTTCAGGTCGGCCACAGCTCACACCTCGGGGTTGCTGCGGTTCAGGGTGGCTTGGGGCCGCCCGCGGCAGTGCTGCCCGCCCCCTCTCTCCCTGTGTGGCTGCCGCTGGCTGGGGGCTGGGTGGTGCCTCTCAGCCCGTGCGGCCAGCGCTGGCTGGGGGCTGGCCGCTCCTGCCCCACCTCGCGGCTGGGCTCACGGCTCGCCCTTTTTTTTTGCAGCGAGGAGCTGAGCCGTGTGCAACAAAGTAACGAATTACTGGCAGTTTGCAAACATTTTTCACAGACTGGCGTAGCCTTTAAACACTGCCCCAGGTGCCCTCCCCGTGCCAGAGCCAGGGCTGGGGCAGCTCCCTCTCTTCCTGTGCAGCTCCTGCCAGCTGCGGCTGCCTGCTCCTGCCCCGCTCCCGACTCGGTCCTCCCATGGCACCGCCCCCCCATTGCAGCTCACACTTCCAGGTTTGCAAATTTTGCAACTTTGTCCATCAGATAAGGCGCACCAGACTATAAGGTGCACTTCCGGGTTCAGGGGAAAATTTTAGTCAAAAGGGTGCGCCTTATAGTCGTGAAATTACTGTAATTCCAGGAGTCTGTAAATGGTTCTGAACTTTGAATTAGTAAAGGTGAGGATACATAGCTTTTCCCTCCATCATCACTCTGTGTAGTGTAAATATAAATGTTGATGCCTGTTTGTTGTCAAGTCAAAATGAAAAAAAAAAAAACCAATAAGTTTCTCAGTCTTCAGTCCTATTTTGGTGCATATTTGGTCCACGAGCCAGTACTGCAGAAAGAGACTTTTTTTGCATCATAAGGGCAAAATTTCACTGTTGCTCATGTGTGTGTGTTCGTGTCCTCTTAGTCGTCTGTCCTGCATCCTTTACTGCAACTCGTTCCTCAGCTTAATGAGAGAAGACTGAAGAGATACAAACTGGACGTATGTAACCCTTAACTCTATGCTTATGTTCTCACACTGTGTGGTTCATTAGCTTTTCTAAAAATGCCCTTGTAGACCTTTCTGCTTTTGTATTTTGGTTGGACTACACAAATCTCGATGACACTGAATGTGCTTCAGGAAGGGTTATCTTGCTGCTGATCTCTTTTCTTCCTCATACTGGGAAGAAAAACAGAACCTGCTATACATGAATACATACACCTCTCTCCCTGACTGCATAAGGAAATGAAAAGGTGGATGGGTGAAGGAGGAAACATGCTCTATTAAATTCATTCTTTCTCCCCACTTTGAAACAACACCAGATTTTTTCATGGCTTTGATTCCTCTTTTAGCTACATCTTGCCTGGTAGGATATAATCTAAGAGAGTAGACTCGAGCATTTTCTTGGCTAGTCAATATGAGAGATTGAGCAAAATACCTTCTAGGCATTAAAATAAAACTCCAAGTAACATCTTCATGAATACATATTTTTCTATGTACATATATACATGCAGGTTTGTGAATAAAATTACATATTTATTACGGCAGGCATTTTTTTTTCTTTTTTTAAGAACTCCAAACCATTAGAAGTTTAGAGTGTGGGTGTTGCAAAAATGACAGATTCTTAGCTTCAGCTGTTTTCTAATACCAAACTTCTGACATGAACTCAAACAAGAATAGGCAATCTTTAAGAGGTGTCTGGTTGTAAGGGGAAAATGACATTAACATAATTCACAATTTCTCACTATTAATTTTACTCTTGATTCCTTTTCTGTTCTGGATTAATTTCTTAATCTTGCAAAAGCTGCCCATTTTGTTCCTGTTTCCAGTTTTGTTCACACATTGAATAGAAAAAGTAGAAAAAAATTGCATGAGAGTACCATAAGACTCAAATGGCAATGTACAGAAAAAAAATTACCCTTTTGAAATACAAAAAATTATAATAGTGATGATTTTATGAATCCAAGATGGATGCTTCAAACACAGATAATGCTAGAATGAGAAGAACAATAGAAATAAAAATCATACAGATGTTTTATGTACAGCAAGAAACTGAATATAATGTGATGAACTGAAGTCAGAATTAAAATCAAGACTCAAAAATTATGTATAGTTTAAACTCTACTTCATTTGAAGGCTTCCCTGTATTGAATCTACATCTGTAGTTTGGAAATTATGGGAGTCATCCTCTTTTACACAATTCTCACAGCATTAGAATAGAGCATGGTGCGATTCCTTTCTATGACACTTCACCTTATGATAGTTACCCAAGAGATCACAGCATCTCAGTTTTTAGTTGAGAAATACCCTCATTGCTAAATAAAAGCCATCTTCATTTTATGTTCTGGTAAGCATAACACTGAGACTATTTTACTTCTCAGATTTGCAGTCTCCCCACCTGCAGAACGGGCACATCACTCCTATTTGATACCAACAAAAGGAAATGAAACACTGTGATTATGTGTTCTCTAATCATGAAGGTCTCATTGAAGCAACTGGATGCTTCATGCTTTATACTTATTATATTTAAATGGAATTTCTATTTTCTTCATAATTTGTTACCCTCCTTGCTATATGGATCACTAGGCAGCTATTTCACCCTGTGTGCAGCATGGACAGGATGGATCATAAGCACTGCTCTTTGGGAGTTAATGTGAGAGGGGTGGTTATGGTACACCTCTGGGGACAGCCTGGGGTTTCATTCCTGGGAACAGCCCAAGTATTTCTGATATTTAAACTTTGTATTTATGTCCTCCTGCAAGACACAAAAAGCAGCTCTACTTTAGCTGTAGACACTCTGTTATCATGAAGACACTCTTGTTATGCCTGGGTAATGAACCCTGGAAAATCAGAGGCAAAGGCTGTTCATCATTTCTAGTACCATTCAAAAGCAAACTGAGCTGATCTAAAACTTCAGGTGGAATTGGGCTCCTTCATATATTCTCTGCTTTTTCTACACAGCAACATAAACTTTGTGTTACTGACATGGAGAAATGCACATAAAACATTTAAGGAGTAAGACTGTAAGCAGTACTGAAGAAATATTTTTATATATACACAAACAACCTCTGTATGTATTAATTTACAACTGTAGATATACTTTAAAACACTTTTTTTTTCAGGAAGAACTTCAAGGACCTGGAGTGATTCAAAGTAGAGGCTACTTTTTCTACAGGGTATATGGTTTACTTGATTTTTTTCCTTTTTGTTTTGTGCTGAGAGTCACAAAAAAAAAAAAAAAAAAAAAAAAAGGGTAGAGAAATAATTGAATTACAGAAATAATTACTGTGATTGAGGATACTTTTTTCAGTAAGAGCATTCCACCCTACAGGATATCTCCAGGTCTGCTCCTGATATTTCCTTATATTAAAATAAAAGCATTGTAGGAATTTTTAAAAAATCATATTCCTAGGTTTATGTATATATGATACCATTCTATGCCTTGAGAAGTCATTGGTTATTTTGAAAGCTATTTGTCAGAGAAAGTTCTAGAAAATATGGCATCTTGGAAAATCTTCCTAAAGCATTGTTCAACAGGGTACGTTTGCACATGATATAAATACGATTCCATGCTTACACACTGTGCTAGGTCTGACCTTGCCATTTTCCTTCTGTTTTGACCAGTAAGGTTAGAAACTGGATACAGAAATTCTCATGAGACTGAATGTACTGTGTCCATCTTTTATGCCATAGAGCCTTTATACTTCACCTTAGCAAACTGAGGTGGGAAGCCAGATGTTTGAATAGTTTTCTTGATTTTGGTTAGTATTTCTACTTAAATAAGAAAGTGGTTAATGGCTTTAAATAAAAATGTGGCTAAGGTTGTACTTGATAATCTTAAAGGTCTTTTTGCAACCTAAATTATTCTATAACTCTAATGAAAAGACCACAGATTTGTATAGTTACATTTCCTGTGTATCAGGCTTGGATCCTTAGAGTTGTTATGACAGGCCAGAGTTATGGGTAATATTAACATAGCATTCATGCTTCCAGAGAAAAAGACAAATCCTTATTAAGCCCAGGAAGAAATTTTTTATCAGCTTTAGTAGAAGTTGTATCAAGTTCCTCACTAGAGCAAAATATTTCTGAAAAACACTACAGTGAAAAGGGAGGAAGTCCTTGCCTATATCAAAGAATACAGTCTAAAAAGAAAATTATTGAGAGTGACATCTATTTGTTAATAGCAACAAACACTTATAATGCAATAATAACAAAAATCAGAAAGCATATTTTAAGAAAATGCAAAATGAATAAGGATTAATGATAATTTCTTACAGTTTTGTCTATCATACAAGATAGACAATTCATTCTTCAATCAATATGCAATAAATTTTAGTCTATAATTCTCCTCTGGAGGTAAATATTGATAAAACAATAACTTACCTTAGGTCTATCTTTGATAATAATCACAATGACACTACTGAGAAGTCCACCAATTTCTATAAACACCAAGTGTTTTGGGCTTTGTTACTCAATTCTGTCAGTTTTATACAATATAAACTTACTGAGTATTTGTCTTTCAGCCGCGTAACGGAAGGAGATCAGTGGATTTTCGTTAAGGAGGTACTTATTTAATGCTTTTAATCATTATCTACAAGTAAATTAGTTCATTTTTATCCCAATAGACCACAATATTTTTGTTAAGAAGTTGTCTTAGAAAGCCTTTAACTGCGTAATTGGTTTAGATTTCCACCTGCAAACTTTTCCCAGATGTGTTAAATACACTTAGGTGTGTTAAATACACTTACCTTCAGATAAGCTGTAGATATTCATTTCCCAGAATAGAGAGCACAGAGGTGTTTCAGGTAGCAAGAAATGGAAAATATCCCACATTTGTAGACAATTTAAAAGTACTGATGATGATAAGTAAATCTAAGAAAGAACTGAGTCAACCACCTGTCAAACGAATGCTGAGAAGTAAACTGACATCCTGAAGGTAATTCCCTAAACTTATGAAGATAAAAGACTCACACTGAAGCTGAATGCAAACTTCAGGATTTAATTTCAGTGTCTGCAACTATTTGGAGAGATGTAAAAACATAGACCAATACTATAATGCTCTCTTTTCTAATTTATTGTATACTGCCATCATTTTAAAATATTATCTCCAATTTAGTGTTATATCAACAGCTAATGCTCTATTTTATTTTTCAGGATTATAGATTCCTGACTTAGAACTAAAACTGCAGGAATTCTGAGTACATGGACATCCTGTTTCCCTTACAATAATTATTTGTTATTAATGTACAATTAGAAATCACTTGAATGTAAATATCCCTCAACCAGATTCAGTTAAGAAGGTCTTTACTATCTTGATTATATTAAAAGCATATTAAAATTATTTGTTTCCTAGTGTTATGATGTTTACAACCACATGTAATTCCACTGTAAAAGAGTCAGTGTTTGCATGCAACAGACATTGCCTCTAACAACCCTGTTAAGCAAATTTTCCCTTCTAAATAAAGGCCCTCAGCCAGACAGTTGTTTCAATGAGAATGTTTGCAATCAAGACTACTGTGTTTTGTCCAGAATACATTGTGATTTGTGTTTCACTCTCTGAAAAAAAGAGAATCCCCTTTCTCTTAATAAAAGTAACCTGAACAAGTTGCATGTTTTGAAGATATATCATTACTTTAATTCAACTAAAATATAATGGCATCCTTTTTTAGCTATTAAGAGCACAGATGCACTATGGTTCTCATTTAGAAGAAGACACAATTGCAACTGGGATCACAATTCACTTGAAAACTCAAGTGCTTCTGATGGAGACTGCAAGAAGTTCTTACACACAAACTCAAGTTAGCCTTACAATCTTCCCAGCTTCTCTACATGAGTTTATTTTCACACCAAAATTGCATTAAATTATGTTGTTGAGGTTGCAATTATATTGAAAGTTACTCAGAACTAGATGATCTTTAAGTCCCTTCCAACCCAAACCATTCTGTGCTTCTATGATTCATTCAGTTTAGAAGTTTTTAACATTGTATTGGCCGGTCATGGTTTGTGTTGGCCTCAGCATTACTGCTCTTGCTTCTGCACTTTTGGATGAGCAACTTCACAAGGTAGCTGAAAAAATTACGGCCTCAGAGGAAGCCAAATTGAGAAGACCTTTTCCTCTTCTTGCCCACTTGTTTTTGTTCTGCATTTTAATAATAAACACTTCTTACAACAAAATTTGTTCAATATTTATGGTTTAATTTTAATGATTTTCACTTGGTTATTTTAAAAAGGATTCTAAATTACAGTAATTTCATGACCATAAGGCACACTGGACTATAAGGCGAACCCCCCTGGGAGTCGGCAAATTTCGCAACTTTGTAGATCATATAAGGCGCACCGGACTATAGGGCACACTTTTCTTTGCAGCGAGGATCCGCCCCCAGCCCCCCCCGCGTGGCTGCTCACCGAGGCCCCGCCTCAACTCGGCAGCCATTGGCCCCTGGGCCCGCCTGTACCCGGCAGGGCTGGGGTATGCCCGCTGCCGCTCCATGCAGCCTCCCCGGGGGCCGGGGCATGCCTGCCGCTGCTCCGTGCGGCGTCCCCGGGGCCCCGCTGCTCCGGGAGTCCCCTGGCGCTCCAGGTGACCCGATGCCCGCAGGCTCGCCCCGCGCTGCCGCTGGCCTGATGCCGGCGGCTTCCGCCAGCCCCCCGGGCTGCACCGCCTCCCTTTCCCTCCCCTATGCGGCTGCTGTCCCGAGGCCGCCAGGCTCGCCCCGGCCCGGCACTGGCCTGATGCTGTCGCCGGGCAGGCTCTGCTCTGCTGGGGACTTTGCGGGCTCGCACTTCCGGGGTGGTAAATGTCGCAACTCTGTCCATCAGATAAGGCGCACCGGACTATAAGGTGCACTTCCGGGTTTGGGGGAAAATTTTAGTCGAAAGGGTGCGCCTTATAGTCATGGAATTACTGTAAACATACAATGCAGATAGTGACAAGCAGTATGACATCTAACATGTACAGATAACTAACATAATTTCATAAGGGAGCCAGTCAGTGTAAGGAAAATTACCATTCTGAATTATTGGTAGCAATCCACTCCTGGATTTCTTTGTTTTCCTGTATAGTTATAATGAAATAGTTATTTATTTTTTCTCTTTTTCCCCCTCTCTCTTACCCAGAGTGATGGCAAAGTTAACTGATTTCAAAAATAAATATACATTTTTCTTTCATTAGTTCCACATCTGCTTATTACTTTTCATACATTTAAAATGTTTGGTGACTCTAGAGAACAAAAGGTGGTCCAAGCCCCCTGCTCCAGCAGGGTTATTCCAGAGTACACAGCACAGGATTGCATCCAGACAGTTCCTGACTATCTCCAGTGAGGCTGACTCCACAACCCCTCTGGGAACCTGCTCCAGTGCAAGGCCACCCACACAGCAAAGTTCCTCCTCATAGTCAAGGGGAACTTCCTGTGCATCACTTTCTGCCCATTGTCTCTTCTGCTCTTGCGAAGAACCCCTGAGAATTTGACTTGGCTCCATCCTCTGACACCCTCCCTACAGATACTCATAGACACTGATGAAGTTCCCTCAATTTTCTCTTCTTGAAGCTGAACAGACCCATTCCCTCAGCCTTTCCTTGTGGGATGACAGTTTGTAAGGATAGTGCAGAAGGCAATTTTCCTGAATGAATTACAGCTGTACTGATTGCTGAGAAGTGGAGAAAGCCTTGCCAATGAGGATGAGTGTTATAAAAAAGAGGGTTAGCTAGTTGTGAATGAATTGGAGCTTGGGACTGAGAGTTTGCTGCAGTTTTTGTGCAAGGGATAGCTAAGGTAAAAAGGTGCTGTGTGAAGGATAGACATGATAAGGTGGCTGGGTAAGGGACAGGTTGGGGTTAGCCAGTCATGCAGAAGAGAGAAGGAAACTCGTGGTGAGAATAAGAAAAGGAGTCAGTGCTGTGTGGAGTTGCTTGAGAGAAGGCATGAAAAGCTTTTGCTAAAGGACTAATGATGGTCTCAGTCCAGTCTATCTGGACATAATTACTATGTTTCCTCATAAGAGAGATGCTCTAGTCACTAAGCTTGTGTGGTTTTAAAAGACAGCTGTGGATCCCTAATAAAAAGGTGTGGTGTTTGGCTTGCCTCTTATTCAAGGTAGGCTTTAATAGGTTTTCTAGTTCTTACTTCAAGAAAATGTTCATTTGATGTTTGTGTTGAAGGAAGGTTCACGGGAGACTAAATCAGTGTCTATAAATACCTTAATGGAGGGTATAAAGAAAATAGCTAAGATGTTTCCAGTGGTGCCCTATGACAGGACTAGAGGATGTGGGCACAAACAGAAATGCTGGATGTTTCCTCTGAATATCAGGAAACACATTTTTTTTTTATTGTGAGGATAAGCAACTGTAATGTTGCATGGTTTTTTTCCTTGGTTATGTTCAGAAGCTGGGTGGATGTGGTTCTGGACAGCCTGCCCAAGGCTGATGCTATTTGAGCAGGAGGGTTGAATCAGGTGATCTGCCTTCCAAACCCAGCCATGCTGCAATTTTGGAATTCTGTGATACACAGCGCACTGTTCTTAGGCATAATTGAGACACAATCAACCTTATTCAACTATTTAATAGGACTACACCAATCATTGTACTTACAGTACCATACAGAGTTAAGGTGTTTATGAATTTGGGTTCAGAAGACTTTGGCACCTTATACTGACTTCAGCAATTGTTGCCATACCAGACATACACATGTATTTTTTTGTACATATTTAACAAGGTACTCTGCCCAGTTGTGGGGACTCTGGAGTTGTGCCCGGTTACATTCTATTGTAACTGGGAGAACTGAGACATGCAGTTTACACAAAATAAAAAGCTAATGCAATCAAAGCACTTCTGTCTGGATTCTACTTGTACTTACTGCCGTTGAATTGTTAAAATGATTAAATTCTAAGACTAACACAGTGTATCTAGTAATGTACTCTCAGAAAGAAAATAACTCTCATAGATATATGGAAGTTGTGAATCAAAACTATAATGTGTAGTTGCTAGAGTATAATAACATTGTATGTTTATAATTTTTTTGGGGTAAAAAGTAATTCTACAGTGGCTCTTGGTTACTGTAATTAATAGCTGCTTTCAGTTCAACAAGTTTCAGTAAAGCATTTTCCTTTTCTACCTTGCAAGTATTTTTATAGATGAAGACTGCCATCTACTGATTTTACATTTCAATTTTCATTAATTTAAAACTGTCTGGTAAATACTAGTATAAGTACTGTAACTTCACGATTATAAGCTGTACCATTTTGACTAAAATTTTGCTCCCAAACCGGAAGTGAGGCTTACATTCAGGGGCGGCTTATATATGAACAAATTTTGGAAATTTCCCAACCTGGAAGTCCAAGTCAGCAGCAGCCCCGAGCCGGAGCCCGCCCTGCCCCGGGTGACAGGGCAGTGGCGGCGCTGCCCAGGCCCAGGGGACGTGGTGGTGGCACTGGCCGGGGACGCCCCTCTCCCTCTTCTCGGTGGCACCAGCCGGGCACACCACTCCCCTGCCTCCCGACAGCAGCGGCGAGCGGGGCTGGGGCTGCTCCCGGGCGGCTGCCCTGAGCAGGGCTGAGCCAGTAACCCCGTGATCCTGTAATTCTGTTACTAATTGGCAACTTTGTGAAAGTTGCACGCAGATCCTCACTGTGAAGGAAAGTGCGGCTTATATATGGACAAAGAACGAAATGTTGCAGACACCCAGAAGTGCGGCTTGTAATCGTGAAATTACTGTACTGTAATTCCTCCTCAAACTAATCTCATGTGCAGGATCACACGAATATAGTGTACCTGCTCTAATGTTTCTTGGCTCATCTCAAATGAGAAATGTTTGTACAATTTGTTTGTTACTCAAGGTTCCTAAATCTGATACTGATGAATTAAGGAAGTGTTATATTATTGAATAAATATTTGCATAAAAGCCTTTCTAGCACTAAAATTTTAAGACTGCATGGTCAAGCGTTACTTAAATAATTTAAGTAATTGAGATGCACTAGATATTATTTTAAAATGAATGTAAAATGTTCCAAAGATGCTTATTATTATTTTAGCTTTCTAATTAGGCAGCAACACTTGCAGGAATGGAAATGTCTTCAGAGGAAGGAAAAGTATGTGAAGCTAAAAGAAAGTTGTGGAAAGCAGTATTTAAAAGAAGTTTACAAATGCTCCAGAGGATGTTTGGGTTATAATTGATCTTTATTGGTCAAGGTAATTACATTCTGGCATCAGATGTAGAATATTTCAATACAAAGAATTTAAGTGGTAATTAAAAAAATTGGAAAAATTAAATAAAAGACACTAATGAAATAGCAATTTTTTGGAAGCAATTGAATCATAGAGCTTCTGACCTACTCGATTTGTTAATTTACTTTCTGAGAGTTAATCGTTCACTTTTGTTCAAATATGTGGAAGATTTATTTTGTTATTCATGCTTATCACCATGTATGTAACTTTGCTGAGATCTGAGTTTCACTGAGAAAGTGCTGCCCACTATTTGCAGTTTCTTTTCTCAGAGGTAGTGGCCTAATAGGATTATTCTACCTTTATTTCCCCTTTGACTTGAACAAACCAAAAGCCCAGCAGGAAGTGTCTCAGTTATGCAAGCTGAGGAAAGCTGGGGGACCTTCTAGTTTACTGATGGCCCTGGAAAATCTCTAATGGTAGCAGAAGTTGTGACAGGATGCAGCAGCAATGTCAAAGGATTCCCATTATTAGTTCTGTATATGTTAGCAACTCTATTAGATGTTTTTGAAAAGCACTGAGAATTAGTACAGAATGTTTAATCATTTTCTGGATTCAGAACAGTTTTCTCTTTTAAAATTTTTTGGGAGGCAGTTTCTTCTCAATTGTCAGGAATCAAGTATTTTTTTTGAGGAGCAAAATGGATAGGACAACCAAATGAAATAGAGTTACAGTAATTTAAATTTCAAGATCGGAAAAAAAAAATAGTGGCCTTTCTTGATTTTCATTTGATTTATACAATGGGTAGAATCAATTCTGCAATTGACCATTGCATAAATAAGAACCTCTGGGGAAACTTGTAACCCCTTAGGAAGGCGTATGAGTAGCCCCAAAGTCTCTCATCCCTATTAACAAAACTGGCTTACCTGACTGTGACCTCTAAGGCCCACAGGCCACACCTGATTTAAATTCAGTCAGATACAAAAGATCCTAATTGCTCAAAGGCTAATGGGCTGGAAAGGAATAAGAAAAACTCCGTTGCTTTTGGTGTCTTCTGTGTCTGGGTTTTCTTCATTGGTTGGTTTTTGGGGTGTATATAATGAGACTGTATTTTAAATAGCAACTATGCAAACAATGAACATAGTAAGGCTTTATACAAATAAAAATATACAAAGTTTCTCTGATGTTACCTAAGGAATGGAGAAATATTTAAATGTTAAACTGAAATCTAGTTTAAATAAAGTAAAATGTATGTTACAGATTCAAAAATCTCATTTAACTCTACAATGGACAAAACAGGTTTCAAAAACCTTGAGAGGAATGAAACCGAGGCACAGTGCTTGAAGTGTCTGGTAGCTTTACTAACATATTTTGTAGACTGTGCCTGCTATGTATTTTTACCTTAACAGCTCTTTAAATCCCAATGATCTTGGAAGAAGCTAAATAAAAATTATCCTGCAATTCTCTTAGTGAATTAAAGCAGAAGCAGACTATAGGGAAAGGTACATGTATTCTTCAAGTGCTTTAATAACTTCAGTTATTTTACAAGTATTTTACACCAGAAGTTTCGTTATATTTCCTTATTCTTTTCTATCATCCCAATCTGTTTTACTGGTTAATGAACACCTCAACCTACTGGCCTGAAAGTTTCCAGAAGGCAAGTTTCTCAAAGCCATTGTAAACTGCTACATGCAGAATTGCCAGGACGGGTGTTTACCCACAATTCTGGGTATATATAAACTGGTGAAATACAAGGCAAGTTCCTTGGAGTAGCTAAACATGGGGGAATATATCTGAAAGCAGATGGTACTAGAAATATTTCTAAATAATTCACATTACGGAAATGTTTTATACTGTTTGTAATTTTTTAGATCTAAAGGCCACTTAAAGGTTGAAAAGGTGTTTGATTATTTTTGAAAGGAAAAAATATCTGAAAAAAGTGAAGAATTTGGATAGAAGTGATGTAATTCTGTGGTAAGAATATTGCCTAAGAACAGGTATTTTGCAATTTCATGGTTAGATATTTTACTGAGATAAAGTTGAGCTGGCTCTAATTTTTGTTGTTGACATGTGTCTTGGTTTTTATAAAGAATCAGTTCTCTTTTCTCTTGTGAGAATTTATTGCAGTGTCAGAATAAATTGTTACATGTTACTACAGCAGAAGTTGGACAAAAACCAGTGCAGTGATAAAAACATGTATTGCTCGAAAAAAAAAATTTAATTAAGATCATGTGCTCTGACGTAATTTAGTTCAAATACGGTTTTCTACTCCTTTGGTAAGCCTATTGGTTGATACCTACCGGCAGATACCACTGCTGGAAGCTTTTATTTTGCAGATTCGAAGAGATAACTCGTAGATGCATTTTGGAGACAATCGCTTATCTGCCACTTCGAACTAGAACGCCAGCTAGTAGTTTTAAATGTAAATAGGTCATCGGGGACTTTAGATACGATTGCGCAGTCCCTTCAAGTATCAAAGCTGGCTGCTATAAAAGTAGCATTGCTTCCTCTCAGCAGCGAGCCTCCCTCCCACTGTGGCTGCTGCCAGGGACACAGTGTGTGACAGTGGAAGCACATGAGACAGGAGAAGAGGAAAACCTCCCCTTTGGTGACCCTGCCTTTGTCCAAGCAAAGTGACCATACGGTTGTAATTAAAGCCATCAGATGTGACAAAGCGGCAGCAAAATCCAAGGCACTCTGCGGGTTAAAACCAGATGTTTCTGGTGCTGAGTTACACCGTTTGGAAGAAAAGGCTCCAGGAATGTTAGCCAGCCTTGCTTTACAAGGATTATGTGGATTGGGACAGGCTTTCAAATCCATATCCGCTCACTTTAGTATTCCGGAGTGATTGAAATTTTAGTTCCAAAACAAATTCCTCACAAGCCAGTGTGGATCAAAAAGGAACACGCTAAGCAGGTGGTCATTCTGTAGCTCTGAAGTGCATCATGCACGACGGCAACGGCATTTCTCTAGGAAATATAGCTATAGTTAATGCAAGTGCACTGCAAATTTCTGCATTGCTGGCCCAATGCAGCCCCATCATTCACCAATTCACAAGTGATCTGCTGCTCCGAATTTGGCATTGTTTTAAAAGTCATGTCGGCTCTCATATAGCCAGTGTGAGTGAATCAGAACTATCGTTGCACAGCAAAGTTACACTGATGACAAAGAGCAGAGCAATGGTATTTTTAGGAGAATAGTCTCATAAAACCAATTCACCATCTCTAAGCTGTCCTGTTCCTTCAGGATCCTACAAAATACTGCCAAAAGAGTTTAAAAAATGACCTTGCTTAGGCCACAGCTTTGGCAGAAAATGCAAATGTGTATCATTTCCACAGCTGTGTTGCTTGTTTTGATCTGACCAAGAATAATTTGTTACTGCAACATTGCAGTAGGGAGATGTTATGCTCCCATTCATGGAAGGGGTGAAGTGATAGTGCAGCATCCCTACTCGTTCCGAAGAAGGATCACTGGTCATTAAAGATCTTCCGGCAATTTTGGTAGAAACAGCCTGATTTTATTTGTAACCTCCTGGTTTCTTTGCCATATTCTAGTTCTGGTAATTACACATTTTTGTTGAAAGCATTCCTGCAGTTTCTCCTGGATGTTCCATTCCTGCTGTACCCTATTATCTCTACTACATTTCATTGTAATAGTGTTATCTTTTGTGGGAGCGATAATACTGTTTTCCTCATGTCACATTTTACTCAGTGAAAGCTAGAACTAGAGTATTTCGAAGCAGTAAGCAAAATAAGTGTTTTCACTAACGCTTTTCCGAATTCTTGCAGTGGAAAAGCTCATGGTTAGCTCTTGGGGAGCATTACTGGTAAAGAAGCTTCTGCCCCTTAGGCAGAGAAGTCTTCGCACAAGACTTTGGTTACAAGTGTGAATCAAAGGGGGAAACTGAACTACTTGAAAAGAAACCCAGAAAGGAAATCCATGACACTTTGCAGTCAAGTTCTTTATTTCATTCTAGACACAATCGCGACTTAAACTTTAATAGATGCCTTTAGATACACTGCTATTCGGGTATCAACTGAAAAATAAAATCCTTTCAACTAAGAGAAAAAATGGGGATTACTTGCACAATATTATTCCTAAGCCTGTTCATTTTATAGAAAACGGTTCACTGTAATGTTCTGCTGTAGGTGTAACAGGTTAATGTTTAAATAGTCGCCGCATATTTATCGAATGGCATTAAAAGCCTCGTACACACAAAAGGGTTGAGGCAAACACGTCTGGTCTCTGCCGCTCTGGGAATTTCACCAGTGTCTGCGCAGGAAAGAAGAAACCACGGCCCTCCGCTGGGACGGGTTCGTTGAACCCCTAAAGACCTCGGGACGCATTTCCCGGAGAGCACCCGCGATGGCGCTTGTTCCGCTTTGACAATGCGCGTGTGACCGCGCTCTGGGCCGGGTTCACCGTGCCGGTGGGGGAGGGTGTCCGTTCAGCGCAGCCCCTTGCGCGGGCTCGGCTGGCGGCTCCGCGCCTGCACACGGCGCCCGCTGTCCCGCCCGCTCCGCGCCGCCGCCATTTCCCCGGGCGCGGGGTGAGGTGAGGCGAGGTGAGCCGAGGTCAGGGAGGCGCGCGCCCACCGCGCCTGCGCAGCGCTCCCACCACGCCCCCTCCTTTCCCCCGCCCCCCTGCGCACGCGTGGCGAGGCGCGCGCGCAGAGCGGGGAATCACCTCCCCGGTGTGCCCGTTCCTGCGCACGCGCGGCGGCGGCGGCGGCCCCGGGGTGCCGCGGGGTGCAGTGCGCGGTGGCGCACGCGCGGTGGCGCGAGGCGCCGCGGCGGCCGGCGGCGGTGGGGGCTCGGCGGCGCAGGCGCGGTGCTGTCGGGGGGACTCCCGGGCCCGGGTGCTGCTGTGCCGCCGCCGGAGGAGCAGCAGGAGGAGGACGAGGTTCAGTCAGGCAGTGCCGGCGGGCGGCGGGCGCGGGGCTGAGCGCGGGGAGCGACGCTCGCCGAGGCAACGCAGGCGGGCAGCGGCAGCGCGGGGCCAGGTGAGCAGCGAGCGCGGCGCGGGGCGGTGCGGGCGGACCCGCCGGGCCCCGGTGTGCGGCGGCGAGGGGAAGGCGAGGGCACGGCACGGAGGGGAGCGGTGGAAGTTTGACAGCGCCGGCGTGCCTCACGCCGCGTACCGGGGGGCGGGAGTGCAGCGGCTGCCCTTGGGCGGGCACGGCCGCGGCCGGGGGCGGGGGGCGCTCGCGGGGCACCCGCTAGGCCCGGTGACCCACTTTGCTGTCACAACTCCCGGGCGCGTCGGGAGCGCTGCCCGCCTGGCCCCGCGCCCGCGAACCGGACAGGGCGGGCGCGGGACTCGCCGGCATCCCCCGGGCCGGGCCGGGCCGGGCCGGGCCGTGCCGGACCGACTAGAGCTGCGGGCGGCACCTCCCCTCGCGGCCCCTCCGCCGCCGCTCTCGGTGGGGCGGCTCGTCCCGCGGGCGCCGGAGGGACGCGCCCGGCCCCGCCGCCCCACGCGCGGGGGAGGTTTCCGCGGCGGCCCTGCGGAGCGCGGGTGTTTACACGGCGGGCGGGCGGCGGTCGGTGCCCGCTCGGCCCCGGGCCCTCCCCGCGGCGGGACAGCTCTGCGGGGCCTCGGGCTCCGGGCGGTGGCGAGAGCGTGCCCCACGCTCTCCCTGCGGCAGGTGGGCTGGAGCTGCGGGCTTGCGTATGCACTTCCTAGGCTTTTCTTTTTTTTAAATCCCTTTTTTTTTCCTGGTTCCGATAACTTTATTGCAATTATTATAGTGTGTTCTTGCTCGTTAAACCTGGGGGATTCTCAGTAGCCCCAGGTCCTTTTTCGAGTTATTGCGGCCTTAAAGTCAGTGTGTTAAATACTTCGTGCATGCAGGTGTGAAATACGACCAGCGAGGGACTGGAAATCCGTGTTACTTCAATTTTGTGTTTGGGTTAAGGTGGATCAGGATTTTTGGTTGGTTTCACTTTCAAATTCCAGCTACTTTAGGCCTCGATATAAATTGGATTTTTTTCCCCCATGAAGAGGAGTGCTCGTGAACTAATCATATTTGCAGTGAGATTTTTCTAAGGTCGTTGGTAAGAGTTAACCTACCAAGAGGCCCAGGGAAAGTCAAATATGGTTTTGCCTGGAATATAAAACTGCATGTAGAGGCAGAGTGACCGAACACAGAATGTGATCCTCTAAATCCTTAAAGTATGTATTTTTTCTTAAATGACTTGTTGACAAGCAATGTTTTTGGTGGCAGTATTGATTTGACCTGGCCTGCCTCTTCCTTGCTTGAGCTGTACCAGCACAACGCTTTGTGGAATTGTGTCCCATAGCTGGCTTGAGGAAATGATCCAGGTTAAAATTAACTACCTTGGTTTTGTGTTTTTATTTTTTCTTTTTAATGTGGTTATGTTTAACCTATATAATTTCTCTGGCTAACAGGTGTGTCAGGATGCAAGAGGATTGTTTAAGCAAATACCCTAATGAAAGAAGTACTTGAGAAATACACCTCGACTGTGATAGTCCTGGCAAAGTTCAGTATGAACAGTGGCAGTTATTTCACAATGTTCAGTTTTACAGAAATAATATTGACTTTGTTTATAAATATCTGTGGGGTTTGGGTATGTTATTTGAAATTAGAGACCTTTAGATTGTTTTAATAGAGGGATTCTATTTGAAGGTAACTGTGCTTTTTAATTTTTTAAAATTAAGCTATTAATTTTCATATGTATCCACTTAAGACATTTCCTCAAACTCATTGCAGACACTGCTTTCAGATTACCAGGCATAACGTATTTGGTTTAGGTCCTTTTTGTTGAATACAGCAACTTGGTCTGAGAAATTTGTTGGTAAGGCAAGGGTTACTGCTTCTTAACAAACAATTCAAACAGGGAAAAAACCTCCAAACTTCCGGGTTGATATTTAATAGTGTAAGGTGCCATTCAGCCATGTCTTGTTTTTTATTTCTTCCGCTTCATGTTCTTACATGGAAAAGTTTAACACATATCGGCAAAATAAAAGAGTGTGAGGAAAGCAGAGTGTTTTCGTTACTAATGCTCTTCTAAGGACCCCAAAACCTCTGCTGTAGGTAACTTTACTCTCTGTACTAAGCAATTTAAAACTGTGTGGTAATTACCTTAAATTTAATTTGTAGTGTTGGTTAATTAGCTCCATAGTGTAGAATTTCACAGAAGTCATGAGTCTTGGTCTTGCAAAAGAAATTGCTACTTTTAAGATGCTTTTAAGAGTTTTAAGCTTTTCCTTTCCCCCCCTCCCCCGTATTTTAAACTTCTGCAAAAAGTTGTCAGTGCCTCATGGTTTCAACTTACTTTTATAGATGGAGATTGTGGATAGCTCTCCTCTTAGAATAGAAACCTAGTATCCTGATACAGTTTTTAATACAAAATACGATTCAGAAGAAGTGGAATTACAGCTGAAAGGTGCCTTTTCATCACATTGTAATGAGTTCATTTTTCTCGAGGCAAAGGCTTTAGTAGATCTCTGAAGTAAAGAAAAGTTCATTTTAGTATTTCAGCCTTTTAAAAGCACTAGCTTCTCTGTGAACACTGCAAACTGTGAAGGTCAAATGAGAAAGCAGATGTAGAACTCTTTTTCAGAATTTGGTGATATTAGTAGGTAGTGGCATAGTAAAGTCAGTAGTGATTGTTCCTGTCATTCTTACTTTCTGTTTATTTAGTTTGCAAAGTATTTTTAACCTTTCAGTGTTAATGAACTGGTTCACCACTGAAAGGGTGGCACAAGACCGGGGAAGTCACCAGGCTGTTAGGAGAACAGTAAGTGTTTTACAGGAGCTTTAGAGGAGAAAAAAAGTATGAGACTATAGGTAGTGGCCAAACCATTCAAATGTTTCTCTCATCTTAAGCTAATAGTGAATTATTTTTAGTAGCATTGGTTTTATTATTTTGGATTTAGTGGTCTTTCGGAATAAAAAGATGTATTGGAACCACACCTTCAGTTCCTGAGCAGAATCTGAAATGAAAGATCTCAGTGTCTCTTTGTAACTGGTGCAAGCAAATTTGGCTATATCCATTAGGAAGGTGCCTCATTCACTTCTGTGCTGGTGCCCCTGGGGAAAGGAACTTACTAGTATAATTGGTTATTTTGTTACCTCAGTTGGAATCTGTAATAATTCAAAACTCTGACAGACATTACACTGTTCATTTCTTGTAGGACTTAAAAGATGTGAAATGCAAAATCATGGAAGAGGAACGAGACTCAGGGTTAATGCAGCTGCCCTGAAGGATTGAATTCTCTATCCCTACTGCTGCCACAAAATTCCTTTGTCATGTGAAAGCCACTTTAATTTTGGCATACCTCACCCCTGAGTGTTTAAATTTATAGTCTTAGTGTTCTCTTACCATACCTTTTGTGTATGCTATGAATTCTTTATTGTAACCACTTTTAGAATATATAATCATATACATAAAACATTTTGGTCCTCTGTGGTTGTCATATATTTAATATTATGTGGAAATAACAAGGCTTCACAGATTCTTTCAACAGTTTAGAGCTGCGCACTTTGGGCTCTTTCCAACTGTTACATTTTGTCATTAAAATCAGTGATTAATTTTCATTACCCTGTACTGATGTTCTGAGTATATTATGAAATCATCATTAATAGCATAAATATTTTATTAAATATAGATCCTTAAAATTAGATATATATATATATGAGATTGAAGACCATTAATGACTTATTTAGAATATGATGCTTTTGAAGCTTACTAGATACTACAGGCATTCCTCATATTCATGATAAAAAAGTAGCCAAATTAGGCATAAATGTGGCTACTTCAGTGCTTTGTTCTTAAAACGGTGTGTTTGATAATCTCAGAGTATGTGAGAAAGCTTCAGTTTTGAAGCTAATGTCGTTTTACCACTAATGACAGCCTGGTATCACAAGATAAATGGTGTTAGACTATTATCCTTTTGTTAAAACAAAAGAAAACACTTACTGGAGTAAGACAGATCCATTTAAAGTGGATTTTTGAAATAAATATGTGACATAATTCTTCTATAGAGGTCCTTCTAGAATTCCATTGAAAAGGATATTTGCAGGTACCTCAGATAGTTTTTGATGTATGTTATTTTGGTATATGGCCAAATCCATAAAATAATATGGAGGAGTCAAAATTGATTTAGATGGATTTTGTGTGTCCAGCCCCAAAAAAGATTTATACCCTTGTTAGAGGTTTCTAGGTTTTCACTAGTAAAGTTTTCCAAGGTTGAACACTGAAGTTTTGTTCTCATTCACTTTTTCCAGAATCTTATCACAACCGAGCATCTTGGCATCTAAATCTGTTTACTATTCATAAATTAGGCAATCTGTAAATTAGGCCTTCACTTGTTCAAAGGCATGTTCAAACTACACCTCAGGCACACCTATGGAATTGGACTTGGACCAAAACCCTGTGGTGACTCTCCCTTTTGTTCAGAAGCACAAAAGAGTGAGGAGGAAGAGGTTTTGTTCATGTCTCCTTTAAAGAAAGAAATGCCCAAAATAACAAACCAACAAAACTCCAAAGCTTAGAACCTCACTTTTCCTTGCAGGCAAGATGATTAAAGTCTAATTGGGCTGAAGAGATATACTGGGCCAGTTGTTTTCTTGGAGGAAAATGAGATTATATATATATACACACACATCCATATTCTGGCTTGTGTTCTGTTTAAAATTTTGAATGCCATTATGAACTGGAACCCATGACTTATGTCTCTTTTTTGCTGCTGTTCTCCTTAGAGGGGCATGCATACTTCTGGTGCTGCTCTGTCCAGTAAAGCTTTACTTTTTAGTTTTGCTTCCGTATTCTGAGAATTACCACTGAAATGAAAAGCTGTGAGTTGATGTATCTTCCCAGAGTGATCCACAGCCTGGTGAGAGATTACGGTTTGAACCCTGTTTGGCAGACTAGAGATTAGCCTTCCAGTTTCTGTGTTCCAGGTTACTGTGCTGTAACCCTGTGCTGCTGGACAAAATGAGAGCACATCTTTTTTTCCCTACTGGCATGTTAAAAAAGTTTAGCTATGTATACAGTAAGGACAGTGAGCAAGATTGTGAGGACTAAACCTTACCTATGTCTTAGGCTTCAGAAACAGGTGAAGGCAAAATACTGTGTTCACTGGTTACTTACAGAGTTTGCATCTCTATTAACTTTTGAAAAAGTCTTGCTGAATGATGCAACTCTCCCTGGCTTTGGTACTTAAGAATTGTAGATCCTTTTGTATGGAATCCCCTTTTTGTGGCCTGTTTTAGAAGACTCTGCTGCTTTGGGGTTCTGCTGCCTATTACAGCCAGAGCAGGCCCGTTGCTTAGTAGTGGTCTTGCTGTGGGACACTTAGAAAAGGAAGAATGTCAGGGAATGGGCTGATCAGCCAGCATGATGCCAGAATTTTAAGTGCTTTATAGTAGAGATTAGTATTGCTAGCGACCTCAATTACAAGAGTTTTTAGCTTGCGGCACCACAAGTTTGTATCTCCATTGCTTGAAGAAGAATGATCCCAGATCCCATAAGCATGTCATTCATTATCTGCTGAACTGGTGGTTCTCCAGAGAGTTTCAGCACTTTCTTCATTGGAGCAAGTATTTGTGAACATAGAGGAGCCAGGCTGGCCTGTGAGAAGTGTCTCTTGTGGGAGGTTAATGTGTGAGTTTTCTAATGTACATTAGAAATACTGAGGAAGTTGAGGATATATATATTTTTACATTTTAATTTATGATCTTAATGAGAGTATGAGATAAATAAGCTGCCTAATAAAAAAGATATTCAAAACACATTAATACAGCTAATTTAATATTTCAAATTCTGAGAATCCTGCTGCTGTTATAAATAAAACATAAGTCACCATTTTTATGTTTGAGTAAAGTTTTTAATGAAGTAGTTGATAATAGTTTCTGACATTTAAGAGCATTTGAAGTGTTTGGTGCCTATTTCATTGCATCTTAAATGCAATGTCAGTGACTGCCTCTTGAGTTTTGACCATTACTGACATGGACCCTGGCAGAGCAATGTTGCAAGAGTTTAGAGGTTGCTGTTGAGAAGATGGTTGTGAGTACAGAGAAGGTAGTCTCCTGCTTGTGTGCTAAAATAGAAGGTAATTTTTCAGATTATTCTTGCTAGAGAAATGTTAAATGCTTGGATTTTCACCAGTCATCCAAAAGCCTCAAGATACATTTGGAGAAAAAGCCTGTCTTGTTTCATGTGGTAACTTTCCCAGACCTTAGTTCCCCAAAGCTTAATTTGAAACCTTTGTTTGAAGTTGTAAAAAGATAAAAAATATTTTGCCAAAATCTGCTTATTCCTTTGGCTCAGTAAGCAACTAGGAAATGTTTCTCGATTAAAAGCTGTAGGGAGTTGCCTTTTTGTAAGACTCATTTCCTAAGAAAATGTGATTTGTGCTTTTTCCTTGTTTTCTCTCATTCTTTCCTTACATATTCACCAGTAACTTTTGAGATTTTTGATCAATTGTATCCGTGTTTGTAGGAAGGATGGAAGTCACAGACTGTAATGTTACCACAGGTTTTGGAAAAATTGGCAAGCTGTGTAGTGAGAAATGTGTCACTGCCCTCTCTTGAGAGAGAGATAACGCAATGGGGTTTTGGTACTGATCTGTTTTTGTCAGGATGCACTGGGTCTGTGTTGGATAGGAGAACGGGAGTTGTATGTGTCATCAGGACATGAAGAGGTGTATTGGGCTGTTTTGGAAAGGGGTGGGGACCAACAATACCGTAGTGTGGCATTATAGCAAAATAAAAATAAGATTTTTTCTGTCAACATAAGAACAAAAGGCAGCATTTCACAAATCAGAACTCCAGTAAGCCCACTCCTCAGTCTTGTAACACAGTTACTTGTTGAAAAACAGGAGCTGAATTTATGTCTAGAATTGCATTTCTTTTTTCTGATCTGGCCCGTATTTGCATTACCTACTTATCATAATCAACAGCAGACTGAAATCTACCTCATTGTATTCATTGAAGATTTTTATCAAGTCTCAGTAGAGAAATGTAGGGTGTCCTGCTGGTTGGTTTAGAAAAACTGAAAAACTTAATAATGGTAAAAGTGAGTAAAACTTTATTAGCTTGTGCTGCTTTTGCTTCTAGATAATTCTCTGCTGTATAATATGAAATATACTTGTCAAGTAACCAACATAATCTTCACAAATTTTAATTTATTGATTTCAAATATTAAAATATTTCATTTTTAAAATATCATTGCAAAATAGGTGTTTCTGATTTGTGCTTATTTTAAAGTAGTTTTCATGGTAACAACAAATACTCTAAAGGAAGCAGGATTTTCCTCTACTGTGAGTAGGAAAGAAAGTAGCAGCATGAATCACAGCTTCCAAGAACTGTCAGAATAGGAATGCCGATTCTCTCTCACACACATACACACACATGCTTTTCTGTCAGTTTTAATGTAGTAATGGGATTTAATAAAGTTTTCTTACCATCCATAGCAGCAACATCCATTATGTGTAATCAAACTACTACTAGCAGTTATGTGTTTGAGAACTACAGTTCAGAGCTAGTTCCACTGATAGTTCTCTAACATCACAGCAATTTTACATCTAATATATTTTTCTGGAAGTGTTTTGTTATTAAAATGTTCTACTTAATTTTTTTATATAGTCTTTTTTTTCCAGCTCAGAAGCTGTAGCTAAACATTTTATGCTGCCCTAGAGCTTTTCATGATGTTTCATAGATATTAAGATAGAGTTTCAGCCTTGAGAAGCTTGTGATCTGAATTTCACTGACATAGAAAATGATGACAGTGACCTCAGAAAGGGGGACAAGGATTCAAATTAATAAGCGAGTCACAGTGAGTGAATTAAACAAGTTCTCATTTCTAAGAACACGATAAGATGGATCAGCAACAAGTAATATGAGAATATCGAGGTAAAAGTCAGCATAAAGCAAGTCCAAATAATACACAGATTTGGAGGAAAAGAAGCAAAATATTTTACAGGAGCTGGAAAGCCTAGTGAAATCAGAAAATTAGTCTGAATCAAGAGAAAGAGTAACTAGGAGGTTTTATGAGAAAGCAGGAACAAGATCTATAGAAACTTACAAATTACATTGATGGGTTTAGCTCCTCTGAAGGAAAAAAATGAGACAGGAAAAGATTTGAGGATATGCTGTTTTGATCAGTTTTGTTATGACAAAAATTCTGGTACTAAGATATATATTTTTTAATCCTTTAAGAAATTTAGCTGTCACTTGAACTTGCTTTTAAAGTGAGTGGCAAAGTAACAGGCAGTGGTTCCTGAAAATTTCATCTCAGGCATTCCTGTTGCTCTGTCTCTACCTTCTGTTACAATTTTTCTACAAGCTGGAGTACTTTGTGTAAATTTCAGTACAATTGAGAGTGGGACTGTAGAAGTTTTTAACATCAATGGTGATTGACATACTACCATTTTATCTAAGTCGAAAGGATCACAAACTTTTTTCACAAAAGTAACTAGAATTCATTTTTCAAATTATTTTAGTTAAATTTGTACTGCCTTTATAGAGACAATTAGATGTGTGGTTGATTTAGATTGAATTACATTACATTAAAACTTTATGTTGCTAACATAACAAGTAAAAAATAATCTTTCATAAACTGGCAAAGATTTTTTTAAAAATGCACCTAAACTTCCTGCCCTGTAGAATATAGTTTGCCATTTTTTATCTGATAAGAAATATACATACTGATATTTGATTCAATTAATTGATTTCTAACACTAAAATATTTCATTTCGCCACTTAGGGAAATAGGTATGTAAGTGATAATGGTCTACATTTCTTATCCCATTAGACTTGGCAGTAGATCTTCCTCAAACATTGGCATTCTTCTTCTCCAGGCTGACAACTTCTTCTTTCTATGTTATATATACTGGGGGACAAGGTGGTAAAGAACAGGGATTTAGAAGTTACTTTGTTTTGATTATTTTTTGCCAAAGGAAATACGCCTATCCTTGCATACAATGGAAGGGAATAGGTTTATGTATGCCTTAAAGGATATTCTTTGCCACAGGGGAGTGCTGAATAGAAAACACCAGCAGTGGGTAACTAGGAGTAGATTTTTCCAGCAGGGTTATCATCAGTTGGATATTACCAAGTTGGTGCATGTGTATTTAAAACACAGCATGGTGTGCAGGAATACAGAATTTATGATCTGTGACAGGTGGAGAACTTTTTCTTCATTGAATTAGTAGAGTGTTTGCGTATAGGTATCTCTGTTGTATAGTTAGCTTTTACTCAGCACATCTTACTGAAATTGTTTTTTTTTATGAATGAGGGGAGTTTTATTAGAGAGGGGAATCTTGTGCTATTGCATGCCATGTTCTCTGAGTTTCAGGTTATGTTCTGAGATATTTCATGTATCCTGTTTTAACCATAGTGCACACAGTTAAGATTTTATTGATGCATTTCTTTCCAGAAGTTTGCATAGTGTATTATTGATGTTCTACAAGATCATAATGCAATCCAAAACAATAATTGTAACGTTAATTTTTTGTAGACATCATTACATCTGTAAATTTCGTGTTACCATTGGGCTATTGCATTTGGCTCTCAGGTTTGGATTTTGGACAGTGCCAGAGCTACATAAAAGGTGGTGTGCAAAGTTGAGTATTTACATTATTCTATTGAATAGAAAAATTGGAGAATGAAATTGTGAGCAATTTAAGCATGCATGTAAAATGACTGAAGTGGCAGGAGAGAAAACAGAAATAATCAAGGGCTCATCCCCAAGTTTTTTCAAACAGATTAATTTTCATTAAACTGTGGGGCTTTTTGTTGTTTTCCAGAAGACTGTGCCAAAGACTTTTACTCAGATGACATCACGTTTGGACTACTAATGCTACCCACCCACTCTACAAGGCACAATGTACTTCTAGATAATTTAAGTAAGTATGTAGATTTTATTGCTACAAGAACAGTAATGCTTTAAACAGAAACATCTCTTTTTCAACCTCAGGCAAGGTAGATATTCCACTTCAATTTGAGATTCAAATTAATGGTGTGTGTGGGCAAGAATAAACTTCAAATAAGCTTTTTATAAGCATTTATCCTGTACACTAGAGCATGGAATGAAACAACTGAACTGTACCTGAGCTGCTTTGAAAAGTAGAAGGAAAAAAAACCCCAGACCTCATGAAGGCACTGTCCCAAGCAATGCAGTGTGCTAATGTGGCCCTGTGGTTTCTGGAGACTAAACTACTATCTCCCAGGGATGTGTTGCAGTGAATGAGTGTATGCCACGCTTACTGCTATTCTGAGTGGGTTTTTGTTTGTTTATTTGGATTTTTTTGGTGTGGTGTGTCACCTTATTTTTGAAAGTGGACTTTGGACACTGTGTATTGTCCAGCTGAGGATGCACCAGGAAGTGCAGATTTTCATCTTTGCAAGATTTGTTCATGTCTTATCTTGCAGTAGGTTTGCTGATTGCTTTATACATCACTCAGAGAGAAGCACAAAACTGCCGGGTAGTGCAACAAAGCACTTTGAGCAACAAAGGGATTTTGATTCAGTGTCTCATGAGGATCATGGCCATGACCCTCTGTAGACTTAATGTATGTGTTTTTATGTTTTATCTTTCTAAGTAGGTGTTATTGTTCAGATGTTCTCTTGTTTATTGACTGGGTCAAAACATACACTTTTATACTGGGTCAAAAAAACCCCAAGAAATTGATCTATTTATGTAGAGCAGACATTGTGCCAATC
Source organism: Catharus ustulatus (assembly GCF_009819885.2). NCBI lineage: Eukaryota > Metazoa > Chordata > Aves > Passeriformes > Turdidae > Catharus > Catharus ustulatus. Next base: position 47,554,037 of record NC_046225.1, read on the forward strand.
TTGCTGAGGTGAGATTATTTTGTCTTGCTGGCAGAAAGTCTTCCTGTATTCCTAGAGGCTTATAATGCATTGGAGGTGCTTGGTCATGCATGAAGTTTGATCATGAATGGAATTACAGGTAGCAATGCTTGTAGTTAATGATGCTTGACACTTACTATTCCAGAACCCTGGTTTTAGTTGCTTATAATTTACTAAGATGTAAATCTTATATGTCTCCTTCACCTAAAATCCATACATCACCTTGTGTCTGAGAATGAGTTGAGAGGGAGGAACAGACTGTTTTCTTGACACAGAATGCAGTGAAAGTGGAAAAATAAAGCACTTGCATATGCTGGAGCAGGCACTCAAGATTTTAGGAGAAACAAATTGTTAGGCTGCAGTATTTTTTCTGCTATCCCACTTACATTAGGTAGCATGATAGATTTCTGACAATATGTTTTGTACCAGTTCAATGAATTTCCTAAATCCATTTCATCTGTCCAAATCAGATGAGGTAGATATATTCCAAATCCTTTTAGTCATAAGCAGGCAGAGTTACTGAGCATGTTCTAGCTGAACTGTGAGAAGTAAATGGGTCTAATCTCCTTGGCTCCATTGTAGTGTCAGGTACAAACACTGAGTACTCTTTGTGCTTTTTCTTAGCTTTATCACCCATCTACTGTTGATTTACTTCTTCAAATTCTGCTTCAGCAGTATATATCCATAACTGTTTTCCACTTTTTCATTCAATTTTTTTCTACTTTGCTTTTTTGCTTTATTGCTTTGCTGATGTTCACAAGAGATCATGATAAAATGGATTTTTTTGGACAGTGCAGGCTGTGTGGGGTTAAAAGTTATGAAATATTTCTTTTTGAGCCTCCTGAAAACCTCTGTGTACTGTGCATCTTTGATGTTACTTTTCAAGTAACATTTTTAGAACATGAAGACCATATTTCTTCTGAAATGGAAAGGCAATATACAGTAATTTCACGATTACAAGCCGCACTGACTATAAACCGCATCTCCGGGTGTTGGCAAATGTTTAGTTCTTTGTCCATACACAAGCCGCACCCAATTATAAGCTGCTCTGTCGTTCGCAGGGAGGACCTGTGTGCAACAAAGTTGCCAAATAGTAACAGAACCGCGGCATGGCGGGGTTTACTGGCTCGGCTCGGGCCGTGAGGGCTCGGGGCTGCCGACAGGGCCAGGTGGCCCAGCTTGGCACTGCTGCTTGGGGCTGGCTGCTGCTGGGCTCTCTTGCCCCGACCCGGCGCTGCGGTGGCAGCGGGGCACGGAACCCGCTGGCACCCGCGGCGGTGGTGGGAGGCGGGGATGGAGCCCCCCCGCTCCCGCAGCGGTGGCAGGCGGGGACGGGAACCCCCTGCCTCCCCGTGAGCCACGGGGCCAGCAGGAGGGAGCCCCCTGCCTCTCCCAGGCTGCGCTGCCTGAAGGAGGGAGCTCCCCTGCCTCCCACAGTAACCAATTCGTAACAATTGCGTAAAGCAGGGTTTTACTGCCAGGTGCTCGACTTGGCACTTCTGGGGTTGGAAATGTCAGAAAATTATTCACATATTGGCCACTCCTGAGCGTGAACCGCATTTCCGGGGTGGGAGCAAAATTTTAGTCAAAACGGTGCGGCTTGTAATTGTGAAATTACTGTACTTAAAATTTTCAAATCATGTACATGGGAAAATTTATATCGTGTTGTTTTTCTTAAAAGACAGTTTTTCTTTAGGAATTGCTCTAAAGAGATCTGATATTTTTGTTTTCATCTAAATGTAGCAAATGTAGAGAGAAGCCCATTCTTTCATTTGCAAAATCTTCTGGAAGTTTATTTGGATGTTGTATACTGAACGTCAGTGAAACTAGGTGAGTCTGAACAGTTTGGTTATTCTGAGCAACTTATGAATTAATTGTATGTGAAAAAAAGGATTAAAAAATTCTATTTGTAACTTAGAGTTCTAGGAGAAACTCTGGCATATAACCTAAAGTCTAGAGGATTAAATTTTTACATAAATTACATAGCCCAGAAAAAAAGAGCAGAGATTAAGCAATATATTCTTGGGTTTACATCTAAGGTAAAAAGCTGTGTATATACCAAATATCTAGTATTTATTAAATGAAGTTCTTGCATTCCATAAATTGTTTGATTATCTTCCCTTAGTATTTCTTTGTTCCTGTGGCTGTTCTCTGAGATGATGTTTAGAACCGAGCTAATTTCAGTCTTATAGTAGATCAATATTCCTATGTCATTAATCTGATTTTTCTCAATTCCCATAGTTGGATAGGGATTTAGAAATCAATTTGAGTCATTGCAGTAAAGCCATGATCATCTTTACCCCTTTTAAATTTTGTTTGATTTAGGGCAAGTTAAATCACAGTAGTAGTGCTTACAAACCTGTCTCAGACTATGCTACCTGAAAAAACCAGGGAAAAAACAATACTGACACCTCTGTCTGAAGGTTCAGAAATGCAAGAGTATTTTATCTTACTGTATTTAATATCGCAGGTAATAGAAGGAAATGAATAAAAAAATGAGAGAAGGGCTGAAAGAAATAAGGTAGAAACGAGAAGTAAAATATTTGAAGTGAGAAAACAGGACATAAAAGATGAAGTAAATAAGCAAGACAAGAGAAATGAAGCCTAAGGAATAGGGATATCTAGATTTATGTCTTCTACTGAATTCTGGCACAGAGGAAATAAATTTTTTGTGGAAACCAGTAGATGGTCTTTTATCATTATTTTGTGTTTCAATTGTGAGGCATTATGAAGAATGCTTACAGAAATCTTTCAGTGCCATCAGGTATTCCGTTTGTGACATGACATCTCTGTTGGTTAGTCTGATTTGAAAAGGTGGGGTATAACCCCACTGTATGCATTGCAATTGTAATTTGGATGATTAAAGCTGCTTTGGAAAAAATCTCACTGTTGTCTCCCCTTACCACTTGCTTGGCTCAGTGTGTTTGAACTACATTCCTTTTTCAAAAAACTAGTCTGTGAGTTCTGGTGCAGGTGTAGAGTGTTCTTCTGTCTGTATTGGGAACATGGAGTTCTGCATCAATCATGAAATTCCTGGAAAAAATTGAATGGTCCATGTGATAGTGATGTTTGCTTCTGGAGACCAGATGAAATCTAATCCAAAATAAACCTCTTGAACAGCTAGCATAGGAGTGTCAGCACCAGCTGCTTTGGTCTACTGATCCATTTCTGCGGTTTCAGATTACTTTCTAATGGGGACAGAGCCATAGATGTTCTCTTTGGTTATAGGTCAGTAGATGGGGGCAGTGAACCTCTAAGATATGTGTCTATGTTACAAGTCCAATCAGAAGTTTGGGTGCTGATTTTGAAAAATTTTGAAGTGCCAGGAATACTTTTTTCCAATTTTGGTAATACATGCTGTCAATGAAGCACATAAATACTATAAATGACAGTGGTTCAAACAACTAAATTTTAACTGCCTTTTGTAATTCTAATGGATTTGTTTGGGTTTTTTTCCATACTTATATTTTTAAATTGTTGAAGAGAGTTTTCTAATTTCTTTCATTTTTTAATTTTAGTATAGAATTCAAAAATACATATGCTTCCCACCCCAAATGTTTTGCTTGAGCTTCTTATCTGCTTGATAAAACCCCAAGGCCAGTGTTTTATGGCAGTCATTAGGTAAGAGCAAGACAAAAAATGAAAAAGAGATGGTCTTTGCAGGTTTTTGCAAACCCCTTTTCTTGCCTTAGCTGTCATGAATCATGACAGACTTTTTTTTTTTTTTTGCCTGGAATGAATTCCTGAGATGTTAAGGTGTTGAAAATCTAAGTAATATTTAGGTGCTGGTGTCAAATCATTTTATCTTGAAATAGCAATTGGAAGAGTGCTCTCCATCTGCCCTGTTTAATTTTAAGTTCTGAGTTTCCCAAGAATTTTGCATGCTTAACTGTAGTATAATATCCCACATATCTAAGCCAGTAATTAGGACTAAATTCAGCTATATTTCTTGTTTATTAGATATTTGCAGAATCTTGACCTTGGCTTTCAGCATTTTTTCCAGAAAATTTCCAACATTCAATTAAGATTTCTGTTGACAGGAATGTTTAGACCTACAGTCTTTTAATATAATCATTAAAATCCACCTGAAACTATTAAACTTGCAACAGCATAAGCTGCAGCAGCATTTTGAAACTGTTTGGAAAAAATCACTGACTTTGATGAAAACAACAAAGTTATTTGCAGTATTATTTAATTTGATCAAAATTGAGATATCAACCTCAATTTCAAATGAAGAAAAATGTTGACAGTCAAAATGTGAGTTGTAAGCCAGTAAGTTTTGAAGACTCCTCATTATTTTAAGTAATCTTGGCTTAAAAATATTTCACTGTTATGTTGAAGTACCTGTAGTTTTTTAATGTATTTAGTGTAAGTAAGATGTTTCAAGCTTTACCGTGTGCTTAAATACAATGTGGCTGTTTTCATTACCTTGTTGGCCTGAATGTAAAATTCATGTTAGTTTCAGGATTTCCTGTAAATATTGGTAACTTTTGGTATCCCATTCCACAATACTGGTGTTTCATAGACCACTATGGTCTTTGAAAGCATTCTCGCAATGTAGTGAGCAGAAGCGACTTAAATAAAACCTGATTGTAATTTTGGTTACTGATACATTAATTGTAAATTGAAATAGCTGTAATACTTATTTATAAATATTTTTAGTGTTACTTTAGAGCCCTATGAGGGATAGAACCACCCACTGTGAAGGGGCCTTCATCCGAGCAGTGAAAGTCTCTGATGGTGGGAGTGACTGCCAGAGTGGCTTCTGGATAGTCAGACAGGAAACTTGCCTTGACGTTGGGATCTCAAGAGTGCAGAGAAGACTTTGAGGGGCAGGAAATAAGCACTCAGAAGCATGTGTCTTGGTACATAGCAATAATGTGGTCTGATTGTTCTGTGAAAAATCTTGAGAATTGTAGAAGATAAACATTTAAAAACTGAGGAAGGGAGTTTAAAGTCATGCAAATGTAGCAAGTGTGGTCCTAAGTAGTTGATAGGATTTTTTTGTTGAGTATTATAGATAGTAAAAAGGACTAATAGTTCTCACAGAAATAACTTTGAGGACTCATTTGAAACATTTTAGGGTTTATATGGGGTGTCAGGATAGAATCTCAATTTCCAAAATACAAAAAGGAGCTGAATTTGTGACCTTTTCCCCACCCTTAATCTAATCTTGAAAATTCTTATCTTAAATATTGTAGCTGCAAAGTTTATAAGAACTTGGTGTAGAATTTCCTGATGCATGTTGTCTTTCAGTATCATGATTTTTAAATATTTTTGAAATAATGGGAGACACATGATAGAATTCTGCTATGAGCATTGAATTAGTCTGCAAGGTTGAAAGCCTTCATTATAAAAATTCCCGTGCATGAAGAGTAATATGCTCATCATAATTAATCAGCTTAATTTACAGTTAAATTGACTGGGGCCAGTATTTTGAAGATGATACTGATATATGAGAAGAAAGAATTTATTTGTCTTTTGCTATTTCACTGGTGACCCTCAGAAGGTGATTTCTGTAGGTTTTCTGGACTTAGCTTAGCACAAGCTCTGAAAGTTCAGAGGAGGGAGTGCATGCCTCTACTGCACAGGAGAATAAAGAAGAAGTGAAAAAATTTGGTATCTAAATAAATAGATAATGTTTTAGAAACACAGAATGTTAAAGAAATGTTAAATGTTACAGTGTTACTTTATACTACAATTTTTCTTTGAGCTTTGTTTACAGAACATTCAGAAATTGTTGTATTCAGTGCTCTAATGTTTGAAACAAGTAAAGATACTCTTCTTTTATTTTCATATAAGAATATATGCAGAGTGATCACAGTAAAATTGAATTAAATTTGGAGTTGATTTTATAGACTTTTTCCTGTTACCGTGTCGCTGTTTCTGTTTAGTTCATGCAGCACTATCTCTTTTGTTACAATGATGTATCATCTTTTCTACCTGAACGAGTCCAATACCGACTAAGGGCTGGCTGATTCTATTTCCTTTGAATACTTCCTTGTAGCAGGGTGGCAAAAGGATACTTAGCATCTATACCCCAAGTGGTTACTGAGTGTTTTGCCAAAAGTTTCTAGTGACAATAAAACTAAACTTGTTTTGTCTTAGTTTTAATCATTCTTGAGCCAAGAGTTATTTCTTTTATGTGTCAGTTGCAAAACTCTTCTGGTTTGTTGCCTTTTTGGGGCTTTCTGTTTTGGTTTGGTTGGTTGGATTTGTTTATTTGGTGGTTTTTTTTGCAGGGTGGGTAGTCCCCTTTCCCTGTTAAGGCACTTCTTGCCTTTGTAATATGGAGTACTTGTCCTTTGTCTCAAGTCTTGCAATCACTGGTATTCCAGTTAAACATAGATTCTTCTGTTGAAAGTTCTGACAAAAGAGTAACTCCAGTATTTACTTTAGTGAAATTCAAGTCTGGAATTCTGTAAGTATAGTGTTGAGTTTTTGTTTACAGTATAAGCTTGTTTTTTTAATAACAGGTAGTTGTATTGAGGGTTAAACTGAAGGACCTGGCAGACACTAGAATTCTAGAAAATTAAGTTCTTTATTTCTGTTAAAGCTTGTTAACTGTACTATTATATTAAGCATGCTAATGCAGAAGTGTATTTTGCCACATATTTTTTGGATGAAATCATAGACTTTGTTTGGAAGAGATCTTAAAGATCATCTAGTTCTAATCCCTCTCCCCCGTGAGTAGGGAATGCCATTCACTAGATCAGGTTGCTCAGGGTCACATCCAACCTGGCTTCAGACACTTCCAGGAAAACCTGTTCCAGTGCCTCAGCACCCTTTGAATAAAGAATTTCTTCCTAACGTCTAATCTAAATCTTTGCTGTTCTAATTTTAAACTGTTCCTCCTTGTTCTGTAATTATCTGCTTGTGTACAAAGCTGCTCTCCCTCTTTTTTAAAAGCCCCCTTCTAGTATGGGAAGGCTGCAGTGAAGTTTCTGTGGAGCCTTCTCTGCTTCAGGCTGAAGAACCTCAGCTCTCTCAGCCTGTCTTCAGTAGAAGAGGTGCTACAATCTTCTGATCATCTTTGTGGCTTCCTCTGGACCTGCTCTAACAGGTCTGCGTCTTTCTTGTGTTGAGGATCCAAGAGCTGGATACAGTCATCTCTTGTTGCTGACCTTCATCTGGACATAGAGTTATTGACCACAAACTCTTCTGGCTGTGTCCATCCATCCATCTAGTTTTCCCTCCAATAGTCCACCATTTAGACCTGTGTCTCTCCTTGGTAAAAAGGATGCTGTGGGGACCATGTCAAAAGCCTTACAGAAGTCTAGTTAGATGACATTGATTGTTCTTAATCTTGTCAGCTCTTGCTTCATCATTGAAGGCCACCAGATTGGTCAGGCATGATTTGCCTTTAGTAAAGCTGTGCTAGCTGTCTTTGATCTCCTCCTTGTGTTGTATGTGCCTTGAAATTGCTTCCATGATCTTCTCAGACACAGAGGTGAGGCTCATTGTTCTGTGGTTCCCTGTATCTTCATTTCTCCCCTTTTTAAAAAATACTACTGATGTTTCTGTTTTCCCAGTCAAGAGGGTTTTCATCTGACTGCCATGGCTTTTCAAATATTATAAAGAGTGTCATGGCAACATCATCTCATCAGGTCCCATAGACTTGTGGATGTTCAATTTAATCAAGTGGTCCTAAACTTGCTCTTCTCTTACAGTGGAAATACACTGAAATGACCATCCCCTAGTGCTTCCCATGTTTTGTTTTGTTCTTTTTTCAGCTACCTCATTAATTTTCCTTTCATTACCACTTTGTGGTCTCCAAAATGATGTGCAGGAGTTCTGGGGAAAGTGGTGGGTGGAGGTGAGGAGGAGGAGGAGCTACTTGTTTGGTAATTTTTGTCTTGGGCTGCATTTCAATGTTTTCGCTTAAAATTTTCCAGCTTCTCATTTTATGGAAATGTGAAGTCTCACTTTTTTCTTTTTGAAGATGCTTTCCAGTGAAGTACTGCCTACTCCATTTTTCAGGCAGGCAAACAGTCCACTCTTTACAAAAGCTTTACAGAATAATTTAGCTGTGCATGAGTCACCCATGCTGGGAAATTTAGACACCAGAAGCACTTCCACAGCTGCACAAATCATGGATTGTGCAATCAACTTGTGAAAAATAAAGTGGTGACTAGCACTAAATATTTTTGAAAGTGTTCTACTTACATGTATGCATGTACGTGATACAGATAATTATGTTTCATATGAAATACTAGCTTTCTGAAACACCTGTCATACGTTCTTTGGTGTTGCTCTTAGCAACTACTGTCATTTTTAAAAAATTATGTCCATTTGATATACCTGTATGGTTATAAGTGTTACAAATAGCTGCTGTTGGTGTAACTAATTTGTCAGATTTTCTTAGTTTCAGATTATTAATTTAGAGGAATATCTTTGTATAAGTATCTGTAGTAAGAATCATCCTAAAACCATCCAACTTGATGCTAATTAACATGGTGTTTTGGTAAATAGGTTGACTAAGCAGCACATCAGGTATATATATTTACATTTTGCATGAGATTCCCATTGACTCTTGAGTTCTGAGTTTGTTTTCATATCCAGAAGCTGATCCATGAGTCTGGATCACTGAATGAGAATGAATCGCATTCTGCCCAGAAGTTTAATTTGTCATGGATTGTCATGTGAGAGACAACAGCATATGGGAGACTAAAGATGTTTCACTTAAATATGATGCAGGCTTCTCAAGTACAGTAATTTCACGATTATAAGCCGCACTGACTATAAGCCGCACTTCTGGGTTTCAGCAACTTTTCATTCTTTGTCCATACATAAGCCGCACCTGATTATAAGCCGCATGTTACAATACAGAGTGTGATAAAAGGTATCTGTTCTGTCACCATCTGTTGAGGGTGGGGACAGTGATCCTTATCTCAATGGCAGATAATCTGCTAATGGGTCATCCATCGAAACCAGGCAGGGCATTGTTCTTTATCTTTTCACAACCCATCCTTCCTTCAGCCAGTCATTGTCTGCTAATGGCCCATTGAGTCCCACTGTGTGACTGATAAAGTTATTGCATCCCATTGAAAGTTGCTCCAGCCAGGGGGAAGAGCCCAACATTTCCTACCAAGATAAAAACAGAGGCTTTGGGACACTAAGGTAGCCCCTTTCTCCACTGGACTCCAGTGGAAAGCCGGATTTCTCCACATCATCACTGGACCTCCAGAGGGAAACTGCACCTTGTACAGGAGCACTGCTCCAACTGAATCACATCTGTCACTGCAGGAGGATGCAACCACCATTTAATGGGACTGCTGCCAACACCCTGCCTGACAGGGTGTCAGGTTGTACTCTGACTTTGTCAGGGTTTGGAGTTTGTTTCTTTGTAGTACTGTATTTCTATTTTAATTTCCCTAGAAAAGAACTGTTATTCCTAATTCCCATATCTTTGCCTGAAAGCTCCTTGATTTCAAAATTATAATAATTTGGATGGAGAGGGTTTACATTCTCCGTTTCAAAGAGAAGTTCCTGCCTTTCTCAGCAGACACCTGTCCTCCAAACTAAAACAGCAACTTTTTGTTCTTTGTCCATATATAAGCCGCACCTGATTATAAGCCGCACTTTGGGTTCGGACCAAAATTTTAGTCAAAATGGTGCGGCTTATAATCGTGAAATTACTGTAGTAACTATAGTGCTCATTTCTTTGAGCACAAATATTAAGCTTGTTTTTTTCCCTAATTTTGCTCTCTGATTGTGAATTAACAAATGGTGTAGGCCAGCATGAAATGCCACTGTTGCTGAAAGATGTCTAACCTGGTGATTTGCTGCCTCCCCTTTCCCTGTGCCAACACAGCTTTTGGGCAGTCATATGGTGAAACAAATGTAGTTGATTTAGCTGAATGAAACAACATTTGAGTTAGTTTGGGACTTGACCAGTTTTCAGCTATGTTGACTGATCACATATTAATGCTAGCTGAAAAGAGGGAATTTCATGTAGCCATGGAAATGAGTGGTCAGAGTAATGATCAAAGGCTAACATTACCCAAACTTTTGGCTTATCAAGGAGATCGGTAAAAGTGCTTGCAAATACAAGTAGCTATTAGGTTGCCACATGCCTGGTCTCTGTAGCCATGTAGTTACCTGTGTGGTCTGTGTATTGCTCTTGCTGTCTTTCATGTGGTAATTCTTCATCTGTGGACAGATTCAGAGGAAGTACTTAGTCTTCCTTCCCCCACAGTCTAGGTAAATACGCTGACCACGAGTTAGGAATAAGCCTTTGTCTCCTATTTAGAGAAAACCAACCAACCAAAGAAGAAAGGGCGAAACAAAACAAGGAAAAAGCCCACAACAAAACAAAACCACCACAAAAATGCCTTGAATTCACTTTGTTTAGTTGTCTGGCACAGTGTGCCAGTTCCCCTCTGACCCATCCATCACTTTTTCATGTGGGCATAAGTGAAAAGCAGAAAGATGTTTCTGGATGTGCTAGGTAATTGTAGCTTAAAGGAGTAAGTTGATGATATAAGATAATTTAATGTCCCTTTAAATTGATTTAAGACTCATAAACTATATCATTTGTGGACTGTAAAGGGTGAGGATGAAGAAGGGCAGCAAGTAAGATTACAGCCATGCACTTCAGGAGAGCTAACTTTTGCCTATCAGGGATCTTCTTAAAGGAATCTAATGGGAACAGGAATCCAAGGGAGCTGGTTGATATTTAAGCAAGTTGGACAAATGGGGGCAGGAGACCTGCATGAATGAATGAATGAATGAATGAAAAATGACCTGGTGTCATTTTTCAAGTGTAATCAGGAAACACACAGGAGATGGAAACAGGGACAAATTGCTTGGAATCACTGTAGAGTGCTTGTCAAAGCAGAAACAAGACAGGAAAGGCCAAGACCCACCTGGAATTAAATCTGATTGAGGATGTTATGGATAGCAAGAAGGGCTTCTTGAAATGCATAAATAACAAAAGAAAAGTGTAATATAATGAGACCCTCTTACTAAATGAAAGGGGACCCTGGTGACAGAGGATGCAGAGAAGGTGAATGGAATGCCTTCTTTGTATTGGTCTTCACTGACAAGACCAGCTGTCTGGAATATCTGGCTCAGGAGACCAAGGTAAAGGAATGTTGGAAGGAAAACTTTCCTTCAAGGAGGTCAAGGAGGATTGGGTTAGAGAACATCCAGATAAACTGAACAGTCACAAGTCCATAAGCCCTGATGGATTGCATCAACAAGTGCTGAGAGACTGGTGGACACAATTATGAGGCTGTTCATGAGATGTCAGGGCAATCAGGAGAAGTACCTGTGGACTGGAAAAAAGCAAATGTCATCCTCATAATCAGAAATGGCAAAAAGGAGAGCCCAGAGAACTACTGGCCAGTCAACCTGATCTCAATCCCTGGAAAGGTGATGGAATGTCTCGTTCTGGAGACTGTCTCTATCCATGTGGGTGACAAGAAGGTGATCAGGAGCATGTATTCACGAAGGACAAATCATCCTTGGCCAACTTGATTGCCTTTTATGATGAAGCAGTTACCTGGAGAGATGAGGGGAGAGCAGTGGATATTGTTTAACCTCAACTTAAGCAAGGCTTTCAACACTGTCTCTCACAACATCCTGGTATGTAAAGTCAGGAAGCATGGTCTGGATGAGTGGACAGTGATGTGGATTGAGAACTGGCTGACCCCAGAGAGTCACTATCAGTGACACGGGTCTGGTTGGAGGCCTGACACTAGTGGTGTCCCCTGCTATTCAATACTGGGAATTGTTTAACTTATTCATCGATGACTTGGATGAAGAGGCAGAGACATCCTCAGCAAGTTCACTGATGACACAAAGCTGGAGGAGCAGCCAATACCCCAGAGTGCTGTGCTGCCCTTCAGAAGGGCTCAGCAGGCTGCGGAGATGGGCAGAAAGGAAATTCAATGAAGGCAAGAGCAAGGTCCTGCACCTGGGAAGGAGTAACCCCATGCACGAGCACTGGAGACTGACCTGCTGGAAAGCAGCTGTACAGGGAAAGACCTTGGGGTTCTGGTGGACACCAAACTGTCCATGAGCCAGCCATGTGCCCATGTGGATGAGAAGACCAGTGGTGTCCTAGGGCACATTGGGAAGGGCATTGCTGGGAGGCTGAGGGAGGTGATCCTGCCCCTCTGCTCAGCCCTGGTGGGGCACATCAGGAGTGCTGTGTCCAGTTCTGGGCTCCTCAGGACAAGAGAGACATGGAGCTCCTGGAGCAGGTCCAGTGGAGGGCAACAAAGATGATTTAGGGACTGGAGCAGCTCTGTTGTGAGGAAGGGCTGAGGGAGCTGGGCCTGGAGAAGAGAGAGCTGAGAGGGAATCTTAAGAATGTATGTAAATACCTGCAGGGAGAGTGCTGAGAGGATGAATCTCAGCTCTTCTCTTGCCTAGCAGTGGCACGAGTGGCAATGGGCAGAAACAGATGCACAGGAAGTTGCACCTGAAAAGGAAGAACTTCTTTGCAGGTTGTAACGTTGACTGGTGCCAGGCCCGAGACAGAGACCTGGCACTCTAAGATCCATGTGACAAAAAGCCCTTTATTGTTCTCAACTTCACCTTAAATACCCATCCTAATGTTCCTTGGCAAGCACTTACGATTGTTTGAAAGTTCAGGCTGCTCAGCTCTGTGACCAGTAGCTCCTGCAACTTGGGCTGGAACTCACTGAGTCAGATCCCTGTCTGGTTCCAAATCTGTCCTATCACTGTTCCCTGGAGGCCTGTCTTTCAGACCAGGCTGCTTCTCTCATGTCTTGCCCAGCAACAAACCAGCTTGTTCTGTGACACAGGTGAATGAGCACAGGAACAGGTTTCCAGAGAGTTTCCCTCACTGGAGATACTCAGGAACTGCCTGGACACAACCCTGCGCCCTGTGCTGTAGGATGATCCTGCTTGAGCAGGGAGGTTGGATGGGGTGACCCACTCCGGTCGCTCCTAGCCTAACCCATTCTGTGATTCTGTAATAAAGGCATTGGGTGCAGAAGTAATTTGCGTAACTTCTTGCAGACCCTCTTGGCCAACTGTTGACTTCCTTGATTTCCGAAAGTTTGAGAATGGCATAATGAGAACAGAGCAGGAAATTTTGACTGAAGTTCTCTCTTGATTAGTCAATTTTTTATCTAAAAACTGTAAGTGTTAATTTGAATGTGAAAGCTAATAAATCTTCATTGGGTGTTTTTTTTTCTGGTCTAGGATAGAATTTTAGAATTTGTGTGAATTTCATCATATCTTCTTAGCATCCTTTCCCTCCTTTTAAGACATATCTGCGTGCTAAAAGTCTGGCAGTTGACGTACTCATGTAATGTGTAGGTTTGTAGGTTATTTCAGGAAGAGTAATTGAGGTGGATAGCTGAACGTTGTTGCAGTAATAATAACAACGATGAAGTCTCATTTTCTAAACTTAAACCTGCCTGTTTATATCAACACCAAACAGAAATTTTGCATGGAATGGAAGAAGAATGTCCTTGGTGTTATCTTGCTTTGAATGTGTAATAATTATGTCTGTTGAAATTGATAATTAATTTTCTCCAGGACGGTTTGCAAAAAGTAGTTGACTTTCTGTATTTAGTAATTCCTCCCTTTTATTATTGGGATAGAGGAAAACCAATGTTTGACTCTTTGATCTGTCTGATTTCTTGGTGAATGATCATGTTTATTTTCCAATATAGGAGTTAAATGTTTAATAAATTTTTCTTCTTTGGTTTGATTTCTTAGGATTCTTTCTAGTATTTTTGCTTTGATGAAGATGTGACAAACCATTTTAGACAAATTGATTGTTAAACTAACACTTGTGTCTGATACAAAACATCTAAAAATTCATAATGCTCAGTTTCATAAATGTACAGATTTTTAATTGGATTGATTATTTCAAAGTGTTTTTAACTCCAGGATAGATATCTGTTCACTGTATTTTAAAGTTTTTTTTCTTCAAATTTCTGTTAATATTGAGAAATCATTTAGTGAGGATTTTTTTTTTATTGTCTGGTAACTTTATTCTGTAGAAAAAAAATTATTTGTGTGTAGTGAATAATTTCATGGGATAGTTATAATATTCTTTGGAATTTAAACTAGAATGTACATGTGGAATTTTTTCACCTTTTGAACTTCTGACAAAAAGTGTCAATTATCTACCTGCTCAGTTCCATCTAAGAGGCTGGAAGAAGGAAGCTTGGTTTTATTTGTTCATTGTAAAATGTACCAAATGTACGTGGGTCCTGTTAGAGAATAGCAGACTGCAGATTTTATACCATCTATAGCACTTTTTTCCTCAGCACAATAAACTTTAATTTAGGATTTGTTCTTCAGCTGGCTAGCTGACTGCCGGTTACATCTGCCAGAATTCCATTAAAGGAATTTACACAGGGATGTGAAAGTTTTCAGATTTGGATTGTAACACTAACAGGTTAGTAATTAGCTTCTCTTGACCTGAACTCCTATTGTGAAGTACTGGTTTTGGTTTAAGCACTATTTAAAGAAACACTAGGTGTACTTTCAAGCCAGACTTGATTATGAAATATATATTGTATTTGAGATGTGCAAACACAACGCAATGTACCCTGTTACAGAACTAGGAGTGGGAGATGTGGCTAAGAGAGATGTAGCTAACAGTACAGAGGATACTGTTTCTTAGCTGTGCCAATTTTCAGAGGTAGATGGAGTCACACTTTTAAAATACAATCTTTATTATTTTGTTCTTATTAAAACTGTGTGATATGTGTGTTCTTTTAAACACATAATTTCACAATCTGCTTCAGTGTGTGGCCAGACATAAAGGGGTGTGCACCTCCAGTGAAAGCCAAGGAGGGGTGGAGCCTTAAATAAATGGGAACAAGTGGGATCATAACATGTAGCCTCTGTCTTTTTTGTACACACTAGTTGCACATGAGCTGCAAACATTATTTCTGCCACTTACTCTTGCAGCTTTATTACTGGAGGAAGGGAATCTCTCATAAGGAACTGTATATACAAATGACTCAGAAAATATTTTAAATGAGACCACAGAATAATAGCAGCTGGTTAGCTATTTCAAATTTATCTTATAAACTTGGGTTTGTACTATTTTTCTGATTTGGGGAGCTTGTTCACTGATGGCTCCAAAATTTGTATTGTATCACTTTCTTTTAGTATCTTTGTTAGTAATTTGATGCAGGCTTGTAAACAACACCTCAAGTGTTTATAAGTGTAGTTAGTTGGAATCTTGGAAGGCGAAGATAATACAGGCAGCCTGGAAAGGGATGGAGGGGAAAGATCCTGGTAAGTGCTTCAGGACCTCACAGCCAAGGACCAATTATTAGACACCTGGCAACCTGCTGAGTGCTTTCCTGGTCACCCTCAGGGAGCTGGAGGGAAGCCAGGCTCAGGCAAAGAGCCCAGATTGCTAGTGAATTCCTGGTGAGGTGGCAGGTCTGAGGATGTTTTGAGAAGTCAGTTTGGTGAGTCAGAGACCAGGTCATTGGGGTACATGGACAAGTGTGGGCTACCTTTGAACGTATCATAAAATAGTTCAGGTTGGAAAGCACTGTAAAGAGCATCTGGTTTCAATGTTTCCTTTTTTCCAGTCAGCTGGAACTTAGCTTGATTGCCATGACTTTTCAAATATTATGGAGAATGGCTGTGCAAATACATCAACCAATTTCCTCTCGGCTCCAGGATGCATCTTATCAGGTGTCATGGACTTAAATGCAATCCGGTTCTTCAGCTGATCATGAATCTGATCTTCCCCTAGGGGAAGGAACCTTTTTCTCTAGTTTCTGTCTTGCGGTCCACCCATCAAGAAGTGTGGGAAGAGATGTTGCAAGCTAAGACGAAGCAAAAAAGTTATTGAGTTACCTTAGCCTTCTTCCCATCTGTTGTTACCAGTTTACCAACCTTGTTTAGAGGGTGTCACTCTCTTCTTTGATCTTCCTTTTCTGATTAATATACTTATGAAAGTTTATCTTGTTATTCTTTGCATCCTTTGTCAAGTTCAGCTCCAGCTTTGCCATGACCTTCCTCATTCCATTCCTTCACAACTGGACTGCATCACAACTGGACTGCATCCCTCTACTCTTCCTGGGATACCTGTCCTGGAACAGAGTAGAGGGATGCATTTATGTCTTGCCCTTTAATTTGACCAGCAGTCCCTTCTCATCCTTTCTAGACTCTTGCTCCCGCTTTCTTGTACTTGGAGATCATTAACTCTTGTTCCCTATGGAGGACATCCTTACAGATCTGCCAGCTCTATTGCTCTCCCTTGTGCCTGAGGCAGTTTCCCTGGGATTCATATTGGCTAGCTCCTGAGGCCTAACTTCACATCCCTCAAAACTGCAAGCTCCAGCAATAATCACTGTAGCCCAGGTAAAGGTCTGAGGCTTATTTGCTTGCATCTTCACTGCGGTCTGGACAAGGACTAGGGAACTGCACTGTATCAGGGAGGGAGCTTACAGAGCCATCTCTGTGTTGAGTAAGGGGAAGGAGATACAGACTGCAGAGAAGGGTAGAAGAGTGGCCACAGAACAACTGGTCTAGCAGAGATCAGCCCAAATGATTTGGAGCAAAGGAGTGATGGGCAAGGGTGTTTTTCTGTGAGCTGAAGAGATGGAAATTACAAATGTCAGTCAAAACTGTCATCAGTCCCAAGTCCTAGAGAAATCTTTCTCCTGATGGTGGGACAGTCTAATACATGAAGCATGCAGGAGAGAATTGCTTTTTCTTGTAATCCTCGTAATTCATGTTTTTATGAAGATATTATTTGCAGTCACTTTTGAGCAAATTTGTTTGAGCAGCTTGTTGAGGCCCATTACCTTGTCAGGGAATAGACCAGGGCACATCTGTGTGACAAACTATTTCTGAGAACTTAACCTCTCTTTGCCTCTGTTATCATGTTTTCTGCTACTCAGGGTGATGTAGCCTCTTCTAGCTGCTGTGGACTTTGTATGATGGTATGCAAGTAGTATTCACTCTTTCAAATGTCATTATAACTCAGCTGAATCGGTGATATCACTAACTACTACCATAACAGGCCTTCTGACAGGCATTTAACCTCTCCTGTAGACTGCTTGGACTTACCCTCTTCCCAGAAGTCCTTCAGTAGCAGACATGAGACTACCGTTCAGGTAATGGCAACTCACACCACCAGTCTTCTGTTCTACTGCACTTTCTCCATTATATATCCCTGAGTACTCCCTGAAAAGGTGATGACCTAAGGAAGCTGCTCATCCACAGCAGACTACTCAGGGCCACTCACAAATTTTCCTATTAAAAACCATCTGGGATACGTCCATGCTAGAAGCAACCCTTTCATCAGTTGTCCTGTGCAGCACTGGAAGATGAACACCTGCTGCTATTGCCTGTTTTACCTCAGGAAATGACATTTCTAGGATGTGTCATCGCTTCTGCACAAGCACAGACCAAAACTGATTTGTTGATGTGGTAGAGAAGAGCTTGCAATATGTGACTATTCCCAGCTGCTGGAATAACCGGTTCAGCTGCAAAGTTTGAGCAATGTTCCTTGAAGTTCCTTTTAGCCCTATCTTTTGATTATTTTTTTTTTCTGATTGCCTTTTTTTTTTTTTTTTGGTAAAAAAGAAGACATGTCAGTTTTAAAAACATAGTATTTTCACAGACAGCCTTTGATTAGCAAGAAAAGATTAAAGATTAAGTCATTACCCTAACTTGCTTTCTACTGGTGTATGTACCATTGGAAGCAAAGGAGCAATCACCTTGAAACCTTCTTGCTTGTTCTATTAGACCAAACTATATGTGACTAGAGGGCAGAGCAGGTGGTTATGGTTTATCTCTCTAAAAATCTCTTGCTCTAAAAAATGCTATGGGTCCTGGAGGGAAACTAAACCAGAGCAAATTCTTTCTGTTCTCCTTCCCTCTACCCCACTTCTCAAAAAGAGAAATGTAAAGAGAAAAATGTCTGGGCTGGAGGTAATCCAATGAAGCAAAAAGCAAAGTGGAAAAGATGAATGATAGTGATGGGCTGTTCTGGGCAGGAGAAAATGACTGGATCTCTGCTTGCCCTAATTATGGTATAATGTCCTAGTAGAGTAAAACCTCAGAAATTAATAATCCAAATGATCAGAAGGTCATGGAAAGAAGTATCAGGAAGGTTTGTAATTATCTTCAGAATCTCTGTAGTGAACAGGGCTTCTGATGCTGTGCTTACACTGGGAGTCAGGTTCTGCTCAGCTGTTTGCTCAGTGTGATGTTTCTGCTCTTGCTCAGTCTTACCCTGGTGGGTGACTAGTGTTAGAGCTCTGCAGGGCACTGGGTGCTGTGACTTTGAGTCTTTAAACAAGATCTTCTCTACAGCTAATCCTCAGTGATTTTAATAACTAGTTTGCTCCCCCTGACAAAATTGGTTTATAGTACAGAAATCAGGTTGTATTAAAGAAGTTAATATATTTCTGTTTGAAGAAACTGTAGGATTGGAAAACTGTATTGCTTCACATATTCTTCCTGTGATACTCCTGGTGTGAAATTTTTTGTCTTAATAATACAAGCCACCTCACATTATTTCTGAGGGCTGTAATCTGCGAATACTTATTCTTCTTCAAAAATAATTGTCAGTGTTACCATTATGGTGAAGTGCTGGAGACGTAGGGATTTCAGTTACTGGCTCTATACAAAATGAAATACAGGCAATACATTCACCATTGTCCCACTCATTTTTCAGTCCAGTCCTGACAGAACATCTGTCATTAGCAAGACTGTACTGTAATTTTGTAGTTTTTTCAATCTTTGAGTATGTTTCCAGTATTTTATATTACCAGTGTGCATTTCAGTATTGATAATAAAATTGGACTGTAGTACTGAAATTCTTTCAGTCTAAAAAATGGAATTTTTTACCAGATGGTGTGGGCTTTATTACCTTAGGTTGGATTATGGCTTTTTACCCTGTAACTTATTCAGAACCTTTTTTATGTGGCCAAGCAATGACTTGAGACCCAATAACTTATTTCCTCTCCATGAGTGGCAAGTCAACATAGTGCAAAATTCACAGTATTGCTAGTTTTTTGCAATTTTTCTGCAGATTGAGCAATTTTGTGTAGTAATGCTTTGCATATCCTTGGCAGCAGGCTAAGATTTTTGATTAAGGATCTCAGCTTCCTTTAAGTTAGTAAGTTTCTAGCTGCCTTGGTTACAGAAAACTTAGAAAACATGTCTGAATGTGTTCAAAACACATAGGATCAAGTGACAGACACACAATTTATTTTTTTTTAAATCAATGAGTTGTGGAGACAGAATGCTGACCTTTGAACACTTGTGGCTGCCAGTGCTGGCATGTAGGCGTTTTAACCTTTCTGCTGGCTTTCACACACATGCCATTTCTACTGAGTTAGAGATCTATGTGGTTTTGGCAACAAAAGCTTTTCCACTGTGATTAGCTTCTCTTTTGGTCTGACTTAAGCTCGCTTGTTTCATTTATGATACAAGCATATTCCTTTCTTGCTCTTCTTAAAATCCCTTTTTGAAATGTGTGTAAGAGCTCCCTTTTTTGACAAAGATGGTTCTTTGATTAAGATCTGTGATGTTTATCTTAAGTGTGTAACTGTTTTAAAAGAAATGTACCTCTACATGCTGCAGACAGGAGGTCTAACATTTTTGTGATTAGAACTCTGTTAGGCACTGGGTGAGAACTGGCAGAGTTGTTGCACTACAAGCAGTTTAAAAACACTGGTTTCATGTTGCAGACTTCCATGGGACTCTTTGTCACTATTAATGTTTGCACTTGTCAAATGGAACAAAACAGAATAGGAGAGGAGGCTGTAAGCACCTAAAAAAGTAGGTCAATGGGCCAGCAGGTTATTTGGCCAGACAAGAACGAGTGGCTTCATTGAATCATGCTGCAATTATTTCTCTCCTGTTGGCAGATTGTTCTGCTATGCTTTAACTTCCTATGTTAATATTTGCATCTGTATTTTAACCCCTTGAGAACCTCTGTTAGGTGCAGGAGAAGGCACTTAACTTTTCAAATCAAGGAAGTGATAATTCTGGTGCTTTCTGTAAAAATCATCAATTAATTTCTGAGTAGCATAACTTTAGTTTGTAGATCCCAGCTTCATTTTTAGAATTTAATATACTTTTAAATAAAATTTTTCAGAAATGGAAGAAGTACATGTTACAGTGAATTTGTTTTATTTTAAACCAGTAAGCAAGACAGATGGAAACAGGGATGAGAGGAAAAAACCTGATTTCGTGTAGCTTAAAAATGTGGAAAGCAGCATAGTTCAGGGGAAGTAACTAAATAAAATGTAATGGTCTGAAGAGATTGGAAGTAGGTGATCATTTAGGTGAACTCAGTGCTGAGTTTTTGTTTGGAAGAAGTGCATTTGTGAAGCAAGTTTATGGTACATTCTAGGAATTGATTTTGAAGTGGGTTTTGAAACAAAATGCTAATAGCTGTGTTTGAGGGAGAGGCAAAAGTGCAATGGGCCAACTTTGCTAGTTGTCAGCAGCAACAACATTCTACATGTACTGGAGTCCTGAGAATAGCAATTCTGGAGACTTGGAGAGGAGAAGATGCAACAGAGAAAGCAAGAAGAGACCGTAATAAGAACTTCAGTGAAATGATGTTTAAATAATGGCGTATAAAAACCACTTTAGGTAGTAAGTGGACGTGAAGATGTAGATGGTATGTGTGATACCAAATTCAAAAGTGGAAAGAACATCAAGACTCAAGATAGATGTAAAGTGATGGCTTAAAGCCAAAATAACACTGTGTCAGAATTTCCTGCTTATCAAGAAGAGCTTTAAAGCAATGTCAATTCAGACGTAGTGAAATACTTGAGATATTTTTCATAAGTAGAATATTGCATTTAGAGATTGCTCTCATTGAAACAATTGCTTGTCTTTATTAAAAAAAGAAGTAGATAATTTTTAAATTTGCTGATTTTAAAGCTCTCCATTGTTATTTTTTGACAGTTCAGAATTTGTGTTCTTTGGAAGAGGATACATCTAATTCCACATTGATCTTCACAGGAAGCAGGTTTCGTCCCTAAACATCATACTTTAACAAGTCCCAAAGTGTAAAAGGTAAAACTGTGTTCCTATAATTAATAAGGTTCCCATGGCTTTCAGTTATCAAAATTGACAGACTGAGTAGCAGTGTTAAGTAGTGTCTTTTGTTCTCCAGAACATGACTGAATTTGAATCTTGGAAATAGACATAGTCCTTTATTAACCTAGTGTTTACTTTCAGCTTGACTGGTTTTGGTGGCATTATCTCTGCAGTCTTATCCTTAGCCTTTATAATCACTGAGAGTGTTCAGTGTCTTGCAAATTTGGATGCAAAGACAGAAGTATGAGACCTTGATAGATGAAAAACCAGTGTGCTACAGGTGCATTTCCTGTACTTTTCAGTACTTTAAACTATTTGTCTTGGATACCAGATCTAGGTTGCTGTTTCTGACATAGGATCTGTAAATTGTAGTGAATGATTTTGTTGAATTCTGGGAATTGAGTGCTCTGTTAAAGTGAAAAATACTGACTTTTAAATATTCTAATTCTGCATAATGAGTATGTCAGTTATGTCACAGATAAAAGTTTTCTGTATTTAGCTGTACAGGTGTTTTTCTTTTGCAGATTAGGGAAAGCGTATAATTTATCTTACAGAATTTCATATTGCTCTCAGTCCCTATAGTTTTAGGTACCATTTTTATATAGAAATTAACATAGGGCTAGAAGTGTAATTAATGCATGGCTACATTAGTGCTTACCGTGTAAGCTAAATGAAAACAAGTTTATAGCTCTAGTCTTGGTTGTAACTTAGTTCCATGCCAGTCATGATAGTTAGCTTTTACTGCTGAGCAACCTGTCTCTTATTGCCCACGTTTGACAAAAATTCAAACAGACACTTCTTCATAATTTACTTTTCTCATACCATTTATGGATGGTTTTCAAATGGCACAACTCTGTTACTTGGTCTACTAATTTGGGGAATTTAATCTGCCAGTATGTCCAGTGCAGTTGTTATTTTGAAGAATTGGAGGGAAGAAGTGGTTTGCTGCCAGTGTGTCTTCATAGCATTAGATTTTGGAGGATGAAGGCAAGACAAGGATGGTCTGTACTAATTGAAGAAGTGGAGTGTTTCGACAGAAACACCAGCATACTTTGTGATGTGCCTTGAAAGAGATTCTGCTGCAGTACAGTTCTCCCATTTTACTTTCCTGTTGCACTCAAGTTATGAAAATTTGTGGTGAAAATGCTATTCTTGTGAAGGAAACCCACACAGTATGTGACTGTTATAGATGCAGAGACAGTTTGGTTGAATCACAAGCTTTCTTCCTCAGTTCCCTCATCAGGCATTTGCTGCCATATTTCTTCTGGTATTGACATTGCAAGTTCCACTGGTTTTAATACTCTCAGAAACAAACAAATGTTTCTCAGAAAATATTGAGTCACTAAATGGACTAAGATAATCTTCTTTGAAATAAATAGCTTTTTTACTATTAAGTTTGTAGCGTACTAAAATTCTTGAAGATCAGCAAGTTCAACTCGTTTAAAACTTGCTGCATGTAGTTGTTCTCTAATTGCTGCCAGTGTTAGAATCTTGCTGCT
Organism: Catharus ustulatus; assembly: GCF_009819885.2. Classification (NCBI taxonomy): domain Eukaryota; kingdom Metazoa; phylum Chordata; class Aves; order Passeriformes; family Turdidae; genus Catharus; species Catharus ustulatus. Next base: position 47,576,587 of record NC_046225.1, read on the forward strand.
CCATGACATGCTCCATGCTGACCTCTCATAACTGACTTCTCCGTATGAAAGAAACCGGTTTAATTTTGTGTTTGAATTTAACCTTTTCATAACCTGTGTTATATTCTTTTTCTCACTATTAATATTTCATTCGCATTCTTAGCTCAAACTCAAATGCACATCTGGAAAACCAAGAGCTTCCTGTCATGAGTAAATGACTGCTTTAAGAAATGGTCAGATTAAATTTCTCACAGTACAGAGATCACATTCTAATTTGTATCTTTATGTTATCTTTTCACGTGTCTATGATAACAATGTGCTCAAGAAAAAGTACAGTAAGAACAAATTAGAGTTGTAAAGTACTGTATTCCAAATGCTTTCTGTTTGCGCTGTTTCTAAATAGAATGTACTGCTAAGTGTATTTAACATCTGTTCAACCTTCAAACTTATGAGGCTTCTTTAGGAAAAAGTGAAAATAAAAATTAAAAGCTATATCTGAATTCAGAGTCATAAAAAGGTTTGTATTAGTTTAGTACAGACTTATTTACTGTAGCCTTTAATAATGCTCTCTTGAACTCTGTCATGTAAAATGAGATATTAACGCCCAGGTTATGCTGGTAATGGAGACTGCTTTAGAGAAGGTTGGAAGAGAGGGGAGGATTAGGAGTATGCTCTAATCAAGAACACTTGTTTTCTCTCAGTCACATTTTGATATTTTTTCTTCTCTTATAGGCAAGCGTACAAATGTCTACCACAAGACTAAAGTGTGATATGTTATGTTTTTTACCATAAGCACCCATAAAATGAGCTCCATTGCAGACAGGTATGTTAATGGATGTGGAGAGTTTTGGGAGAATTACTGTTCAGTTCTTTTTTAAATAGTCTTTTTTGTATGATTAATACATTTAGATGTTAACTTATGCAAAAATTAAAGTATGAGGTTTTGGTTATTTTTGACAAATTAGTTTGGGATTTGTTAGATGTGTCATTTTGTAGTCACTGGAAATAGTGATTTCAATTGCTTGAGGTTAATCTTAAAATGCATTACTTGTTTTCAGCCATGGAACAACATCTGTGCAAGTTGAGCTGGTTTTTAATGTTTACTTGAACTTTTAATTTTTTAGTACTTCAGTTTTTGATTAAGAAAAGCAAATACACTTAAATGATTAGTGCTGCTGTAGATGATGGTAAAGTGACCTGCTAACCTATTTCAAGGGAAAAGTAATAGCTGAGGTATGTTTTCCAACTTGATTCCTTGAGCTGCACTCTCTTAGCAGCTTAGATGAACATCTGTATTTAATATCCTGTATATTAGCATTTTTGAGACTTTGGGAAATGAAACTTGCATCTAATTTATGTCAAGCTAAACATAATTGAAAAAAACAAGGATAAAAGTAAAGGGTGAAACTTCTGTAATGCTTGTCTAACTTGTCAGTTGTTCTAGTGAAATTTTGTGGCATGTCACTGAAACTTCAGCTTTTTAAATATATGAATTGCTTCTAAAAACTTGATGTTTGTGTAGTAGCATACAAAATAGTAACTTCCTAACATCACTGCTTAAAATAATGTGCAGTACAATTGCCTGATGGTTTATAAATCAGAGAGATGAGGTAAGCATTTTAGAAAGGTTGTTTGGCTTAAGGGAAGGAAATATTAGGATAAGAGATTCCATGATAGACGCACAGAGGTCAGTGTGGGCAGGACTAAATAGACTAAAAGCAGGGAGAAGTTAGCGAAATAACATGTGAAAGTCCATTATACAGCAGTTTTGGAAAACAGAACTGTTTTTGACTTGACTTTCAAAGCAAAAGGAAGTGAAACAAAGGAATTGTACGATGGATACTGAGGCATCTTCAAAGGAAAACACATTCTTATTTTGGTATTTTAACACCTCTTTAGCAGTAGATGGACATTTGTCAAGCTAAGAAAGTTATGAGATACATACCGAGGAAGCAAATACAATGTGGATAAAGTATAATGTATTCCTTAGGTCTCTTCCACTAACAATATTTCAGCATTTATGAAAAGTACATTTTCAGTGGTTGGATTAGAAATTGCCAGTAAGTAAAAATAAATTGCGTATGTCCTCTCTCATGTTTTCAAAAGGGAATGTAATGCAAGTAATCAAATTTAAACCTTGTTCAATTAAGTGTTTGTATAGGGCTGTAAGTTCTTTTGAGAAACAGTCTGAGAATCCTTTGAGCTCTGTCAGAAGTATAAGGGGTTTTTTTGCTTTTTATTTAGTAAATGCAAGCAGAACGTAGAAGACAGCTTCAGGTTACTGATGATGGTCCTCATGAGACATCACAGTAAAACAATTCCTTGCTTTCTTGATGTGATGGAGGTGATGATGGGGAATAGTCAGTGCTTTCCCTTTCCTCCTTCTTTGTGATTTGACTTCAAAGGAGAGGTATTCCCACTTCAACAGTTATTTCTTTATGTTTCTTTCAGAAATGACGGAAGCATTTTTGATGGGCTGGTGGAAGAAGATGACAAAGATAAGGCAAAAAGGTAAATTTTAAAGTTATTTAAAGCTAAGCAATGTCCTATACTTGTATGCTTTAACTTACCAGCATGATTTCTAAACAATAAAAAGGTTATTCTTACAAATAAACATATTGCTCAACAGCATTCCTTCTACTGTGATTTCTCAGATATATTGTATATTTATAATTGTGGTTCAGTTATTTGTGTTTTGTAAAAGGATACTTTATTCCAAAGGCATTGCTGCACTGTTCCTTGAGGAGGAAGCCATTCTTCAAAAATAATGTCTGAGGTAGTGAGGAGGTGTTTTTGTAAGAGTTATCACAGCAGAAATTCTTAAGGGGCTGTTTGCATCAGGAACCTGGCAGTAATATGCAGCTTATAAGAAAGTCTCATGGTTTTTATAAAACATTTTCTGATTTGCTTTTCAGAGTGTCTAGAAACAAGTCCGAAAAGAAACGCCGAGATCAGTTTAATGTACTTATCAAAGAGTTGGGTTCCATGCTTCCAGGAAATGCTCGGAAGATGGATAAATCCACTGTGCTGCAGAAGAGCATTGACTTTTTACGGAAGCACAAAGGTAACAATAAACGTTATTTATAAATTCTTTACTTTTTAAGAGATACTCAGATATTACATAAAAATATTAGAAATTTTGCAACTTCTTTAAGGAATTTGTCAAAAAAATGTGAAGCACTCCTGGAGAAAGATATTCTTAAGCTCATCTAGATAGCAGAGATGTAACTGTGTTTCTGCTAATACTTAATGAAAGCTGGCACAATTTGTTTTGTCCCATAGTTGTTAATGAAATCTGTTTGACAAAGACAAGATTTGTTTTTGAATTAACCTCAAAGTTTTTTGTTCTGAACAGAAGTTGGTGCAAGTTGTTGAAGTTTTGCTTTACAGGAAAACTACTGATCCGTTTCAGTAGAAGTGCTTGCTAGAAATACTTACTTGGTTATTTAGATAAGCCTGGATTGAACAGTTGATCCATCTCTCCAGGTTCTACATGAAACAAGATAAATCACTAAAAAGCTAGTCCAAGAGAAGTTAGTGCTCCTTATTGTCGTGTAAAGTGCCTACACAACTGTCTGCTTAAACAAAGTTGATAAGGCAATAAGGCATTGTGGTTTCCAGCAATGTTTTTGGGTTGGTTGCTTGACAAGAGAAAGTGAAATACAGGGGCATAGAGACCAGGAGTATGGGCATTTTGGCTTGTTATTTTTTTCCTTTTAGCCGGGAAAAAATGCCAGAAAAATCTATAAATACTTTTAGCTATACTCTTAAAGTTTTAAAATGGATGTAGAAACCACTGAGTGTATGTGTGTGTGTTGTTCTTTAAAAATCATGTGAAATCTCAGAATGATCAATATCCTTGGACATCCTTGCTATGCTTTGTTCCTCTGGCTGTTTGCATCAGCTGATGGTGGCATGTACTCAAATATGTTGTACTGAAGTTTGTTACAGGTTGTTACTTCTGTCATCAAAAAAATTCTTCCACGAAGTGTATGCTTGTTTATGGCTGTTAGGTATTATATATATATAAAAAAATCCCTGTTCCTGCTCCTACACTTTTTCTTAATCTGGTCTGGCACATTGTGGTTCACACTGCCAAAAATAAGATGAAAAATGAAGAAAATGGATTCTTTTGCCAATTAAATAATTTCCTTGGGTAGTTTCTTGGAATACATACTAACTAGAAAGCAGTAGGGTCAAAAGAAGTAACTATAATATTGTAAAAAAGTAAAGCTGTTAAGTGGATGCATAGTTATGTAATTATCAACAGTATGTGTGTCAATTTAAGGTCTGAGAAATGCTTTTCCATGCCCTAGCATATCTCTTCCATGAATGTTATGCTTCCAGTAGTACCATATGTGTGCTGAATTTTGCTATTAAAATTGTAAACATAAATGTAAAAGGAGAGGGGTATAATTTGTATGAGAATTAATAGGTCTGGGGGTTTTCTTACAAATTAAATGTTGATTATGCTGTTTTAATTTTCTGAGATACATCTGTCTCGTAAAAAAAAAGAAAAGCAGTATGAAGGCCCCTCTTCTGTAAAATTCAGTTCTTTAGGTTATAAGACCGTTGTGAAAATCGGTTCTGTTTCAAAATTGTTTTATCTTGTATTGGTGATTCCTGACATAAAATATAGAATGCAGAACAAACAAGTGTCAATCAGCCAGCAACGCCAGTAATTTTTTTTTCTTCAAAGTGCTGAGATGTTTTGTTTTTTTTAAATAAAGGGACATAAAGCAGCACTGGTGATGGTTGCCTTTTAGGGCATGGCACTTTGTCCTTCACTTGGTGTGACAGAATGCAGCTCTGTGTGACTGCACATATTATATTAAGTTCCCTAAAGCTTTGGCTGCCAGTGCTTACTAGCATTGCTGTGCAGTGTTTTACAGTAAAATGTTTTTGGACAAAATGTTGGTAAAGTTCAGAAGAACATTTTATTTCCTGAAGTACTTGGATATGTTACAATAAAGCAGAATGACCTAGCAATAAATGGGTTGTTCAGCACTGAGTAGCTGCTTTATGGTTGAAATCCTACTGAGTTCAGCCACCAGGATTTAACTGTGTTGCTTCTGATTCTTTCTGAACTATTTCCATGTTATCTGAGTTTGGTACCCTGTCACCAGTTCTGTCACCATTGGCTATTGGCCAATGTGGATTCTGTTTCTCACTGGGAAAATACAGGAGGTTAAACACACTGGGAACTTCTCCTTGACTAATGCTGTCATCTTTCTTTGAATTTGTAAACAAGAAATTTTTTAAAATTTGTAAATACTGAGGAATTTAGCTGCAGGTAGAATAACTGGAGGTACTCCTCCAACCCACAGAGAAATGGAGCAGATCTTGGCTTAGCTAGCAATTTCTTTTGAGAATTCTCAGTGCTGATGTAATTACTTCAGATACAGAACTTGAAGTTTAATATGAAAGTTTGGTTATGCTCCTCTTTCTGTTATCTAGCTCAGGATATGTGACCTTACTGCCATTTATCTATGAGTGCAACCTTCTGACAGAACTAGGCATTTCTCTGAAGGTACCAAGTGAAACAGGTTCTTTCTGTTACTTTGGCTGTTTGCCTCATCATACTTGTTCTAATGATGGAAAATGTAAAAACACCTGTGCTTGTGGTGTTTCAGAGTGGTTTGTTAAAGGCATGAATTTCAGCTTTTATTTAGCATAAATCCATTCTAATGCAAAAGACAGTCTTTTAAATTCTGAAGTAGGATGGTTTTAAGGGCCAGAATGAGCCACTGAATCAGGCTTTTCCAACTTGAAGTGAAGATTATCTGTGTTCTGTGGAATGAATACACTAAATTCCTGGAATTTTACCTCCACTTTGGTGGCAGAGCTTTTTATTTTCGTGTCCTTTGACTTGTCCCTCAGTGTTCGGTATGTTTTTGCTGACTGAAAAGCTACATTTGGGGTTACACTTAGGTTTTCTTTATTCACCAGCCCACTCCTTCTGCTTTGTGCTACCATTTTGAAACAGAATGGAAGAGCCTGATGAATTTGTTTTCTGAGATTCGATAATTTGAAACTCTTATTGGTTGATTTTTTTTTTTTTCACCTCTTCTTGCAGCTTTCCACTTTTGGCCAGTTTCTTGCATGATGTTGCTGTTGTTTGCTGTTCTTTTAGTTATGTCTAAAGCTTTTTTTGTAAAGTTTTCCCCCTTCAATGTGATAAACAAAATTGCAAACTGCTCCAGCCCTTTGCATATTTAACTCAATTCCAGGTTTTCTGGCTCTTTAGGCCATCTGAACTAAGACTCTAGCTTATGGTCTTTGTATAGATATGTCCTTTAAAAATCAAAAACCTTAAAGAATTTGGTTCTTTTGATTTGTCTAAATACTTGATTACTTGTCCAAGATTGTTCTTAAAACCAGCACTTCTGTGATACCCTTATTGTTCATCAAAACTGAAGCATTATGAGGTCTTACTTCTTGTTTCTGTTATCAGTTGATAAGGAAAGACCACTTTCAGAACCCAGGGTCAGGCTTTGCTTAGCAGTTGTTGATTCTCTCACCTCTATATGGAAGTTAATCTATATATTTCTCAACTCCTGCAGGAGTCTACTTAAGATTCATCTATGTCCAAATTAATCTCTGTGTTTGTAACAGGCAGGAATTCTAGAGTGGAGTCTGTCATACAACATTTAGCAATCTTTGTTGAAAAACTACTCTTTTTAAAGTGTAACCAGAAGAGAGCAGGAAGAAGGGAAAGGACAATGACAATTTTTTGTGCGAGGGTTAGAATGACAAGGATTTGCCAAGATACTTGAGTGTTAGCCATTTTAATGACATAAACAGATCAGGAATTTTGGCTTTCTGAATCTTTGTAAACAAAACTTAATAAAACATTTTATTATAATCTCAGAGGAAAGTGTAGTATTTTTTTCATTATCAAAATCCATTACTTCAGTATTACCTTGAGGTTTGTCAGGACTGTAGCAAAACTGGTTGAAGGAAAGAGAAGACAAATTTAATTATGACATGGGAGAAGACATTTATTTTCTTTTTAAGGAGCAATGTCTGCATGTAATGAATGAACAACAGAGGAACCTGCAGAACTTTCTGCTTTTCATAACTGTGTATATGTAGCTTAGGGGGAAAAAATTGAGTATTAATCCTTTTACTGTGTATGTGTTTGATTGTAGAAATTACTGCACAATCAGATGCCAGTGAAATTCGACAGGACTGGAAACCGACATTCCTTAGTAATGAAGAGTTCACACAGTTAATGTTAGAGGTATATGATGTCTGTTTTTCTGGGTATAGAATAACTCCTCACCAGGAGTCATTCTATTATGAAATTTTTTGGTTTGATGACATACCTTTTTATTCTCATATGTGGGTTGTAACTATAATGTTTTCATGAAGATAAACCATGAAAAAGCCTATGTATTTAGAGTTTCAGAATTTTGTTTCAGAAAAACGGATTTACTTTGAACTACATTTTCAATTAAATAAACATAGAAACAGAGCAAGTCCATAAATGAATGTGTTTACTGCCAAAGTGGATACTTTAAATTATCAACATAAGGTACTAGAGAAAGAATTATTATGTGTAAGTTAAAATCCTAACTATGAAAAAAGCATAACATATTCATGTGATTTGTAAGCAATAAGTAAGTGTTTAATTTCTTTACTTGTTATGCTTTCCAAAACTGGTGTGAGAGCATTACTTTGCTGAAGATTACATGAATAGTTGCAAAAATTCCAGAAAAAAATTTTAAGGTATTTCATTGAAAATGAACATAAGTCATTCATATCTTGTTAGTGAAACAATTTTTAATAATAGTTAAATGAAAAATATTACAAAGTAACAAACACTTTTAAATTTTCATTCCATAGCTAAACCTTTGCTTTGATGCACAGATACAAAAAAAGTTCTGAGTTTTGGTATTTTAAACATTTTTAAAAAATCCTCTGATATAAGGCTTTGAAGATGTGAGATTTAAAATTTCCTGTTTAGAAATAAGTTCTGACATGCTTTTGTTGGTAGCTTTCAACTGAAGCATTATGTTATATTCAGTGGAAAGAAATTTGAGTTCAGTAGAAGATAAGGCAGTCAGAACTGTATCTCACAGGTTTCAAGTCTCAATAAAATCTCACTGCAAGCTTCTTTCTTTGAGATTTGGGGATATTGAGATTTTTAAATACTAAAATTCATTGATTTTGCTGGCTCTTTTACTTGTTCTCCTCATCGTTTTCCCACATCTTCTTGCTTTTGCCTCTAGCTCATTTTTATGAGCTTTCTGACATCTAAAATGGTGAAGGAATTAAAAATATCAGGCAGGCAGTGTGGGAGTTGGAGGAAACAGTGGCTGTCTATATATGTACTTTCTTCTGAAACTAGGGATTATTTAACAACAGAATGGTATGGAAATTGTAATGCTTTTAGTGTAAAAACAAGATTAAGGATTTTTAGTAGGGAAAGACTAATTTCTGTAATAAATTAAACTAAGATTGGTCTGTATTATTTTCTGTATTGAATATAGCTTAACATTTTTGGTATGCTCTGTTTCTTTTTAATTTAACTGCCCATTATGTTTAATTTCAGGCTCTTGATGGTTTTTTTTTAGCAATTATGACAGATGGAAATATAATATATGTGTCTGAAAGTATAACTCCCTTACTTGAACATTTGCCAGTAAGTAACAAATTGCTTTCAGTAACATATCGGTTTGTCTGTGATTGATTGGTGTTCTGATATAAGTACTAATTAATTGTTGGCCTTTTTGACATTGTGGGACAGATGTATGCTTTGTTTTGATGTTTCTGTTTGTTATTCAGCACAACTGCTTCCTACTGTTCTCTCTTCTATATTAAACATTTCCTTTGGAAATGCAGAATGCAGTCAGCACTCTTGTTAGAAAGGATTATGAAGTGCCTACCATCAGTTTCAATGTAACTGAAGTAACAAAGTTGTTTGCAGGAGACCCTTTAGAGGTCACAGCCTGTGCATGAGTCAGAAGAGTATTAAAAAAAATATAAAATTAATTGAAATTTTTTAAACTACTTTTTTACTTCTTGACAAAGCACTCTGATAAATACATTGCTGCTAGTTCTGCTTTTTAAGTTCAGTATATACTTTTGGGTTTGTCATATTCACTTATCTTTAATCTGGGTGACATTGCTCACTGGTACATGCAACATTCTAGTTTTTAAAGTTACCTTTGAATAATGTTATTCTGAAGTGAGGCAAATTACAGTAATTTCACGATTATAAGCCACACCATTTTGACTAAAATTTTGGTCCGAACCTGAAGTGCGGCTTATAATCAGGTGCGGCTTATATATGGACAAAGATCGAAAAGTTGCTGTTTTAGTTTGGAGGACAGGTGTCTGCTGAGAAAAGCAGGAGCCTCTCTTTGAAATGGAGAATGTAAACCCCCTCCCTCCAAATTCTTATAATTTTGAAATCAAAGGGCTCTCAGGCAAAAATATGGGAATTAGGAATAACAGTTCTTTTCTAGGGAAATTCAAATAGAAATACAATACTACAAAGAAACAAACTCCAAACCCTGACAAAGTCAGAGTACAACCTGACACCCCGTCAGGCAGGGTGTTGGTAGCAGTCCCATTCAATGGTGGTTGCAGTCCCCTTGCAGTGACAGATGTGATTCAGTTGGAGCAGTGCTCCTGTACAAGGTGCAGTTTCCCTATGGAGGTCCAGTGGTGATGTGGTGAAATCGGGTTTCCCTCTGGAGTCCAGTGGAGAAAGGGACTACCTTAGTGTCCCAAAACCTCTGTTTCTATCTTGGTGAGAAATGCTGGGCTCTTCCCCCTGGCTGGAGCAACTTCCAATGGGATGCAGTAATTTTATCAGTCACGCTCAGTGGGACTCAATGGGCCATTAGCAGAAAATGACTCTCTGGAGGAAGGATGGGTTGTGAAAAGATAAAGAACAATGCCCCACCTGGTTTCAATGGATGGCCCATTAGCAGAATATCTCCCACGGAGATAAGGATCACTGCCCCTACCCTCAAGAGATGGTGATAGAATAGATACCTTTTATCACACTCTGTATTGTAACATGCGGCTTATAATCGGGTGCGTCTTATATATGGACAAAGAATGAAAAGTTGCTGGCACCTGGAAGGGCAGCTTATACTCAGTGCGGCTTATAATTGTGAAATTACTGTAATTAGTTTGAACAATTGATGCGTTAAATTGAGTGCTTTTCCAGAAGAGAAGGACAAACTCTCTTTAGAGGCTAGTTGTCTTACTGTGGTAAGAGACAAAATCAGTTCTCTTAAGGCATGCCTGATAACAGTCTGAGAATTTTTTTTAAATATGCAGATAATTGTGATTTTTATTTTTTCTTTTAGTAGAATTTGCCAGGTTCTCAGAGCCACATTTGTTCTTGGCTTATAGGTGTGATTTATGAATTCTAAACATACATTTTATGATTCCTCTTTTTTTGAATACTTAACCAAATGCATTTATGCATATAGACACTTGTTCAGTTTTGCTGAATATCCATCTCTGTTGATCACAGTTTTGTGTACACAGCTATGGAACTGATTATAAAATATGGTAACTGGCAACTCATCCTCACCTAGCAACT